>NW_027664212.1:7500-667281 GCF_963264785.1 Psittacula echo | reverse complement strand
GACTGCAAAACAGCAGTTAAAGCTTGTAGAGCCCAATTTCCACTACAGAAGCCATCTCCTCTGCTTAAACAGCTGCCAGAGAGATCAGCACCAGTGACTTCGGCATGCAAGTGTACCCCAGTTTTCCTGCCTAAAACGGTAACAGCACGTATCTCAAAGTGAAAACACACACTTTTTGATGATCCCGAGAGGCAGCCAGAGCAGAAAGCAGCTTTGGGAATTCAGCTGACAGCTCCAACCACTGCTCCAACCGTGGAGGTGCGAAGGGCAGAAGGAGGGTGCTGGGAATCACCTGCACAGAGTTCAGAGTGCTCCAGTGTCATCAGCATGGCAATGTGAACTCCATTTAAATGTTACGTCCATCTTCCTAAACTGCTTATTTACGTTCCCTCGCCAGACCCAGAAGCCGTGCTCACAGACTGCAAACCTCCAGGGAAAGCTCATAAAGCACAGAATCCACAACAGAAGGCTTCTACTCTGCCTGAAAAGCCACCAGGGAGGTCTGCAGCACTCTCTTCAGAATGTCAATGCACCTCAGTTTTCCTGCCGAAAATGGTAGAATCAAGCATCTGAAAGGGTGAACTCACAGCTTCTACTTCTCTGGAGCAGGAGGCAGAGCAGAAATCCGCTTTGGAATTCAGCTGACAGCTCCAACCACTGCTACCACCGTGGAGGTCCGAGGGCAGAAGGAGGGTGCTGGGAATCACCTGCACAGAGTTCAGAGTGCTCCAGTTTCATCAGCATGGCAATGTGAACTCCCTTTTAATGTTAAGTCCATCTTCCTTAACTGCTTATTTACGTTTCCTCGCCAGACCCTGAAGCAGTGCTCACAGACTGCATACGTCCAGGGAAAGCGCATAAAGCACAGAATCTACAACAGACACGTTCTACTCTGCCTGAAAAGCCACCAGGGAGCTCTGCAGCACTCTCTTCAGAATGTCAATGCACCTGAGTTTACTTGCCGAAAATGGAAGAATCAAGCATCTGAAAGTGTGAACATACAGCTTCTGCTTCTCTGGAGCAGGAGGTGGAGCAGAAATCTGCTTAGGAATTCAGCTGACAGTTAAAACCACTGCTGCTACCGTGGAGGTCCGAGGGAAGAAAGAGGGTGCTGGGAATCACCTGCACAGCGTGAGCAGTGCTACAGTGTCATAAGAATAGCAATGTGAACTACCTTTTAATGTTAAGTCCATCTTCCTGAACTGCTTATTTACGTTCCCTCGCCAGAACCTGAAGCAGTGCTCAAAGAAAGCAAACGTCCAGGGAAAGCGCAAAAAGCACAGAATCCACAACAGAAGCCTTCTACTCTGCCTGAAAAGCCACCAGGGAGCCCTGCAGCACTCTCTTGAGAATGTCAGTGCACCTGAGATTTTCTGCCATGAACGGTAGAATCAAGCATCTGAAAGTGTGAACACACAGCCTCTGCTTCTCTGGAGCAGGAGGCAGAGCAGAAATCTGCTTTGGAATAGAGCTGACAGCTCCAGCCACTGCTGCCACCGTGGAGGTGCGAGGGTAGAAAGAGGGTGCTGGGAAACACCTGCACAGCGTGAGCAGTGCTCCAGTGTCATCAGCATGGCAATGTGAACTACCTTTTAATGTTAAGTCCATCTTCCTGAACTGCTTATTTACGTTCCCTCGCCAGAACCTGAAGCAGTGCTCAAAGAAAGCAAACGTCGAGGGAAAGCGCATAAAGCACAGAATCCACAACAGAAGCCTTCTACTCTGCCTGAAAAGCCACCAGGGAGCCCTGCAGCACTCTCTTCAGAATGTCAGTGCACCACAGTTTTCCTGCCGAAAACAGTAGAATCAAGCATCTGAAAGTGTGAACACACAGCCTCTGCTTCTCTGGAGCAGGAGGCAGAGCAGAAATCTGCTTTGGAATTCAGCTGACAGCTCCAACCACTGCTGCCACCGTGGAGATGCGAGGGCAGAAAGAGGGTGCGGAAAATCACCTGCACAGCGTGAGCAGTGCTCCATTGTCATTAGAATAGCAATGTGAACTACCTTTTAAAGTTACGTACATCTTGCTAAACTGTTTATTTACGTTCTCTCGCCAGATCCTGAAGCAGTGCTCAAAGAAAGCAAAAGTCCAGGGAAAGCGCAAAAAGCACAGAATCCACAACAAAAGCCTTCCACTCTGCATGAAAAGCCATCAGGGAGCCCTGCAGCACTCTCTTCAGAATGTCAGTGCACCACAGTTTTCCTGCCGAAAACGGTAGAATCAAGCATCTGACAGTGTGAACACACAGCTTCTGCTTCTCTGGAGCAGGAGGCAGAGCAGAAATCTGCTTAGGAATTCAGCTGACAGTTAAAACCACTGCTGCTACCGTGGAGGTCCGAGGGAAGAAAGAGGGTGCTGGGAATCACCTGCACAGCGTGAGCAGTGCTACAGTGTCATAAGAATAGCAATGTGAACTACCTTTTAATGTTAAGTCCATCTTCCTGAACTGCTTATTTACGTTCCCTCGCCAGAACCTGAAGCAGTGCTCAAAGAAAGCAAACGTCCAGGGAAAGCGCAAAAAGCACAGAATCCACAACAGAAGCCTTCTACTCTGCCTGAAAAGCCACCAGGGAGCCCTGCAGCACTCTCTTGAGAATGTCAGTGCACCTGAGATTTTCTGCCATGAACGGTAGAATCAAGCATCTGAAAGTGTGAACACACAGCCTCTGCTTCTCTGGAGCAGGAGGCAGAGCAGAAATCTGCTTTGGAATAGAGCTGACAGCTCCAACCACTGCTGCCACCGTGGAGGTGCGAGGCTAGAAAGAGGGTGCTGGGAAACACCTGCACAGCGTGAGCAGTGCTCCAGTGTCATCAGCATGGCAATGTGAACTACCTTTTAATGTTAAGTCCATCTTCCTGAACTGCTTATTTACGTTCCCTCGCCAGACCCTGAAGCAGTGCTCACAGACTGCAAACGTCCAGGGAAAGCGCATAAAGCACAGAATCCACAACAGAAGCCTTCTACTCTGCCTGAAAAGCCACCAGGGAGCCCTGCAGCACTCTCCTGAGAATGTCAGTGCACCACAGTTTTCCTGCCGTAAACGGTAGAATCAAGCATCTGAAAGTGTGAACACACAGCTTCTGCTTCTCTGGAGCAGGAGGCAGAGCAGAAATCTGCTTTGGAATTCAGCTGGCAGCTCCAACCACTGCTGCCACCGTGGAGATGCGAGGGCAGAAAGAGGGTGCGGAAAATCACCTGCACAGCGTGAGCAGTGCTCCATTGTCATTAGAATAGCAATGTGAACTACCTTTTAAAGTTAAGTCCCTCTTCCAGTACTGCTTATTTACTTTCCCTCGCCATAACCTGAAGCAGTGCTCACAGACTGCAAACGTCCAGGGAAAGCGCAAAAAGCACAGAATCCACAACAGAAGACTTCTACTCTGCCTGAAAAGCCATTAGGGAGCCCTGCAGCACTCTCCTGAGAATGTCAGTGCACCACAGTTTTCCTGCCGAAAATGGAAGAATCAAGCATCTGAAAGTGTGAACACACAGCTTCTGCTTCTCTGGAGCAGGAGGCAGAGCAGAAATCTGCTTTGGAATAGAGCTGACAGCTCCAACCACTGCTGCCACCGTGGAGGTCCGAGGGCAGAAAGAGGGTGCTGGGAATCACCTGCACAGCGTGAGCAGTGATCCAGTGTCATCAGCATGGCAATGTGAACTACCTTTTATTGTTAAGTACATCTTGCTAAACTGTTTATTTACGTTCTCTCGCCAGATCCTGAAGCAGTGCTCAAAGAAAGCAAACGTCCAGGGAAAGCGCATAAAGCACAGAATCCACAACAGAAGCTTTCTACTCTGCCTGAAAAGCCACCAGGGAGCCCTGCAACACTCTCTTCAGAATGTCAGTGCACCACAGTTTTCCTGCCGAAAACAGTAGAATCAAGCATCTGAAAGTGTGAACACACAGCCTCTGCTTCTCTGGAGCAGGAGGCAGAGCAGAAATCTGCTTTGGAATTCAGCTGACAGCTCCAACCACTGCTGCCACCGTGGAGGTCCGAGGGTAGAAAGAGGGTGCGGGGAATCACCTGCACAGAGTGAGCAGTGATCCAGTGTCATCAGCATGGCAATGTGAACTACCTTTTAATGTTAAGTCCATCTTCCTGAACTGCTTATTTACGTTCCCTCGCCAGACCCTGAAGCAGTGCTCACAGACTGCAAACGTCCAGGGAAAGCGCAAAAAGCACAGAATCCACAACAGAAGCCTTCTACTCTGCCTGAAAAGCCACCAGGGAGCCCTGCAGCACTCTCTTCAGAATGTCAGTGCGCCACAGTTTTCTGCCGAAAACAGTTGAATCAAGCATCTGAAAGTGTGAACACACAGCTTCTGCTTCTCTGGAGCAGGAGGCAGAGCAGAAATCTGCTTTGGAATAGAGCTGACAGCTCCAACCACTGCTGCCACCGTGTAGGTGCGAGGGCAGAAAGAGGGTGCGGAAAATCACCTGCACAGCGTGAGCAGTGCTCCAGTGTCATCAGAATAGCAATGTGAACTACCTTTTAAAGTTAAGTCCCTCTTCCAGTACTGCTTATTTACTTTCCCTTGCCAGAACCTGAAGCAGTGCTCACAGACTGCAAACGTCCAGGGAAAGCGCAAAAAGCACAGAATCCACAACAAAAGCCTTCCACTCTGCATGAAAAGCCATCAGGGAGCCCTGCAGCACTCTCTTCAGAATGTCAGTGCACCACAGTTTTCCTGCCGAAAACGGTAGAATCAAGCATCTGACAGTGTGAACACACAGCTTCTGCTTCTCTGGAGCAGGAGGCAGAGCAGAAATCTGCTTAGGAATTCAGCTGACAGTTAAAACCACTGCTGCTACCGTGGAGGTCCGAGGGAAGAAAGAGGGTGCTGGGAATCACCTGCACAGCGTGAGCAGTGCTACAGTGTCATAAGAATAGCAATGTGAACTACCTTTTAATGTTAAGTCCATCTTCCTGAACTGCTTATTTACGTTCCCTCGCCAGAACCTGAAGCAGTGCTCAAAGAAAGCAAACGTCCAGGGAAAGCGCAAAAAGCACAGAATCCACAACAGAAGCCTTCTACTCTGCCTGAAAAGCCACCAGGGAGCCCTGCAGCACTCTCTTGAGAATGTCAGTGCACCTGAGATTTTCTGCCATGAACGGTAGAATCAAGCATCTGAAAGTGTGAACACACAGCCTCTGCTTCTCTGGAGCAGGAGGCAGAGCAGAAATCTGCTTTGGAATAGAGCTGACAGCTCCAGCCACTGCTGCCACCGTGGAGGTGCGAGGGTAGAAAGAGGGTGCTGGGAAACACCTGCACAGCGTGAGCAGTGCTCCAGTGTCATCAGCATGGCAATGTGAACTACCTTTTAATGTTAAGTCCATCTTCCTGAACTGCTTATTTACGTTCCCTCGCCAGAACCTGAAGCAGTGCTCAAAGAAAGCAAACGTCGAGGGAAAGCGCATAAAGCACAGAATCCACAACAGAAGCCTTCTACTCTGCCTGAAAAGCCACCAGGGAGCCCTGCAGCACTCTCTTCAGAATGTCAGTGCACCACAGTTTTCCTGCCGAAAACAGTAGAATCAAGCATCTGAAAGTGTGAACACACAGCCTCTGCTTCTCTGGAGCAGGAGGCAGAGCAGAAATCTGCTTTGGAATTCAGCTGACAGCTCCAACCACTGCTGCCACCGTGGAGATGCGAGGGCAGAAAGAGGGTGCGGAAAATCACCTGCACAGCGTGAGCAGTGCTCCATTGTCATTAGAATAGCAATGTGAACTACCTTTTAAAGTTACGTACATCTTGCTAAACTGTTTATTTACGTTCTCTCGCCAGATCCTGAAGCAGTGCTCAAAGAAAGCAAAAGTCCAGGGAAAGCGCATAAAGCACAGAATCCACAACAGAAGCTTTCTACTCTTCCTGAAAAGCCACCAGGGAGCCCTGCAACACTCTCCTCAGAATGTCAGTGCACCACAGTTTTCCTGCCGAAAACAGTAGAATCAAGCATCTGAAAGTGTGAACACACAGCCTCTGCTTCTCTGGAGCAGGAGGCAGAGCAGAAATCTGCTTTGGAATTCAGCTGACAGCTCCAACCACTGCTGCCACCGTGGAGGTGCGAGGGTAGAAAGAGGGTGCGGGGAATCACCTGCACAGCGTGAGCAGTGATCCAGTGTCATCAGCATGGCAATGTGAACTACCTTTTAATGTTAAGTCCATCTTCCTGAACTGCTTATTTACGTTCCCTCGCCAGACCCTGAAGCAGTGCTCACAGACTGCAAACGTCCAGGGAAAGCGCAAAAAGCACAGAATCCACAACAGAAGCCTTCTACTCTGCCTGAAAAGCCACCAGGGAGCCCTGCAGCACTCTCTTCAGAATGTCAGTGCACCACAGTTTTCCTGCCGAAAACAGTTGAATCAAGCATCTGAAAGTGTGAACACACAGCCTCTGCTTCTCTGGAGCAGGAGGCAGAGCAGAAATCTGCTTTGGAATTCAGCTGACAGCTCCAACCACTGCTGCCACCGTGGAGGTGCGAGGGTAGAAAGAGGGTGCGGGGAATCACCTGCACAGCGTGAGCAGTGATCCAGTGTCATCAGCATGGCAATGTGAACTACCTTTTAATGTTAAGTCCATCTTCCTGAACTGCTTATTTACGTTCCCTCGCCAGACCCTGAAGCAGTGCTCACAGAATGCAAACGTCCAGGGAAAGCGCAAAAAGCACAGAATCCACAACAGAAGCCTTCTACTCTGCCTGAAAAGCCACCAGGGAGCCCTGCAGCACTCTCTTCAGAATGTCAGTGCGCCACAGTTTTCCTGCCGAAAACAGTAGAATCAAGCATCTGAAAGTGTGAACACACAGCTTCTGCTTCTCTGGAGCAGGAGGCAGAGCAGAAATCTGCTTTGGAATTCAGCTGACAGCTCCAACCACTGCTGCCACCGTGGAGGTGCGAGGGCAGAAAGAGGGTGCGGAAAATCACCTGCACAGCGTGAGCAGTGCTCCAGTGTCATCAGAATAGCAATGTGAACTACCTTTTAATGTTAAGTCCATCTTCCTGAACTGCCTATTTACTTTCCCTCGCCAGACCCTGAAGCAGTGCTCACAGACTGCAAACGTCCAGGGAAAGCGCATAAAGCACAGAATCCACAACAGAAGACTTCTACTCTGCCTGAAAAGCCACCAGGGAGCCCTGCAGCACTCTCCTGAGAATGTCAGTGCACCACAGTTTTCCTGCCGAAAACGGTAGAATCAAGCATCTGAAAGTGTGAACACACAGCTTCTGCTTCTCTGGAGCAGGAGGCGGAGCAGAAATCTGCTTTGCAATAGAGCTGACAGCTCCAACCACTGCTGCCACCGTGGAGGTGCGAGGGTAGAAAGAGGGTGCTGGGAATCACCTGCACAGCGTGAGCAGTGATCCAGTGTCATCAGCATGGCAATGTGAACTACCTTTTAATGTTAAGTCCATCTTCCTGAACTGCTTATTTACGTTCCCTCGCCAGACCCTGAAGCAGTGCTCACAGACTGCAAACGTCCAGGGAAAGCGCAAAAAGCACAGAATCCACAACAGAAGACTTCTACTCTGCCTGAAAAGCCATTAGGGAGCCCTGCAGCACTCTCCAGAGAATGTCAGTGCACCACAGTTTTCGTGCCGTAAACGGTAGAATCAAGCATCTGAAAGTGTGAACACACAGCTTCTGCTTCTCTGGAGCAGGAGGCAGAGCAGAAATCTGCTTTGGAATTCAGCTGACAGCTCCAACCACTGCTGCCACCGTGGAGGTCCGAGGGCAGAAAGAGGGTGCTGGGAATCACCTGCACAGCGTGAGCAGTGATCCAGTGTCATCAGCATGGCAATGTGAACTACCTTTTAATGTTAAGTACATCTTGCTAAACTGTTTATTTACGTTCTCTCGCCAGATCCTGAAGCAGTGCTCAAAGAAAGCAAACGTCCAGGGAAAGCGCATAAAGCACAGAATCCACAACAGAAGCTTTCTACTCTGCCTGAAAAGCCACCAGGGAGCCCTGCAACACTCTCTTCAGAATGTCAGTGCACCACAGTTTTCCTGCCGAAAACAGTAGAATCAAGCATCTGAAAGTGTGAACACACAGCCTCTGCTTCTCTGGAGCAGGAGGCAGAGCAGAAATCTGCTTTGGAATTCAGCTGACAGCTCCAACCACTGCTGCCACCGTGGAGGTGCGAGGGTAGAAAGAGGGTGCGGGGAATCACCTGCACAGCGTGAGCAGTGATCCAGTGTCATTAGAATAGCAATGTGAACTACCTTTTACTGTTAAGTTCATCTTCCTTAACTGCTTATTTACGTTTCCTCGCCAGACCCAGAAGCCGTGCTCACAGACTGCATACGTCCAGGGAAAGCGCATAAAGCACAGAATCTACAACAGACACGTTCTACTCTGCCTGAAAAGCCACCAGGGAGCCCTGCAGCACTCTCCTGAGAATGTCAGTGCACCACAGTTTTCATGCCGTAAACGGTAGAATCAAGCATCTGAAAGTGTGAACACACAGCTTCTGCTTCTCTGGAGCAGGAGGCAGAGCAGAAATCTGCTTTGGAATTCAGCTGACAGCTCCAACCACTGCTGCCACCGTGGAGATGCGAGGGCAGAAAGAGGGTGCGGAAAATCACCTGCACAGCGTGAGCAGTGCTCCATTGTCATTAGAATAGCAATGTGAACTACCTTTTAAAGTTAAGTCCCTCTTCCAGTACTGCTTATTTACTTTCCCTCGCCATAACCTGAAGCAGTGCTCACAGACTGCAAACGTCCAGGGAAAGCGCAAAAAGCACAGAATCCACAACAGAAGACTTCTACTCTGCCTGAAAAGCCATTAGGGAGCCCTGCAGCACTCTCCTGAGAATGTCAGTGCACCACAGTTTTCGTGCCGTAAACGGTAGAATCAAGCATCTGAAAGTGTGAACACACAGCTTCTGCTTCTCTGGAGCAGGAGGCAGAGCAGAAATCTGCTTTGGAACACAGCTGACAGCTCCAACCAATGCTGCCACCGTGGAGGTGCGAGGGTAGAAAGAGGGTGCTGGGATCACCTGCACAGCGTGAGCAGTGCTCCAGTGTCATCAGAATAGCAATGTGAACTACCTTTTAATGTTAAGTCCATCTTCCTGAACTGCTTATTTACGTTCCCTCGCCAGACCCTGAAGCAGTGCTCACAGAATGCAAACGTCCAGGGAAAGCGCAAAAAGCACAGAATCCACAACAGAAGCCTTCTACTCTGCCTGAAAAGCCACCAGGGATCCCTGCAGCACTCTCTTCAGAATGTCAGTGCACCACAGTTTTCCTGCCGAAAACAGTAGAATCAAGCATCTGAAAGTGTGAACACACAGCTTCTGCTTCTCTGGAGCAGGAGGCAGAGCAGAAATCTGCTTTGGAATTCAGCTGACAGCTCCAACCACTGCTGCCACCGTGGAGGTGCGAGGGCAGAAAGAGGGTGCGGAAAATCACCTGCACAGCGTGAGCAGTGCTCCAGTGTCATCATAATAGCAATGTGAACTACCTTTTAAAGTTAAGTCCCTCTTCCAGTACTGCTTATTTACTTTCCCTTGCCAGAACCTGAAGCAGTGCTCACAGACTGCAAACGTCCAGGGAAAGCGCAAAAAGCACAGAATCCACAACAGAAGCCTTCTACTCTGCCTGAAAAGCCACCAGGGAGCCCTGCAGCACTCTCTTCAGAATGTCAGTGCGCCACAGTTTTCCTGCCGAAAACGGTAGAATCAAGCATCTGGCAGTGTGAACACACAGCTTCTGCTTCTCTGGAGCAGGAGGCAGAGCAGAAATCTGCTTAGGAATTCAGCTGACAGTTAAAACCACTGCTGCTACCGTGGAGGTCCGAGGGAAGAAAGAGGGTGCTGGGAATCACCTGCACAGCGTGAGCAGTGCTACAGTGTCATAAGAATAGCAATGTGAACTACCTTTTAATGTTAAGTCCATCTTCCTGAACTGCTTATATACGTTCCCTCGCCAGAACCTGAAGCAGTGCTCAAAGAAAGCAAACGTCCAGGGAAAGCGCAAAAAGCACAGAATCCACAACAGAAGCCTCCTACTCTGCCTGAAAAGCCACCAGGGAGCCCTGCAGCACTCTCTTGAGAATGTCAGTGCACCTGAGATTTTCTGCCGAAAACGGTAGAATCAAGCATCTGAAAGTGTGAACACACAGCCTCTGCTTCTCTGGAGCAGGAGGCAGAGCAGAAATCTGCTTTGGAATTCAGCTGACAGCTCCAACCACTGCTGCCACCGTGGAGGTGCGAGGGTAGAAAGAGGGTGCGGGGAATCACCTGCACAGCGTGAGCAGTGATCCAGTGTCATCAGCATGGCAATGTGAACTACCTTTTAATGTTAAGTCCATCTTCCTGAACTGCTTATTTACGTTCCCTCGCCAGACCCTGAAGCAGTGCTCACAGAATGCAAACGTCCAGGGAAAGCGCAAAAAGCACAGAATCCACAACAGAAGCCTTCTACTCTGCCTGAAAAGCCACCAGGGAGCCCTGCAGCACTCTCTTCAGAATGTCAGTGCGCCACAGTTTTCCTGCCGAAAACAGTAGAATCAAGCATCTGAAAGTGTGAACACACAGCTTCTGCTTCTCTGGAGCAGGAGGCAGAGCAGAAATCTGCTTTGGAATTCAGCTGACAGCTCCAACCACTGCTGCCACCGTGGAGGTGCGAGGGCAGAAAGAGGGTGCGGAAAATCACCTGCACAGCGTGAGCAGTGCTCCAGTGTCATCAGAATAGCAATGTGAACTACCTTTTAATGTTAAGTCCATCTTCCTGAACTGCCTATTTACTTTCCCTCGCCAGACCCTGAAGCAGTGCTCACAGACTGCAAACGTCCAGGGAAAGCGCATAAAGCACAGAATCCACAACAGAAGCCTTCTACTCTGCCTGAAAAGCCACCAGGGAGCCCTGCAGCACTCTCCTGAGAATGTCAGTGCACCACAGTTTTCCTGCCGAAAACGGTAGAATCAAGCATCTGAAAGTGTGAACACACAGCTTCTGCTTCTCTGGAGCAGGAGGCAGAGCAGAAATCTGCTTTGGAATAGAGCTGACAGCTCCAACCACTGCTGCCACCGTGGAGGTGCGAGGGTAGAAAGAGGGTGCTGGGAATCACCTGCACAGCGTGAGCAGTGATCCAGTGTCATCAGCATGGCAATGTGAACTACCTTTTAATGTTAAGTCCATCTTCCTGAACTGCTTATTTACTTTCCCTCGCCAGAACCTGAAGCAGTGCTCACAGACTGCAAACGTCCAGGGAAAGCGCAAAAAGCACAGAATCCACAACAGAAGCCTTCTACTCTGCCTGAAAAGCCACCAGGGAGCCCTGCAGCACTCTCCAGAGAATGTCAGTGCACCACAGTTTTCGTGCCGTAAACGGTAGAATCAAGCATCTGAAAGTGTGAACACACAGCTTCTGCTTCTCTGGAGCAGGAGGCAGAGCAGAAATCTGCTTTGGAATAGAGCTGACAGCTCCAACCACTGCTGCCACCGTGGAGGTCCGAGGGCAGAAAGAGGGTGCTGGGAATCACCTGCACAGCGTGAGCAGTAATCCAGTGTCATCAGCATGGCAATGTGAACTACCTTTTAATGTTAAGTACATCTTGCTAAACTGTTTATTTACGTTCTCTCGCCAGATCCTGAAGCAGTGCTCAAAGAAAGCAAACGTCCAGGGAAAGCGCATAAAGCACAGAATCCACAACAGAAGCTTTCTACTCTGCCTGAAAAGCCACCAGGGAGCCCTGCAACACTCTCTTCAGAATGTCAGTGCACCACAGTTTTCCTGCCGAAAACAGTAGAATCAAGCATCTGAAAGTGTGAACACACAGCTTCTGCTTCTCTGGAGCAGGAGGCAGAGCAGAAATCTGCTTTGGAACACAGCTGACAGCTCCAACCACTGCTGCCACCGTGGAGGTGCGAGGGTAGAAAGAGGGTGCTGGGATCACCTGCACAGCGTGAGCAGTGCTCCAGTGTCATCAGAATAGCAATGTGAACTACCTTTTAATGTTAAGTCCATCTTCCTGAACTGCTTATTTACGTTCCCTCGCCAGACCCTGAAGCAGTGCTCACAGAATGCAAACGTCCAGGGAAAGCGCAAAAAGCACAGAATCCACAACAGAAGCCTTCTACTCTGCCTGAAAAGCCACCAGGGAGCCCTGCAACACTCTCTTCAGAATGTCAGTGCGCCACAGTTTTCCTGCCGAAAACAGTAGAATCAAGCATCTGAAAGTGTGAACACACAGCTTCTGCTTCTCTGGAGCAGGAGGCAGAGCAGAAATCTGCTTTGGAATTCAGCTGACAGCTCCAACCACTGCTGCCACCGTGGAGGTGCGAGGGCAGAAAGAGGGTGCGGAAAATCACCTGCACAGCGTGAGCAGTGCTCCAGTGTCATCATAATAGCAATGTGAACTACCTTTTAAAGTTAAGTCCCTCTTCCAGTACTGCTTATTTACTTTCCCTTGCCAGAACCTGAAGCAGTGCTCACAGACTGCAAACGTCCAGGGAAAGCGCAAAAAGCACAGAATCCACAACAAAAGCCTTCCACTCTGCATGAAAAGCCATCAGGGAGCCCTGCAGCACTCTCTTCAGAATGTCAGTGCACCACAGTTTTCCTGCCGAAAACGGTAGAATCAAGCATCTGACAGTGTGAACACACAGCTTCTGCTTCTCTGGAGCAGGAGGCAGAGCAGAAATCTGCTTAGGAATTCAGCTGACATCTCCAACCACTGCTGCTACCGTGGAGGTGCGAGGGTAGAAAGAGGGTGCTGGGAATCACCTGCACAGCGTGAGCAGTGCTACAGTGTCATAAGAATAGCAATGTGAACTACCTTTTAATGTTAAGTCCATCTTCCTGAACTGCTTATTTACGTTCCCTCGCCAGAACCTGAAGCAGTGCTCAAAGAAAGCAAACGTCCAGGGAAAGCGCAAAAAGCACAGAATCCACAACAGAAGCCTTCTACTCTGCCTGAAAAGCCACCAGGGAGCCCTGCAGCACTCTCTTGAGAATGTCAGTGCACCTGAGATTTTCTGCCATGAACGGTAGAATCAAGCATCTGAAAGTGTGAACACACAGCCTCTGCTTCTCTGGAGCAGGAGGCAGAGCAGAAATCTGCTTTGGAATTCAACTGACAGCTCCAGCCACTGCTGCCACCGTGGAGGTGCGAGGGTAGAAAGAGGGTGCTGGGAAACACCTGCACAGCGTGAGCAGTGCTCCAGTGTCATCAGCATGGCAATGTGAACTACCTTTTACTGTTAAGTTCATCTTCCTTAACTGCTTATTTACGTTTCCTCGCCAGACCCAGAAGCCGTGCTCACAGACTGCATACGTCCAGGGAAAGCGCATAAAGCACAGAATCTACAACAGACACGTTCTACTCTGCCTGAAAAGCCACCAGGGAGCCCTGCAGCACTCTCCTGAGAATGTCAGTGCACCACAGTTTTCCTGCCGTAAACGGTAGAATCAAGCATCTGAAAGTGTGAACACACAGCTTCTGCTTCTCTGGAGCAGGAGGCAGAGCAGAAATCTGCTTTGGAATTCAGCTGACAGCTCCAACCACTGCTGCCACCGTGGAGATGCGAGGGCAGAAAGAGGGTGCGGAAAATCACCTGCACAGCGTGAGCAGTGCTCCATTGTCATTAGAATAGCAATGTGAACTACCTTTTAAAGTTAAGTCCCTCTTCCAGTACTGCTTATTTACTTTCCCTCGCCATAACCTGAAGCAGTGCTCACAGACTGCAAACGTCCAGGGAAAGCGCAAAAAGCACAGAATCCACAACAGAAGACTTCTACTCTGCCTGAAAAGCCATTAGGGAGCCCTGCAGCACTCTCCTGAGAATGTCAGTGCACCACAGTTTTCGTGCCGAAAATGGAAGAATCAAGCATCTGAAAGTGTGAACACACAGCTTCTGCTTCTCTGGAGCAGGAGGCAGAGCAGAAATCTGCTTTGGAATAGAGCTGACAGCTCCAACCACTGCTGCCACCGTGGAGGTCCGAGGGCAGAAAGAGGGTGCTGGGAATCACCTGCACAGCGTGAGCAGTGATCCAGTGTCATCAGAATAGCAATGTGAACTACCTTTTAATGTTAAGTACATCTTGCTAAACTGTTTATTTACGTTCTCTCGCCAGATCCTGAAGCAGTGCTCAAAGAAAGCAAACGTCCAGGGAAAGCGCATAAAGCACAGAATCCACAACAGAAGCTTTCTACTCTGCCTGAAAAGCCACCAGGGAGCCCTGCAACACTCTCTTCAGAATGTCAGTGCACCACAGTTTTCCTGCCGAAAACAGTAGAATCAAGCATCTGAAAGTGTGAACACACAGCCTCTGCTTCTCTGGAGCAGGAGGCAGAGCAGAAATCTGCTTTGGAATTCAGCTGACAGCTCCAACCACTGCTGCCACCGTGGAGGTCCGAAGGTAGAAAGAGGGTGCGGGGAATCACCTGGACAGAGTGAGCAGTGATCCAGTGTCATCAGCATGGCAATGTGAACTACCTTTTAATGTTAAGTCCATCTTCCTGAACTGCTTATTTACGTTCCCTCGCCAGACCCTGAAGCAGTGCTCACAGACTGCAAACGTCCAGGGAAAGCGCAAAAAGCACAGAATCCACAACAGAAGCCTTCTACTCTGCCTGAAAAGCCACCAGGGAGCCCTGCAGCACTCTCTTCAGAATGTCAGTGCGCCACAGTTTTCTGCCGAAAACAGTAGAATCAAGCATCTGAAAGTGTGAACACACAGCTTCTGCTTCTCTGGAGCAGGAGGCAGAGCAGAAATCTGCTTTGGAATTCAGCTGACAGCTCCAACCACTGCTGCCACCGTGGAGGTGCGAGGGCAGAAAGAGGGTGCGGAAAATCACCTGCACAGCGTGAGCAGTGCTCCAGTGTCATCAGAATAGCAATGTGAACTACCTTTTTAAGTTAAGTCCCTCTTCCAGTACTGCTTATTTACTTTCCCTCGCCAGAACCTGAAGCAGTGCTCACAGACTGCAAACGTCCAGGGAAAGCGCAAAAAGCACAGAATCCACAACAAAAGCCTTCCACTCTGCATGAAAAGCCATCAGGGAGCCCTGCAGCACTCTCTTCAGAATGTCAGTGCACCACAGTTTTCCTGCCGAAAACGGTAGAATCAAGCATCTGACAGTGTGAACACACAGCTTCTGCTTCTCTGGAGCAGGAGGCAGAGCAGAAATCTGCTTAGGAATTCAGCTGACAGTTAAAACCACTGCTGCTACCGTGGAGGTCCGAGGGAAGAAAGAGGGTGCTGGGAATCACCTGCACAGCGTGAGCAGTGCTACAGTGTCATAAGAATAGCAATGTGAACTACCTTTTAATGTTAAGTCCATCTTCCTGAACTGCTTATTTACGTTCCCTCGCCAGAACCTGAAGCAGTGCTCACAGACTGCAAACGTCCAGGGAAAGCGCAAAAAGCACAGAATCCACAACAGAAGCCTTCTACTCTGCCTGAAAAGCCACCAGGGAGCCCTGCAGCACTCTCTTGAGAATGTCAGTGCACCTGAGATTTTCTGCCATGAACGGTAGAATCAAGCATCTGAAAGTGTGAACACACAGCCTCTGCTTCTCTGGAGCAGGAGGCAGAGCAGAAATCTGCTTTGGAATTCAACTGACAGCTCCAGCCACTGCTGCCACCGTGGAGGTGCGAGGGTAGAAAGAGGGTGCTGGGAAACACCTGCACAGCGTGAGCAGTGCTCCAGTGTCATCAGCATGGCAATGTGAACTACCTTTTACTGTTAAGTTCATCTTCCTGAACTGCTTATTTACGTTTCCTCGCCAGACCCAGAAGCCGTGCTCACAGACTGCATACGTCCAGGGAAAGCGCATAAAGCACAGAATCTACAACAGACACGTTCTACTCTGCCTGAAAAGCCACCAGGGAGCCCTGCAGCACTCTCCTGAGAATGTCAGTGCACCACAGTTTTCCTGCCGTAAACGGTAGAATCAAGCATCTGAAAGTGTGAACACACAGCTTCTGCTTCTCTGGAGCAGGAGGCAGAGCAGAAATCTGCTTTGGAATTCAGCTGACAGCTCCAACCACTGCTGCCACCGTGGAGGTCCGAGGGTAGAAAGAGGGTGCGGGGAATCACCTGCACAGAGTGAGCAGTGATCCAGTGTCATCAGCATGGCAATGTGAACTACCTTTTAATGTTAAGTCCATCTTCCTGAACTGCTTATTTACGTTCCCTCGCCAGACCCTGAAGAAGTGCTCACAGACTGCAAACGTCCAGGGAAAGCGCAAAAAGCACAGAATCCACAACAGAAGCCTTCTACTCTGCCTGAAAAGCCACCAGGGAGCCCTGCAGCACTCTCTTCAGAATGTCAGTGCGCCACAGTTTTCCTGCCGAAAACAGTAGAATCAAGCATCTGAAAGTGTGAACACACAGCTTCTGCTTCTCTGGAGCAGGAGGCAGAGCAGAAATCTGCTTTGGAATTCAGCTGACAGCTCCAACCACTGCTGCCACCGTGGAGGTGCGAGGGCAGAAAGAGGGTGCGGAAAATCACCTGCACAGCGTGAGCAGTGCTCCAGTGTCATTAGAATAGCAATGTGAACTACCTTTTAAAGTTAAGTCCCTCTTCCAGCACTGCTTATTTACTTTCCCTCGCCATAACCTGAAGCAGTGCTCACAGACTGCAAACGTCCAGGGAAAGCGCAAAAAGCACAGAATCCACAACAGAAGACTTCTACTCTGCCTGAAAAGCCATTAGGGAGCCCTGCAGCACTCTCCTGAGAATGTCAGTGCACCACAGTTTTCGTGCCGTAAACGGTAGAATCAAGCATCTGAAAGTGTGAACACACAGCTTCTGCTTCTCTGGAGCAGGAGGCAGAGCAGAAATCTGCTTTGGAATACAGCTGACAGCTCCAACCACTGCTGCCACCGTGGAGGTCCGAGGGCAGAAAGAGGGTGCTGGGAATCACCTGCACAGCGTGAGCAGTGATCCAGTGTCATCAGCATGGCAATGTGAACTACCTTTTAATGTTAAGTACATCTTGCTAAACTGTTTATTTACGTTCTCTCGCCAGATCCTGAAGCAGTGCTCAAAGAAAGCAAACGTCCAGGGAAAGCGCATAAAGCACAGAATCCACAACAGAAGCTTTCTACTCTGCCTGAAAAGCCACCAGGGAGCCCTGCAACACTCTCTTCAGAATGTCAGTGCACCACAGTTTTCCTGCCGAAAACGGTAGAATCAAGCATCTGAAAGTGTGAACACACAGCCTCTGCTTCTCTGGAGCAGGAGGCAGAGCAGAAATCTGCTTTGGAATTCAGCTGACAGCTCCAACCACTGCTGCCACCGTGGAGGTGCGAGGGCAGAAAGAGGGTGCGGAAAATCACCTGCACAGCGTGAGCAGTGCTCCAGTGTCATCAGAATAGCAATGTGAACTACCTTTCAAAGTTAAGTCCCTCTTCCAGTACTGCTTATTTACTTTCCCTCGCCAGAACCTGAAGCAGTGCTCACAGACTGCAAACGTCCAGGGAAAGCGCAAAAAGCACAGAATCCACAACAAAAGCCTTCCACTATGCATGAAAAGCCATCAGGGAGCCCTGCAGCACTCTCTTCAGAATGTCAGTGCACCACAGTTTTCCTGCCGAAAACGGTAGAATCAAGCATCTGACAGTGTGAACACACAGCTTCTGCTTCTCTGGAGCAGGAGGCAGAGCAGAAATCTGCTTAGGAATTCAGCTGACAGTTAAAACCACTGCTGCTACCGTGGAGGTCCGAGGGAAGAAAGAGGGTGCTGGGAATCACCTGCACAGCGTGAGCAGTGCTACAGTGTCATAAGAATAGCAATGTGAACTACCTTTTAATGTTAAGTCCATCTTCCTGAACTGCTTATTTACGTTCCCTCGCCAGAACCTGAAGCAGTGCTCAAAGAAAGCAAACGTCCAGGGAAAGCGCAAAAAGCACAGAATCCACAACAGAAGCCTTCTACTCTGCCTGAAAAGCCACCAGGGAGCCCTGCAGCACTCTCTTGAGAATGTCAGTGCACCTGAGATTTTCTGCCATGAACGGTAGAATCAAGCATCTGAAAGTGTGAACACACAGCCTCTGCTTCTCTGGAGCAGGAGGCAGAGCAGAAATCTGCTTTGGAATTCAACTGACAGCTCCAGCCACTGCTGCCACCGTGGAGGTGCGAGGGTAGAAAGAGGGTGCTGGGAAACACCTGCACAGCGTGAGCAGTGCTCCAGTGTCATCAGCATGGCAATGTGAACTACCTTTTAATGTTAAGTCCATCTTCCTGAACTGCTTATTTACGTTCCCTCGCCAGAACCTGAAGCAGTGCTCAAAGAAAGCAAACGTCCAGGGAAAGCGCATAAAGAACAGAATCCACAACAGAAGCCTTCTACTCTGCCTGAAAAACCACCAGGGAGCCCTGCTGCACTCTCTTCAGAATGTCAGTGCACCACAGTTTTCCTGCCGTAAACGGTAGAATCAAGCATCTGAAAGTGTGAACACACAGCTTCTGCTTCTCTGGAGCAGGAGGCAGAGCAGAAATCTGCTTTGGAATTCAGCTGACAGCTCCAACCACTGCTGCCACCGTGGAGGTGCGAGGGCAGAAAGAGGGTGCGGAAAATCACCTGCACAGCGTGAGCAGTGCTCCATTGTCATTAGAATAGCAATGTGAACTACCTTTTAAAGTTAAGTTCCTCTTCCTATACTGCTTATTTACTTTCCCTCGCCAGAACCTGAAGCAGTGCTCACAGACTGCAAACGTCCAGGGAAAGCGCAAAAAGCACAGAATCCACAACAGAAGACTTCTACTCTGCCTGAAAAGCCACCAGGGAGCCCTGCAACACTCTCTTCAGAATGTCAGTGCGCCACAGTTTTCCTGCCGAAAACAGTAGAATCAAGCATCTGAAAGTGTGAACACACAGCTTCTGCTTCTCTGGAGCAGGAGGCAGAGCAGAAATCTGCTTTGGAATTCAGCTGACAGCTCCAACCACTGCTGCCACCGTGGAGGTGCGAGGGCAGAAAGAGGGTGCGGAAAATCACCTGCACAGCGTGAGCAGTGCTCCAGTGTCATCATAATAGCAATGTGAACTACCTTTTAAAGTTAAGTCCCTCTTCCAGTACTGCTTATTTACTTTCCCTTGCCAGAACCTGAAGCAGTGCTCACAGACTGCAAACGTCCAGGGAAAGCGCAAAAAGCACAGAATCCACAACAAAAGCCTTCCACTCTGCATGAAAAGCCATCAGGGAGCCCTGCAGCACTCTCTTCAGAATGTCAGTGCACCACAGTTTTCCTGCCGAAAACGGTAGAATCAAGCATCTGACAGTGTGAACACACAGCTTCTGCTTCTCTGGAGCAGGAGGCAGAGCAGAAATCTGCTTAGGAATTCAGCTGACATCTCCAACCACTGCTGCTACCGTGGAGGTGCGAGGGTAGAAAGAGGGTGCTGGGAATCACCTGCACAGCGTGAGCAGTGCTACAGTGTCATAAGAATAGCAATGTGAACTACCTTTTAATGTTAAGTCCATCTTCCTGAACTGCTTATTTACGTTCCCTCGCCAGAACCTGAAGCAGTGCTCAAAGAAAGCAAACGTCCAGGGAAAGCGCAAAAAGCACAGAATCCACAACAGAAACCTTCTACTCTGCCTGAAAAGCCACCAGGGAGCCCTGCAGCACTCTCTTGAGAATGTCAGTGCACCTGAGATTTTCTGCCATGAACGGTAGAATCAAGCATCTGAAAGTGTGAACACACAGCCTCTGCTTCTCTGGAGCAGGAGGCAGAGCAGAAATCTGCTTTGGAATTCAACTGACAGCTCCAGCCACTGCTGCCACCGTGGAGGTGCGAGGGTAGAAAGAGGGTGCTGGGAAACACCTGCACAGCGTGAGCAGTGCTCCAGTGTCATCAGCATGGCAATGTGAACTACCTTTTACTGTTAAGTTCATCTTCCTGAACTGCTTATTTACGTTTCCTCGCCAGACCCAGAAGCCGTGCTCACAGACTGCATACGTCCAGGGAAAGCGCATAAAGCACAGAATCTACAACAGACACGTTCTACTCTGCCTGAAAAGCCACCAGGGAGCCCTGCAGCACTCTCCTGAGAATGTCAGTGCACCACAGTTTTCCTGCCGTAAACGGTAGAATCAAGCATCTGAAAGTGTGAACACACAGCTTCTGCTTCTCTGGAGCAGGAGGCAGAGCAGAAATCTGCTTTGGAATTCAGCTGACAGCTCCAACCACTGCTGCCACCGTGGAGATGCGAGGGCAGAAAGAGGGTGCGGAAAATCACCTGCACAGCGTGAGCAGTGCTCCATTGTCATTAGAATAGCAATGTGAACTACCTTTTAAAGTTAAGTCCCTCTTCCAGTACTGCTTATTTACTTTCCCTCGCCATAACCTGAAGCAGTGCTCACAGACTGCAAACGTCCAGGGAAAGCGCAAAAAGCACAGAATCCACAACAGAAGACTTCTACTCTGCCTGAAAAGCCATTAGGGAGCCCTGCAGCACTCTCCTGAGAATGTCAGTGCACCACAGTTTTCGTGCCGAAAATGGAAGAATCAAGCATCTGAAAGTGTGAACACACAGCTTCTGCTTCTCTGGAGCAGGAGGCAGAGCAGAAATCTGCTTTGGAATAGAGCTGACAGCTCCAACCACTGCTGCCACCGTGGAGGTCCGAGGGCAGAAAGAGGGTGCTGGGAATCACCTGCACAGCGTGAGCAGTGATCCAGTGTCATCAGCATGGCAATGTGAACTACCTTTTAATGTTAAGTACATCTTGCTAAACTGTTTATTTACGTTCTCTCGCCAGATCCTGAAGCAGTGCTCAAAGAAAGCAAACGTCCAGGGAAAGCGCATAAAGCACAGAATCCACAACAGAAGCTTTCTACTCTGCCTGAAAAGCCACCAGGGAGCCCTGCAACACTCTCTTCAGAATGTCAGTGCACCACAGTTTTCCTGCCGAAAACAGTAGAATCAAGCATCTGAAAGTGTGAACACACAGCCTCTGCTTCTCTGGAGCAGGAGGCAGAGCAGAAATCTGCTTTGGAATTCAGCTGACAGCTCCAACCACTGCTGCCACCGTGGAGGTCCGAAGGTAGAAAGAGGGTGCGGGGAATCACCTGCACAGAGTGAGCAGTGATCCAGTGTCATCAGCATGGCAATGTGAACTACCTTTTAATGTTAAGTCCATCTTCCTGAACTGCTTATTTACGTTCCCTCGCCAGACCCTGAAGCAGTGCTCACAGACTGCAAACGTCCAGGGAAAGCGCAAAAAGCACAGAATCCACAACAGAAGCCTTCTACTCTGCCTGAAAAGCCACCAGGGAGCCCTGCAGCACTCTCTTCAGAATGTCAGTGCGCCACAGTTTTCTGCCGAAAACAGTAGAATCAAGCATCTGAAAGTGTGAACACACAGCTTCTGCTTCTCTGGAGCAGGAGGCAGAGCAGAAATCTGCTTTGGAATTCAGCTGACAGCTCCAACCACTGCTGCCACCGTGGAGGTGCGAGGGCAGAAAGAGGGTGCGGAAAATCACCTGCACAGCGTGAGCAGTGCTCCAGTGTCATCAGAATAGCAATGTGAACTACCTTTTAAAGTTAAGTCCCTCTTCCAGTACTGCTTATTTACTTTCCCTCGCCAGAACCTGAAGCAGTGCTCACAGACTGCAAACGTCCAGGGAAAGCGCAAAAAGCACAGAATCCACAACAAAAGCCTTCCACTCTGCATGAAAAGCCATCAGGGAGCCCTGCAGCACTCTCTTCAGAATGTCAGTGCACCACAGTTTTCCTGCCGAAAACGGTAGAATCAAGCATCTGAAAGTGTGAACACACAGCTTCTGCTTCTCTGGAGCAGGAGGCAGAGCAGAAATCTGCTTAGGAATTCAGCTGACAGTTAAAACCACTGCTGCTACCGTGGAGGTCCGAGGGAAGAAAGAGGGTGCTGGGAATCACCTGCACAGCGTGAGCAGTGCTACAGTGTCATAAGAATAGCAATGTGAACTACCTTTTAATGTTAAGTCCATCTTCCTGAACTGCTTATTTACGTTCCCTCGCCAGAACCTGAAGCAGTGCTCAAAGAAAGCAAACGTCCAGGGAAAGCGCAAAAAGCACAGAATCCACAACAGAAGCCTTCTACTCTGCCTGAAAAGCCACCAGGGAGCCCTGCAGCACTCTCTTGAGAATGTCAGTGCACCTGAGATTTTCTGCCATGAACGGTAGAATCAAGCATCTGAAAGTGTGAACACACAGCCTCTGCTTCTCTGGAGCAGGAGGCAGAGCAGAAATCTGCTTTGGAATTCAACTGACAGCTCCAGCCACTGCTGCCACCGTGGAGGTGCGAGGGTAGAAAGAGGGTGCTGGGAAACACCTGCACAGCGTGAGCAGTGCTCCAGTGTCATCAGCATGGCAATGTGAACTACCTTTTACTGTTAAGTTCATCTTCCTGAACTGCTTATTTACGTTTCCTCGCCAGACCCAGAAGCCGTGCTCACAGACTGCATACGTCCAGGGAAAGCGCATAAAGCACAGAATCTACAACAGACACGTTCTACTCTGCCTGAAAAGCCACCAGGGAGCCCTGCAGCACTCTCCTGAGAATGTCAGTGCACCACAGTTTTCCTGCCGTAAACGGTAGAATCAAGCATCTGAAAGTGTGAACACACAGCTTCTGCTTCTCTGGAGCAGGAGGCAGAGCAGAAATCTGCTTTGGAATTCAGCTGACAGCTCCAACCACTGCTGCCACCGTGGAGGTCCGAGGGTAGAAAGAGGGTGCGGGGAATCACCTGCACAGAGTGAGCAGTGATCCAGTGTCATCAGCATGGCAATGTGAACTACCTTTTAATGTTAAGTCCATCTTCCTGAACTGCTTATTTACGTTCCCTCGCCAGACCCTGAAGCAGTGCTCACAGACTGCAAACGTCCAGGGAAAGCGCAAAAAGCACAGAATCCACAACAGAAGCCTTCTACTCTGCCTGAAAAGCCACCAGGGAGCCCTGCAGCACTCTCTTCAGAATGTCAGTGCGCCACAGTTTTCCTGCCGAAAACAGTAGAATCAAGCATCTGAAAGTGTGAACACACAGCTTCTGCTTCTCTGGAGCAGGAGGCAGAGCAGAAATCTGCTTTGGAATTCAGCTGACAGCTCCAACCACTGCTGCCACCGTGGAGGTGCGAGGGCAGAAAGAGGGTGCGGAAAATCACCTGCACAGCGTGAGCAGTGCTCCAGTGTCATTAGAATAGCAATGTGAACTACCTTTTAAAGTTAAGTCCCTCTTCCAGCACTGCTTATTTACTTTCCCTCGCCATAACCTGAAGCAGTGCTCACA
Organism: Psittacula echo; assembly: GCF_963264785.1. Classification (NCBI taxonomy): domain Eukaryota; kingdom Metazoa; phylum Chordata; class Aves; order Psittaciformes; family Psittacidae; genus Psittacula; species Psittacula echo. The sequence continues at coordinate 644,044 of NW_027664212.1, read as the reverse complement.
GACTGCAAACGTCCAGGGAAAGCGCAAAAAGCACAGAATCCACAACAGAAGACTTCTACTCTGCCTGAAAAGCCATTAGGGAGCCCTGCAGCACTCTCCTGAGAATGTCAGTGCACCACAGTTTTCGTGCCGTAAACGGTAGAATCAAGCATCTGAAAGTGTGAACACACAGCTTCTGCTTCTCTGGAGCAGGAGGCAGAGCAGAAATCTGCTTTGGAATACAGCTGACAGCTCCAACCACTGCTGCCACCGTGGAGGTCCGAGGGCAGAAAGAGGGTGCTGGGAATCACCTGCACAGCGTGAGCAGTGATCCAGTGTCATCAGCATGGCAATGTGAACTACCTTTTAATGTTAAGTACATCTTGCTAAACTGTTTATTTACGTTCTCTCGCCAGATCCTGAAGCAGTGCTCAAAGAAAGCAAACGTCCAGGGAAAGCGCATAAAGCACAGAATCCACAACAGAAGCTTTCTACTCTGCCTGAAAAGCCACCAGGGAGCCCTGCAACACTCTCTTCAGAATGTCAGTGCACCACAGTTTTCCTGCCGAAAACGGTAGAATCAAGCATCTGAAAGTGTGAACACACAGCCTCTGCTTCTCTGGAGCAGGAGGCAGAGCAGAAATCTGCTTTGGAATTCAGCTGACAGCTCCAACCACTGCTGCCACCGTGGAGGTGCGAGGGCAGAAAGAGGGTGCGGAAAATCACCTGCACAGCGTGAGCAGTGCTCCAGTGTCATCAGAATAGCAATGTGAACTACCTTTCAAAGTTAAGTCCCTCTTCCAGTACTGCTTATTTACTTTCCCTCGCCAGAACCTGAAGCAGTGCTCACAGACTGCAAACGTCCAGGGAAAGCGCAAAAAGCACAGAATCCACAACAAAAGCCTTCCACTATGCATGAAAAGCCATCAGGGAGCCCTGCAGCACTCTCTTCAGAATGTCAGTGCACCACAGTTTTCCTGCCGAAAACGGTAGAATCAAGCATCTGACAGTGTGAACACACAGCTTCTGCTTCTCTGGAGCAGGAGGCAGAGCAGAAATCTGCTTAGGAATTCAGCTGACAGTTAAAACCACTGCTGCTACCGTGGAGGTCCGAGGGAAGAAAGAGGGTGCTGGGAATCACCTGCACAGCGTGAGCAGTGCTACAGTGTCATAAGAATAGCAATGTGAACTACCTTTTAATGTTAAGTCCATCTTCCTGAACTGCTTATTTACGTTCCCTCGCCAGAACCTGAAGCAGTGCTCAAAGAAAGCAAACGTCCAGGGAAAGCGCAAAAAGCACAGAATCCACAACAGAAGCCTTCTACTCTGCCTGAAAAGCCACCAGGGAGCCCTGCAGCACTCTCTTCAGAATGTCAGTGCACCTGAGATTTTCTGCCATGAACGGTAGAATCAAGCATCTGAAAGTGTGAACACACAGCCTCTGCTTCTCTGGAGCAGGAGGCAGAGCAGAAATCTGCTTTGGAATTCAACTGACAGCTCCAGCCACTGCTGCCACCGTGGAGGTGCGAGGGTAGAAAGAGGGTGCTGGGAAACACCTGCACAGCGTGAGCAGTGCTCCAGTGTCATCAGCATGGCAATGTGAACTACCTTTTAATGTTAAGTCCATCTTCCTGAACTGCTTATTTACGTTCCCTCGCCAGAACCTGAAGCAGTGCTCAAAGAAAGCAAACGTCCAGGGAAAGCGCATAAAGAACAGAATCCACAACAGAAGCCTTCTACTCTGCCTGAAAAACCACCAGGGAGCCCTGCTGCACTCTCTTCAGAATGTCAGTGCACCACAGTTTTCCTGCCGTAAACGGTAGAATCAAGCATCTGAAAGTGTGAACACACAGCTTCTGCTTCTCTGGAGCAGGAGGCAGAGCAGAAATCTGCTTTGGAATTCAGCTGACAGCTCCAACCACTGCTGCCACCGTGGAGGTGCGAGGGCAGAAAGAGGGTGCGGAAAATCACCTGCACAGCGTGAGCAGTGCTCCAGTGTCATTAGAATAGCAATGTGAACTACCTTTTAAAGTTAAGTTCCTCTTCCTATACTGCTTATTTACTTTCCCTCGCCAGAACCTGAAGCAGTGCTCACAGACTGCAAACGTCCAGGGAAAGCGCAAAAAGCACAGAATCCACAACAGAAGACTTCTACTCTGCCTGAAAAGCCATTAGGGAGCCCTGCAGCACTCTCCTGAGAATGTCAGTGCACCACAGTTTTCGTGCCGAAAACAGTAGAATCAAGCATCTGAAAGTGTGAACACTTTGTAATGTCATTGTAATGGACTTTGAGTTGGGAAATCGAGGATCCTCAGAATTGCGGATGGCACCGTTGCAAAGCTGACTTTCTGCAGAAGAGGCACAGACCAAGTTTTTTGCCCTGGCTCTTCGGCTGTGGGAGCAGAGACCAACCGTTCATGCTCTACTCCCCGGGATGCTGGGCAGCCCAGCACAGGTGCCAAAGAGGTTCCATTGTAATGGACTTTGAGTTGGGAAATCGAGAAGCGACAGCAAAGCGGATGGCACCGTTGCACAGGTGACTTTCTGCAGAAGAGACACAGCTCAAGCTTTTTGCCCTGGCTCTTCGGCTGTGGGAGCAGAGGCCAACCGTTCGTGCTCTACTCCCTGGGATGCTGGGCAGCCCAGCACGGGTGCCAGAGAGGTTCCATTGTAATGGACTTTGAGTTGGGAAATCGAGGAACCTCAGCGATGCAGATGGCACCATTGCAAAGCTGACTTTCAGCAGAAGAGTCACAGCTCCAGTTTTTTGCCCTGGCTCATCGGCTGTGGGAGCAGAGGCCAACCGTTCGTGCTCTACTCCCTGGGATGCTGGGCAGCCCAGCACGGGTGCCAAAGAGATTTCATTGTAATGGAATTTGAGTTGGGAAATCGAGGAACCTCAGCAATGCGGATGGCACCGTTGCAAAGCTGCCTTTCTGCAGAAGAGGCACAGATCAATTTTTTTGCCCTGGCTCTTCGGCTGTGGGAGCAGAGGCCAACCGTTCGTGCTCTACTCGCTGGGATGCTGGGCAGCCCAGCACGGGTGCCAAAGAGGTTCCATTGTAATGGACTTTGAGTTGGGAAACGGAGGAGCGACAGCAATGCGGATGGCACCGTTGCAAAGCTGACTTTCTGCAGAAGAGGCACAGCTCAAGTTTTTTGCCCTGGCTCTTCGGCTGTGGGAGCAGAGGCCAACTGTTCGTGCTCTACTCGCTGGGATGCTGGGCAGCCCAGCACGGGTGCCTAACAGGTTCCATTGTAAGGGACTTTGAGTTGGGAAATGGAGGAGCGACAGCAATGCGGATGGCACCGTTGCAAAGCTGACTTTCTGCAGAAGAGGCACAGCTCAAGTTTTTTGCCCTGGCTCTTCGGCTGTGGGAGCAGAGGCCAAATGTTCGTGCTCTACTCGCTGGGATGCTGGGCAGCCCAGCACGGGTGCCAGAGAGGTTCCATTGTAATGGACTTTGAGTTGGGAAATCGAGGAGCGACAGCAAAGTGGATGGCACCGTTGCACAGGTGACTTTCTGCAGAAGAGACACAGCTCAAGCTTTTTACACTGGCTGTTCGGCTGTCGGAGCAGAGGCCAACCGTTCGTGCTGTACTCCCTGGGATGCTGGGCAGCCCAGCACGGGTGCCAGAGAGGTTCCATTGTAATGGACTTTGAGTTGGGAAATCGAGGAACCTCAGCGATGCAGATGGCACCGTTGCAAAGCTGACTTTCAGCAGAAGAGTCACAGCTCCAGTTTTTTGCACTGGCTCATCGGCTGTGGGAGCAGAGGCCAACCGTTCGTGCTCTACTCCCTGGGATGCTGGGCAGCCCAGCACGGGTGCCAAAGAGATTTCATTGTAATGGAATTTGAGTTGGGAAATCGAGGAACCTCAGCAATGCGGATGGCACCGTTGCAAAGCTGACTTTCTGCAGAAGAGGCACAGCTCAAGTTTTTTGCCCTGGCTCTTCGGCTGTGGGAGCAGAGGCCAAATGTTCGTGCTCTACTCGCTGGGATGCTGGGCAGCCCAGCACGGGTGCCAAAGAGGTTCCATTGTAATGGACTTTGAGTTGGGAAATCGAGGATCCTCAGCAATGCGGATGGCACCGTTGCAAAGCTGACTTTCTGCAGAAGAGGCACAGCTCAAGTTTTTTGCCCTGGCTCTTCGGCTGTGGGAGCAGAGGCCAACCGTTCGTGCTCTACTCCCTGGGAGGCTGGGCAGCCCAGCACGGGTGCCAAAGAGATTTCATTGTAATGGAATTTGAGTTGGGAAATCGAGGAACCTCAGCAATGCGGATGGCACCGTTGCAAAGCTGCCTTTCTGCAGAAGAGGCACAGATCAAGTTTTTTGCCCTGGCTCTTCGGCTGTGGGAGCAGAGGCCAACCGTCCGTGCTCTACTCCCTGGAATGCTGGGCAGCCAAGCACGGGTGGCAAAGAGGTTCCATTGTAATGGACTTTGAGTTGGGAAACGGAGGAGTGACAGCAATGCGGATGGCACCGTTGCAAAGCTGACTTTCTGCAGAAGAGGCACAGACCAAGTTTTTTGCCCTGGCTCTTCGGCTGTGGGAGCAGAGGCCAACCGTTCGTGCTCTACTCGCTGGGATGCTGGGCAGCCCAGCACGGGTGCCTAACAGGTTCCATTTTAAGGGACTTTGAGTTGGGAAATGGAAGAGCGACAGCAATGCGGATGGCACCGTTGCAAAGCTGACTTTCTGCAGAAGAGGCACAGCTCAAGTTTTTTGCCCTGGCTCATCGGCTGTGGGAGCAGAGGCCAACCGTTCGTGCTCTACTCTCTGGGATGCTGGGCAGCCCAGCACGGGTGCCACAGAGGTTCCATTGTAATGGACTTTGAGTTGGGAAATCGAGGAGCGACAGCCACGCGGATGGCACTGTTGCAAAGCTGACTTTCTGCAGAACAGGCACAGCTCCAGTTTTTTGCCCTGGCTCATCGGCTGTGGGAGCAGAGGCCAACCGTCCGTGCTCTACTCCCTGGAATGCTGGGCAGCCAAGCACGGGTGGCAAAGAGGTTCCATTGTAATGGACTTTGAGTTGGGAAATCGAGGAGCGACAGCAAAGTGGATGGCACTGTTGCAAAGCTGACTTTCTGCAGAAGAGGCACAGCTCAAGTTTTTTGCCCCGGCTCTTCGGCTTTAGGAGCAGAGGCCAGCCGTTCGTGCTCTACTCTCTGGGATGCTGGGCTGCCCAGCACGGGTGCCAGAGAGATTCCATTGTAATGGACTTTGAGTTGGGAAATCAAGGAACCTCAGAAATGCGGATGGCACCGTTGCAAAGCTGACTTTCTGCAGAAGAGTCACAGCTCACGTTTTTTGCCCTGGCTCATCGGCTGTGGGAGCAGAGGCCAAATGTTCGTGCTCTACTGCCTGGGATGCTGGGCAGCCGAGCACGGGTGCCAAAGAGGTTCCATTGTAATGGACTTTGAGTTGGGAAATCGAGGAGCGACAGCAATACGGATGGCACCGTTGCAAAGCTGAATTTCTGCAGGAGAGGCACAGCTCAAGTTTTTTGCCCTGGCTCTTCGGCTGTGGGAGCAGAGGCCAACCGTTCGTGCTCTACTCCCTGGGATGCTGGGCAGCCCAGCACGGGTGCCACAGAGGTTCCATTGAAATGGACTTCGAGTTGGGAAATCGAGGAGCGACAGCAATGCGGATGGCACCGTTGCAAAGCTGACCTTCTGCAGAATAGGCACAGTTAAAGTTTTTTGCCCTGGCTCTTCGGCTGTGGGAGCAGAGGCCAACCGTTCATGCTCTACTGCCTGGGATGTTGGGCAGCAGAGCACGGGTGCCAGAGAGGTTCCATTGTAATGGACTTTGAGTTGGGAAATCGAGGAGCGACAGCAAAGCGGATGGCACCGTTGCAAAGCTGACTTTCTGCAGAAGAGGCACAGCTCAAGTTTTTTGCCCTGGCTCTTCGGCTGTGGGAGCAGAGGCCAACCGTTCGTGCTCTACTCCCTGGGATGCTGGGCAGCCCAGCACGGGTGCCAAAGAGGTTCCATTGTAATGGCCTATGAGTTGGGAAATCGAGGAGCGACAGCAAAGCGGATGGCACCGTTGCAAAGCTGACTTTCTGCAGAAGAGGCACAGCTCAAGTTTTTTGCCCTGGCTCTTCGGCTGTGGGAGCAGAGGCCAACCGTTCGTGCTCTACTCCCTGGGATGCTGGGCAGCCCAGCACAGGTGCCAAAGAGGTTCCATTGTAATGGACTTTGAGTTGGGAAATCGAGGAGCGACAGCAAAGCGGATGGCACCGTTGCACAGGTGACTTTCTGCAGAAGAGACACAGCTCAAGCTTTTTGCCCTGGCTGTTCGGCTGTAGGAGCAGAGGCCAACCGTTCGTGCTCTACTCCCTGGGATGCTGGGCAGCCCAGCACGGGTGCCAGAGAGGTTCCATTGTAATGGACTTTGAGTTGGGGAATCGAGGAACCTCAGCGATGCAGATGGCACCGTTGCAAAGCTGACTTTCAGCAGAAGAGTCACAGCTCCAGTTTTTTGCCCTGGCTCATCGGCTGTGGGAGCAGAGGCCAACCGTTCGTGCTCTACTCCCTGGGAGGCTGGGCAGCCCAGCACGGGTGCCAAAGAGATTCCATTGTAATGGAATTTGAGTTGGGAAATCGAGGAACCTCAGCAATGCGGATGGCACCGTTGCAAAGCTGCCTTTCTGCAGAAGAGGCACAGATCAAGTTTTTTGCCCTGGCTCTTCGGCTGTGGGAGCAGAGGCCAAATGTTCGTGCTCTACTCGCTGGGATGCAGGGCAGCCCAGCACGGGTGCCAAAGAGGTTCCATTGTAATGGACTTTGAGTTGGGAAACGGAGGAGTGACAGCAATGCGGATGGCACCGTTGCAAAGCTGACTTTCTGCAGAAGAGGCACAGACCAAGTTTTTTGCCCTGGCTCTTCGGCTGTGGGAGCAGAGGCCAACCGTTCGTGCTCTACTCGCTGGGATGCTGGGCAGCCCAGCACGGGTGCCTAACAGGTTCCATTGTAATGGACTTTGAGTTGGGAAATGGAGGAGCGACAGCAATGCGGATGGCACCGTTGCAAAGCTGACTTTCTGCAGAAGAGGCACAGCTCCAGTTTTTTGCCCTGGCTCTTCGGCTGTGGGAGCAGAGGCCAAATGTTCGTGCTCTACTGCCTGGGAAGCTGGGCAGCCCAGCACGGGTGTTAAAGAGGTTCCATTGTAATGGACTTTGAGTTGGGAAATCGAGGATCCTCAGCAATGCGGATGGCATCGTTGCAAAGCTGACTTTCTGCAGAAGAGGCACAGCTCCAGTTTTTTGCCCTGGCTCTTCGGCTGTGGGAGCAGAGACCAACCGTTCATGCTCTTCTCCCCGGGATGCTGGGCAGCCCAGCACAGGTGCCAAAGAGGTTCCATTGTAATGGACTTTGAGTTGGGAAATCGAGGAACCTCAGCGATGCAGATGGCACCGTTGCAAAGCTGACTTTCAGCAGAAGAGTCACAGCGACACAGAGAATGTCAGTGCACCACAGTTTTCCTGCCGAAAACGGTAGAATCAAGCATCTGAAAGTGTGAACACACAGCTTCTGCTTCTCTGGAGCAGGAGGCAGAGCAGAAATCTGCTTTGGAATAGAGCTGACAGCTCCAACCACTGCTGCCACCGTGGAGGTGCGAGGGTAGAAAGAGGGTGCTGGGAATCACCTGCACAGCGTGAGCAGTGATCCAGTGTCATCAGCATGGCAATGTGTACTACCTTTTAATGTTAAGTCCATCTTCCTGAACTGCTTATTTACGTTCCCTCGCCAGACCCTGAAGCAGTGCTCACAGACTGCAAACGTCCAGGGAAAGCGCAAAAAGCACAGAATCCACAACAGAAGACTTCTACTCTGCCTGAAAAGCCATTAGGGAGCCCTGCAGCACTCTCCAGAGAATGTCAGTGCACCACAGTTTTCGTGCCGTAAACGGTAGAATCAAGCATCTGAAAGTGTGAACACACAGCTTCTGCTTCTCTGGAGCAGGAGGCAGAGCAGAAATCTGCTTTGGAATAGAGCTGACAGCTCCAACCACTGCTGCCACCGTGGAGGTCCGAGGGCAGAAAGAGGGTGCTGGGAATCACCTGCACAGCGTGAGCAGTAATCCAGTGTCATCAGCATGGCAATGTGAACTACCTTTTAATGTTAAGTACATCTTGCTAAACTGTTTATTTACGTTCTCTCGCCAGATCCTGAAGCAGTGCTCAAAGAAAGCAAACGTCCAGGGAAAGCGCATAAAGCACAGAATCCACAACAGAAGCATTCTACTCTGCCTGAAAAGCCACCAGGGAGCCCTGCAGCACTCTCTTCAGAATGTCAGTGCACCACAGTTTTCCTGCCGAAAACGGTAGAATCAAGCATCTGACAGTGTGAACACACAGCTTCTGCTTCTCTGGAGCAGGAGGCAGAGCAGAAATCTGCTTTGGAATTCAACTGACAGCTCCAGCCACTGCTGCCACCGTGGAGGTGCGAGGGTAGAAAGAGGGTGCTGGGAAACACCTGCACAGCGTGAGCAGTGCTCCAGTGTCATCAGCATGGCAATGTGAACTACATTTTAATGTTAAGTCCATCTTCCTGAACTGCTTATTTACGTTCCCTCGCCAGAACCTGAAGCAGTGCTCAAAGAAAGCAAACGTCGAGGGAAAGCGCATAAAGCACAGAATCCACAACAGAAGCCTTCTACTCTGCCTGAAAAGCCACCAGGGAGCCCTGCAGCACTCTCTTCAGAATGTCAGTGCACCACAGTTTTCCTGCCGAAAACGGTAGAATCAAGCATCTGAAAGTGTGAACACACAGCCTCTGCTTCTCTGGAGCAGGAGGCAGAGCAGAAATCTGCTTTGGAATTCAGCTGACAGCTCCAACCACTGCTGCCACCGTGGAGGTGCGAGGGCAGAAAGAGGGTGCGGAAAATCACCTGCACAGCGTGAGCAGTGCTCCAGTGTCATCAGAATAGCAATGTGAACTACCTTTCAAAGTTAAGTCCCTCTTCCAGTACTGCTTATTTACTTTCCCTCGCCAGAACCTGAAGCAGTGCTCACAGACTGCAAACGTCCAGGGAAAGCGCAAAAAGCACAGAATCCACAACAGAAGCCTTCTACTCTGCCTGAAAAGCCACCAGGGAGCCCTGCAGCACTCTCTTGAGAATGTCAGTGCACCTGAGATTTTCTGCCATGAACGGTAGAATCAAGCATCTGAAAGTGTGAACACACAGCCTCTGCTTCTCTGGAGCAGGAGGCAGAGCAGAAATCTGCTTTGGAATTCAACTGACAGCTCCAGCCACTGCTGCCACCGTGGAGGTGCGAGGGTAGAAAGAGGGTGCTGGGAAACACCTGCACAGCGTGAGCAGTGCTCCAGTGTCATCAGCATGGCAATGTGAACTACCTTTTAATGTTAAGTCCATCTTCCTGAACTGCTTATTTACGTTCCCTCGCCAGAACCTGAAGCAGTGCTCAAAGAAAGCAATCGTCGAGGGAAAGCGCATAAAGCACAGAATCCACAACAGAAGCCTTCTACTCTGCCTGAAAAGCCACCAGGGAGCCCTGCAGCACTCTCTTCAGAATGTCAGTGCACCACAGTTTTCCTGCCGAAAACGGTAGAATCAAGCATCTGAAAGTGTGAACACACAGCCTCTGCTTCTCTGGAGCAGGAGGCAGAGCAGAAATCTGCTTTGGAATTCAGCTGACAGCTCCAACCACTGCTGCCACCGTGGAGATGCGAGGGCAGAAAGAGGGTGCGGAAAATCACCTGCACAGCGTGAGCAGTGCTCCATTGTCATTAGAATAGCAATGTGAACTACCTTTTAAAGTTACGTACATCTTGCTAAACTGTTTATTTACGTTCTCTCGCCAGATCCTGAAGCAGTGCTCAAAGAAAGCAAAAGTCCAGGGAAAGCGCATAAAGCACAGAATCCACAACAGAAGCTTTCTACTCTGCCTGAAAAGCCACCAGGGAGCCCTGCAACACTCTCCTCAGAATGTCAGTGCACCACAGTTTTCGTGCCGAAAATGGAAGAATCAAGCATCTGAAAGTGTGAACACACAGCCTCTGCTTCTCTGGAGCAGGAGGCAGAGCAGAAATCTGCTTTGGAATTCAGCTGACAGCTCCAACCACTGCTGCCACCGTGGAGGTGCGAGGGTAGAAAGAGGGTGCGGGGAATCACCTGCACAGCGTGAGCAGTGATCCAGTGTCATCAGCATGGCAATGTGAACTACCTTTTAATGTTAAGTCCATCTTCCTGAACTGCTTATTTACGTTCCCTCGCCAGACCCTGAAGCAGTGCTCACAGAATGCAAACGTCCAGGGAAAGCGCAAAAAGCACAGAATCCACAACAGAAGCCTTCTACTCTGCCTGAAAAGCCACCAGGGAGCCCTGCAGCACTCTCTTCAGAATGTCAGTGCGCCACAGTTTTCCTGCCGAAAACAGTAGAATCAAGCATCTGAAAGTGTGAACACACAGCTTCTGCTTCTCTGGAGCAGGAGGCAGAGCAGAAATCTGCTTTGGAATTCAGCTGACAGCTCCAACCACTGCTGCCACCGTGGAGGTGCGAGGGCAGAAAGAGGGTGCGGAAAATCACCTGCACAGCGTGAGCAGTGCTCCAGTGTCATCATAATAGCAATGTGAACTACCTTTTAAAGTTAAGTCCCTCTTCCAGTACTGCTTATTTACTTTCCCTTGCCAGAACCTGAAGCAGTGCTCACAGACTGCAAACGTCCAGGGAAAGCGCAAAAAGCACAGAATCCACAACAAAAGCCTTCCACTATGCATGAAAAGCCATCAGGGAGCCCTGCAGCACTCTCTTCAGAATGTCAGTGCACAACAGTTTTCCTGCCGAAAACGGTAGAATCAAGCATCTGACAGTGTGAACACACAGCTTCTGCTTCTCTGGAGCAGGAGGCAGAGCAGAAATCTGCTTTGGAATTCAGCTGACAGCTCCAACCACTGCTGCCACCGTGGAGATGCGAGGGCAGAAAGAGGGTGCGGAAAATCACCTGCACAGCGTGAGCAGTGCTCCATTGTCATTAGAATAGCAATGTGAACTACCTTTTAAAGTTAAGTCCCTCTTCCAGTACTGCTTATTTACTTTCCCTCGCCATAACCTGAAGCAGTGCTCACAGACTGCAAACGTCCAGGGAAAGCGCAAAAAGCACAGAATCCACAACAGAAGACTTCTACTCTGCCTGAAAAGCCATTAGGGAGCCCTGCAGCACTCTCCTGAGAATGTCAGTGCACCACAGTTTTCGTGCCGAAAATGGAAGAATCAAGCATCTGAAAGTGTGAACACACAGCTTCTGCTTCTCTGGAGCAGGAGGCAGAGCAGAAATCTGCTTTGGAATAGAGCTGACAGCTCCAACCACTGCTGCCACCGTGGAGGTCCGAGGGCAGAAAGAGGGTGCTGGGAATCACCTGCACAGCGTGAGCAGTGCTCCAGTGTCATCAGCATGGCAATGTGAACTACCTTTTACTGTTAAGTTCATCTTCCTGAACTGCTTATTTACGTTTCCTCGCCAGACCCAGAAGCCGTGCTCACAGACTGCATACGTCCAGGGAAAGCGCATAAAGCACAGAATCTACAACAGAAGCCTTCTACTCTGCCTGAAAAGCCACCAGGGAGCCCTGCAGCACTCTCCTGAGAATGTCAGTGCACCACAGTTTTCCTGCCGTAAACGGTAGAATCAAGCATCTGAAAGTGTGAACACACAGCTTCTGCTTCTCTGGAGCAGGAGGCAGAGCAGAAATCTGCTTTGGAATTCAGCTGACAGCTCCAACCACTGCTGCCACCGTGGAGGTCCGAGGGTAGAAAGAGGGTGCGGGGAATCACCTGCACAGAGTGAGCAGTGATCCAGTGTCATCAGCATGGCAATGTGAACTACCTTTTAATGTTAAGTCCATCTTCCTGAACTGCTTATTTACGTTCCCTCGCCAGACCCTGAAGCAGTGCTCACAGACTGCAAACGTCCAGGGAAAGCGCAAAAAGCACAGAATCCACAACAGAAGCCTTCTACTCTGCCTGAAAAGCCACCAGGGAGCCCTGCAGCACTCTCTTCAGAATGTCAGTGCGCCACAGTTTTCCTGCCGAAAACAGTAGAATCAAGCATCTGAAAGTGTGAACACACAGCTTCTGCTTCTCTGGAGCAGGAGGCAGAGCAGAAATCTGCTTTGGAATTCAGCTGACAGCTCCAACCACTGCTGCCACCGTGGAGGTGCGAGGGCAGAAAGAGGGTGCGGAAAATCACCTGCACAGCGTGAGCAGTGCTCCAGTGTCATTAGAATAGCAATGTGAACTACCTTTTAAAGTTAAGTCCCTCTTCCAGCACTGCTTATTTACTTTCCCTCGCCATAACCTGAAGCAGTGCTCACAGACTGCAAACGTCCAGGGAAAGCGCAAAAAGCACAGAATCCACAACAGAAGACTTCTACTCTGCCTGAAAAGCCATTAGGGAGCCCTGCAGCACTCTCCTGAGAATGTCAGTGCACCACAGTTTTCGTGCCGTAAACGGTAGAATCAAGCATCTGAAAGTGTGAACACACAGCTTCTGCTTCTCTGGAGCAGGAGGCAGAGCAGAAATCTGCTTTGGAATACAGCTGACAGCTCCAACCACTGCTGCCACCGTGGAGGTCCGAGGGCAGAAAGAGGGTGCTGGGAATCACCTGCACAGCGTGAGCAGTGATCCAGTGTCATCAGCATGGCAATGTGAACTACCTTTTAATGTTAAGTACATCTTGCTAAACTGTTTATTTACGTTCTCTCGCCAGATCCTGAAGCAGTGCTCAAAGAAAGCAAACGTCCAGGGAAAGCGCATAAAGCACAGAATCCACAACAGAAGCTTTCTACTCTGCCTGAAAAGCCACCAGGGAGCCCTGCAACACTCTCTTCAGAATGTCAGTGCACCACAGTTTTCCTGCCGAAAACGGTAGAATCAAGCATCTGAAAGTGTGAACACACAGCCTCTGCTTCTCTGGAGCAGGAGGCAGAGCAGAAATCTGCTTTGGAATTCAGCTGACAGCTCCAACCACTGCTGCCACCGTGGAGGTGCGAGGGCAGAAAGAGGGTGCGGAAAATCACCTGCACAGCGTGAGCAGTGCTCCAGTGTCATCAGAATAGCAATGTGAACTACCTTTCAAAGTTAAGTCCCTCTTCCAGTACTGCTTATTTACTTTCCCTCGCCAGAACCTGAAGCAGTGCTCACAGACTGCAAACGTCCAGGGAAAGCGCAAAAAGCACAGAATCCACAACAAAAGCCTTCCACTCTGCATGAAAAGCCATCAGGGAGCCCTGCAGCACTCTCTTCAGAATGTCAGTGCACCACAGTTTTCCTGCCGAAAACGGTAGAATCAAGCATCTGACAGTGTGAACACACAGCTTCTGCTTCTCTGGAGCAGGAGGCAGAGCAGAAATCTGCTTAGGAATTCAGCTGACAGTTAAAACCACTGCTGCTACCGTGGAGGTCCGAGGGAAGAAAGAGGGTGCTGGGAATCACCTGCACAGCGTGAGCAGTGCTACAGTGTCATAAGAATAGCAATGTGAACTACCTTTTAATGTTAAGTCCATCTTCCTGAACTGCTTATTTACGTTCCCTCGCCAGAACCTGAAGCAGTGCTCAAAGAAAGCAAACGTCCAGGGAAAGCGCAAAAAGCACAGAATCCACAACAGAAGCCTTCTACTCTGCCTGAAAAGCCACCAGGGAGCCCTGCAGCACTCTCTTGAGAATGTCAGTGCACCTGAGATTTTCTGCCATGAACGGTAGAATCAAGCATCTGAAAGTGTGAACACACAGCCTCTGCTTCTCTGGAGCAGGAGGCAGAGCAGAAATCTGCTTTGGAATTCAACTGACAGCTCCAGCCACTGCTGCCACCGTGGAGGTGCGAGGGTAGAAAGAGGGTGCTGGGAAACACCTGCACAGCGTGAGCAGTGCTCCAGTGTCATCAGCATGGCAATGTGAACTACCTTTTAATGTTAAGTCCATCTTCCTGAACTGCTTATTTACGTTCCCTCGCCAGAACCTGAAGCAGTGCTCAAAGAAAGCAAACGTCCAGGGAAAGCGCATAAAGAACAGAATCCACAACAGAAGCCTTCTACTCTGCCTGAAAAACCACCAGGGAGCCCTGCTGCACTCTCTTCAGAATGTCAGTGCACCACAGTTTTCATGCCGTAAACGGTAGAATCAAGCATCTGAAAGTGTGAACACACAGCTTCTGCTTCTCTGGAGCAGGAGGCAGAGCAGAAATCTGCTTTGGAATTCAGCTGACAGCTCCAACCACTGCTGCCACCGTGGAGGTGCGAGGGCAGAAAGAGGGTGCGGAAAATCACCTGCACAGCGTGAGCAGTGCTCCATTGTCATTAGAATAGCAATGTGAACTACCTTTTAAAGTTAAGTTCCTCTTCCTATACTGCTTATTTACTTTCCCTCGCCAGAACCTGAAGCAGTGCTCACAGACTGCAAACGTCCAGGGAAAGCGCAAAAAGCACAGAATCCACAACAGAAGACTTCTACTCTGCCTGAAAAGCCATTAGGGAGCCCTGCAGCACTCTCCTGAGAATGTCAGTGCACCACAGTTTTCGTGCCGTAAACGGTAGAATCAAGCATCTGAAAGTGTGAACACACAGCTTCTGCTTCTCTGGAGCAGGAGGCAGAGCAGAAATCTTCTTTGGAATACAGTTGACAGCTCCAACCACTGCTGCCACCGTGGAGGTGCGAGGGCAGAAAGAGGGTGCTGGGAATCACCTGCACAGCGTGAGCAGTGATCCAGTGTCATCAGCATGGCAATGTGAACTACCTTTTAATGTTAAGTACATCTTGCTAAACTGTTTATTTACGTTCTCTCGCCAGATCCTGAAGCAGTGATCAAAGAAAGCAAACGTCCAGGGAAAGCGCATAAAGCACAGAATCCACAACAGAAGCTTTCTACTCTGCCTGAAAAGCCACCAGGGAGCCCTGCAACTCTCTCTTCAGAATGTCAGTGCACCACAGTTTTCCTGCCGAAAACAGTAGAATCAAGCATCTGAAAGTGTGAACACTTTGTAATGTCATTGTAATGGACTTTGAGTTGGGAAATCGAGGATCCTCAGAATTGCGGATGGCACCGTTGCAAAGCTGACTTTCTGCAGAAGAGGCACAGCTCAAGTTTTTTGCCCTGGCTCTTCGGCTGTGGGAGCAGAGACCAACCGTTCATGCTCTACTCCCTGGGATGCTGGGCAGCCCAGCACAGGTGCCAAAGAGGTTCCATTGTAATGGACTTTGAGTTGGGAAATCGAGAAGCGACAGCAAAGCGGATGGCACCGTTGCACAGGTGACTTTCTGCAGAAGAGACACAGCTCAAGCTTTTTGCCCTGGCTCTTCGGCTGTGGGAGCAGAGGCCAACCGTTCGTGCTCTACTCCCTGGGATGCTGGGCAGCCCAGCACGGGTGCCAGAGAGGTTCCATTGTAATGGACTTTGAGTTGGGAAATCGAGGAACCTCAGCGATGCAGATGGCACCATTGCAAAGCTGACTTTCAGCAGAAGAGTCACAGCTCCAGTTTTTTGCCCTGGCTCATCGGCTGTGGGAGCAGAGGCCAACCGTTCGTGCTCTACTGCCTGGGATGCTGGGCAGCCCAGCACGGGTGCCAAAGAGATTTCATTGTAATGGAATTTGAGTTGGGAAATCGAGGAACCTCAGCAATGCGGATGGCACCGTTGCAAAGCTGCCTTTCTGCAGAAGAGGCACAGATCAAGTTTTTTGCCCTGGCTCTTCGGCTGTGGGAGCAGAGGCCAACCGTTCGTGCTCTACTCGCTGGGATGCTGGGCAGCCCAGCACGGGTGCCAAAGAGGTTCCATTGTAATGGACTTTGAGTTGGGAAACGGAGGAGCGACAGCAATGCGGATGGCACCGTTGCAAAGCTGACTTTCTGCAGAAGAGGCACAGACCAAGTTTTTTGCCCTGGCTCTTCGGCTGTGGGAGCAGAGGCCAACCGTTCGTGCTCTACTCGCTGGGATGCTGGGCAGCCCAGCACGGGTGCCTAACAGGTTCCATTGTAAGGGACTTTGAGTTGGGAAATGGAGGAGCGACAGCAATGCGGATGGCACCGTTGCAAAGCTGACTTTCTGCAGAAGAGGCACAGCTCAAGTTTTTTGCCCTGGCTCTTCGGCTGTGGGAGCAGAGGCCAAATGTTCGTGCTCTACTCGCTGGGATGCTGGGCAGCCCAGCACGGGTGCCAAAGAGGTTCCATTGTAATGGACTTTGAGTTGGGAAATCGAGGATCCTCAGCAATGCGGATGGCACCGTTACAAAGCTGACTTTCTGCAGAAGAGGCACAGCTCAAGTTTTTTGCCCTGGCTCTTCGGCTGTGGGAGCAGAGGCCAACCGTTCGTGCTCTACTCCCTGGGATGCTGGGCAGCCCAGCACGGGTGCCAGAGAGGTTCCATTGTAATGGACTTTGAGTTGGGAAATCGAGGAGCGACAGCAAAGTGGATGGCACCGTTGCACAGGTGACTTTCTGCAGAAGAGACACAGCTCAAGCTTTTTACCCTGGCTGTTCGGCTGTCGGAGCAGAGGCCAACCGTTCGTGCTGTACTCCCTGGGATGCTGGGCAGCCCAGCACGGGTGCCAGAGAGGTTCCATTGTAATGGACTTTGAGTTGGGAAATCGAGGAACCTCAGCGATGCAGATGGCACCGTTGCAAAGCTGACTTTCAGCAGAAGAGTCACAGCTCCAGTTTTTTGCCCTGGCTCATCGGCTGTGGGAGCAGAGGCCAACCGTTCGTGCTCTACTCCCTGGGATGCTGGGCAGCCCAGCACGGGTGCCAAAGAGGTTCCATTGTAATGGCCTATGAGTTGGGAAATCGAGGAGCGACAGCAAAGCGGATGGCACCGTTGCAAATCTGACTTTCTGCAGAAGAGGCACAGCTCAAGTTTTTTGCCCTGGCTCTTCGGCTGTGGGAGCAGAGGCCAACCGTTCATGCTCTA
Organism: Psittacula echo; assembly: GCF_963264785.1. Lineage (NCBI taxonomy): Eukaryota > Metazoa > Chordata > Aves > Psittaciformes > Psittacidae > Psittacula > Psittacula echo. Next base: position 627,134 of record NW_027664212.1, on the reverse strand, counting down.
CTCCCTGGGATGCTGGGCAGCCCAGCACAGGTGCCAAAGAGGTTCCATTGTAATGGACTTTGAGTTGGGAAATCGAGGAGCGACAGCAAAGCGGATGGCACCGTTGCACAGGTGACTTTCTGCAGAAGAGACACAGCTCAAGCTTTTTGCCCTGGCTGTTCGGCTGTAGGAGCAGAGGCCAACCGTTCGTGCTCTACTCCCTGGGATGCTGGGCAGCCCAGCACGGGTGCCAGAGAGGTTCCATTGTAATGGACTTTGAGTTGGGGAATCGAGGAACCTCAGCGATGCAGATGGCACCGTTGCAAAGCTGACTTTCAGCAGAAGAGTCACAGCTCCAGTTTTTTGCCCTGGCTCATCGGCTGTGGGAGCAGAGGCCAACCGTTCGTGCTCTACTCCCTGGCAGGCTGGGCAGCCAAGCACGGGTGGCAAAGAGGTTCCATTGTAATGGACTTTGAGTTGGGAAACGGAGGAGTGACAGCAATGCGGATGGCACCGTTGCAAAGCTGACTTTCTGCAGAAGAGGCACAGACCAAGTTTTTTGCCCTGGCTCTTCGGCTGTGGGAGCAGAGGCCAACCGTTCGTGCTCTACTCGCTGGGATGCTGGGCAGCCCAGCACGGGTGCCTAACAGGTTCCATTTTAAGGGACTTTGAGTTGGGAAATGGAAGAGCGACAGCAATGCGGATGGCACCGTTGCAAAGCTGACTTTCTGCAGAAGAGGCACAGCTCAAGTTTTTTGCCCTGGCTCATCGGCTGTGGGAGCAGAGGCCAACCGTTCGTGCTCTACTCTCTGGGATGCTGGGCAGCCCAGCACGGGTGCCACAGAGGTTCCATTGTAATGGACTTTGAGTTGGGAAATCGAGGAGCGACAGCCACGCGGATGGCACTGTTGCAAAGCTGACTTTCTGCAGAACAGGCACAGCTCCAGTTTTTTGCCCTGGCTCATCGGCTGTGGGAGCAGAGGCCAACCGTCCGTGCTCTACTCCCTGGAATGCTGGGCAGCCAAGCACGGGTGGCAAAGAGGTTCCATTGTAATGGACTTTGAGTTGGGAAATCGAGGAGCGACAGCAAAGTGGATGGCACTGTTGCAAAGCTGACTTTCTGCAGAAGAGGCACAGCTCAAGTTTTTTGCCCCGGCTCTTCGGCTTTAGGAGCAGAGGCCAGCCGTTCGTGCTCTACTCTCTGGGATGCTGGGCTGCCCAGCACGGGTGCCAGAGAGATTCCATTGTAATGGACTTTGAGTTGGGAAATCAAGGAACCTCAGAAATGCGGATGGCACCGTTGCAAAGCTGACTTTCTGCAGAAGAGTCACAGCTCACGTTTTTTGCCCTGGCTCATCGGCTGTGGGAGCAGAGGCCAAATGTTCGTGCTCTACTGCCTGGGATGCTGGGCAGCCGAGCACGGGTGCCAAAGAGGTTCCATTGTAATGGACTTTGAGTTGGGAAATCGAGGAGCGACAGCAATACGGATGGCACCGTTGCAAAGCTGAATTTCTGCAGGAGAGGCACAGCTCAAGTTTTTTGCCCTGGCTCTTCGGCTGTGGGAGCAGAGGCCAACCGTTCGTGCTCTACTCCCTGGGATGCTGGGCAGCCCAGCACGGGTGCCACAGAGGTTCCATTGAAATGGACTTCGAGTTGGGAAATCGAGGAGCGACAGCAATGCGGATGGCACCGTTGCAAAGCTGACCTTCTGCAGAATAGGCACAGTTAAAGTTTTTTGCCCTGGCTCTTCGGCTGTGGGAGCAGAGGCCAACCGTTCATGCTCTACTGCCTGGGATGTTGGGCAGCAGAGCACGGGTGCCAGAGAGGTTCCATTGTAATGGACTTTGAGTTGGGAAATCGAGGAGCGACAGCAAAGCGGATGGCACCGTTGCAAAGCTGACTTTCTGCAGAAGAGGCACAGCTCAAGTTTTTTGCCCTGGCTCTTCGGCTGTGGGAGCAGAGGCCAACCGTTCGTGCTCTACTCCCTGGGATGCTGGGCAGCCCAGCACGGGTGCCAAAGAGGTTCCATTGTAATGGCCTATGAGTTGGGAAATCGAGGAGCGACAGCAAAGCGGATGGCACCGTTGCAAAGCTGACTTTCTGCAGAAGAGGCACAGCTCAAGTTTTTTGCCCTGGCTCTTCGGCTGTGGGAGCAGAGGCCAACCGTTCGTGCTCTACTCCCTGGGATGCTGGGCAGCCCAGCACAGGTGCCAAAGAGGTTCCATTGTAATGGACTTTGAGTTGGGAAATCGAGGAGCGACAGCAAAGCGGATGGCACCGTTGCACAGGTGACTTTCTGCAGAAGAGACACAGCTCAAGCTTTTTGCCCTGGCTGTTCGGCTGTAGGAGCAGAGGCCAACCGTTCGTGCTCTACTCCCTGGGATGCTGGGCAGCCCAGCACGGGTGCCAGAGAGGTTCCATTGTAATGGACTTTGAGTTGGGGAATCGAGGAACCTCAGCGATGCAGATGGCACCGTTGCAAAGCTGACTTTCAGCAGAAGAGTCACAGCTCCAGTTTTTTGCCCTGGCTCATCGGCTGTGGGAGCAGAGGCCAACCGTTCGTGCTCTACTCCCTGGGAGGCTGGGCAGCCCAGCACGGGTGCCAAAGAGATTCCATTGTAATGGAATTTGAGTTGGGAAATCGAGGAACCTCAGCAATGCGGATGGCACCGTTGCAAAGCTGCCTTTCTGCAGAAGAGGCACAGATCAAGTTTTTTGCCCTGGCTCTTCGGCTGTGGGAGCAGAGGCCAAATGTTCGTGCTCTACTCGCTGGGATGCAGGGCAGCCCAGCACGGGTGCCAAAGAGGTTCCATTGTAATGGACTTTGAGTTGGGAAACGGAGGAGTGACAGCAATGCGGATGGCACCGTTGCAAAGCTGACTTTCTGCAGAAGAGGCACAGACCAAGTTTTTTGCCCTGGCTCTTCGGCTGTGGGAGCAGAGGCCAACCGTTCGTGCTCTACTCGCTGGGATGCTGGGCAGCCCAGCACGGGTGCCTAACAGGTTCCATTGTAATGGACTTTGAGTTGGGAAATGGAGGAGCGACAGCAATGCGGATGGCACCGTTGCAAAGCTGACTTTCTGCAGAAGAGGCACAGCTCCAGTTTTTTGCCCTGGCTCTTCGGCTGTGGGAGCAGAGGCCAAATGTTCGTGCTCTACTGCCTGGGAAGCTGGGCAGCCCAGCACGGGTGTTAAAGAGGTTCCATTGTAATGGACTTTGAGTTGGGAAATCGAGGATCCTCAGCAATGCGGATGGCATCGTTGCAAAGCTGACTTTCTGCAGAAGAGGCACAGCTCCAGTTTTTTGCCCTGGCTCTTCGGCTGTGGGAGCAGAGACCAACCGTTCATGCTCTTCTCCCCGGGATGCTGGGCAGCCCAGCACAGGTGCCAAAGAGGTTCCATTGTAATGGACTTTGAGTTGGGAAATCGAGGAACCTCAGCGATGCAGATGGCACCGTTGCAAAGCTGACTTTCAGCAGAAGAGTCACAGCGACACAGAGAATGTCAGTGCACCACAGTTTTCCTGCCGAAAACGGTAGAATCAAGCATCTGAAAGTGTGAACACACAGCTTCTGCTTCTCTGGAGCAGGAGGCAGAGCAGAAATCTGCTTTGGAATAGAGCTGACAGCTCCAACCACTGCTGCCACCGTGGAGGTGCGAGGGTAGAAAGAGGGTGCTGGGAATCACCTGCACAGCGTGAGCAGTGATCCAGTGTCATCAGCATGGCAATGTGTACTACCTTTTAATGTTAAGTCCATCTTCCTGAACTGCTTATTTACGTTCCCTCGCCAGACCCTGAAGCAGTGCTCACAGACTGCAAACGTCCAGGGAAAGCGCAAAAAGCACAGAATCCACAACAGAAGACTTCTACTCTGCCTGAAAAGCCATTAGGGAGCCCTGCAGCACTCTCCAGAGAATGTCAGTGCACCACAGTTTTCGTGCCGTAAACGGTAGAATCAAGCATCTGAAAGTGTGAACACACAGCTTCTGCTTCTCTGGAGCAGGAGGCAGAGCAGAAATCTGCTTTGGAATAGAGCTGACAGCTCCAACCACTGCTGCCACCGTGGAGGTCCGAGGGCAGAAAGAGGGTGCTGGGAATCACCTGCACAGCGTGAGCAGTAATCCAGTGTCATCAGCATGGCAATGTGAACTACCTTTTAATGTTAAGTACATCTTGCTAAACTGTTTATTTACGTTCTCTCGCCAGATCCTGAAGCAGTGCTCAAAGAAAGCAAACGTCCAGGGAAAGCGCATAAAGCACAGAATCCACAACAGAAGCATTCTACTCTGCCTGAAAAGCCACCAGGGAGCCCTGCAGCACTCTCTTCAGAATGTCAGTGCACCACAGTTTTCCTGCCGAAAACGGTAGAATCAAGCATCTGACAGTGTGAACACACAGCTTCTGCTTCTCTGGAGCAGGAGGCAGAGCAGAAATCTGCTTTGGAATTCAACTGACAGCTCCAGCCACTGCTGCCACCGTGGAGGTGCGAGGGTAGAAAGAGGGTGCTGGGAAACACCTGCACAGCGTGAGCAGTGCTCCAGTGTCATCAGCATGGCAATGTGAACTACATTTTAATGTTAAGTCCATCTTCCTGAACTGCTTATTTACGTTCCCTCGCCAGAACCTGAAGCAGTGCTCAAAGAAAGCAAACGTCGAGGGAAAGCGCATAAAGCACAGAATCCACAACAGAAGCCTTCTACTCTGCCTGAAAAGCCACCAGGGAGCCCTGCAGCACTCTCTTCAGAATGTCAGTGCACCACAGTTTTCCTGCCGAAAACGGTAGAATCAAGCATCTGAAAGTGTGAACACACAGCCTCTGCTTCTCTGGAGCAGGAGGCAGAGCAGAAATCTGCTTTGGAATTCAGCTGACAGCTCCAACCACTGCTGCCACCGTGGAGGTGCGAGGGCAGAAAGAGGGTGCGGAAAATCACCTGCACAGCGTGAGCAGTGCTCCAGTGTCATCAGAATAGCAATGTGAACTACCTTTCAAAGTTAAGTCCCTCTTCCAGTACTGCTTATTTACTTTCCCTCGCCAGAACCTGAAGCAGTGCTCACAGACTGCAAACGTCCAGGGAAAGCGCAAAAAGCACAGAATCCACAACAGAAGCCTTCTACTCTGCCTGAAAAGCCACCAGGGAGCCCTGCAGCACTCTCTTGAGAATGTCAGTGCACCTGAGATTTTCTGCCATGAACGGTAGAATCAAGCATCTGAAAGTGTGAACACACAGCCTCTGCTTCTCTGGAGCAGGAGGCAGAGCAGAAATCTGCTTTGGAATTCAACTGACAGCTCCAGCCACTGCTGCCACCGTGGAGGTGCGAGGGTAGAAAGAGGGTGCTGGGAAACACCTGCACAGCGTGAGCAGTGCTCCAGTGTCATCAGCATGGCAATGTGAACTACCTTTTAATGTTAAGTCCATCTTCCTGAACTGCTTATTTACGTTCCCTCGCCAGAACCTGAAGCAGTGCTCAAAGAAAGCAAACGTCGAGGGAAAGCGCATAAAGCACAGAATCCACAACAGAAGCCTTCTACTCTGCCTGAAAAGCCACCAGGGAGCCCTGCAGCACTCTCTTCAGAATGTCAGTGCACCACAGTTTTCCTGCCGAAAACGGTAGAATCAAGCATCTGAAAGTGTGAACACACAGCCTCTGCTTCTCTGGAGCAGGAGGCAGAGCAGAAATCTGCTTTGGAATTCAGCTGACAGCTCCAACCACTGCTGCCACCGTGGAGATGCGAGGGCAGAAAGAGGGTGCGGAAAATCACCTGCACAGCGTGAGCAGTGCTCCATTGTCATTAGAATAGCAATGTGAACTACCTTTTAAAGTTACGTACATCTTGCTAAACTGTTTATTTACGTTCTCTCGCCAGATCCTGAAGCAGTGCTCAAAGAAAGCAAAAGTCCAGGGAAAGCGCATAAAGCACAGAATCCACAACAGAAGCTTTCTACTCTGCCTGAAAAGCCACCAGGGAGCCCTGCAACACTCTCCTCAGAATGTCAGTGCACCACAGTTTTCGTGCCGAAAATGGAAGAATCAAGCATCTGAAAGTGTGAACACACAGCCTCTGCTTCTCTGGAGCAGGAGGCAGAGCAGAAATCTGCTTTGGAATTCAGCTGACAGCTCCAACCACTGCTGCCACCGTGGAGGTGCGAGGGTAGAAAGAGGGTGCGGGGAATCACCTGCACAGCGTGAGCAGTGATCCAGTGTCATCAGCATGGCAATGTGAACTACCTTTTAATGTTAAGTCCATCTTCCTGAACTGCTTATTTACGTTCCCTCGCCAGACCCTGAAGCAGTGCTCACAGAATGCAAACGTCCAGGGAAAGCGCAAAAAGCACAGAATCCACAACAGAAGCCTTCTACTCTGCCTGAAAAGCCACCAGGGAGCCCTGCAGCACTCTCTTCAGAATGTCAGTGCGCCACAGTTTTCCTGCCGAAAACAGTAGAATCAAGCATCTGAAAGTGTGAACACACAGCTTCTGCTTCTCTGGAGCAGGAGGCAGAGCAGAAATCTGCTTTGGAATTCAGCTGACAGCTCCAACCACTGCTGCCACCGTGGAGGTGCGAGGGCAGAAAGAGGGTGCGGAAAATCACCTGCACAGCGTGAGCAGTGCTCCAGTGTCATCATAATAGCAATGTGAACTACCTTTTAAAGTTAAGTCCCTCTTCCAGTACTGCTTATTTACTTTCCCTTGCCAGAACCTGAAGCAGTGCTCACAGACTGCAAACGTCCAGGGAAAGCGCAAAAAGCACAGAATCCACAACAAAAGCCTTCCACTATGCATGAAAAGCCATCAGGGAGCCCTGCAGCACTCTCTTCAGAATGTCAGTGCACAACAGTTTTCCTGCCGAAAACGGTAGAATCAAGCATCTGACAGTGTGAACACACAGCTTCTGCTTCTCTGGAGCAGGAGGCAGAGCAGAAATCTGCTTTGGAATTCAGCTGACAGCTCCAACCACTGCTGCCACCGTGGAGATGCGAGGGCAGAAAGAGGGTGCGGAAAATCACCTGCACAGCGTGAGCAGTGCTCCATTGTCATTAGAATAGCAATGTGAACTACCTTTTAAAGTTAAGTCCCTCTTCCAGTACTGCTTATTTACTTTCCCTCGCCATAACCTGAAGCAGTGCTCACAGACTGCAAACGTCCAGGGAAAGCGCAAAAAGCACAGAATCCACAACAGAAGACTTCTACTCTGCCTGAAAAGCCATTAGGGAGCCCTGCAGCACTCTCCTGAGAATGTCAGTGCACCACAGTTTTCGTGCCGAAAATGGAAGAATCAAGCATCTGAAAGTGTGAACACACAGCTTCTGCTTCTCTGGAGCAGGAGGCAGAGCAGAAATCTGCTTTGGAATAGAGCTGACAGCTCCAACCACTGCTGCCACCGTGGAGGTCCGAGGGCAGAAAGAGGGTGCTGGGAATCACCTGCACAGCGTGAGCAGTGCTCCAGTGTCATCAGCATGGCAATGTGAACTACCTTTTACTGTTAAGTTCATCTTCCTGAACTGCTTATTTACGTTTCCTCGCCAGACCCAGAAGCCGTGCTCACAGACTGCATACGTCCAGGGAAAGCGCATAAAGCACAGAATCTACAACAGAAGCCTTCTACTCTGCCTGAAAAGCCACCAGGGAGCCCTGCAGCACTCTCCTGAGAATGTCAGTGCACCACAGTTTTCCTGCCGTAAACGGTAGAATCAAGCATCTGAAAGTGTGAACACACAGCTTCTGCTTCTCTGGAGCAGGAGGCAGAGCAGAAATCTGCTTTGGAATTCAGCTGACAGCTCCAACCACTGCTGCCACCGTGGAGGTCCGAGGGTAGAAAGAGGGTGCGGGGAATCACCTGCACAGAGTGAGCAGTGATCCAGTGTCATCAGCATGGCAATGTGAACTACCTTTTAATGTTAAGTCCATCTTCCTGAACTGCTTATTTACGTTCCCTCGCCAGACCCTGAAGCAGTGCTCACAGACTGCAAACGTCCAGGGAAAGCGCAAAAAGCACAGAATCCACAACAGAAGCCTTCTACTCTGCCTGAAAAGCCACCAGGGAGCCCTGCAGCACTCTCTTCAGAATGTCAGTGCGCCACAGTTTTCCTGCCGAAAACAGTAGAATCAAGCATCTGAAAGTGTGAACACACAGCTTCTGCTTCTCTGGAGCAGGAGGCAGAGCAGAAATCTGCTTTGGAATTCAGCTGACAGCTCCAACCACTGCTGCCACCGTGGAGGTGCGAGGGCAGAAAGAGGGTGCGGAAAATCACCTGCACAGCGTGAGCAGTGCTCCAGTGTCATTAGAATAGCAATGTGAACTACCTTTTAAAGTTAAGTCCCTCTTCCAGCACTGCTTATTTACTTTCCCTCGCCATAACCTGAAGCAGTGCTCACAGACTGCAAACGTCCAGGGAAAGCGCAAAAAGCACAGAATCCACAACAGAAGACTTCTACTCTGCCTGAAAAGCCATTAGGGAGCCCTGCAGCACTCTCCTGAGAATGTCAGTGCACCACAGTTTTCGTGCCGTAAACGGTAGAATCAAGCATCTGAAAGTGTGAACACACAGCTTCTGCTTCTCTGGAGCAGGAGGCAGAGCAGAAATCTGCTTTGGAATACAGCTGACAGCTCCAACCACTGCTGCCACCGTGGAGGTCCGAGGGCAGAAAGAGGGTGCTGGGAATCACCTGCACAGCGTGAGCAGTGATCCAGTGTCATCAGCATGGCAATGTGAACTACCTTTTAATGTTAAGTACATCTTGCTAAACTGTTTATTTACGTTCTCTCGCCAGATCCTGAAGCAGTGCTCAAAGAAAGCAAACGTCCAGGGAAAGCGCATAAAGCACAGAATCCACAACAGAAGCTTTCTACTCTGCCTGAAAAGCCACCAGGGAGCCCTGCAACACTCTCTTCAGAATGTCAGTGCACCACAGTTTTCCTGCCGAAAACGGTAGAATCAAGCATCTGAAAGTGTGAACACACAGCCTCTGCTTCTCTGGAGCAGGAGGCAGAGCAGAAATCTGCTTTGGAATTCAGCTGACAGCTCCAACCACTGCTGCCACCGTGGAGGTGCGAGGGCAGAAAGAGGGTGCGGAAAATCACCTGCACAGCGTGAGCAGTGCTCCAGTGTCATCAGAATAGCAATGTGAACTACCTTTCAAAGTTAAGTCCCTCTTCCAGTACTGCTTATTTACTTTCCCTCGCCAGAACCTGAAGCAGTGCTCACAGACTGCAAACGTCCAGGGAAAGCGCAAAAAGCACAGAATCCACAACAAAAGCCTTCCACTCTGCATGAAAAGCCATCAGGGAGCCCTGCAGCACTCTCTTCAGAATGTCAGTGCACCACAGTTTTCCTGCCGAAAACGGTAGAATCAAGCATCTGACAGTGTGAACACACAGCTTCTGCTTCTCTGGAGCAGGAGGCAGAGCAGAAATCTGCTTAGGAATTCAGCTGACAGTTAAAACCACTGCTGCTACCGTGGAGGTCCGAGGGAAGAAAGAGGGTGCTGGGAATCACCTGCACAGCGTGAGCAGTGCTACAGTGTCATAAGAATAGCAATGTGAACTACCTTTTAATGTTAAGTCCATCTTCCTGAACTGCTTATTTACGTTCCCTCGCCAGAACCTGAAGCAGTGCTCAAAGAAAGCAAACGTCCAGGGAAAGCGCAAAAAGCACAGAATCCACAACAGAAGCCTTCTACTCTGCCTGAAAAGCCACCAGGGAGCCCTGCAGCACTCTCTTGAGAATGTCAGTGCACCTGAGATTTTCTGCCATGAACGGTAGAATCAAGCATCTGAAAGTGTGAACACACAGCCTCTGCTTCTCTGGAGCAGGAGGCAGAGCAGAAATCTGCTTTGGAATTCAACTGACAGCTCCAGCCACTGCTGCCACCGTGGAGGTGCGAGGGTAGAAAGAGGGTGCTGGGAAACACCTGCACAGCGTGAGCAGTGCTCCAGTGTCATCAGCATGGCAATGTGAACTACCTTTTAATGTTAAGTCCATCTTCCTGAACTGCTTATTTACGTTCCCTCGCCAGAACCTGAAGCAGTGCTCAAAGAAAGCAAACGTCCAGGGAAAGCGCATAAAGAACAGAATCCACAACAGAAGCCTTCTACTCTGCCTGAAAAACCACCAGGGAGCCCTGCTGCACTCTCTTCAGAATGTCAGTGCACCACAGTTTTCATGCCGTAAACGGTAGAATCAAGCATCTGAAAGTGTGAACACACAGCTTCTGCTTCTCTGGAGCAGGAGGCAGAGCAGAAATCTGCTTTGGAATTCAGCTGACAGCTCCAACCACTGCTGCCACCGTGGAGGTGCGAGGGCAGAAAGAGGGTGCGGAAAATCACCTGCACAGCGTGAGCAGTGCTCCATTGTCATTAGAATAGCAATGTGAACTACCTTTTAAAGTTAAGTTCCTCTTCCTATACTGCTTATTTACTTTCCCTCGCCAGAACCTGAAGCAGTGCTCACAGACTGCAAACGTCCAGGGAAAGCGCAAAAAGCACAGAATCCACAACAGAAGACTTCTACTCTGCCTGAAAAGCCATTAGGGAGCCCTGCAGCACTCTCCTGAGAATGTCAGTGCACCACAGTTTTCGTGCCGTAAACGGTAGAATCAAGCATCTGAAAGTGTGAACACACAGCTTCTGCTTCTCTGGAGCAGGAGGCAGAGCAGAAATCTTCTTTGGAATACAGTTGACAGCTCCAACCACTGCTGCCACCGTGGAGGTGCGAGGGCAGAAAGAGGGTGCTGGGAATCACCTGCACAGCGTGAGCAGTGATCCAGTGTCATCAGCATGGCAATGTGAACTACCTTTTAATGTTAAGTACATCTTGCTAAACTGTTTATTTACGTTCTCTCGCCAGATCCTGAAGCAGTGATCAAAGAAAGCAAACGTCCAGGGAAAGCGCATAAAGCACAGAATCCACAACAGAAGCTTTCTACTCTGCCTGAAAAGCCACCAGGGAGCCCTGCAACTCTCTCTTCAGAATGTCAGTGCACCACAGTTTTCCTGCCGAAAACAGTAGAATCAAGCATCTGAAAGTGTGAACACTTTGTAATGTCATTGTAATGGACTTTGAGTTGGGAAATCGAGGATCCTCAGAATTGCGGATGGCACCGTTGCAAAGCTGACTTTCTGCAGAAGAGGCACAGCTCAAGTTTTTTGCCCTGGCTCTTCGGCTGTGGGAGCAGAGACCAACCGTTCATGCTCTACTCCCTGGGATGCTGGGCAGCCCAGCACAGGTGCCAAAGAGGTTCCATTGTAATGGACTTTGAGTTGGGAAATCGAGAAGCGACAGCAAAGCGGATGGCACCGTTGCACAGGTGACTTTCTGCAGAAGAGACACAGCTCAAGCTTTTTGCCCTGGCTCTTCGGCTGTGGGAGCAGAGGCCAACCGTTCGTGCTCTACTCCCTGGGATGCTGGGCAGCCCAGCACGGGTGCCAGAGAGGTTCCATTGTAATGGACTTTGAGTTGGGAAATCGAGGAACCTCAGCGATGCAGATGGCACCATTGCAAAGCTGACTTTCAGCAGAAGAGTCACAGCTCCAGTTTTTTGCCCTGGCTCATCGGCTGTGGGAGCAGAGGCCAACCGTTCGTGCTCTACTGCCTGGGATGCTGGGCAGCCCAGCACGGGTGCCAAAGAGATTTCATTGTAATGGAATTTGAGTTGGGAAATCGAGGAACCTCAGCAATGCGGATGGCACCGTTGCAAAGCTGCCTTTCTGCAGAAGAGGCACAGATCAAGTTTTTTGCCCTGGCTCTTCGGCTGTGGGAGCAGAGGCCAACCGTTCGTGCTCTACTCGCTGGGATGCTGGGCAGCCCAGCACGGGTGCCAAAGAGGTTCCATTGTAATGGACTTTGAGTTGGGAAACGGAGGAGCGACAGCAATGCGGATGGCACCGTTGCAAAGCTGACTTTCTGCAGAAGAGGCACAGACCAAGTTTTTTGCCCTGGCTCTTCGGCTGTGGGAGCAGAGGCCAACCGTTCGTGCTCTACTCGCTGGGATGCTGGGCAGCCCAGCACGGGTGCCTAACAGGTTCCATTGTAAGGGACTTTGAGTTGGGAAATGGAGGAGCGACAGCAATGCGGATGGCACCGTTGCAAAGCTGACTTTCTGCAGAAGAGGCACAGCTCAAGTTTTTTGCCCTGGCTCTTCGGCTGTGGGAGCAGAGGCCAAATGTTCGTGCTCTACTCGCTGGGATGCTGGGCAGCCCAGCACGGGTGCCAAAGAGGTTCCATTGTAATGGACTTTGAGTTGGGAAATCGAGGATCCTCAGCAATGCGGATGGCACCGTTACAAAGCTGACTTTCTGCAGAAGAGGCACAGCTCAAGTTTTTTGCCCTGGCTCTTCGGCTGTGGGAGCAGAGGCCAACCGTTCGTGCTCTACTCCCTGGGATGCTGGGCAGCCCAGCACGGGTGCCAGAGAGGTTCCATTGTAATGGACTTTGAGTTGGGAAATCGAGGAGCGACAGCAAAGTGGATGGCACCGTTGCACAGGTGACTTTCTGCAGAAGAGACACAGCTCAAGCTTTTTACCCTGGCTGTTCGGCTGTCGGAGCAGAGGCCAACCGTTCGTGCTGTACTCCCTGGGATGCTGGGCAGCCCAGCACGGGTGCCAGAGAGGTTCCATTGTAATGGACTTTGAGTTGGGAAATCGAGGAACCTCAGCGATGCAGATGGCACCGTTGCAAAGCTGACTTTCAGCAGAAGAGTCACAGCTCCAGTTTTTTGCCCTGGCTCATCGGCTGTGGGAGCAGAGGCCAACCGTTCGTGCTCTACTCCCTGGGATGCTGGGCAGCCCAGCACGGGTGCCAAAGAGGTTCCATTGTAATGGCCTATGAGTTGGGAAATCGAGGAGCGACAGCAAAGCGGATGGCACCGTTGCAAATCTGACTTTCTGCAGAAGAGGCACAGCTCAAGTTTTTTGCCCTGGCTCTTCGGCTGTGGGAGCAGAGGCCAACCGTTCATGCTCTACTCCCTGGGATGCTGGGCAGCCCAGCACAGGTGCCAAAGAGGTTCCATTGTAATGGACTTTGAGTTGGGAAATCGAGGAGCGACAGCAAAGCGGATGGCACCGTTGCACAGGTGACTTTCTGCAGAAGAGACACAGCTCAAGCTTTTTGCCCTGGCTGTTCGGCTGTAGGAGCAGAGGCCAACCGTTCGTGCTCTACTCCCTGGGATGCTGGGCAGCCGAGCACGGGTGCCAGAGAGGTTCCATTGTAATGGACTTTGAGTTGGGGAATCGAGGAACCTCAGCGATGCAGATGGCACCGTTGCAAAGCTGACTTTCAGCAGAAGAGTCACAGCTCCAGTTTTTTGCCCTGGCTCATCGGCTGTGGGAGCAGAGGCCAACCGTTCGTGCTCTACTCCCTGGGAGGCTGGGCAGCCCAGCACGGGTGCCAAAGAGATTCCATTGTAATGGAATTTGAGTTGGGAAATCGAGGAACCTCAGCAATGCGGATGGCACCGTTGCAAAGCTGCCTTTCTGCAGAAGAGGCACAGATCAAGTTTTTTGCCCTGGCTCTTCGGCTGTGGGAGCAGAGGCCAAATGTTCGTGCTCTACTCGCTGGGATGCTGGGCAGCCCAGCACGGGTGCCTAACAGGTTCCATTTTAAGGGACTTTGAGTTGGGAAATGGAGGAGCGACAGCAATGCGGATGGCACCGTTGCAAAGCTGACTTTCTGCAGAAGAGGCACAGCTCAAGTTTTTTGCCCTGGCTCATCGGCTGTGGGAGCAGAGGCCAACCGTTCGTGCTCTACTCTCTGGGATGCTGGGCAGCCCAGCACGGGTGCCACAGAGGTTCCATTGTAATGGACTTTGAGTTGGGAAATCGAGGAGCGACAGCCACGCGGATGGCACTGTTGCAAAGCTGACTTTCTGCAGAACAGGCACAGCTCCAGTTTTTTGCCCTGGCTCATCGGCTGTGGGAGCAGAGGCCAACCGTCCGTGCTCTACTCCCTGGAATGCTGGGCAGCCAAGCACGGGTGGCAAAGAGGTTCCATTGTAATGGACTTTGAGTTGGGAAATCGAGGAGCGACAGCAAAGTGGATGGCACTGTTGCAAAGCTGACTTTCTGCAGAAGAGGCACAGCTCAAGTTTTTTGCCCTGGCTCTTCGGCTGTGGGAGCAGAGGCCAACCGTTCGTGCTCTACTCCCTGGGATGCTGGGCAGCCCAGCACGGGTGCCAGAGAGGTTCCATTGTAATGGACTTTGAGTTGGGAAATCGAGGAGCGACAGCAAAGTGGATGGCACCGTTGCACAGGTGACTTTCTGCAGAAGAGACACAGCTCAAGCTTTTTACCCTGGCTGTTCGGCTGTGGGAGCAGAGGCCAACCGTTCGTGCTGTACTCCCTGGGATGCTGGGCAGCCCAGCACGGGTGCCAGAGAGGTTCCATTGTAATGGACTTTGAGTTGGGAAATCGAGGAACCTCAGCGATGCAGATGGCACCGTTGCAAAGCTGACTTTCAGCAGAAGAGTCACAGCTCCAGTTTTTTGCCCTGGCTCATCGGCTGTGGGAGCAGAGGCCAACCGTTCGTGCTCTACTCCCTGGGATGCTGGGCAGCCCAGCACGGGTGCCAAAGAGGTTCCATTGTAATGGCCTATGAGTTGGGAAATCGAGGAGCGACAGCAAAGCGGATGGCACCGTTGCAAAGCTGACTTTCTGCAGAAGAGGCACAGCTCAAGTTTTTTGCCCTGGCTCTTCGGCTGTGGGAGCAGAGGCCAACCGTTCATGCTCTACTCCCTGGGATGCTGGGCAGCCCAGCACAGGTGCCAAAGAGGTTCCATTGTAATGGACTTTGAGTTGGGAAATCGAGGAGCGACAGCAAAGCGGATGGCACCGTTGCACAGGTGACTTTCTGCAGAAGAGACACAGCTCAAGCTTTTTGCCCTGGCTGTTCGGCTGTAGGAGCAGAGGCCAACCGTTCGTGCTCTACTCCCTGGGATGCTGGGCAGCCGAGCACGGGTGCCAGAGAGGTTCCATTGTAATGGACTTTGAGTTGGGGAATCGAGGAACCTCAGCGATGCAGATGGCACCGTTGCAAAGCTGACTTTCAGCAGAAGAGTCACAGCTCCAGTTTTTTGCCCTGGCTCATCGGCTGTGGGAGCAGAGGCCAACCGTTCGTGCTCTACTCCCTGGGAGGCTGGGCAGCCCAGCACGGGTGCCAAAGAGATTCCATTGTAATGGAATTTGAGTTGGGAAATCGAGGAACCTCAGCAATGCGGATGGCACCGTTGCAAAGCTGCCTTTCTGCAGAAGAGGCACAGATCAAGTTTTTTGCCCTGGCTCTTCGGCTGTGGGAGCAGAGGCCAAATGTTCGTGCTCTACTCGCTGGGATGCAGGGCAGCCCAGCACGGGTGCCAAAGAGGTTCCATTGTAATGGACTTTGAGTTGGGAAACGGAGGAGCGACAGCAATGCGGATGGCACCGTTGCAAAGCTGACTTTCTGCAGGAGAGGCACAGCTCAAGTTTTTTGCCCTGGCTCTTCGGCTGTGGGAGCAGAGGCCAACCGTTCGTGCTCTACTCCCTGGGATGCTGGGCAGCCCAGCACGGGTGCCAGAGAGGTTCCATTGTAATGGCCTATGAGTTGGGAAATCGAGGAGCGACAGCAAAGCGGATGGCACCGTTGCAAAGCTGCCTTTCTGCAGAAGAGGCACAGCTCAAGTTTTTTGCCCTGGCTCTTCGGCTGTGGGAGCAGAGGCCAACCGTTCGTGCTCTACTCGCTGGGATGCTGGGCAGCCCAGCACGGGTGCCAAAGAGGTTCCATTGTAATGGACTTTGAGTTGGGAAACGGAGGAGCGACAGCAGTGCGGATGGCACCGTTGCAAAGCTGACTTTCTGCAGAAGAGGCACAGCTCCAGTTTTTTGCCCTGGCTCTTCGGC
Organism: Psittacula echo; assembly: GCF_963264785.1. Lineage (NCBI taxonomy): Eukaryota > Metazoa > Chordata > Aves > Psittaciformes > Psittacidae > Psittacula > Psittacula echo. The sequence goes on along the minus strand of NW_027664212.1, from coordinate 611,288 downwards.
TGTGGGAGCAGAGGCCAACCGTTCGTGCTCTACTCGCTGGGATGCTGGGCAGCCCAGCACGGGTGCCAAAGAGGTTCCATTGTAATGGACTTTGAGTTGGGAAATCGAGGAGCGACAGCAAAGCGGATGGCACCGTTGCAAATCTGACTTTCAGCAGAAGAGGCACAGCTCAAGCTTTTTGCCCTGGCTCTTCGGCTGTGGGAGCAGAGGCCAACCGTTCGTGCTCTACTCTCTGGGATGCTGGGCAGCCCAGCACGGGTGCCACAGAGGTTCCATTGTAATGGACTTTGAGTTGGGAAATCGAGGAGCGACAGCAATGCGGATGGCACCGTTGCAATGCTCACTTTCTGCAGAAGAGGCACAGCTCAAGCTTTTTGCCCTGGCTCATCGGCTGTGGGAGCACAGGCCAACCGTTCGTGCTCTACTCCCTGGGATGCTGGGCAGCCCAGCACGGGTGCCACAGAATTTCCATTGAAATGGACTTCGAGTTGGGAAATCGAGGAGCGACAGCAATGCGGATGGCACCGTTGCAAAGCTGACTTTCTGCAGAAGAGGCACAGACCAAGTTTTTTGCCCTGGCTCTTCGGCTGTGGGAGCAGAGGCCAACCGTTCGTGCTCTACTCGCTGGGATGCTGGGCAGCCCAGCACGGGTGCCTAACAGGTTCCATTTTAAGGGACTTTGAGTTGGGAAATGGAAGAGCGACAGCAATGCGGATGGCACCGTTGCAAAGCTGACTTTCTGCAGAAGAGGCACAGCTCAAGTTTTTTGCCCTGGCTCATCGGCTGTGGGAGCAGAGGCCAACCGTTCGTGCTCTACTCTCTGGGATGCTGGGCAGCCCAGCACGGGTGCCACAGAGGTTCCATTGTAATGGACTTTGAGTTGGGAAATCGAGGAGCGACAGCCACGCGGATGGCACTGTTGCAAAGCTGACTTTCTGCAGAACAGGCACAGCTCCAGTTTTTTGCCCTGGCTCATCGGCTGTGGGAGCAGAGGCCAACCGTCCGTGCTCTACTCCCTGGAATGCTGGGCAGCCAAGCACGGGTGGCAAAGAGGTTCCATTGTAATGGACTTTGAGTTGGGAAATCGAGGAGCGACAGCAAAGTGGATGGCACTGTTGCAAAGCTGACTTTCTGCAGAAGAGGCACAGCTCAAGTTTTTTGCCCCGGCTCTTCGGCTTTAGGAGCAGAGGCCAGCCGTTCGTGCTCTACTCTCTGGGATGCTGGGCTGCCCAGCACGGGTGCCAGAGAGATTCCATTGTAATGGACTTTGAGTTGGGAAATCAAGGAACCTCAGAAATGCGGATGGCACCGTTGCAAAGCTGACTTTCTGCAGAAGAGTCACAGCTCACGTTTTTTGCCCTGGCTCATCGGCTGTGGGAGCAGAGGCCAAATGTTCGTGCTCTACTGCCTGGGATGCTGGGCAGCCGAGCACGGGTGCCAAAGAGGTTCCATTGTAATGGACTTTGAGTTGGGAAATCGAGGAGCGACAGCAATACGGATGGCACCGTTGCAAAGCTGAATTTCTGCAGGAGAGGCACAGCTCAAGTTTTTTGCCCTGGCTCTTCGGCTGTGGGAGCAGAGGCCAACCGTTCGTGCTCTACTCCCTGGGATGCTGGGCAGCCCAGCACGGGTGCCACAGAGGTTCCATTGAAATGGACTTCGAGTTGGGAAATCGAGGAGCGACAGCAATGCGGATGGCACCGTTGCAAAGCTGACCTTCTGCAGAATAGGCACAGTTAAAGTTTTTTGCCCTGGCTCTTCGGCTGTGGGAGCAGAGGCCAACCGTTCATGCTCTACTGCCTGGGATGTTGGGCAGCAGAGCACGGGTGCCAGAGAGGTTCCATTGTAATGGACTTTGAGTTGGGAAATCGAGGAGCGACAGCAAAGCGGATGGCACCGTTGCAAAGCTGACTTTCTGCAGAAGAGGCACAGCTCAAGTTTTTTGCCCTGGCTCTTCGGCTGTGGGAGCAGAGGCCAACCGTTCGTGCTCTACTCCCTGGGATGCTGGGCAGCCCAGCACGGGTGCCAAAGAGGTTCCATTGTAATGGCCTATGAGTTGGGAAATCGAGGAGCGACAGCAAAGCGGATGGCACCGTTGCAAAGCTGACTTTCTGCAGAAGAGGCACAGCTCAAGTTTTTTGCCCTGGCTCTTCGGCTGTGGGAGCAGAGGCCAACCGTTCGTGCTCTACTCCCTGGGATGCTGGGCAGCCCAGCACAGGTGCCAAAGAGGTTCCATTGTAATGGACTTTGAGTTGGGAAATCGAGGAGCGACAGCAAAGCGGATGGCACCGTTGCACAGGTGACTTTCTGCAGAAGAGACACAGCTCAAGCTTTTTGCCCTGGCTGTTCGGCTGTAGGAGCAGAGGCCAACCGTTCGTGCTCTACTCCCTGGGATGCTGGGCAGCCCAGCACGGGTGCCAGAGAGGTTCCATTGTAATGGACTTTGAGTTGGGGAATCGAGGAACCTCAGCGATGCAGATGGCACCGTTGCAAAGCTGACTTTCAGCAGAAGAGTCACAGCTCCAGTTTTTTGCCCTGGCTCATCGGCTGTGGGAGCAGAGGCCAACCGTTCGTGCTCTACTCCCTGGGAGGCTGGGCAGCCCAGCACGGGTGCCAAAGAGATTCCATTGTAATGGAATTTGAGTTGGGAAATCGAGGAACCTCAGCAATGCGGATGGCACCGTTGCAAAGCTGCCTTTCTGCAGAAGAGGCACAGATCAAGTTTTTTGCCCTGGCTCTTCGGCTGTGGGAGCAGAGGCCAAATGTTCGTGCTCTACTCGCTGGGATGCAGGGCAGCCCAGCACGGGTGCCAAAGAGGTTCCATTGTAATGGACTTTGAGTTGGGAAACGGAGGAGTGACAGCAATGCGGATGGCACCGTTGCAAAGCTGACTTTCTGCAGAAGAGGCACAGACCAAGTTTTTTGCCCTGGCTCTTCGGCTGTGGGAGCAGAGGCCAACCGTTCGTGCTCTACTCGCTGGGATGCTGGGCAGCCCAGCACGGGTGCCTAACAGGTTCCATTGTAATGGACTTTGAGTTGGGAAATGGAGGAGCGACAGCAATGCGGATGGCACCGTTGCAAAGCTGACTTTCTGCAGAAGAGGCACAGCTCCAGTTTTTTGCCCTGGCTCTTCGGCTGTGGGAGCAGAGGCCAAATGTTCGTGCTCTACTGCCTGGGAAGCTGGGCAGCCCAGCACGGGTGTTAAAGAGGTTCCATTGTAATGGACTTTGAGTTGGGAAATCGAGGATCCTCAGCAATGCGGATGGCATCGTTGCAAAGCTGACTTTCTGCAGAAGAGGCACAGCTCCAGTTTTTTGCCCTGGCTCTTCGGCTGTGGGAGCAGAGACCAACCGTTCATGCTCTTCTCCCCGGGATGCTGGGCAGCCCAGCACAGGTGCCAAAGAGGTTCCATTGTAATGGACTTTGAGTTGGGAAATCGAGGAACCTCAGCGATGCAGATGGCACCGTTGCAAAGCTGACTTTCAGCAGAAGAGTCACAGCGACACAGAGAATGTCAGTGCACCACAGTTTTCCTGCCGAAAACGGTAGAATCAAGCATCTGAAAGTGTGAACACACAGCTTCTGCTTCTCTGGAGCAGGAGGCAGAGCAGAAATCTGCTTTGGAATAGAGCTGACAGCTCCAACCACTGCTGCCACCGTGGAGGTGCGAGGGTAGAAAGAGGGTGCTGGGAATCACCTGCACAGCGTGAGCAGTGATCCAGTGTCATCAGCATGGCAATGTGTACTACCTTTTAATGTTAAGTCCATCTTCCTGAACTGCTTATTTACGTTCCCTCGCCAGACCCTGAAGCAGTGCTCACAGACTGCAAACGTCCAGGGAAAGCGCAAAAAGCACAGAATCCACAACAGAAGACTTCTACTCTGCCTGAAAAGCCATTAGGGAGCCCTGCAGCACTCTCCAGAGAATGTCAGTGCACCACAGTTTTCGTGCCGTAAACGGTAGAATCAAGCATCTGAAAGTGTGAACACACAGCTTCTGCTTCTCTGGAGCAGGAGGCAGAGCAGAAATCTGCTTTGGAATAGAGCTGACAGCTCCAACCACTGCTGCCACCGTGGAGGTCCGAGGGCAGAAAGAGGGTGCTGGGAATCACCTGCACAGCGTGAGCAGTAATCCAGTGTCATCAGCATGGCAATGTGAACTACCTTTTAATGTTAAGTACATCTTGCTAAACTGTTTATTTACGTTCTCTCGCCAGATCCTGAAGCAGTGCTCAAAGAAAGCAAACGTCCAGGGAAAGCGCATAAAGCACAGAATCCACAACAGAAGCATTCTACTCTGCCTGAAAAGCCACCAGGGAGCCCTGCAGCACTCTCTTCAGAATGTCAGTGCACCACAGTTTTCCTGCCGAAAACGGTAGAATCAAGCATCTGACAGTGTGAACACACAGCTTCTGCTTCTCTGGAGCAGGAGGCAGAGCAGAAATCTGCTTTGGAATTCAACTGACAGCTCCAGCCACTGCTGCCACCGTGGAGGTGCGAGGGTAGAAAGAGGGTGCTGGGAAACACCTGCACAGCGTGAGCAGTGCTCCAGTGTCATCAGCATGGCAATGTGAACTACATTTTAATGTTAAGTCCATCTTCCTGAACTGCTTATTTACGTTCCCTCGCCAGAACCTGAAGCAGTGCTCAAAGAAAGCAAACGTCGAGGGAAAGCGCATAAAGCACAGAATCCACAACAGAAGCCTTCTACTCTGCCTGAAAAGCCACCAGGGAGCCCTGCAGCACTCTCTTCAGAATGTCAGTGCACCACAGTTTTCCTGCCGAAAACGGTAGAATCAAGCATCTGAAAGTGTGAACACACAGCCTCTGCTTCTCTGGAGCAGGAGGCAGAGCAGAAATCTGCTTTGGAATTCAGCTGACAGCTCCAACCACTGCTGCCACCGTGGAGGTGCGAGGGCAGAAAGAGGGTGCGGAAAATCACCTGCACAGCGTGAGCAGTGCTCCAGTGTCATCAGAATAGCAATGTGAACTACCTTTCAAAGTTAAGTCCCTCTTCCAGTACTGCTTATTTACTTTCCCTCGCCAGAACCTGAAGCAGTGCTCACAGACTGCAAACGTCCAGGGAAAGCGCAAAAAGCACAGAATCCACAACAGAAGCCTTCTACTCTGCCTGAAAAGCCACCAGGGAGCCCTGCAGCACTCTCTTGAGAATGTCAGTGCACCTGAGATTTTCTGCCATGAACGGTAGAATCAAGCATCTGAAAGTGTGAACACACAGCCTCTGCTTCTCTGGAGCAGGAGGCAGAGCAGAAATCTGCTTTGGAATTCAACTGACAGCTCCAGCCACTGCTGCCACCGTGGAGGTGCGAGGGTAGAAAGAGGGTGCTGGGAAACACCTGCACAGCGTGAGCAGTGCTCCAGTGTCATCAGCATGGCAATGTGAACTACCTTTTAATGTTAAGTCCATCTTCCTGAACTGCTTATTTACGTTCCCTCGCCAGAACCTGAAGCAGTGCTCAAAGAAAGCAAACGTCGAGGGAAAGCGCATAAAGCACAGAATCCACAACAGAAGCCTTCTACTCTGCCTGAAAAGCCACCAGGGAGCCCTGCAGCACTCTCTTCAGAATGTCAGTGCACCACAGTTTTCCTGCCGAAAACGGTAGAATCAAGCATCTGAAAGTGTGAACACACAGCCTCTGCTTCTCTGGAGCAGGAGGCAGAGCAGAAATCTGCTTTGGAATTCAGCTGACAGCTCCAACCACTGCTGCCACCGTGGAGATGCGAGGGCAGAAAGAGGGTGCGGAAAATCACCTGCACAGCGTGAGCAGTGCTCCATTGTCATTAGAATAGCAATGTGAACTACCTTTTAAAGTTACGTACATCTTGCTAAACTGTTTATTTACGTTCTCTCGCCAGATCCTGAAGCAGTGCTCAAAGAAAGCAAAAGTCCAGGGAAAGCGCATAAAGCACAGAATCCACAACAGAAGCTTTCTACTCTGCCTGAAAAGCCACCAGGGAGCCCTGCAACACTCTCCTCAGAATGTCAGTGCACCACAGTTTTCGTGCCGAAAATGGAAGAATCAAGCATCTGAAAGTGTGAACACACAGCCTCTGCTTCTCTGGAGCAGGAGGCAGAGCAGAAATCTGCTTTGGAATTCAGCTGACAGCTCCAACCACTGCTGCCACCGTGGAGGTGCGAGGGTAGAAAGAGGGTGCGGGGAATCACCTGCACAGCGTGAGCAGTGATCCAGTGTCATCAGCATGGCAATGTGAACTACCTTTTAATGTTAAGTCCATCTTCCTGAACTGCTTATTTACGTTCCCTCGCCAGACCCTGAAGCAGTGCTCACAGAATGCAAACGTCCAGGGAAAGCGCAAAAAGCACAGAATCCACAACAGAAGCCTTCTACTCTGCCTGAAAAGCCACCAGGGAGCCCTGCAGCACTCTCTTCAGAATGTCAGTGCGCCACAGTTTTCCTGCCGAAAACAGTAGAATCAAGCATCTGAAAGTGTGAACACACAGCTTCTGCTTCTCTGGAGCAGGAGGCAGAGCAGAAATCTGCTTTGGAATTCAGCTGACAGCTCCAACCACTGCTGCCACCGTGGAGGTGCGAGGGCAGAAAGAGGGTGCGGAAAATCACCTGCACAGCGTGAGCAGTGCTCCAGTGTCATCATAATAGCAATGTGAACTACCTTTTAAAGTTAAGTCCCTCTTCCAGTACTGCTTATTTACTTTCCCTTGCCAGAACCTGAAGCAGTGCTCACAGACTGCAAACGTCCAGGGAAAGCGCAAAAAGCACAGAATCCACAACAAAAGCCTTCCACTATGCATGAAAAGCCATCAGGGAGCCCTGCAGCACTCTCTTCAGAATGTCAGTGCACAACAGTTTTCCTGCCGAAAACGGTAGAATCAAGCATCTGACAGTGTGAACACACAGCTTCTGCTTCTCTGGAGCAGGAGGCAGAGCAGAAATCTGCTTTGGAATTCAGCTGACAGCTCCAACCACTGCTGCCACCGTGGAGATGCGAGGGCAGAAAGAGGGTGCGGAAAATCACCTGCACAGCGTGAGCAGTGCTCCATTGTCATTAGAATAGCAATGTGAACTACCTTTTAAAGTTAAGTCCCTCTTCCAGTACTGCTTATTTACTTTCCCTCGCCATAACCTGAAGCAGTGCTCACAGACTGCAAACGTCCAGGGAAAGCGCAAAAAGCACAGAATCCACAACAGAAGACTTCTACTCTGCCTGAAAAGCCATTAGGGAGCCCTGCAGCACTCTCCTGAGAATGTCAGTGCACCACAGTTTTCGTGCCGAAAATGGAAGAATCAAGCATCTGAAAGTGTGAACACACAGCTTCTGCTTCTCTGGAGCAGGAGGCAGAGCAGAAATCTGCTTTGGAATAGAGCTGACAGCTCCAACCACTGCTGCCACCGTGGAGGTCCGAGGGCAGAAAGAGGGTGCTGGGAATCACCTGCACAGCGTGAGCAGTGCTCCAGTGTCATCAGCATGGCAATGTGAACTACCTTTTACTGTTAAGTTCATCTTCCTGAACTGCTTATTTACGTTTCCTCGCCAGACCCAGAAGCCGTGCTCACAGACTGCATACGTCCAGGGAAAGCGCATAAAGCACAGAATCTACAACAGAAGCCTTCTACTCTGCCTGAAAAGCCACCAGGGAGCCCTGCAGCACTCTCCTGAGAATGTCAGTGCACCACAGTTTTCCTGCCGTAAACGGTAGAATCAAGCATCTGAAAGTGTGAACACACAGCTTCTGCTTCTCTGGAGCAGGAGGCAGAGCAGAAATCTGCTTTGGAATTCAGCTGACAGCTCCAACCACTGCTGCCACCGTGGAGGTCCGAGGGTAGAAAGAGGGTGCGGGGAATCACCTGCACAGAGTGAGCAGTGATCCAGTGTCATCAGCATGGCAATGTGAACTACCTTTTAATGTTAAGTCCATCTTCCTGAACTGCTTATTTACGTTCCCTCGCCAGACCCTGAAGCAGTGCTCACAGACTGCAAACGTCCAGGGAAAGCGCAAAAAGCACAGAATCCACAACAGAAGCCTTCTACTCTGCCTGAAAAGCCACCAGGGAGCCCTGCAGCACTCTCTTCAGAATGTCAGTGCGCCACAGTTTTCCTGCCGAAAACAGTAGAATCAAGCATCTGAAAGTGTGAACACACAGCTTCTGCTTCTCTGGAGCAGGAGGCAGAGCAGAAATCTGCTTTGGAATTCAGCTGACAGCTCCAACCACTGCTGCCACCGTGGAGGTGCGAGGGCAGAAAGAGGGTGCGGAAAATCACCTGCACAGCGTGAGCAGTGCTCCAGTGTCATTAGAATAGCAATGTGAACTACCTTTTAAAGTTAAGTCCCTCTTCCAGCACTGCTTATTTACTTTCCCTCGCCATAACCTGAAGCAGTGCTCACAGACTGCAAACGTCCAGGGAAAGCGCAAAAAGCACAGAATCCACAACAGAAGACTTCTACTCTGCCTGAAAAGCCATTAGGGAGCCCTGCAGCACTCTCCTGAGAATGTCAGTGCACCACAGTTTTCGTGCCGTAAACGGTAGAATCAAGCATCTGAAAGTGTGAACACACAGCTTCTGCTTCTCTGGAGCAGGAGGCAGAGCAGAAATCTGCTTTGGAATACAGCTGACAGCTCCAACCACTGCTGCCACCGTGGAGGTCCGAGGGCAGAAAGAGGGTGCTGGGAATCACCTGCACAGCGTGAGCAGTGATCCAGTGTCATCAGCATGGCAATGTGAACTACCTTTTAATGTTAAGTACATCTTGCTAAACTGTTTATTTACGTTCTCTCGCCAGATCCTGAAGCAGTGCTCAAAGAAAGCAAACGTCCAGGGAAAGCGCATAAAGCACAGAATCCACAACAGAAGCTTTCTACTCTGCCTGAAAAGCCACCAGGGAGCCCTGCAACACTCTCTTCAGAATGTCAGTGCACCACAGTTTTCCTGCCGAAAACGGTAGAATCAAGCATCTGAAAGTGTGAACACACAGCCTCTGCTTCTCTGGAGCAGGAGGCAGAGCAGAAATCTGCTTTGGAATTCAGCTGACAGCTCCAACCACTGCTGCCACCGTGGAGGTGCGAGGGCAGAAAGAGGGTGCGGAAAATCACCTGCACAGCGTGAGCAGTGCTCCAGTGTCATCAGAATAGCAATGTGAACTACCTTTCAAAGTTAAGTCCCTCTTCCAGTACTGCTTATTTACTTTCCCTCGCCAGAACCTGAAGCAGTGCTCACAGACTGCAAACGTCCAGGGAAAGCGCAAAAAGCACAGAATCCACAACAAAAGCCTTCCACTCTGCATGAAAAGCCATCAGGGAGCCCTGCAGCACTCTCTTCAGAATGTCAGTGCACCACAGTTTTCCTGCCGAAAACGGTAGAATCAAGCATCTGACAGTGTGAACACACAGCTTCTGCTTCTCTGGAGCAGGAGGCAGAGCAGAAATCTGCTTAGGAATTCAGCTGACAGTTAAAACCACTGCTGCTACCGTGGAGGTCCGAGGGAAGAAAGAGGGTGCTGGGAATCACCTGCACAGCGTGAGCAGTGCTACAGTGTCATAAGAATAGCAATGTGAACTACCTTTTAATGTTAAGTCCATCTTCCTGAACTGCTTATTTACGTTCCCTCGCCAGAACCTGAAGCAGTGCTCAAAGAAAGCAAACGTCCAGGGAAAGCGCAAAAAGCACAGAATCCACAACAGAAGCCTTCTACTCTGCCTGAAAAGCCACCAGGGAGCCCTGCAGCACTCTCTTGAGAATGTCAGTGCACCTGAGATTTTCTGCCATGAACGGTAGAATCAAGCATCTGAAAGTGTGAACACACAGCCTCTGCTTCTCTGGAGCAGGAGGCAGAGCAGAAATCTGCTTTGGAATTCAACTGACAGCTCCAGCCACTGCTGCCACCGTGGAGGTGCGAGGGTAGAAAGAGGGTGCTGGGAAACACCTGCACAGCGTGAGCAGTGCTCCAGTGTCATCAGCATGGCAATGTGAACTACCTTTTAATGTTAAGTCCATCTTCCTGAACTGCTTATTTACGTTCCCTCGCCAGAACCTGAAGCAGTGCTCAAAGAAAGCAAACGTCCAGGGAAAGCGCATAAAGAACAGAATCCACAACAGAAGCCTTCTACTCTGCCTGAAAAACCACCAGGGAGCCCTGCTGCACTCTCTTCAGAATGTCAGTGCACCACAGTTTTCATGCCGTAAACGGTAGAATCAAGCATCTGAAAGTGTGAACACACAGCTTCTGCTTCTCTGGAGCAGGAGGCAGAGCAGAAATCTGCTTTGGAATTCAGCTGACAGCTCCAACCACTGCTGCCACCGTGGAGGTGCGAGGGCAGAAAGAGGGTGCGGAAAATCACCTGCACAGCGTGAGCAGTGCTCCATTGTCATTAGAATAGCAATGTGAACTACCTTTTAAAGTTAAGTTCCTCTTCCTATACTGCTTATTTACTTTCCCTCGCCAGAACCTGAAGCAGTGCTCACAGACTGCAAACGTCCAGGGAAAGCGCAAAAAGCACAGAATCCACAACAGAAGACTTCTACTCTGCCTGAAAAGCCATTAGGGAGCCCTGCAGCACTCTCCTGAGAATGTCAGTGCACCACAGTTTTCGTGCCGTAAACGGTAGAATCAAGCATCTGAAAGTGTGAACACACAGCTTCTGCTTCTCTGGAGCAGGAGGCAGAGCAGAAATCTTCTTTGGAATACAGTTGACAGCTCCAACCACTGCTGCCACCGTGGAGGTGCGAGGGCAGAAAGAGGGTGCTGGGAATCACCTGCACAGCGTGAGCAGTGATCCAGTGTCATCAGCATGGCAATGTGAACTACCTTTTAATGTTAAGTACATCTTGCTAAACTGTTTATTTACGTTCTCTCGCCAGATCCTGAAGCAGTGATCAAAGAAAGCAAACGTCCAGGGAAAGCGCATAAAGCACAGAATCCACAACAGAAGCTTTCTACTCTGCCTGAAAAGCCACCAGGGAGCCCTGCAACTCTCTCTTCAGAATGTCAGTGCACCACAGTTTTCCTGCCGAAAACAGTAGAATCAAGCATCTGAAAGTGTGAACACTTTGTAATGTCATTGTAATGGACTTTGAGTTGGGAAATCGAGGATCCTCAGAATTGCGGATGGCACCGTTGCAAAGCTGACTTTCTGCAGAAGAGGCACAGCTCAAGTTTTTTGCCCTGGCTCTTCGGCTGTGGGAGCAGAGACCAACCGTTCATGCTCTACTCCCTGGGATGCTGGGCAGCCCAGCACAGGTGCCAAAGAGGTTCCATTGTAATGGACTTTGAGTTGGGAAATCGAGAAGCGACAGCAAAGCGGATGGCACCGTTGCACAGGTGACTTTCTGCAGAAGAGACACAGCTCAAGCTTTTTGCCCTGGCTCTTCGGCTGTGGGAGCAGAGGCCAACCGTTCGTGCTCTACTCCCTGGGATGCTGGGCAGCCCAGCACGGGTGCCAGAGAGGTTCCATTGTAATGGACTTTGAGTTGGGAAATCGAGGAACCTCAGCGATGCAGATGGCACCATTGCAAAGCTGACTTTCAGCAGAAGAGTCACAGCTCCAGTTTTTTGCCCTGGCTCATCGGCTGTGGGAGCAGAGGCCAACCGTTCGTGCTCTACTGCCTGGGATGCTGGGCAGCCCAGCACGGGTGCCAAAGAGATTTCATTGTAATGGAATTTGAGTTGGGAAATCGAGGAACCTCAGCAATGCGGATGGCACCGTTGCAAAGCTGCCTTTCTGCAGAAGAGGCACAGATCAAGTTTTTTGCCCTGGCTCTTCGGCTGTGGGAGCAGAGGCCAACCGTTCGTGCTCTACTCGCTGGGATGCTGGGCAGCCCAGCACGGGTGCCAAAGAGGTTCCATTGTAATGGACTTTGAGTTGGGAAACGGAGGAGCGACAGCAATGCGGATGGCACCGTTGCAAAGCTGACTTTCTGCAGAAGAGGCACAGACCAAGTTTTTTGCCCTGGCTCTTCGGCTGTGGGAGCAGAGGCCAACCGTTCGTGCTCTACTCGCTGGGATGCTGGGCAGCCCAGCACGGGTGCCTAACAGGTTCCATTGTAAGGGACTTTGAGTTGGGAAATGGAGGAGCGACAGCAATGCGGATGGCACCGTTGCAAAGCTGACTTTCTGCAGAAGAGGCACAGCTCAAGTTTTTTGCCCTGGCTCTTCGGCTGTGGGAGCAGAGGCCAAATGTTCGTGCTCTACTCGCTGGGATGCTGGGCAGCCCAGCACGGGTGCCAAAGAGGTTCCATTGTAATGGACTTTGAGTTGGGAAATCGAGGATCCTCAGCAATGCGGATGGCACCGTTACAAAGCTGACTTTCTGCAGAAGAGGCACAGCTCAAGTTTTTTGCCCTGGCTCTTCGGCTGTGGGAGCAGAGGCCAACCGTTCGTGCTCTACTCCCTGGGATGCTGGGCAGCCCAGCACGGGTGCCAGAGAGGTTCCATTGTAATGGACTTTGAGTTGGGAAATCGAGGAGCGACAGCAAAGTGGATGGCACCGTTGCACAGGTGACTTTCTGCAGAAGAGACACAGCTCAAGCTTTTTACCCTGGCTGTTCGGCTGTCGGAGCAGAGGCCAACCGTTCGTGCTGTACTCCCTGGGATGCTGGGCAGCCCAGCACGGGTGCCAGAGAGGTTCCATTGTAATGGACTTTGAGTTGGGAAATCGAGGAACCTCAGCGATGCAGATGGCACCGTTGCAAAGCTGACTTTCAGCAGAAGAGTCACAGCTCCAGTTTTTTGCCCTGGCTCATCGGCTGTGGGAGCAGAGGCCAACCGTTCGTGCTCTACTCCCTGGGATGCTGGGCAGCCCAGCACGGGTGCCAAAGAGGTTCCATTGTAATGGCCTATGAGTTGGGAAATCGAGGAGCGACAGCAAAGCGGATGGCACCGTTGCAAATCTGACTTTCTGCAGAAGAGGCACAGCTCAAGTTTTTTGCCCTGGCTCTTCGGCTGTGGGAGCAGAGGCCAACCGTTCATGCTCTACTCCCTGGGATGCTGGGCAGCCCAGCACAGGTGCCAAAGAGGTTCCATTGTAATGGACTTTGAGTTGGGAAATCGAGGAGCGACAGCAAAGCGGATGGCACCGTTGCACAGGTGACTTTCTGCAGAAGAGACACAGCTCAAGCTTTTTGCCCTGGCTGTTCGGCTGTAGGAGCAGAGGCCAACCGTTCGTGCTCTACTCCCTGGGATGCTGGGCAGCCGAGCACGGGTGCCAGAGAGGTTCCATTGTAATGGACTTTGAGTTGGGGAATCGAGGAACCTCAGCGATGCAGATGGCACCGTTGCAAAGCTGACTTTCAGCAGAAGAGTCACAGCTCCAGTTTTTTGCCCTGGCTCATCGGCTGTGGGAGCAGAGGCCAACCGTTCGTGCTCTACTCCCTGGGAGGCTGGGCAGCCCAGCACGGGTGCCAAAGAGATTCCATTGTAATGGAATTTGAGTTGGGAAATCGAGGAACCTCAGCAATGCGGATGGCACCGTTGCAAAGCTGCCTTTCTGCAGAAGAGGCACAGATCAAGTTTTTTGCCCTGGCTCTTCGGCTGTGGGAGCAGAGGCCAAATGTTCGTGCTCTACTCGCTGGGATGCTGGGCAGCCCAGCACGGGTGCCTAACAGGTTCCATTTTAAGGGACTTTGAGTTGGGAAATGGAGGAGCGACAGCAATGCGGATGGCACCGTTGCAAAGCTGACTTTCTGCAGAAGAGGCACAGCTCAAGTTTTTTGCCCTGGCTCATCGGCTGTGGGAGCAGAGGCCAACCGTTCGTGCTCTACTCTCTGGGATGCTGGGCAGCCCAGCACGGGTGCCACAGAGGTTCCATTGTAATGGACTTTGAGTTGGGAAATCGAGGAGCGACAGCCACGCGGATGGCACTGTTGCAAAGCTGACTTTCTGCAGAACAGGCACAGCTCCAGTTTTTTGCCCTGGCTCATCGGCTGTGGGAGCAGAGGCCAACCGTCCGTGCTCTACTCCCTGGAATGCTGGGCAGCCAAGCACGGGTGGCAAAGAGGTTCCATTGTAATGGACTTTGAGTTGGGAAATCGAGGAGCGACAGCAAAGTGGATGGCACTGTTGCAAAGCTGACTTTCTGCAGAAGAGGCACAGCTCAAGTTTTTTGCCCTGGCTCTTCGGCTGTGGGAGCAGAGGCCAACCGTTCGTGCTCTACTCCCTGGGATGCTGGGCAGCCCAGCACGGGTGCCAGAGAGGTTCCATTGTAATGGACTTTGAGTTGGGAAATCGAGGAGCGACAGCAAAGTGGATGGCACCGTTGCACAGGTGACTTTCTGCAGAAGAGACACAGCTCAAGCTTTTTACCCTGGCTGTTCGGCTGTGGGAGCAGAGGCCAACCGTTCGTGCTGTACTCCCTGGGATGCTGGGCAGCCCAGCACGGGTGCCAGAGAGGTTCCATTGTAATGGACTTTGAGTTGGGAAATCGAGGAACCTCAGCGATGCAGATGGCACCGTTGCAAAGCTGACTTTCAGCAGAAGAGTCACAGCTCCAGTTTTTTGCCCTGGCTCATCGGCTGTGGGAGCAGAGGCCAACCGTTCGTGCTCTACTCCCTGGGATGCTGGGCAGCCCAGCACGGGTGCCAAAGAGGTTCCATTGTAATGGCCTATGAGTTGGGAAATCGAGGAGCGACAGCAAAGCGGATGGCACCGTTGCAAAGCTGACTTTCTGCAGAAGAGGCACAGCTCAAGTTTTTTGCCCTGGCTCTTCGGCTGTGGGAGCAGAGGCCAACCGTTCATGCTCTACTCCCTGGGATGCTGGGCAGCCCAGCACAGGTGCCAAAGAGGTTCCATTGTAATGGACTTTGAGTTGGGAAATCGAGGAGCGACAGCAAAGCGGATGGCACCGTTGCACAGGTGACTTTCTGCAGAAGAGACACAGCTCAAGCTTTTTGCCCTGGCTGTTCGGCTGTAGGAGCAGAGGCCAACCGTTCGTGCTCTACTCCCTGGGATGCTGGGCAGCCGAGCACGGGTGCCAGAGAGGTTCCATTGTAATGGACTTTGAGTTGGGGAATCGAGGAACCTCAGCGATGCAGATGGCACCGTTGCAAAGCTGACTTTCAGCAGAAGAGTCACAGCTCCAGTTTTTTGCCCTGGCTCATCGGCTGTGGGAGCAGAGGCCAACCGTTCGTGCTCTACTCCCTGGGAGGCTGGGCAGCCCAGCACGGGTGCCAAAGAGATTCCATTGTAATGGAATTTGAGTTGGGAAATCGAGGAACCTCAGCAATGCGGATGGCACCGTTGCAAAGCTGCCTTTCTGCAGAAGAGGCACAGATCAAGTTTTTTGCCCTGGCTCTTCGGCTGTGGGAGCAGAGGCCAAATGTTCGTGCTCTACTCGCTGGGATGCAGGGCAGCCCAGCACGGGTGCCAAAGAGGTTCCATTGTAATGGACTTTGAGTTGGGAAACGGAGGAGCGACAGCAATGCGGATGGCACCGTTGCAAAGCTGACTTTCTGCAGGAGAGGCACAGCTCAAGTTTTTTGCCCTGGCTCTTCGGCTGTGGGAGCAGAGGCCAACCGTTCGTGCTCTACTCCCTGGGATGCTGGGCAGCCCAGCACGGGTGCCAGAGAGGTTCCATTGTAATGGCCTATGAGTTGGGAAATCGAGGAGCGACAGCAAAGCGGATGGCACCGTTGCAAAGCTGCCTTTCTGCAGAAGAGGCACAGCTCAAGTTTTTTGCCCTGGCTCTTCGGCTGTGGGAGCAGAGGCCAACCGTTCGTGCTCTACTGCCTGGGATGCTGGGCAGCCCAGCACGGGTGCCAAAGAGGTTCCATTGTAATGGACTTTGAGTTGGGAAACGGAGGAGCGACAGCAGTGCGGATGGCACCGTTGCAAAGCTGACTTTCTGCAGAAGAGGCACAGCTCCAGTTTTTTGCCCTGGCTCTTCGGCTGTGGGAGCAGAGGCCAACCGTTCGTGCTCTACTCGCTGGGATGCTGGGCAGCCCAGCACGGGTGCCAAAGAGGTTCCATTGTAATGGACTTTGAGTTGGGAAATCGAGGAGCGACAGCAAAGCGGATGGCACCGTTGCAAATCTGACTTTCAGCAGAAGAGGCACAGCTCAAGCTTTTTGCCCTGGCTCTTCGGCTGTGGGAGCAGAGGCCAACCGTTCGTGCTCTACTCTCTGGGATGCTGGGCAGCCCAGCACGGGTGCCACAGAGGTTCCATTGTAATGGACTTTGAGTTGGGAAATCGAGGAGCGACAGCAATGCGGATGGCACCGTTGCAATGCTCACTTTCTGCAGAAGAGGCACAGCTCAAGCTTTTTGCCCTGGCTCATCGGCTGTGGGAGCACAGGCCAACCGTTCGTGCTCTACTCCCTGGGATGCTGGGCAGCCCAGCACGGGTGCCACAGAATTTCCATTGAAATGGACTTCGAGTTGGGAAATCGAGGAGCGACAGCAATGCGGATGGCACCGTTGCAAAGCTGACCTTCTGCAGAATAGGCACAGTTAAAGTTTTTTGCCCTGGCTCTTCGGCTGTGGGAGCAGAGGCCAACCGTTCATGCTCTACTGCCTGGGATGTTGGGCAGCAGAGCACGGGTGCCAGAGAGGTTCCTTTGTAATGGACTTTGAGTTGGGAAATCGAGGAGCGACAGCAAAGCTGATGGCACCGTTGCAAAGCTGACTTTCTGCAGAAGAGGCACAGCTCAAGGTTTTTGCCCTGGCTCTTCGTCTGTGGGAGCAGAGGCCAACCGTTCGTGCTCTACTCCCTGGGATGCTGGGCAGCCCAGCACGGGTGCCAAAGAGGTTCCATTGTAATGGACTTTGAGTTGGGAAATCGAGGAGCGACAGCAAAGCGGATGGCACCGTTTCACAGGTGACTTTCTGCAGAAGAGACACAGCTCAAGCTTTTTGCCCTGGCTGTTCGCCTGTAGGAGCAGAGGCCAACCGTTCGTGCTCTACTCCCTGGGATGCTGGGCAGCCCAGCACGGGTGCCAGAGAGGTTCCATTGTAATGGACTTTGAGTTGGGAAATCGAGGAACCTCAGCGATGCAGATGGCACCGTTGCAAAGCTGACTTTCAGCAGAAGAGTCACAGCTCCAGTTTTTTGCCCTGGCTCATCGGCTGTGGGAGCAGAGGCCAACCGTTCGTGCTCTACTCCCTGGGAGGCTGGGCAGCCCAGCACGGGTGCCAAAGAGATTTCATTGTAATGGAATTTGAGTTGGGAAATCGAGGAACCTCAGCAATGCGGATGGCACCGTTGCAAAGCTGCCTTTCTGCAGAAGAGGCACAGATCAAGTTTTTTGCCCTGGCTCTTCGGCTGTGGGAGCAGAGGCCAAATGTTCGTGCTCTACTCGCTGGGATGCAGGGCAGCCCAGCACGGGTGCCAAAGAGGTTCCATTGTAATGGACTTTGAGTTGGGAAACGGAGGAGCGACAGCAATGCGGATGGCACCGTTGCAAAGCTGACTTTCTGCAGAAGAGGCACAGCTCAAGTTTTTTGCCCTGGCTCTTCGGCTGTGGGAGCAGAGGCCAACCGTTCGTGCTCTACTCGCTGGGATGCTGGGCAGCCCAGCACGGGTGCCTAACAGGTTCCATTGTAATGGACTTTGAGTTGGGAAATGGAGGAGCGACAGCAATGCGGATGGCACCGTTGCAAAGCTGACTTTCTGCAGAAGAGGCACAGCTCCAGTTTTTTCCCTTGCTCTTCGGCTGTGGGAGCAGAGGCCAAATGTTCGTGCTCTACTGCCTGGGATGCTGGGCAGCCCAGCACGGGTGTTAAAGAGGTTCCATTGTAATGGACTTTGAGTTGGGAAATCGAGGATCCTCAGCAATGCGGATGGCATCGTTGCAAAGCTGACTTTCTGCAGAAGAGGCACAGCTCCAGTTTTTTGCCCTGGCTCTTCGGCTGTGGGAGCAGAGACCAACCGTTCATGCTCTTCTCCCCGGGATGCTGGGCAGCCCAGCACAGGTGCCAAAGAGGTTCCATTGTAATGGACTTTGAGTTGGGAAATCGAGGAACCTCAGCGATGCAGATGGCACCGTTGCAAAGCTGACTTTCAGCAGAAGAGTCACAGCTCCAGTTTTTTGCCCTGGCTCATCGGCTGTGGGAGCAGAGGCCAACCGTTCGTGCTCTACTCCCTGGGAGGCTGGGCAGCCCAGCACGGGTGCCAAAGAGGTTCCATTGTAATGGACTTTGAGTTGGGAAATCGAGGAACCTCAGCAATGCGGATGGCACCGTTGCAAAGCTGCCTTTCTGCAGAAGAGGCACAGCTCAAGTTTTTTGCCCTGGCTCTTCGGCTGTGGGAGCAGAGGCCAACCGTTCGTGCTCTACTCCCTGGGATGCTGGGCAGCCCAGCACGGGTGCCAAAGAGGTTCCATTGTAATGGCCTATGAGTTGGGAAATCGAGGAGCGACAGCAAAGCGGATGGCACCGTTGCAAAGCTGACTTTCTGCAGAAGAGGCACAGCTCAAGTTTTTTGCCCTGGCTCTTCGGCTGTGGGAGCAGAGGCCAACCGTTCGTGCTCTACTCCCTGGGATGCTGGGCAGCCCAGCACAGGTGCCAAAGAGGTTCCATTGTAATGGACTTTGAGTTGGGAAATCGAGGAGCGACAGCAATGCGGATGGCACCGTTGCAAAGCTGACTTTCTGCAGGAGAGGCACAGCTCAAGTTTTTTGCCCTGGCTCTTCGGCTGTGGGAGCAGAGGCCAACCGTTCGTGCTCTACTCCCTGGGATGCTGGGCAGCCCAGCACGGGTGCCAGAGAGGTTCCATTGTAATGGCCTATGAGTTGGGAAATCGAGGAGCGACAGCAAAGCGGATGGCACCGTTGCAAAGCTGCCTTTCTGCAGAAGAGGCACAGCTCAAGTTTTTTGCCCTGGCTCTTCGGCTGTGGGAGCAGAGGCCAACCGTTCGTGCTCTACTCGCTGGGATGCTGGGCAGCCCAGCACGGGTGCCAAAGAGGTTCCATTGTAATGGACTTTGAGTTGGGAAACGGAGGAGCGACAGCAGTGCGGATGGCACCGTTGCAAAGCTGACTTTCTGCAGAAGAGGCACAGCTCCAGTTTTTTGCCCTGGCTCTTCGGCTGTGGGAGCAGAGGCCAACCGTTCGTGCTCTACTCGCTGGGATGCTGGGCAGCCCAGCACGGGTGCCAAAGAGGTTCCATTGTAATGGACTTTGAGTTGGGAAATCGAGGAGCGACAGCAAAGCGGATGGCACCGTTGCAAATCTGACTTTCAGCAGAAGAGGCACAGCTCAAGCTTTTTGCCCTGGCTCTTCGGCTGTGGGAGCAGAGGCCAACCGTTCGTGCTCTACTCTCTGGGATGCTGGGCAGCCCAGCACGGGTGCCACAGAGGTTCCATTGTAATGGACTTTGAGTTGGGAAATCGAGGAGCGACAGCAATGCGGATGGCACCGTTGCAATGCTCACTTTCTGCAGAAGAGGCACAGCTCAAGCTTTTTGCCCTGGCTCATCGGCTGTGGGAGCACAGGCCAACCGTTCGTGCTCTACTCCCTGGGATGCTGGGCAGCCCAGCACGGGTGCCACAGAATTTCCATTGAAATGGACTTCGAGTTGGGAAATCGAGGAGCGACAGCAATGCGGATGGCACCGTTGCAAAGCTGACCTTCTGCAGAATAGGCACAGTTAAAGTTTTTTGCCCTGGCTCTTCGGCTGTGGGAGCAGAGGCCAACCGTTCATGCTCTACTGCCTGGGATGTTGGGCAGCAGAGCACGGGTGCCAGAGAGGTTCCTTTGTAATGGACTTTGAGTTGGGAAATCGAGGAGCGACAGCAAAGCTGATGGCACCGTTGCAAAGCTGACTTTCTGCAGAAGAGGCACAGCTCAAGGTTTTTGCCCTGGCTCTTCGTCTGTGGGAGCAGAGGCCAACCGTTCGTGCTCTACTCCCTGGGATGCTGGGCAGCCCAGCACGGGTGCCAAAGAGGTTCCATTGTAATGGACTTTGAGTTGGGAAATCGAGGAGCGACAGCAAAGCGGATGGCACCGTTTCACAGGTGACTTTCTGCAGAAGAGACACAGCTCAAGCTTTTTGCCCTGGCTGTTCGCCTGTAGGAGCAGAGGCCAACCGTTCGTGCTCTACTCCCTGGGATGCTGGGCAGCCCAGCACGGGTGCCAGAGAGGTTCCATTGTAATGGACTTTGAGTTGGGAAATCGAGGAACCTCAGCGATGCAGATGGCACCGTTGCAAAGCTGACTTTCAGCAGAAGAGTCACAGCTCCAGTTTTTTGCCCTGGCTCATCGGCTGTGGGAGCAGAGGCCAACCGTTCGTGCTCTACTCCCTGGGAGGCTGGGCAGCCCAGCACGGGTGCCAAAGAGATTTCATTGTAATGGAATTTGAGTTGGGAAATCGAGGAACCTCAGCAATGCGGATGGCACCGTTGCAAAGCTGCCTTTCTGCAGAAGAGGCACAGATCAAGTTTTTTGCCCTGGCTCTTCGGCTGTGGGAGCAGAGGCCAAATGTTCGTGCTCTACTCGCTGGGATGCAGGGCAGCCCAGCACGGGTGCCAAAGAGGTTCCATTGTAATGGACTTTGAGTTGGGAAACGGAGGAGCGACAGCAATGCCGATGGCACCGTTGCAAAGCTGACTTTCTGCAGAAGAGGCACAGCTCAAGTTTTTTGCCCTGGCTCTTCGGCTGTGGGAGCAGAGGCCAACCGTTCGTGCTCTACTCGCTGGGATGCTGGGCAGCCCAGCACGGGTGCCTAACAGGTTCCATTGTAATGGACTTTGAGTTGGGAAATGGAGGAGCGACAGCAATGCGGATGGCACCGTTGCAAAGCTGACTTTCTGCAGAAGAGGCACAGCTCCAGTTTTTTCCCTTGCTCTTCGGCTGTGGGAGCAGAGGCCAAATGTTCGTGCTCTACTGCCTGGGATGCTGGGCAGCCCAGCACGGGTGTTAAAGAGGTTCCATTGTAATGGACTTTGAGTTGGGAAATCGAGGATCCTCAGCAATGCGGATGGCATCGTTGCAAAGCTGACTTTCTGCAGAAGAGGCACAGCTCCAGTTTTTTGCCCTGGCTCTTCGGCTGTGGGAGCAGAGACCAACCGTTCATGCTCTTCTCCCCGGGATGCTGGGCAGCCCAGCACAGGTGCCAAAGAGGTTCCATTGTAATGGACTTTGAGTTGGGAAATCGAGGAACCTCAGCGATGCAGATGGCACCGTTGCAAAGCTGACTTTCAGCAGAAGAGTCACAGCTCCAGTTTTTTGCCCTGGCTCATCGGCTGTGGGAGCAGAGGCCAACCGTTCGTGCTCTACTCCCTGGGAGGCTGGGCAGCCCAGCACGGGTGCCAAAGAGGTTCCATTGTAATGGAATTTGAGTTGGGAAATCGAGGAACCTCAGCAATGCGGATGGCACCGTTGCAAAGCTGCCTTTCTGCAGAAGAGGCACAGCTCAAGTTTTTTGCCCTGGCTCTTCGGCTGTGGGAGCAGAGGCCAACCGTTCGTGCTCTACTCCCTGGGATGCTGGGCAGCCCAGCACGGGTGCCAAAGAGGTTCCATTGTAATGGCCTATGAGTTGGGAAATCGAGGAGCGACAGCAAAGCGGATGGCACCGTTGCAAAGCTGACTTTCTGCAGAAGAGGCACAGCTCAAGTTTTTTGCCCTGGCTCTTCGGCTGTGGGAGCAGAGGCCAACCGTTCGTGCTCTACTCCCTGGGATGCTGGGCAGCCCAGCACAGGTGCCAAAGAGGTTCCATTGTAATGGACTTTGAGTTGGGAAATCGAGGAGCGACAGCAAAGCGGATGGCACCGTTGCACAGGTGACTTTCTGCAGAAGAGACACAGCTCAAGCTTTTTGCCCTGGCTGTTCGGCTGTAGGAGCAGAGGCCAACCGTTCGTGCTCTACTCCCTGGGATGCTGGGCAGCCCAGCACGGGTGCCAGAGAGGTTCCATTGTAATGGACTTTGAGTTGGGGAATCGAGGAACCTCAGCGATGCAGATGGCACCGTTGCAAAGCTGACTTTCAGCAGAAGAGTCACAGCTCCAGTTTTTTGCCCTGGCTCATCGGCTGTGGGAGCAGAGGCCAACCGTTCGTGCTCTACTCCCTGGGAGGCTGGGCAGCCCAGCACGGGTGCCAAAGAGATTCCATTGTAATGGAATTTGAGTTGGGAAATCGAGGAACCTCAGCAATGCGGATGGCACCGTTGCAAAGCTGCCTTTCTGCAGAAGAGGCACAGATCAAGTTTTTTGCCCTGGCTCTTCGGCTGTGGGAGCAGAGGCCAAATGTTCGTGCTCTACTCGCTGGGATGCAGGGCAGCCCAGCACGGGTGCCAAAGAGGTTCCATTGTAATGGACTTTGAGTTGGGAAACGGAGGAGTGACAGCAATGCGGATGGCACCGTTGCAAAGCTGACTTTCTGCAGAAGAGGCACAGACCAAGTTTTTTGCCCTGGCTCTTCGGCTGTGGGAGCAGAGGCCAACCGTTCGTGCTCTACTCGCTGGGATGCTGGGCAGCCCAGCACGGGTGCCTAACAGGTTCCATTGTAATGGACTTTGAGTTGGGAAATGGAGGAGCGACAGCAATGCGGATGGCACCGTTGCAAAGCTGACTTTCTGCAGAAGAGGCACAGCTCCAGTTTTTTGCCCTGGCTCTTCGGCTGTGGGAGCAGAGGCCAAATGTTCGTGCTCTACTGCCTGGGATGCTGGGCAGCCCAGCACGGGTGTTAAAGAGGTTCCATTGTAATGGACTTTGAGTTGGGAAATCGAGGATCCTCAGCAATGCGGATGGCATCGTTGCAAAGCTGACTTTCTGCAGAAGAGGCACAGCTCCAGTTTTTTGCCCTGGCTCTTCGGCTGTGGGAGCAGAGACCAACCGTTCATGCTCTTCTCCCCGGGATGCTGGGCAGCCCAGCACAGGTGCCAAAGAGGTTCCATTGTAATGGACTTTGAGTTGGGAAATCGAGGAACCTCAGCGATGCAGATGGCACCGTTGCAAAGCTGACTTTCAGCAGAAGAGTCACAGCGACACAGAGAATGTCAGTGCACCACAGTTTTCCTGCCGAAAACGGTAGAATCAAGCATCTGAAAGTGTGAACACACAGCTTCTGCTTCTCTGGAGCAGGAGGCAGAGCAGAAATCTGCTTTGGAATAGAGCTGACAGCTCCAACCACTGCTGCCACCGTGGAGGTGCGAGGGTAGAAAGAGGGTGCTGGGAAACACCTGCACAGCGTGAGCAGTGATCCAGTGTCATCAGCATGGCAATGTGTACTACCTTTTAATGTTAAGTCCATCTTCCTGAACTGCTTATTTACGTTCCCTCGCCAGACCCTGAAGCAGTGCTCACAGACTGCAAACGTCCAGGGAAAGCGCAAAAAGCACAGAATCCACAACAGAAGACTTCTACTCTGCCTGAAAAGCCATTAGGGAGCCCTGCAGCACTCTCCAGAGAATGTCAGTGCACCACAGTTTTCGTGCCGTAAACGGTAGAATCAAGCATCTGAAAGTGTGAACACACAGCTTCTGCTTCTCTGGAGCAGGAGGCAGAGCAGAAATCTGCTTTGGAATAGAGCTGACAGCTCCAACCACTGCTGCCACCGTGGAGGTCCGAGGGCAGAAAGAGGGTGCTGGGAATCACCTGCACAGCGTGAGCAGTAATCCAGTGTCATCAGCATGGCAATGTGAACTACCTTTTAATGTTAAGTACATCTTGCTAAACTGTTTATTTACGTTCTCTCGCCAGATCCTGAAGCAGTGCTCAAAGAAAGCAAACGTCCAGGGAAAGCGCATAAAGCACAGAATCCACAACAGAAGCATTCTACTCTGCCTGAAAAGCCACCAGGGAGCCCTGCAGCACTCTCTTCAGAATGTCAGTGCACCACAGTTTTCCTGCCGAAAACGGTAGAATCAAGCATCTGACAGTGTGAACACACAGCTTCTGCTTCTCTGGAGCAGGAGGCAGAGCAGAAATCTGCTTTGGAATTCAACTGACAGCTCCAGCCACTGCTGCCACCGTGGAGGTGCGAGGGTAGAAAGAGGGTGCTGGGAAACACCTGCACAGCGTGAGCAGTGCTCCAGTGTCATCAGCATGGCAATGTGAACTACATTTTAATGTTAAGTCCATCTTCCTGAACTGCTTATTTACGTTCCCTCGCCAGAACCTGAAGCAGTGCTCAAAGAAAGCAAACGTCGAGGGAAAGCGCATAAAGCACAGAATCCACAACAGAAGCCTTCTACTCTGCCTGAAAAGCCACCAGGGAGCCCTGCAGCACTCTCTTCAGAATGTCAGTGCACCACAGTTTTCCTGCCGAAAACGGTAGAATCAAGCATCTGAAAGTGTGAACACACAGCCTCTGCTTCTCTGGAGCAGGAGGCAGAGCAGAAATCTGCTTTGGAATTCAGCTGACAGCTCCAACCACTGCTGCCACCGTGGAGGTGCGAGGGCAGAAAGAGGGTGCGGAAAATCACCTGCACAGCGTGAGCAGTGCTCCAGTGTCATCAGAATAGCAATGTGAACTACCTTTCAAAGTTAAGTCCCTCTTCCAGTACTGCTTATTTACTTTCCCTCGCCAGAACCTGAAGCAGTGCTCACAGACTGCAAACGTCCAGGGAAAGCGCAAAAAGCACAGAATCCACAACAGAAGCCTTCTACTCTGCCTGAAAAGCCACCAGGGAGCCCTGCAGCACTCTCTTGAGAATGTCAGTGCACCTGAGATTTTCTGCCATGAACGGTAGAATCAAGCATCTGAAAGTGTGAACACACAGCCTCTGCTTCTCTGGAGCAGGAGGCAGAGCAGAAATCTGCTTTGGAATTCAACTGACAGCTCCAGCCACTGCTGCCACCGTGGAGGTGCGAGGGTAGAAAGAGGGTGCTGGGAAACACCTGCACAGCGTGAGCAGTGCTCCAGTGTCATCAGCATGGCAATGTGAACTACCTTTTAATGTTAAGTCCATCTTCCTGAACTGCTTATTTACGTTCCCTCGCCAGAACCTGAAGCAGTGCTCAAAGAAAGCAAACGTCGAGGGAAAGCGCATAAAGCACAGAATCCACAACAGAAGCCTTCTACTCTGCCTGAAAAGCCACCAGGGAGCCCTGCAGCACTCTCTTCAGAATGTCAGTGCACCACAGTTTTCCTGCCGAAAACGGTAGAATCAAGCATCTGAAAGTGTGAACACACAGCCTCTGCTTCTCTGGAGCAGGAGGCAGAGCAGAAATCTGCTTTGGAATTCAGCTGACAGCTCCAACCACTGCTGCCACCGTGGAGATGCGAGGGCAGAAAGAGGGTGCGGAAAATCACCTGCACAGCGTGAGCAGTGCTCCATTGTCATTAGAATAGCAATGTGAACTACCTTTTAAAGTTACGTACATCTTGCTAAACTGTTTATTTACGTTCTCTCGCCAGATCCTGAAGCAGTGCTCAAAGAAAGCAAAAGTCCAGGGAAAGCGCATAAAGCACAGAATCCACAACAGAAGCTTTCTACTCTGCCTGAAAAGCCACCAGGGAGCCCTGCAACACTCTCCTCAGAATGTCAGTGCACCACAGTTTTCGTGCCGAAAATGGAAGAATCAAGCATCTGAAAGTGTGAACACACAGCCTCTGCTTCTCTGGAGCAGGAGGCAGAGCAGAAATCTGCTTTGGAATTCAGCTGACAGCTCCAACCACTGCTGCCACCGTGGAGGTGCGAGGGTAGAAAGAGGGTGCGGGGAATCACCTGCACAGCGTGAGCAGTGATCCAGTGTCATCAGCATGGCAATGTGAACTACCTTTTAATGTTAAGTCCATCTTCCTGAACTGCTTATTTACGTTCCCTCGCCAGACCCTGAAGCAGTGCTCACAGAATGCAAACGTCCAGGGAAAGCGCAAAAAGCACAGAATCCACAACAGAAGCCTTCTACTCTGCCTGAAAAGCCACCAGGGAGCCCTGCAGCACTCTCTTCAGAATGTCAGTGCGCCACAGTTTTCCTGCCGAAAACAGTAGAATCAAGCATCTGAAAGTGTGAACACACAGCTTCTGCTTCTCTGGAGCAGGAGGCAGAGCAGAAATCTGCTTTGGAATTCAGCTGACAGCTCCAACCACTGCTGCCACCGTGGAGGTGCGAGGGCAGAAAGAGGGTGCGGAAAATCACCTGCACAGCGTGAGCAGTGCTCCAGTGTCATCATAATAGCAATGTGAACTACCTTTTAAAGTTAAGTCCCTCTTCCAGTACTGCTTATTTACTTTCCCTTGCCAGAACCTGAAGCAGTGCTCACAGACTGCAAACGTCCAGGGAAAGCGCAAAAAGCACAGAATACACAACAAAAGCCTTCCACTATGCATGAAAAGCCATCAGGGAGCCCTGCAGCACTCTCTTCAGAATGTCAGTGCACAACAGTTTTCCTGCCGAAAACGGTAGAATCAAGCATCTGACAGTGTGAACACACAGCTTCTGCTTCTCTGGAGCAGGAGGCAGAGCAGAAATCTGCTTTGGAATTCAGCTGACAGCTCCAACCACTGCTGCCACCGTGGAGATGCGAGGGCAGAAAGAGGGTGCGGAAAATCACCTGCACAGCGTGAGCAGTGCTCCATTGTCATTAGAATAGCAATGTGAACTACCTTTTAATGTTAAGTCCCTCTTCCAGTACTGCTTATTTACTTTCCCTCGCCATAACCTGAAGCAGTGCTCACAGACTGCAAACGTCCAGGGAAAGCGCAAAAAGCACAGAATCCACAACAGAAGACTTCTACTCTGCCTGAAAAGCCATTAGGGAGCCCTGCAGCACTCTCCTGAGAATGTCAGTGCACCACAGTTTTCGTGCCGAAAATGGAAGAATCAAGCATCTGAAAGTGTGAACACACAGCTTCTGCTTCTCTGGAGCAGGAGGCAGAGCAGAAATCTGCTTTGGAATAGAGCTGACAGCTCCAACCACTGCTGCCACCGTGGAGGTCCGAGGGCAGAAAGAGGGTGCTGGGAATCACCTGCACAGCGTGAGCAGTGATCCAGTGTCATCAGCATGGCAATGTGAACTACCTTTTAATGTTAAGTCCATCTTCCTGAACTGCTTATTTACGTTCCCTCGCCAGACCCTGAAGCAGTGCTCACAGACTGCAAACGTCCAGGGAAAGCGCAAAAAGCACAGAATCCACAACAGAAGCCTTCTACTCTGCCTGAAAAGCCACCAGGGAGCCCTGCAGCACTCTCTTCAGAATGTCAGTGCGCCACAGTTTTCTGCCGAAAACAGTAGAATCAAGCATCTGAAAGTGTGAACACACAGCTTCTGCTTCTCTGGAGCAGGAGGCAGAGCAGAAATCTGCTTTGGAATTCAGCTGACAGCTCCAACCACTGCTGCCACCGTGGAGGTGCGAGGGCAGAAAGAGGGTGCGGAAAATCACCTGCACAGCGTGAGCAGTGCTCCAGTGTCATCAGAATAGCAATGTGAACTACCTTTTAAAGTTAAGTCCCTCTTCCAGTACTGCTTATTTACTTTCCCTCGCCAGAACCTGAAGCAGTGCTCACAGACTGCAAACGTCCAGGGAAAGCGCAAAAAGCACAGAATCCACAACAAAAGCCTTCCACTCTGCATGAAAAGCCATCAGGGAGCCCTGCAGCACTCTCTTCAGAATGTCAGTGCACCACAGTTTTCCTGCCGAAAACGGTAGAATCAAGCATCTGACAGTGTGAACACACAGCTTCTGCTTCTCTGGAGCAGGAGGCAGAGCAGAAATCTGCTTAGGAATTCAGCTGACAGTTAAAACCACTGCTGCTACCGTGGAGGTCCGAGGGAAGAAAGAGGGTGCTGGGAATCACCTGCACAGCGTGAGCAGTGCTACAGTGTCATAAGAATAGCAATGTGAACTACCTTTTAATGTTAAGTCCATCTTCCTGAACTGCTTATTTACGTTCCCTCGCCAGAACCTGAAGCAGTGCTCAAAGAAAGCAAACGTCCAGGGAAAGCGCAAAAAGCACAGAATCCACAACAGAAGCCTTCTACTCTGCCTGAAAAGCCACCAGGGAGCCCTGCAGCACTCTCTTGAGAATGTCAGTGCACCTGAGATTTTCTGCCATGAACGGTAGAATCAAGCATCTGAAAGTGTGAACACACAGCCTCTGCTTCTCTGGAGCAGGAGGCAGAGCAGAAATCTGCTTTGGAATTCAACTGACAGCTCCAGCCACTGCTGCCACCGTGGAGGTGCGAGGGTAGAAAGAGGGTGCTGGGAAACACCTGCACAGCGTGAGCAGTGCTCCAGTGTCATCAGCATGGCAATGTGAACTACCTTTTACTGTTAAGTTCATCTTCCTGAACTGCTTATTTACGTTTCCTCGCCAGACCCAGAAGCCGTGCTCACAGACTGCATACGTCCAGGGAAAGCGCATAAAGCACAGAATCTACAACAGACACGTTCTACTCTGCCTGAAAAGCCACCAGGGAGCCCTGCAGCACTCTCCTGAGAATGTCAGTGCACCACAGTTTTCCTGCCGTAAACGGTAGAATCAAGCATCTGAAAGTGTGAACACACAGCTTCTGCTTCTCTGGAGCAGGAGGCAGAGCAGAAATCTGCTTTGGAATTCAGCTGACAGCTCCAACCACTGCTGCCACCGTGGAGGTCCGAGGGTAGAAAGAGGGTGCGGGGAATCACCTGCACAGAGTGAGCAGTGATCCAGTGTCATCAGCATGGCAATGTGAACTACCTTTTAATGTTAAGTCCATCTTCCTGAACTGCTTATTTACGTTCCCTCGCCAGACCCTGAAGCAGTGCTCACAGACTGCAAACGTCCAGGGAAAGCGCAAAAAGCACAGAATCCACAACAGAAGCCTTCTACTCTGCCTGAAAAGCCACCAGGGAGCCCTGCAGCACTCTCTTCAGAATGTCAGTGCGCCACAGTTTTCCTGCCGAAAACAGTAGAATCAAGCATCTGAAAGTGTGAACACACAGCTTCTGCTTCTCTGGAGCAGGAGGCAGAGCAGAAATCTGCTTTGGAATTCAGCTGACAGCTCCAACCACTGCTGCCACCGTGGAGGTGCGAGGGCAGAAAGAGGGTGCGGAAAATCACCTGCACAGCGTGAGCAGTGCTCCAGTGTCATTAGAATAGCAATGTGAACTACCTTTTAAAGTTAAGTCCCTCTTCCAGCACTGCTTATTTACTTTCCCTCGCCATAACCTGAAGCAGTGCTCACAGACTGCAAACGTCCAGGGAAAGCGCAAAAAGCACAGAATCCACAACAGAAGACTTCTACTCTGCCTGAAAAGCCATTAGGGAGCCCTGCAGCACTCTCCTGAGAATGTCAGTGCACCACAGTTTTCGTGCCGTAAACGGTAGAATCAAGCATCTGAAAGTGTGAACACACAGCTTCTGCTTCTCTGGAGCAGGAGGCAGAGCAGAAATCTGCTTTGGAATACAGCTGACAGCTCCAACCACTGCTGCCACCGTGGAGGTCCGAGGGCAGAAAGAGGGTGCTGGGAATCACCTGCACAGCGTGAGCAGTGATCCAGTGTCATCAGCATGGCAATGTGAACTACCTTTTAATGTTAAGTACATCTTGCTAAACTGTTTATTTACGTTCTCTCGCCAGATCCTGAAGCAGTGCTCAAAGAAAGCAAACGTCCAGGGAAAGCGCATAAAGCACAGAATCCACAACAGAAGCTTTCTACTCTGCCTGAAAAGCCACCAGGGAGCCCTGCAACACTCTCTTCAGAATGTCAGTGCACCACAGTTTTCCTGCCGAAAACGGTAGAATCAAGCATCTGAAAGTGTGAACACACAGCCTCTGCTTCTCTGGAGCAGGAGGCAGAGCAGAAATCTGCTTTGGAATTCAGCTGACAGCTCCAACCACTGCTGCCACCGTGGAGGTGCGAGGGCAGAAAGAGGGTGCGGAAAATCACCTGCACAGCGTGAGCAGTGCTCCAGTGTCATCAGAATAGCAATGTGAACTACCTTTCAAAGTTAAGTCCCTCTTCCAGTACTGCTTATTTACTTTCCCTCGCCAGAACCTGAAGCAGTGCTCACAGACTGCAAACGTCCAGGGAAAGCGCAAAAAGCACAGAATCCACAACAAAAGCCTTCCACTCTGCATGAAAAGCCATCAGGGAGCCCTGCAGCACTCTCTTCAGAATGTCAGTGCACCACAGTTTTCCTGCCGAAAACGGTAGAATCAAGCATCTGACAGTGTGAACACACAGCTTCTGCTTCTCTGGAGCAGGAGGCAGAGCAGAAATCTGCTTAGGAATTCAGCTGACAGTTAAAACCACTGCTGCTACCGTGGAGGTCCGAGGGAAGAAAGAGGGTGCTGGGAATCACCTGCACAGCGTGAGCAGTGCTACAGTGTCATAAGAATAGCAATGTGAACTACCTTTTAATGTTAAGTCCATCTTCCTGAACTGCTTATTTACGTTCCCTCGCCAGAACCTGAAGCAGTGCTCAAAGAAAGCAAACGTCCAGGGAAAGCGCAAAAAGCACAGAATCCACAACAGAAGCCTTCTACTCTGCCTGAAAAGCCACCAGGGAGCCCTGCAGCACTCTCTTGAGAATGTCAGTGCACCTGAGATTTTCTGCCATGAACGGTAGAATCAAGCATCTGAAAGTGTGAACACACAGCCTCTGCTTCTCTGGAGCAGGAGGCAGAGCAGAAATCTGCTTTGGAATTCAACTGACAGCTCCAGCCACTGCTGCCACCGTGGAGGTGCGAGGGTAGAAAGAGGGTGCTGGGAAACACCTGCACAGCGTGAGCAGTGCTCCAGTGTCATCAGCATGGCAATGTGAACTACCTTTTAATGTTAAGTCCATCTTCCTGAACTGCTTATTTACGTTCCCTCGCCAGAACCTGAAGCAGTGCTCAAAGAAAGCAAACGTCCAGGGAAAGCGCATAAAGAACAGAATCCACAACAGAAGCCTTCTACTCTGCCTGAAAAACCACCAGGGAGCCCTGCTGCACTCTCTTCAGAATGTCAGTGCACCACAGTTTTCATGCCGTAAACGGTAGAATCAAGCATCTGAAAGTGTGAACACACAGCTTCTGCTTCTCTGGAGCAGGAGGCAGAGCAGAAATCTGCTTTGGAATTCAGCTGACAGCTCCAACCACTGCTGCCACCGTGGAGGTGCGAGGGCAGAAAGAGGGTGCGGAAAATCACCTGCACAGCGTGAGCAGTGCTCCATTGTCATTAGAATAGCAATGTGAACTACCTTTTAAAGTTAAGTTCCTCTTCCTATACTGCTTATTTACTTTCCCTCGCCAGAACCTGAAGCAGTGCTCACAGACTGCAAACGTCCAGGGAAAGCGCAAAAAGCACAGAATCCACAACAGAAGACTTCTACTCTGCCTGAAAAGCCATTAGGGAGCCCTGCAGCACTCTCCTGAGAATGTCAGTGCACCACAGTTTTCGTGCCGTAAACGGTAGAATCAAGCATCTGAAAGTGTGAACACACAGCTTCTGCTTCTCTGGAGCAGGAGGCAGAGCAGAAATCTTCTTTGGAATACAGTTGACAGCTCCAACCACTGCTGCCACCGTGGAGGTGCGAGGGCAGAAAGAGGGTGCTGGGAATCACCTGCACAGCGTGAGCAGTGATCCAGTGTCATCAGCATGGCAATGTGAACTACCTTTTAATGTTAAGTACATCTTGCTAAACTGTTTATTTACGTTCTCTCGCCAGATCCTGAAGCAGTGATCAAAGAAAGCAAACGTCCAGGGAAAGCGCATAAAGCACAGAATCCACAACAGAAGCTTTCTACTCTGCCTGAAAAGCCACCAGGGAGCCCTGCAACTCTCTCTTCAGAATGTCAGTGCACCACAGTTTTCCTGCCGAAAACAGTAGAATCAAGCATCTGAAAGTGTGAACACTTTGTAATGTCATTGTAATGGACTTTGAGTTGGGAAATCGAGGATCCTCAGAATTGCGGATGGCACCGTTGCAAAGCTGACTTTCTGCAGAAGAGGCACAGCTCAAGTTTTTTGCCCTGGCTCTTCGGCTGTGGGAGCAGAGACCAACCGTTCATGCTCTACTCCCTGGGATGCTGGGCAGCCCAGCACAGGTGCCAAAGAGGTTCCATTGTAATGGACTTTGAGTTGGGAAATCGAGAAGCGACAGCAAAGCGGATGGCACCGTTGCACAGGTGACTTTCTGCAGAAGAGACACAGCTCAAGCTTTTTGCCCTGGCTCTTCGGCTGTGGGAGCAGAGGCCAACCGTTCGTGCTCTACTCCCTGGGATGCTGGGCAGCCCAGCACGGGTGCCAGAGAGGTTCCATTGTAATGGACTTTGAGTTGGGAAATCGAGGAACCTCAGCGATGCAGATGGCACCATTGCAAAGCTGACTTTCAGCAGAAGAGTCACAGCTCCAGTTTTTTGCCCTGGCTCATCGGCTGTGGGAGCAGAGGCCAACCGTTCGTGCTCTACTGCCTGGGATGCTGGGCAGCCCAGCACGGGTGCCAAAGAGATTTCATTGTAATGGAATTTGAGTTGGGAAATCGAGGAACCTCAGCAATGCGGATGGCACCGTTGCAAAGCTGCCTTTCTGCAGAAGAGGCACAGATCAAGTTTTTTGCCCTGGCTCTTCGGCTGTGGGAGCAGAGGCCAACCGTTCGTGCTCTACTCGCTGGGATGCTGGGCAGCCCAGCACGGGTGCCAAAGAGGTTCCATTGTAATGGACTTTGAGTTGGGAAACGGAGGAGCGACAGCAATGCGGATGGCACCGTTGCAAAGCTGACTTTCTGCAGAAGAGGCACAGACCAAGTTTTTTGCCCTGGCTCTTCGGCTGTGGGAGCAGAGGCCAACCGTTCGTGCTCTACTCGCTGGGATGCTGGGCAGCCCAGCACGGGTGCCTAACAGGTTCCATTGTAAGGGACTTTGAGTTGGGAAATGGAGGAGCGACAGCAATGCGGATGGCACCGTTGCAAAGCTGACTTTCTGCAGAAGAGGCACAGCTCAAGTTTTTTGCCCTGGCTCTTCGGCTGTGGGAGCAGAGGCCAAATGTTCGTGCTCTACTCGCTGGGATGCTGGGCAGCCCAGCACGGGTGCCAAAGAGGTTCCATTGTAATGGACTTTGAGTTGGGAAATCGAGGATCCTCAGCAATGCGGATGGCACCGTTACAAAGCTGACTTTCTGCAGAAGAGGCACAGCTCAAGTTTTTTGCCCTGGCTCTTCGGCTGTGGGAGCAGAGGCCAACCGTTCGTGCTCTACTCCCTGGGATGCTGGGCAGCCCAGCACGGGTGCCAGAGAGGTTCCATTGTAATGGACTTTGAGTTGGGAAATCGAGGAGCGACAGCAAAGTGGATGGCACCGTTGCACAGGTGACTTTCTGCAGAAGAGACACAGCTCAAGCTTTTTACCCTGGCTGTTCGGCTGTCGGAGCAGAGGCCAACCGTTCGTGCTGTACTCCCTGGGATGCTGGGCAGCCCAGCACGGGTGCCAGAGAGGTTCCATTGTAATGGACTTTGAGTTGGGAAATCGAGGAACCTCAGCGATGCAGATGGCACCGTTGCAAAGCTGACTTTCAGCAGAAGAGTCACAGCTCCAGTTTTTTGCCCTGGCTCATCGGCTGTGGGAGCAGAGGCCAACCGTTCGTGCTCTACTCCCTGGGATGCTGGGCAGCCCAGCACGGGTGCCAAAGAGGTTCCATTGTAATGGCCTATGAGTTGGGAAATCGAGGAGCGACAGCAAAGCGGATGGCACCGTTGCAAATCTGACTTTCTGCAGAAGAGGCACAGCTCAAGTTTTTTGCCCTGGCTCTTCGGCTGTGGGAGCAGAGGCCAACCGTTCATGCTCTACTCCCTGGGATGCTGGGCAGCCCAGCACAGGTGCCAAAGAGGTTCCATTGTAATGGACTTTGAGTTGGGAAATCGAGGAGCGACAGCAAAGCGGATGGCACCGTTGCACAGGTGACTTTCTGCAGAAGAGACACAGCTCAAGCTTTTTGCCCTGGCTGTTCGGCTGTAGGAGCAGAGGCCAACCGTTCGTGCTCTACTCCCTGGGATGCTGGGCAGCCGAGCACGGGTGCCAGAGAGGTTCCATTGTAATGGACTTTGAGTTGGGGAATCGAGGAACCTCAGCGATGCAGATGGCACCGTTGCAAAGATGACTTTCAGCAGAAGAGTCACAGCTCCAGTTTTTTGCCCTGGCTCATCGGCTGTGGGAGCAGAGGCCAACCGTTCGTGCTCTACTCCCTGGGAGGCTGGGCAGCCCAGCACGGGTGCCAAAGAGATTCCATTGTAATGGAATTTGAGTTGGGAAATCGAGGAACCTCAGCAATGCGGATGGCACCGTTGCAAAGCTGCCTTTCTGCAGAAGAGGCACAGATCAAGTTTTTTGCCCTGGCTCTTCGGCTGTGGGAGCAGAGGCCAAATGTTCGTGCTCTACTCGCTGGGATGCTGGGCAGCCCAGCACGGGTGCCTAACAGGTTCCATTTTAAGGGACTTTGAGTTGGGAAATGGAGGAGCGACAGCAATGCGGATGGCACCGTTGCAAAGCTGACTTTCTGCAGAAGAGGCACAGCTCAAGTTTTTTGCCCTGGCTCATCGGCTGTGGGAGCAGAGGCCAACCGTTCGTGCTCTACTCTCTGGGATGCTGGGCAGCCCAGCACGGGTGCCACAGAGGTTCCATTGTAATGGACTTTGAGTTGGGAAATCGAGGAGCGACAGCCACGCGGATGGCACTGTTGCAAAGCTGACTTTCTGCAGAACAGGCACAGCTCCAGTTTTTTGCCCTGGCTCATCGGCTGTGGGAGCAGAGGCCAACCGTCCGTGCTCTACTCCCTGGAATGCTGGGCAGCCAAGCACGGGTGGCAAAGAGGTTCCATTGTAATGGACTTTGAGTTGGGAAATCGAGGAGCGACAGCAAAGTGGATGGCACTGTTGCAAAGCTGACTTTCTGCAGAAGAGGCACAGCTCAAGTTTTTTGCCCTGGCTCTTCGGCTGTGGGAGCAGAGGCCAACCGTTCGTGCTCTACTCCCTGGGATGCTGGGCAGCCCAGCACGGGTGCCAGAGAGGTTCCATTGTAATGGACTTTGAGTTGGGAAATCGAGGAGCGACAGCAAAGTGGATGGCACCGTTGCACAGGTGACTTTCTGCAGAAGAGACACAGCTCAAGCTTTTTACCCTGGCTGTTCGGCTGTGGGAGCAGAGGCCAACCGTTCGTGCTGTACTCCCTGGGATGCTGGGCAGCCCAGCACGGGTGCCAGAGAGGTTCCATTGTAATGGACTTTGAGTTGGGAAATCGAGGAACCTCAGCGATGCAGATGGCACCGTTGCAAAGCTGACTTTCAGCAGAAGAGTCACAGCTCCAGTTTTTTGCCCTGGCTCATCGGCTGTGGGAGCAGAGGCCAACCGTTCGTGCTCTACTCCCTGGGATGCTGGGCAGCCCAGCACGGGTGCCAAAGAGGTTCCATTGTAATGGCCTATGAGTTGGGAAATCGAGGAGCGACAGCAAAGCGGATGGCACCGTTGCAAAGCTGACTTTCTGCAGAAGAGGCACAGCTCAAGTTTTTTGCCCTGGCTCTTCGGCTGTGGGAGCAGAGGCCAACCGTTCATGCTCTACTCCCTGGGATGCTGGGCAGCCCAGCACAGGTGCCAAAGAGGTTCCATTGTAATGGACTTTGAGTTGGGAAATCGAGGAGCGACAGCAAAGCGGATGGCACCGTTGCACAGGTGACTTTCTGCAGAAGAGACACAGCTCAAGCTTTTTGCCCTGGCTGTTCGGCTGTAGGAGCAGAGGCCAACCGTTCGTGCTCTACTCCCTGGGATGCTGGGCAGCCGAGCACGGGTGCCAGAGAGGTTCCATTGTAATGGACTTTGAGTTGGGGAATCGAGGAACCTCAGCGATGCAGATGGCACCGTTGCAAAGCTGACTTTCAGCAGAAGAGTCACAGCTCCAGTTTTTTGCCCTGGCTCATCGGCTGTGGGAGCAGAGGCCAACCGTTCGTGCTCTACTCCCTGGGAGGCTGGGCAGCCCAGCACGGGTGCCAAAGAGATTCCATTGTAATGGAATTTGAGTTGGGAAATCGAGGAACCTCAGCAATGCGGATGGCACCGTTGCAAAGCTGCCTTTCTGCAGAAGAGGCACAGATCAAGTTTTTTGCCCTGGCTCTTCGGCTGTGGGAGCAGAGGCCAAATGTTCGTGCTCTACTCGCTGGGATGCAGGGCAGCCCAGCACGGGTGCCAAAGAGGTTCCATTGTAATGGACTTTGAGTTGGGAAACGGAGGAGCGACAGCAATGCGGATGGCACCGTTGCAAAGCTGACTTTCTGCAGGAGAGGCACAGCTCAAGTTTTTTGCCCTGGCTCTTCGGCTGTGGGAGCAGAGGCCAACCGTTCGTGCTCTACTCCCTGGGATGCTGGGCAGCCCAGCACGGGTGCCAGAGAGGTTCCATTGTAATGGCCTATGAGTTGGGAAATCGAGGAGCGACAGCAAAGCGGATGGCACCGTTGCAAAGCTGCCTTTCTGCAGAAGAGGCACAGCTCAAGTTTTTTGCCCTGGCTCTTCGGCTGTGGGAGCAGAGGCCAACCGTTCGTGCTCTACTCGCTGGGATGCTGGGCAGCCCAGCACGGGTGCCAAAGAGGTTCCATTGTAATGGACTTTGAGTTGGGAAACGGAGGAGCGACAGCAGTGCGGATGGCACCGTTGCAAAGCTGACTTTCTGCAGAAGAGGCACAGCTCCAGTTTTTTGCCCTGGCTCATCGGCTGTGGGAGCAGAGGCCAACCGTTCGTGCTCTACTGCCTGGGATGCTGGGCAGCCCAGCACGGGTGCCAAAGAGATTTCATTGTAATGGAATTTGAGTTGGGAAATCGAGGAACCTCAGCAATGCGGATGGCACCGTTGCAAAGCTGCCTTTCTGCAGAAGAGGCACAGATCAAGTTTTTTGCCCTGGCTCTTCGGCTGTGGGAGCAGAGGCCAACCGTTCGTGCTCTACTCGCTGGGATGCTGGGCAGCCCAGCACGGGTGCCAAAGAGGTTCCATTGTAATGGACTTTGAGTTGGGAAACGGAGGAGCGACAGCAATGCGGATGGCACCGTTGCAAAGCTGACTTTCTGCAGAAGAGGCACAGACCAAGTTTTTTGCCCTGGCTCTTCGGCTGTGGGAGCAGAGGCCAACCGTTCGTGCTCTACTCGCTGGGATGCTGGGCAGCCCAGCACGGGTGCCTAACAGGTTCCATTGTAAGGGACTTTGAGTTGGGAAATGGAGGAGCGACAGCAATGCGGATGGCACCGTTGCAAAGCTGACTTTCTGCAGAAGAGGCACAGCTCAAGTTTTTTGCCCTGGCTCTTCGGCTGTGGGAGCAGAGGCCAAATGTTCGTGCTCTACTCGCTGGGATGCTGGGCAGCCCAGCACGGGTGCCAAAGAGGTTCCATTGTAATGGACTTTGAGTTGGGAAATCGAGGATCCTCAGCAATGCGGATGGCACCGTTACAAAGCTGACTTTCTGCAGAAGAGGCACAGCTCAAGTTTTTTGCCCTGGCTCTTCGGCTGTGGGAGCAGAGGCCAACCGTTCGTGCTCTACTCCCTGGGATGCTGGGCAGCCCAGCACGGGTGCCAGAGAGGTTCCATTGTAATGGACTTTGAGTTGGGAAATCGAGGAGCGACAGCAAAGTGGATGGCACCGTTGCACAGGTGACTTTCTGCAGAAGAGACACAGCTCAAGCTTTTTACCCTGGCTGTTCGGCTGTCGGAGCAGAGGCCAACCGTTCGTGCTGTACTCCCTGGGATGCTGGGCAGCCCAGCACGGGTGCCAGAGAGGTTCCATTGTAATGGACTTTGAGTTGGGAAATCGAGGAACCTCAGCGATGCAGATGGCACCGTTGCAAAGCTGACTTTCAGCAGAAGAGTCACAGCTCCAGTTTTTTGCCCTGGCTCATCGGCTGTGGGAGCAGAGGCCAACCGTTCGTGCTCTACTCCCTGGGATGCTGGGCAGCCCAGCACGGGTGCCAAAGAGGTTCCATTGTAATGGCCTATGAGTTGGGAAATCGAGGAGCGACAGCAAAGCGGATGGCACCGTTGCAAATCTGACTTTCTGCAGAAGAGGCACAGCTCAAGTTTTTTGCCCTGGCTCTTCGGCTGTGGGAGCAGAGGCCAACCGTTCATGCTCTACTCCCTGGGATGCTGGGCAGCCCAGCACAGGTGCCAAAGAGGTTCCATTGTAATGGACTTTGAGTTGGGAAATCGAGGAGCGACAGCAAAGCGGATGGCACCGTTGCACAGGTGACTTTCTGCAGAAGAGACACAGCTCAAGCTTTTTGCCCTGGCTGTTCGGCTGTAGGAGCAGAGGCCAACCGTTCGTGCTCTACTCCCTGGGATGCTGGGCAGCCGAGCACGGGTGCCAGAGAGGTTCCATTGTAATGGACTTTGAGTTGGGGAATCGAGGAACCTCAGCGATGCAGATGGCACCGTTGCAAAGATGACTTTCAGCAGAAGAGTCACAGCTCCAGTTTTTTGCCCTGGCTCATCGGCTGTGGGAGCAGAGGCCAACCGTTCGTGCTCTACTCCCTGGGAGGCTGGGCAGCCCAGCACGGGTGCCAAAGAGATTCCATTGTAATGGAATTTGAGTTGGGAAATCGAGGAACCTCAGCAATGCGGATGGCACCGTTGCAAAGCTGCCTTTCTGCAGAAGAGGCACAGATCAAGTTTTTTGCCCTGGCTCTTCGGCTGTGGGAGCAGAGGCCAAATGTTCGTGCTCTACTCGCTGGGATGCTGGGCAGCCCAGCACGGGTGCCTAACAGGTTCCATTTTAAGGGACTTTGAGTTGGGAAATGGAGGAGCGACAGCAATGCGGATGGCACCGTTGCAAAGCTGACTTTCTGCAGAAGAGGCACAGCTCAAGTTTTTTGCCCTGGCTCATCGGCTGTGGGAGCAGAGGCCAACCGTTCGTGCTCTACTCTCTGGGATGCTGGGCAGCCCAGCACGGGTGCCACAGAGGTTCCATTGTAATGGACTTTGAGTTGGGAAATCGAGGAGCGACAGCCACGCGGATGGCACTGTTGCAAAGCTGACTTTCTGCAGAACAGGCACAGCTCCAGTTTTTTGCCCTGGCTCATCGGCTGTGGGAGCAGAGGCCAACCGTCCGTGCTCTACTCCCTGGAATGCTGGGCAGCCAAGCACGGGTGGCAAAGAGGTTCCATTGTAATGGACTTTGAGTTGGGAAATCGAGGAGCGACAGCAAAGTGGATGGCACTGTTGCAAAGCTGACTTTCTGCAGAAGAGGCACAGCTCAAGTTTTTTGCCCTGGCTCTTCGGCTGTGGGAGCAGAGGCCAACCGTTCGTGCTCTACTCCCTGGGATGCTGGGCAGCCCAGCACGGGTGCCAGAGAGGTTCCATTGTAATGGACTTTGAGTTGGGAAATCGAGGAGCGACAGCAAAGTGGATGGCACCGTTGCACAGGTGACTTTCTGCAGAAGAGACACAGCTCAAGCTTTTTACCCTGGCTGTTCGGCTGTGGGAGCAGAGGCCAACCGTTCGTGCTGTACTCCCTGGGATGCTGGGCAGCCCAGCACGGGTGCCAGAGAGGTTCCATTGTAATGGACTTTGAGTTGGGAAATCGAGGAACCTCAGCGATGCAGATGGCACCGTTGCAAAGCTGACTTTCAGCAGAAGAGTCACAGCTCCAGTTTTTTGCCCTGGCTCATCGGCTGTGGGAGCAGAGGCCAACCGTTCGTGCTCTACTCCCTGGGATGCTGGGCAGCCCAGCACGGGTGCCAAAGAGGTTCCATTGTAATGGCCTATGAGTTGGGAAATCGAGGAGCGACAGCAAAGCGGATGGCACCGTTGCAAAGCTGACTTTCTGCAGAAGAGGCACAGCTCAAGTTTTTTGCCCTGGCTCTTCGGCTGTGGGAGCAGAGGCCAACCGTTCATGCTCTACTCCCTGGGATGCTGGGCAGCCCAGCACAGGTGCCAAAGAGGTTCCATTGTAATGGACTTTGAGTTGGGAAATCGAGGAGCGACAGCAAAGCGGATGGCACCGTTGCACAGGTGACTTTCTGCAGAAGAGACACAGCTCAAGCTTTTTGCCCTGGCTGTTCGGCTGTAGGAGCAGAGGCCAACCGTTCGTGCTCTACTCCCTGGGATGCTGGGCAGCCGAGCACGGGTGCCAGAGAGGTTCCATTGTAATGGACTTTGAGTTGGGGAATCGAGGAACCTCAGCGATGCAGATGGCACCGTTGCAAAGCTGACTTTCAGCAGAAGAGTCACAGCTCCAGTTTTTTGCCCTGGCTCATCGGCTGTGGGAGCAGAGGCCAACCGTTCGTGCTCTACTCCCTGGGAGGCTGGGCAGCCCAGCACGGGTGCCAAAGAGATTCCATTGTAATGGAATTTGAGTTGGGAAATCGAGGAACCTCAGCAATGCGGATGGCACCGTTGCAAAGCTGCCTTTCTGCAGAAGAGGCACAGATCAAGTTTTTTGCCCTGGCTCTTCGGCTGTGGGAGCAGAGGCCAAATGTTCGTGCTCTACTCGCTGGGATGCAGGGCAGCCCAGCACGGGTGCCAAAGAGGTTCCATTGTAATGGACTTTGAGTTGGGAAACGGAGGAGCGACAGCAATGCGGATGGCACCGTTGCAAAGCTGACTTTCTGCAGGAGAGGCACAGCTCAAGTTTTTTGCCCTGGCTCTTCGGCTGTGGGAGCAGAGGCCAACCGTTCGTGCTCTACTCCCTGGGATGCTGGGCAGCCCAGCACGGGTGCCAGAGAGGTTCCATTGTAATGGCCTATGAGTTGGGAAATCGAGGAGCGACAGCAAAGCGGATGGCACCGTTGCAAAGCTGCCTTTCTGCAGAAGAGGCAC
The DNA here is from genome assembly GCF_963264785.1 of Psittacula echo. Classification (NCBI taxonomy): domain Eukaryota; kingdom Metazoa; phylum Chordata; class Aves; order Psittaciformes; family Psittacidae; genus Psittacula; species Psittacula echo. The sequence goes on along the minus strand of NW_027664212.1, from coordinate 570,676 downwards.
AGCTCAAGTTTTTTGCCCTGGCTCTTCGGCTGTGGGAGCAGAGGCCAACCGTTCGTGCTCTACTCGCTGGGATGCTGGGCAGCCCAGCACGGGTGCCAAAGAGGTTCCATTGTAATGGACTTTGAGTTGGGAAACGGAGGAGCGACAGCAGTGCGGATGGCACCGTTGCAAAGCTGACTTTCTGCAGAAGAGGCACAGCTCCAGTTTTTTGCCCTGGCTCTTCGGCTGTGGGAGCAGAGGCCAACCGTTCGTGCTCTACTCGCTGGGATGCTGGGCAGCCCAGCACGGGTGCCAAAGAGGTTCCATTGTAATGGACTTTGAGTTGGGAAATCGAGGAGCGACAGCAAAGCGGATGGCACCGTTGCAAATCTGACTTTCAGCAGAAGAGGCACAGCTCAAGCTTTTTGCCCTGGCTCTTCGGCTGTGGGAGCAGAGGCCAACCGTTCGTGCTCTACTCTCTGGGATGCTGGGCAGCCCAGCACGGGTGCCACAGAGGTTCCATTGTAATGGACTTTGAGTTGGGAAATCGAGGAGCGACAGCAATGCGGATGGCACCGTTGCAATGCTCACTTTCTGCAGAAGAGGCACAGCTCAAGCTTTTTGCCCTGGCTCATCGGCTGTGGGAGCACAGGCCAACCGTTCGTGCTCTACTCCCTGGGATGCTGGGCAGCCCAGCACGGGTGCCACAGAATTTCCATTGAAATGGACTTCGAGTTGGGAAATCGAGGAGCGACAGCAATGCGGATGGCACCGTTGCAAAGCTGACCTTCTGCAGAATAGGCACAGTTAAAGTTTTTTGCCCTGGCTCTTCGGCTGTGGGAGCAGAGGCCAACCGTTCATGCTCTACTGCCTGGGATGTTGGGCAGCAGAGCACGGGTGCCAGAGAGGTTCCTTTGTAATGGACTTTGAGTTGGGAAATCGAGGAGCGACAGCAAAGCTGATGGCACCGTTGCAAAGCTGACTTTCTGCAGAAGAGGCACAGCTCAAGGTTTTTGCCCTGGCTCTTCGTCTGTGGGAGCAGAGGCCAACCGTTCGTGCTCTACTCCCTGGGATGCTGGGCAGCCCAGCACGGGTGCCAAAGAGGTTCCATTGTAATGGACTTTGAGTTGGGAAATCGAGGAGCGACAGCAAAGCGGATGGCACCGTTTCACAGGTGACTTTCTGCAGAAGAGACACAGCTCAAGCTTTTTGCCCTGGCTGTTCGCCTGTAGGAGCAGAGGCCAACCGTTCGTGCTCTACTCCCTGGGATGCTGGGCAGCCCAGCACGGGTGCCAGAGAGGTTCCATTGTAATGGACTTTGAGTTGGGAAATCGAGGAACCTCAGCGATGCAGATGGCACCGTTGCAAAGCTGACTTTCAGCAGAAGAGTCACAGCTCCAGTTTTTTGCCCTGGCTCATCGGCTGTGGGAGCAGAGGCCAACCGTTCGTGCTCTACTCCCTGGGAGGCTGGGCAGCCCAGCACGGGTGCCAAAGAGATTTCATTGTAATGGAATTTGAGTTGGGAAATCGAGGAACCTCAGCAATGCGGATGGCACCGTTGCAAAGCTGCCTTTCTGCAGAAGAGGCACAGATCAAGTTTTTTGCCCTGGCTCTTCGGCTGTGGGAGCAGAGGCCAAATGTTCGTGCTCTACTCGCTGGGATGCTGGGCAGCCCAGCACGGGTGCCAAAGAGGTTCCATTGTAATGGACTTTGAGTTGGGAAACGGAGGAGCGACAGCAATGCCGATGGCACCGTTGCAAAGCTGACTTTCTGCAGAAGAGGCACAGACCAAGTTTTTTGCCCTGGCTCTTCGGCTGTGGGAGCAGAGGCCAACCGTTCGTGCTCTACTCGCTGGGATGCTGGGCAGCCCAGCACGGGTGCCTAACAGGTTCCATTGTAATGGACTTTGAGTTGGGAAATGGAGGAGCGACAGCAATGCGGATGGCACCGTTGCAAAGCTGACTTTCTGCAGAAGAGGCACAGCTCCAGTTTTTTCCCTTGCTCTTCGGCTGTGGGAGCAGAGGCCAAATGTTCGTGCTCTACTGCCTGGGATGCTGGGCAGCCCAGCACGGGTGTTAAAGAGGTTCCATTGTAATGGACTTTGAGTTGGGAAATCGAGGATCCTCAGCAATGCGGATGGCATCGTTGCAAAGCTGACTTTCTGCAGAAGAGGCACAGCTCCAGTTTTTTGCCCTGGCTCTTCGGCTGTGGGAGCAGAGACCAACCGTTCATGCTCTTCTCCCCGGGATGCTGGGCAGCCCAGCACAGGTGCCAAAGAGGTTCCATTGTAATGGACTTTGAGTTGGGAAATCGAGGAACCTCAGCGATGCAGATGGCACCGTTGCAAAGCTGACTTTCAGCAGAAGAGTCACAGCTCCAGTTTTTTGCCCTGGCTCATCGGCTGTGGGAGCAGAGGCCAACCGTTCGTGCTCTACTCCCTGGGAGGCTGGGCAGCCCAGCACGGGTGCCAAAGAGGTTCCATTGTAATGGAATTTGAGTTGGGAAATCGAGGAACCTCAGCAATGCGGATGGCACCGTTGCAAAGCTGCCTTTCTGCAGAAGAGGCACAGATCAAGTTTTTTGCCCTGGCTCTTCGGCTGTGGGAGCAGAGGCCAACCGTTCGTGCTCTACTCGCTGGGATGCTGGGCAGCCCAGCACGGGTGCCAAAGAGGTTCCATTGTAATGGACTTTGAGTTGGGAAACGGAGGAGCGACAGCAATGCGGATGGCACCGTTGCAAAGCTGACTTTCTGCAGAAGAGGCACAGCTCAAGTTTTTTGCCCTGGCTCTTCGGCTGTGGGAGCAGAGGCCAACCGTTCGTGCTCTACTCGCTGGGATGCTGGGCAGCCCAGCACGGGTGCCAAAGAGGTTCCATTGTAATGGACTTTGAGTTGGGAAATCGAGGAGCGACAGCAATGCGGATGGCACCGTTGCAAATCTGACTTTCAGCAGAAGAGGCACAGCTCAAGCTTTTTTCCCTTGCTCTTCGGCTGTGGGAGCAGAGGCCAACCGTTCGTGCTCTACTCTCTGGGATGCTGGGCAGCCCAGCACGGGTGCCACAGAGGTTCCATTGTAATGGACTTTGAGTTGGGAAATCGAGGAGCGACAGCAATGCGGATGGCACCGTTGCAAAGCTCACTTTCTGCAGAAGAGGCACAGCTCAAGTTTTTTGCCCTGGCTCATCGGCTGTGGGAGCAGAGGCCAACCGTTCGTGCTCTACTCCCTGGGATGCTGGGCAGCCCAGCACGGGTGCCACAGAGGTTCCATTGTAATGGACTTTGAGTTGGGAAATCGAAGAGCGACATCAATATGGATGGCACTGTTGCAAAGGTGACTTTCTGCAGAAGAGGCACAGCTCAAGTATTTTGCCCTGGCTCTTTGGCTGTGGGAGCAGAGACCAACCGTTCGTGCTCTACTGCCTGGGATGCTGGGCAGCCCAGCACGGGTGCCAAAGAGGTTCCATTGTAATGGACTTTGAGTTGGGAAATGGAGGATCGACAGCCACGCGGATGGCACTGTTGCAAAGCTGACTTTCTGCAGAAGAGGCACAGCTCAAGTTTTTTGCCCTGGCTCTTCGGCTGTGGGAGCAGAGGCCAGCCGTTCGTGCTCTACTCTCTGGGATGCTGGGCTGCCCAGCACGGGTGCCAGAGAGATTCCATTGTAATGGACTTTGAGTTGGGAAATCAAGGAACCTCAGAAATGCGGATGGCACCGTTGCAAAGCTGACTTTCTGCAGGAGAGGCACAGCTCAAGTTTTTTGCCCTGGCTCTTCGGCTGTGGGAGCAGAGGCCAACCGTTCGTGCTCTACTCTCTGGGATGCTGGGCAGCCCAGCACGGGTGCCACAGAGGTTCCATTGTAATGGACTTCGAGTTGGGAAATCGAGGAGCGACAGCAATGCGGATGGCACCGTTGCAAAGCTGACCTTCTGCAGAATAGGCACAGTTAAAGTTTTTTGCCCTGGCTCTTGGACTGTGGGAGCAGAGGCCAACCGTTCGTGCTCTACTCCCTGGGATGCTGGGAAGCCGAGCACGGCTGCCAGAGATGTTCCTTTGTAATGGACTTTGAGTTGGGAAATCGAGGAGCGACAGCAATGCAAATGGCACCGTTGCAAAGCTGACTTTCTGCAGAAGAGGCACAGCTCAAGTTTTTTGCCCTGGCTCTTCGGCTGTGGGAGCAGAGGCCAACCGTTCGTGCTCTACTCCCTGGGATGCTGGGCAGCCCAGCACGGGTGCCAGAGAGGTTCCATTGTAATGGCCTATGAGTTGGGAAATGGAGGAGCGACAGCAAAGCGGATGGCACCGTTGCAAAGCTGCCTTTCTGCAGAAGAGGCACAGCTCAAGTTTTTTGCCCTGGCTCTTCGGCTGTGGGAGCAGAGACCAACCGTTCGTGCTCTACTCGCTGGGATGCTGGGCAGCCCAGCACGGGTGCCAAAGAGGTTCCATTGTAATGGACTTTGAGTTGGGAAACGGAGGAGCGACAGCAATGCGGATGGCACCGTTGCAAAGCTGACTTTCTGCAGAAGAGGCACAGCTCAAGTTTTTTGCCCTGGCTCTTCGGCTGTGGGAGCAGAGGCCAACCGTTCGTGCTCTACTCGCTGGGATGCTGGGCAGCCCAGCACGGGTGCCAAAGAGGTTCCATTGTAATGGACTTTGAGTTGGGAAATCGAGGAGCGACAGCAAAGCGGATGGCACCGTTGCAAATCTGACTTTCAGCAGAAGAGGCACAGCTCAAGCTTTTTGCCCTGGCTCTTCGGCTGTGGGAGCAGAGGCCAACCGTTCGTGCTCTACTCTCTGGGATGCTGGGCAGCCCAGCACGGGTGCCACAGAGGTTCCATTGTAATGGACTTTGAGTTGGGAAATCGAGGAGCGACAGCAATGCGGATGGCACCGTTGCAATGCTCACTTTCTGCAGAAGAGGCACAGCTCAAGCTTTTTGCCCTGGCTCATCGGCTGTGGGAGCACAGGCCAACCGTTCGTGCTCTACTCCCTGGGATGCTGGGCAGCCCAGCACGGGTGCCACAGAATTTCCATTGAAATGGACTTCGAGTTGGGAAATCGAGGAGCGACAGCAATGCGGATGGCACCGTTGCAAAGCTGACCTTCTGCAGAATAGGCACAGTTAAAGTTTTTTGCCCTGGCTCTTCGGCTGTGGGAGCAGAGGCCAACCGTTCATGCTCTACTGCCTGGGATGTTGGGCAGCAGAGCACGGGTGCCAGAGAGGTTCCTTTGTAATGGACTTTGAGTTGGGAAATCGAGGAGCGACAGCAAAGCTGATGGCACCGTTGCAAAGCTGACTTTCTGCAGAAGAGGCACAGCTCAAGGTTTTTGCCCTGGCTCTTCGTCTGTGGGAGCAGAGGCCAACCGTTCGTGCTCTACTCCCTGGGATGCTGGGCAGCCCAGCACGGGTGCCAAAGAGGTTCCATTGTAATGGACTTTGAGTTGGGAAATCGAGGAGCGACAGCAAAGCGGATGGCACCGTTTCACAGGTGACTTTCTGCAGAAGAGACACAGCTCAAGCTTTTTGCCCTGGCTGTTCGCCTGTAGGAGCAGAGGCCAACCGTTCGTGCTCTACTCCCTGGGATGCTGGGCAGCCCAGCACGGGTGCCAGAGAGGTTCCATTGTAATGGACTTTGAGTTGGGAAATCGAGGAACCTCAGCGATGCAGATGGCACCGTTGCAAAGCTGACTTTCAGCAGAAGAGTCACAGCTCCAGTTTTTTGCCCTGGCTCATCGGCTGTGGGAGCAGAGGCCAACCGTTCGTGCTCTACTCCCTGGGAGGCTGGGCAGCCCAGCACGGGTGCCAAAGAGATTTCATTGTAATGGAATTTGAGTTGGGAAATCGAGGAACCTCAGCAATGCGGATGGCACCGTTGCAAAGCTGCCTTTCTGCAGAAGAGGCACAGATCAAGTTTTTTGCCCTGGCTCTTCGGCTGTGGGAGCAGAGGCCAAATGTTCGTGCTCTACTCGCTGGGATGCAGGGCAGCCCAGCACGGGTGCCAAAGAGGTTCCATTGTAATGGACTTTGAGTTGGGAAACGGAGGAGCGACAGCAATGCCGATGGCACCGTTGCAAAGCTGACTTTCTGCAGAAGAGGCACAGACCAAGTTTTTTGCCCTGGCTCTTCGGCTGTGGGAGCAGAGGCCAACCGTTCGTGCTCTACTCGCTGGGATGCTGGGCAGCCCAGCACGGGTGCCTAACAGGTTCCATTGTAATGGACTTTGAGTTGGGAAATGGAGGAGCGACAGCAATGCGGATGGCACCGTTGCAAAGCTGACTTTCTGCAGAAGAGGCACAGCTCCAGTTTTTTCCCTTGCTCTTCGGCTGTGGGAGCAGAGGCCAAATGTTCGTGCTCTACTGCCTGGGATGCTGGGCAGCCCAGCACGGGTGTTAAAGAGGTTCCATTGTAATGGACTTTGAGTTGGGAAATCGAGGATCCTCAGCAATGCGGATGGCATCGTTGCAAAGCTGACTTTCTGCAGAAGAGGCACAGCTCCAGTTTTTTGCCCTGGCTCTTCGGCTGTGGGAGCAGAGACCAACCGTTCATGCTCTTCTCCCCGGGATGCTGGGCAGCCCAGCACAGGTGCCAAAGAGGTTCCATTGTAATGGACTTTGAGTTGGGAAATCGAGGAACCTCAGCGATGCAGATGGCACCGTTGCAAAGCTGACTTTCAGCAGAAGAGTCACAGCTCCAGTTTTTTGCCCTGGCTCATCGGCTGTGGGAGCAGAGGCCAACCGTTCGTGCTCTACTCCCTGGGAGGCTGGGCAGCCCAGCACGGGTGCCAAAGAGGTTCCATTGTAATGGAATTTGAGTTGGGAAATCGAGGAACCTCAGCAATGCGGATGGCACCGTTGCAAAGCTGCCTTTCTGCAGAAGAGGCACAGATCAAGTTTTTTGCCCTGGCTCTTCGGCTGTGGGAGCAGAGGCCAACCGTTCGTGCTCTACTCGCTGGGATGCTGGGCAGCCCAGCACGGGTGCCAAAGAGGTTCCATTGTAATGGACTTTGAGTTGGGAAACGGAGGAGCGACAGCAATGCGGATGGCACCGTTGCAAAGCTGACTTTCTGCAGAAGAGGCACAGCTCAAGTTTTTTGCCCTGGCTCTTCGGCTGTGGGAGCAGAGGCCAACCGTTCGTGCTCTACTCGCTGGGATGCTGGGCAGCCCAGCACGGGTGCCAAAGAGGTTCCATTGTAATGGACTTTGAGTTGGGAAATCGAGGAGCGACAGCAATGCGGATGGCACCGTTGCAAATCTGACTTTCAGCAGAAGAGGCACAGCTCAAGCTTTTTTCCCTTGCTCTTCGGCTGTGGGAGCAGAGGCCAACCGTTCGTGCTCTACTCTCTGGGATGCTGGGCAGCCCAGCACGGGTGCCACAGAGGTTCCATTGTAATGGACTTTGAGTTGGGAAATCGAGGAGCGACAGCAATGCGGATGGCACCGTTGCAAAGCTCACTTTCTGCAGAAGAGGCACAGCTCAAGTTTTTTGCCCTGGCTCATCGGCTGTGGGAGCAGAGGCCAACCGTTCGTGCTCTACTCCCTGGGATGCTGGGCAGCCCAGCACGGGTGCCACAGAGGTTCCATTGTAATGGACTTTGAGTTGGGAAATCGAAGAGCGACATCAATATGGATGGCACTGTTGCAAAGGTGACTTTCTGCAGAAGAGGCACAGCTCAAGTATTTTGCCCTGGCTCTTTGGCTGTGGGAGCAGAGACCAACCGTTCGTGCTCTACTGCCTGGGATGCTGGGCAGCCCAGCACGGGTGCCAAAGAGGTTCCATTGTAATGGACTTTGAGTTGGGAAATGGAGGATCGACAGCCACGCGGATGGCACTGTTGCAAAGCTGACTTTCTGCAGAAGAGGCACAGCTCAAGTTTTTTGCCCTGGCTCTTCGGCTGTGGGAGCAGAGGCCAGCCGTTCGTGCTCTACTCTCTGGGATGCTGGGCTGCCCAGCACGGGTGCCAGAGAGATTCCATTGTAATGGACTTTGAGTTGGGAAATCAAGGAACCTCAGAAATGCGGATGGCACCGTTGCAAAGCTGACTTTCTGCAGGAGAGGCACAGCTCAAGTTTTTTGCCCTGGCTCTTCGGCTGTGGGAGCAGAGGCCAACCGTTCGTGCTCTACTCTCTGGGATGCTGGGCAGCCCAGCACGGGTGCCACAGAGGTTCCATTGTAATGGACTTCGAGTTGGGAAATCGAGGAGCGACAGCAATGCGGATGGCACCGTTGCAAAGCTGACCTTCTGCAGAATAGGCACAGTTAAAGTTTTTTGCCCTGGCTCTTGGACTGTGGGAGCAGAGGCCAACCGTTCGTGCTCTACTGCCTGGGATGCTGGGAAGCCGAGCACGGCTGCCAGAGATGTTCCTTTGTAATGGACTTTGAGTTGGGAAATCGAGGAGCGACAGCAATGCAAATGGCACCGTTGCAAAGCTGACTTTCTGCAGAAGAGGCACAGACCAAGTTTTTTGCCCTGGCTCTTCGGCTGTGGGAGCAGAGGCCAACCGTTCGTGCTCTACTCCCTGGGATGCTGGGCAGCCCAGCACGGGTGCCAGAGAGGTTCCATTGTAATGGCCTATGAGTTGGGAAATGGAGGAGCGACAGCAAAGCGGATGGCACCGTTGCAAAGCTGCCTTTCTGCAGAAGAGGCACAGCTCAAGTTTTTTGCCCTGGCTCTTCGGCTGTGGGAGCAGAGACCAACCGTTCGTGCTCTACTCGCTGGGATGCTGGGCAGCCCAGCACGGGTGCCAAAGAGGTTCCATTGTAATGGACTTTGAGTTGGGAAACGGAGGAGCGACAGCAATGCGGATGGCACCGTTGCAAAGCTGACTTTCTGCAGAAGAGGCACAGCTCAAGTTTTTTGCCCTGGCTCTTCGGCTGTGGGAGCAGAGGCCAACCGTTCGTGCTCTACTCGCTGGGATGCTGGGCAGCCCAGCACGGGTGCCAAAGAGGTTCCATTGTAATGGACTTTGAGTTGGGAAATCGAGGAGCGACAGCAAAGCGGATGGCACCGTTGCAAATCTGACTTTCAGCAGAAGAGGCACAGCTCAAGCTTTTTGCCCTGGCTCTTCGGCTGTGGGAGCAGAGGCCAACCGTTCGTGCTCTACTCTCTGGGATGCTGGGCAGCCCAGCACGGGTGCCACAGAGGTTCCATTGTAATGGACTTTGAGTTGGGAAATCGAGGAGCGACAGCAATGCGGATGGCACCGTTGCAATGCTCACTTTCTGCAGAAGAGGCACAGCTCAAGCTTTTTGCCCTGGCTCATCGGCTGTGGGAGCACAGGCCAACCGTTCGTGCTCTACTCCCTGGGATGCTGGGCAGCCCAGCACGGGTGCCACAGAGGTTCCATTGAAATGGACTTCGAGTTGGGAAATCGAGGAGCGACAGCAATGCGGATGGCACCGTTGCAAAGCTGACCTTCTGCAGAATAGGCACAGTTAAAGTTTTTTGCCCTGGCTCTTCGGCTGTGGGAGCAGAGGCCAACCGTTCATGCTCTACTGCCTGGGATGTTGGGCAGCAGAGCACGGGTGCCAGAGAGGTTCCTTTGTAATGGACTTTGAGTTGGGAAATCGAGGAGCGACAGCAAAGCTGATGGCACCGTTGCAAAGCTGACTTTCTGCAGAAGAGGCACAGCTCAAGGTTTTTGCCCTGGCTCTTCGTCTGTGGGAGCAGAGGCCAACCGTTCGTGCTCTACTCCCTGGGATGCTGGGCAGCCCAGCACGGGTGCCAAAGAGGTTCCATTGTAATGGACTTTGAGTTGGGAAATCGAGGAGCGACAGCAAAGCGGATGGCACCGTTTCACAGGTGACTTTCTGCAGAAGAGACACAGCTCAAGCTTTTTGCCCTGGCTCTTCGGCTGTGGGAGCAGAGGCCAACCGTTCGTGCTCTACTCTCTGGGATGCTGGGCAGCCCAGCACGGGTGCCACAGAGGTTCCATTGTAATGGACTTTGAGTTGGGAAATCGAGGAGCGACAGCAATGCGGATGGCACCGTTGCAATGCTCACTTTCTGCAGAAGAGGCACAGCTCAAGCTTTTTGCCCTGGCTCATCGGCTGTGGGAGCACAGGCCAACCGTTCGTGCTCTACTCCCTGGGATGCTGGGCAGCCCAGCACGGGTGCCACAGAATTTCCATTGAAATGGACTTCGAGTTGGGAAATCGAGGAGCGACAGCAATGCGGATGGCACCGTTGCAAAGCTGACCTTCTGCAGAATAGGCACAGTTAAAGTTTTTTGCCCTGGCTCTTCGGCTGTGGGAGCAGAGGCCAACCGTTCATGCTCTACTGCCTGGGATGTTGGGCAGCAGAGCACGGGTGCCAGAGAGGTTCCTTTGTAATGGACTTTGAGTTGGGAAATCGAGGAGCGACAGCAAAGCTGATGGCACCGTTGCAAAGCTGACTTTCTGCAGAAGAGGCACAGCTCAAGGTTTTTGCCCTGGCTCTTCGTCTGTGGGAGCAGAGGCCAACCGTTCGTGCTCTACTCCCTGGGATGCTGGGCAGCCCAGCACGGGTGCCAAAGAGGTTCCATTGTAATGGACTTTGAGTTGGGAAATCGAGGAGCGACAGCAAAGCGGATGGCACCGTTTCACAGGTGACTTTCTGCAGAAGAGACACAGCTCAAGCTTTTTGCCCTGGCTGTTCGCCTGTAGGAGCAGAGGCCAACCGTTCGTGCTCTACTCCCTGGGATGCTGGGCAGCCCAGCACGGGTGCCAGAGAGGTTCCATTGTAATGGACTTTGAGTTGGGAAATCGAGGAACCTCAGCGATGCAGATGGCACCGTTGCAAAGCTGACTTTCAGCAGAAGAGTCACAGCTCCAGTTTTTTGCCCTGGCTCATCGGCTGTGGGAGCAGAGGCCAACCGTTCGTGCTCTACTCCCTGGGAGGCTGGGCAGCCCAGCACGGGTGCCAAAGAGATTTCATTGTAATGGAATTTGAGTTGGGAAATCGAGGAACCTCAGCAATGCGGATGGCACCGTTGCAAAGCTGCCTTTCTGCAGAAGAGGCACAGATCAAGTTTTTTGCCCTGGCTCTTCGGCTGTGGGAGCAGAGGCCAAATGTTCGTGCTCTACTCGCTGGGATGCAGGGCAGCCCAGCACGGGTGCCAAAGAGGTTCCATTGTAATGGACTTTGAGTTGGGAAACGGAGGAGCGACAGCAATGCCGATGGCACCGTTGCAAAGCTGACTTTCTGCAGAAGAGGCACAGACCAAGTTTTTTGCCCTGGCTCTTCGGCTGTGGGAGCAGAGGCCAACCGTTCGTGCTCTACTCGCTGGGATGCTGGGCAGCCCAGCACGGGTGCCTAACAGGTTCCATTGTAATGGACTTTGAGTTGGGAAATGGAGGAGCGACAGCAATGCGGATGGCACCGTTGCAAAGCTGACTTTCTGCAGAAGAGGCACAGCTCCAGTTTTTTCCCTTGCTCTTCGGCTGTGGGAGCAGAGGCCAAATGTTCGTGCTCTACTGCCTGGGATGCTGGGCAGCCCAGCACGGGTGTTAAAGAGGTTCCATTGTAATGGACTTTGAGTTGGGAAATCGAGGATCCTCAGCAATGCGGATGGCATCGTTGCAAAGCTGACTTTCTGCAGAAGAGGCACAGCTCCAGTTTTTTGCCCTGGCTCTTCGGCTGTGGGAGCAGAGACCAACCGTTCATGCTCTTCTCCCCGGGATGCTGGGCAGCCCAGCACAGGTGCCAAAGAGGTTCCATTGTAATGGACTTTGAGTTGGGAAATCGAGGAACCTCAGCGATGCAGATGGCACCGTTGCAAAGCTGACTTTCAGCAGAAGAGTCACAGCTCCAGTTTTTTGCCCTGGCTCATCGGCTGTGGGAGCAGAGGCCAACCGTTCGTGCTCTACTCCCTGGGAGGCTGGGCAGCCCAGCACGGGTGCCAAAGAGGTTCCATTGTAATGGAATTTGAGTTGGGAAATCGAGGAACCTCAGCAATGCGGATGGCACCGTTGCAAAGCTGCCTTTCTGCAGAAGAGGCACAGATCAAGTTTTTTGCCCTGGCTCTTCGGCTGTGGGAGCAGAGGCCAACCGTTCGTGCTCTACTCGCTGGGATGCTGGGCAGCCCAGCACGGGTGCCAAAGAGGTTCCATTGTAATGGACTTTGAGTTGGGAAACGGAGGAGCGACAGCAATGCGGATGGCACCGTTGCAAAGCTGACTTTCTGCAGAAGAGGCACAGCTCAAGTTTTTTGCCCTGGCTCTTCGGCTGTGGGAGCAGAGGCCAACCGTTCGTGCTCTACTCGCTGGGATGCTGGGCAGCCCAGCACGGGTGCCAAAGAGGTTCCATTGTAATGGACTTTGAGTTGGGAAATCGAGGAGCGACAGCAATGCGGATGGCACCGTTGCAAATCTGACTTTCAGCAGAAGAGGCACAGCTCAAGCTTTTTTCCCTTGCTCTTCGGCTGTGGGAGCAGAGGCCAACCGTTCGTGCTCTACTCTCTGGGATGCTGGGCAGCCCAGCACGGGTGCCACAGAGGTTCCATTGTAATGGACTTTGAGTTGGGAAATCGAGGAGCGACAGCAATGCGGATGGCACCGTTGCAAAGCTCACTTTCTGCAGAAGAGGCACAGCTCAAGTTTTTTGCCCTGGCTCATCGGCTGTGGGAGCAGAGGCCAACCGTTCGTGCTCTACTCCCTGGGATGCTGGGCAGCCCAGCACGGGTGCCACAGAGGTTCCATTGTAATGGACTTTGAGTTGGGAAATCGAAGAGCGACATCAATATGGATGGCACTGTTGCAAAGGTGACTTTCTGCAGAAGAGGCACAGCTCAAGTATTTTGCCCTGGCTCTTTGGCTGTGGGAGCAGAGACCAACCGTTCGTGCTCTACTCCCTGGGATGCTGGGCAGCCCAGCACGGGTGCCAAAGAGGTTCCATTGTAATGGACTTTGAGTTGGGAAATGGAGGATCGACAGCCACGCGGATGGCACTGTTGCAAAGCTGACTTTCTGCAGAAGAGGCACAGCTCAAGTTTTTTGCCCTGGCTCTTCGGCTCTGGGAGCAGAGGCCAGCCGTTCGTGCTCTACTCTCTGGGATGCTGGGCTGCCCAGCACGGGTGCCAGAGAGATTCCATTGTAATGGACTTTGAGTTGGGAAATCAAGGAACCTCAGAAATGCGGATGGCACCGTTGCAAAGCTGACTTTCTGCAGGAGAGGCACAGCTCAAGTTTTTTGCCCTGGCTCTTCGGCTGTGGGAGCACAGGCCAACCGTTCGTGCTCTACTCTCTGGGATGCTGGGCAGCCCAGCACGGGTGCCACAGAGGTTCCATTGTAATGGACTTCGAGTTGGGAAATCGAGGAGCGACAGCAATGCGGATGGCACCGTTGCAAAGCTGACCTTCTGCAGAATAGGCACAGTTAAAGTTTTTTGCCCTGGCTCTTGGACTGTGGGAGCAGAGGCCAACCGTTCGTGCTCTACTGCCTGGGATGCTGGGAAGCCGAGCACGGCTGCCAGAGATGTTCCTTTGTAATGGACTTTGAGTTGGGAAATCGAGGAGCGACAGCAATGCAAATGGCACCGTTGCAAAGCTGACTTTCTGCAGAAGAGGCACAGCTCAAGTTTTTTGCCCTGGCTCTTCGGCTGTGGGAGCAGAGGCCAACCGTTCGTGCTCTACTCCCTGGGATGCTGGGCAGCCCAGCACGGGTGCCAGAGAGGTTCCATTGTAATGGCCTATGAGTTGGGAAATGGAGGAGCGACAGCAAAGCGGATGGCACCGTTGCAAAGCTGCCTTTCTGCAGAAGAGGCACAGCTCAAGTTTTTTGCCCTGGCTCTTCGGCTGTGGGAGCAGAGACCAACCGTTCGTGCTCTACTCGCTGGGATGCTGGGCAGCCCAGCACGGGTGCCAAAGAGGTTCCATTGTAATGGACTTTGAGTTGGGAAACGGAGGAGCGACAGCAATGCGGATGGCACCGTTGCAAAGCTGACTTTCTGCAGAAGAGGCACAGCTCAAGTTTTTTGCCCTGGCTCTTCGGCTGTGGGAGCAGAGGCCAACCGTTCGTGCTCTACTCGCTGGGATGCTGGGCAGCCCAGCACGGGTGCCAAAGAGGTTCCATTGTAATGGACTTTGAGTTGGGAAATCGAGGAGCGACAGCAAAGCGGATGGCACCGTTGCAAATCTGACTTTCAGCAGAAGAGGCACAGCTCAAGCTTTTTGCCCTGGCTCTTCGGCTGTGGGAGCAGAGGCCAACCGTTCGTGCTCTACTCTCTGGGATGCTGGGCAGCCCAGCACGGGTGCCACAGAGGTTCCATTGTAATGGACTTTGAGTTGGGAAATCGAGGAGCGACAGCAATGCGGATGGCACCGTTGCAATGCTCACTTTCTGCAGAAGAGGCACAGCTCAAGCTTTTTGCCCTGGCTCATCGGCTGTGGGAGCACAGGCCAACCGTTCGTGCTCTACTCCCTGGGATGCTGGGCAGCCCAGCACGGGTGCCACAGAGGTTCCATTGAAATGGACTTCGAGTTGGGAAATCGAGGAGCGACAGCAATGCGGATGGCACCGTTGCAAAGCTGACCTTCTGCAGAATAGGCACAGTTAAAGTTTTTTGCCCTGGCTCTTCGGCTGTGGGAGCAGAGGCCAACCGTTCATGCTCTACTGCCTGGGATGTTGGGCAGCAGAGCACGGGTGCCAGAGAGGTTCCTTTGTAATGGACTTTGAGTTGGGAAATCGAGGAGCGACAGCAAAGCTGATGGCACCGTTGCAAAGCTGACTTTCTGCAGAAGAGGCACAGCTCAAGGTTTTTGCCCTGGCTCTTCGTCTGTGGGAGCAGAGGCCAACCGTTCGTGCTCTACTCCCTGGGATGCTGGGCAGCCCAGCACGGGTGCCAAAGAGGTTCCATTGTAATGGACTTTGAGTTGGGAAATCGAGGAGCGACAGCAAAGCGGATGGCACCGTTTCACAGGTGACTTTCTGCAGAAGAGACACAGCTCAAGCTTTTTGCCCTGGCTCTTCGGCTGTGGGAGCAGAGGCCAACCGTTCGTGCTCTACTCTCTGGGATGCTGGGCAGCCCAGCACGGGTGCCACAGAGGTTCCATTGTAATGGACTTTGAGTTGGGAAATCGAGGAGCGACAGCAATGCGGATGGCACCGTTGCAATGCTCACTTTCTGCAGAAGAGGCACAGCTCAAGCTTTTTGCCCTGGCTCATCGGCTGTGGGAGCACAGGCCAACCGTTCGTGCTCTACTCCCTGGGATGCTGGGCAGCCCAGCACGGGTGCCACAGAATTTCCATTGAAATGGACTTCGAGTTGGGAAATCGAGGAGCGACAGCAATGCGGATGGCACCGTTGCAAAGCTGACCTTCTGCAGAATAGGCACAGTTAAAGTTTTTTGCCCTGGCTCTTCGGCTGTGGGAGCAGAGGCCAACCGTTCATGCTCTACTGCCTGGGATGTTGGGCAGCAGAGCACGGGTGCCAGAGAGGTTCCTTTGTAATGGACTTTGAGTTGGGAAATCGAGGAGCGACAGCAAAGCTGATGGCACCGTTGCAAAGCTGACTTTCTGCAGAAGAGGCACAGCTCAAGGTTTTTGCCCTGGCTCTTCGTCTGTGGGAG
Organism: Psittacula echo; assembly: GCF_963264785.1. Lineage (NCBI taxonomy): Eukaryota > Metazoa > Chordata > Aves > Psittaciformes > Psittacidae > Psittacula > Psittacula echo. Next base: position 555,157 of record NW_027664212.1, on the reverse strand, counting down.
CAGAGGCCAACCGTTCGTGCTCTACTCCCTGGGATGCTGGGCAGCCCAGCACGGGTGCCAAAGAGGTTCCATTGTAATGGACTTTGAGTTGGGAAATGGAGGAGCGACAGCAAAGCGGATGGCACCGTTTCACAGGTGACTTTCTGCAGAAGAGACACAGCTCAAGCTTTTTGCCCTGGCTGTTCGCCTGTAGGAGCAGAGGCCAACCGTTCGTGCTCTACTCCCTGGGATGCTGGGCAGCCCAGCACGGGTGCCAGAGAGGTTCCATTGTAATGGACTTTGAGTTGGGAAATCGAGGAACCTCAGCGATGCAGATGGCACCGTTGCAAAGCTGACTTTCAGCAGAAGAGTCACAGCTCCAGTTTTTTGCCCTGGCTCATCGGCTGTGGGAGCAGAGGCCAACCGTTCGTGCTCTACTCCCTGGGAGGCTGGGCAGCCCAGCACGGGTGCCAAAGAGATTTCATTGTAATGGAATTTGAGTTGGGAAATCGAGGAACCTCAGCAATGCGGATGGCACCGTTGCAAAGCTGCCTTTCTGCAGAAGAGGCACAGATCAAGTTTTTTGCCCTGGCTCTTCGGCTGTGGGAGCAGAGGCCAAATGTTCGTGCTCTACTCGCTGGGATGCAGGGCAGCCCAGCACGGGTGCCAAAGAGGTTCCATTGTAATGGACTTTGAGTTGGGAAACGGAGGAGCGACAGCAATGCCGATGGCACCGTTGCAAAGCTGACTTTCTGCAGAAGAGGCACAGACCAAGTTTTTTGCCCTGGCTCTTCGGCTGTGGGAGCAGAGGCCAACCGTTCGTGCTCTACTCGCTGGGATGCTGGGCAGCCCAGCACGGGTGCCTAACAGGTTCCATTGTAATGGACTTTGAGTTGGGAAATGGAGGAGCGACAGCAATGCGGATGGCACCGTTGCAAAGCTGACTTTCTGCAGAAGAGGCACAGCTCCAGTTTTTTCCCTTGCTCTTCGGCTGTGGGAGCAGAGGCCAAATGTTCGTGCTCTACTGCCTGGGATGCTGGGCAGCCCAGCACGGGTGTTAAAGAGGTTCCATTGTAATGGACTTTGAGTTGGGAAATCGAGGATCCTCAGCAATGCGGATGGCATCGTTGCAAAGCTGACTTTCTGCAGAAGAGGCACAGCTCCAGTTTTTTGCCCTGGCTCTTCGGCTGTGGGAGCAGAGACCAACCGTTCATGCTCTTCTCCCCGGGATGCTGGGCAGCCCAGCACAGGTGCCAAAGAGGTTCCATTGTAATGGACTTTGAGTTGGGAAATCGAGGAACCTCAGCGATGCAGATGGCACCGTTGCAAAGCTGACTTTCAGCAGAAGAGTCACAGCTCCAGTTTTTTGCCCTGGCTCATCGGCTGTGGGAGCAGAGGCCAACCGTTCGTGCTCTACTCCCTGGGAGGCTGGGCAGCCCAGCACGGGTGCCAAAGAGGTTCCATTGTAATGGAATTTGAGTTGGGAAATCGAGGAACCTCAGCAATGCGGATGGCACCGTTGCAAAGCTGCCTTTCTGCAGAAGAGGCACAGATCAAGTTTTTTGCCCTGGCTCTTCGGCTGTGGGAGCAGAGGCCAACCGTTCGTGCTCTACTCGCTGGGATGCTGGGCAGCCCAGCACGGGTGCCAAAGAGGTTCCATTGTAATGGACTTTGAGTTGGGAAACGGAGGAGCGACAGCAATGCGGATGGCACCGTTGCAAAGCTGACTTTCTGCAGAAGAGGCACAGCTCAAGTTTTTTGCCCTGGCTCTTCGGCTGTGGGAGCAGAGGCCAACCGTTCGTGCTCTACTCGCTGGGATGCTGGGCAGCCCAGCACGGGTGCCAAAGAGGTTCCATTGTAATGGACTTTGAGTTGGGAAATCGAGGAGCGACAGCAATGCGGATGGCACCGTTGCAAATCTGACTTTCAGCAGAAGAGGCACAGCTCAAGCTTTTTTCCCTTGCTCTTCGGCTGTGGGAGCAGAGGCCAACCGTTCGTGCTCTACTCTCTGGGATGCTGGGCAGCCCAGCACGGGTGCCACAGAGGTTCCATTGTAATGGACTTTGAGTTGGGAAATCGAGGAGCGACAGCAATGCGGATGGCACCGTTGCAAAGCTCACTTTCTGCAGAAGAGGCACAGCTCAAGTTTTTTGCCCTGGCTCATCGGCTGTGGGAGCAGAGGCCAACCGTTCGTGCTCTACTCCCTGGGATGCTGGGCAGCCCAGCACGGGTGCCACAGAGGTTCCATTGTAATGGACTTTGAGTTGGGAAATGGAGGAGCGACAGCAATGCGGATGGCACCGTTGCAAAGCTGACTTTCTGCAGAAGAGGCACAGCTCCAGTTTTTTCCCTTGCTCTTCGGCTGTGGGAGCAGAGGCCAAATGTTCGTGCTCTACTGCCTGGGATGCTGGGCAGCCCAGCACGGGTGTTAAAGAGGTTCCATTGTAATGGACTTTGAGTTGGGAAATCGAGGATCCTCAGCAATGCGGATGGCATCGTTGCAAAGCTGACTTTCTGCAGAAGAGGCACAGCTCCAGTTTTTTGCCCTGGCTCTTCGGCTGTGGGAGCAGAGACCAACCGTTCATGCTCTTCTCCCCGGGATGCTGGGCAGCCCAGCACAGGTGCCAAAGAGGTTCCATTGTAATGGACTTTGAGTTGGGAAATCGAGGAACCTCAGCGATGCAGATGGCACCGTTGCAAAGCTGACTTTCAGCAGAAGAGTCACAGCTCCAGTTTTTTGCCCTGGCTCATCGGCTGTGGGAGCAGAGGCCAACCGTTCGTGCTCTACTCCCTGGGAGGCTGGGCAGCCCAGCACGGGTGCCAAAGAGGTTCCATTGTAATGGAATTTGAGTTGGGAAATCGAGGAACCTCAGCAATGCGGATGGCACCGTTGCAAAGCTGCCTTTCTGCAGAAGAGGCACAGATCAAGTTTTTTGCCCTGGCTCTTCGGCTGTGGGAGCAGAGGCCAACCGTTCGTGCTCTACTCGCTGGGATGCTGGGCAGCCCAGCACGGGTGCCAAAGAGGTTCCATTGTAATGGACTTTGAGTTGGGAAACGGAGGAGCGACAGCAATGCGGATGGCACCGTTGCAAAGCTGACTTTCTGCAGAAGAGGCACAGCTCAAGTTTTTTGCCCTGGCTCTTCGGCTGTGGGAGCAGAGGCCAACCGTTCGTGCTCTACTCGCTGGGATGCTGGGCAGCCCAGCACGGGTGCCAAAGAGGTTCCATTGTAATGGACTTTGAGTTGGGAAATCGAGGAGCGACAGCAATGCGGATGGCACCGTTGCAAATCTGACTTTCAGCAGAAGAGGCACAGCTCAAGCTTTTTTCCCTTGCTCTTCGGCTGTGGGAGCAGAGGCCAACCGTTCGTGCTCTACTCTCTGGGATGCTGGGCAGCCCAGCACGGGTGCCACAGAGGTTCCATTGTAATGGACTTTGAGTTGGGAAATCGAGGAGCGACAGCAATGCGGATGGCACCGTTGCAAAGCTCACTTTCTGCAGAAGAGGCACAGCTCAAGTTTTTTGCCCTGGCTCATCGGCTGTGGGAGCAGAGGCCAACCGTTCGTGCTCTACTCCCTGGGATGCTGGGCAGCCCAGCACGGGTGCCACAGAGGTTCCATTGTAATGGACTTTGAGTTGGGAAATCGAAGAGCGACATCAATATGGATGGCACTGTTGCAAAGGTGACTTTCTGCAGAAGAGGCACAGCTCCAGTTTTTTGCCCTGGCTCTTTGGCTGTGGGAGCAGAGACCAACCGTTCGTGCTCTACTCCCTGGGATGCTGGGCAGCCCAGCACGGGTGCCAAAGAGGTTCCATTGTAATGGACTTTGAGTTGGGAAATGGAGGATCGACAGCCACGCGGATGGCACTGTTGCAAAGCTGACTTTCTGCAGAAGAGGCACAGCTCAAGTTTTTTGCCCTGGCTCTTCGGCTCTGGGAGCAGAGGCCAGCCGTTCGTGCTCTACTCTCTGGGATGCTGGGCTGCCCAGCACGGGTGCCAGAGAGATTCCATTGTAATGGACTTTGAGTTGGGAAATCAAGGAACCTCAGAAATGCGGATGGCACCGTTGCAAAGCTGACTTTCTGCAGGAGAGGCACAGCTCAAGTTTTTTGCCCTGGCTCTTCGGCTGTGGGAGCAGAGGCCAACCGTTCGTGCTCTACTCTCTGGGATGCTGGGCAGCCCAGCACGGGTGCCACAGAGGTTCCATTGTAATGGACTTCGAGTTGGGAAATCGAGGAGCGACAGCAATGCGGATGGCACCGTTGCAAAGCTGACCTTCTGCAGAATAGGCACAGTTAAAGTTTTTTGCCCTGGCTCTTGGACTGTGGGAGCAGAGGCCAACCGTTCGTGCTCTACTGCCTGGGATGCTGGGAAGCCGAGCACGGCTGCCAGAGATGTTCCTTTGTAATGGACTTTGAGTTGGGAAATCGAGGAGCGACAGCAATGCAAATGGCACCGTTGCAAAGCTGACTTTCTGCAGAAGAGGCACAGATCAAGTTTTTTGCCCTGGCTCTTCGGCTGTGGGAGCAGAGGCCAACCGTTCGTGCTCTACTCCCTGGGATGCTGGGCAGCCCAGCACGGGTGCCAGAGAGGTTCCATTGTAATGGCCTATGAGTTGGGAAATCGAGGAGCGACAGCAAAGCGGATGGCACCGTTGCAAAGCTGCCTTTCTGCAGAAGAGGCACAGCTCAAGTTTTTTGCCCTGGCTCTTCGGCTGTGGGAGCAGAGACCAACCGTTCGTGCTCTACTCGCTGGGATGCTGGGCAGCCCAGCACGGGTGCCAAAGAGGTTCCATTGTAATGGACTTTGAGTTGGGAAACGGAGGAGCGACAGCAATGCGGATGGCACCGTTGCAAAGCTGACTTTCTGCAGAAGAGGCACAGCTCAAGTTTTTTGCCCTGGCTCTTCGGCTGTGGGAGCAGAGGCCAACCGTTCGTGCTCTACTCGCTGGGATGCTGGGCAGCCCAGCACGGGTGCCAAAGAGGTTCCATTGTAATGGACTTTGAGTTGGGAAATCGAGGAGCGACAGCAAAGCGGATGGCACCGTTGCAAATCTGACTTTCAGCAGAAGAGGCACAGCTCAAGCTTTTTGCCCTGGCTCTTCGGCTGTGGGAGCAGAGGCCAACCGTTCGTGCTCTACTCTCTGGGATGCTGGGCAGCCCAGCACGGGTGCCACAGAGGTTCCATTGTAATGGACTTTGAGTTGGGAAATCGAGGAGCGACAGCAATGCGGATGGCACCGTTGCAATGCTCACTTTCTGCAGAAGAGGCACAGCTCAAGCTTTTTGCCCTGGCTCATCGGCTGTGGGAGCACAGGCCAACCGTTCGTGCTCTACTCCCTGGGATGCTGGGCAGCCCAGCACGGGTGCCACAGAGGTTCCATTGAAATGGACTTCGAGTTGGGAAATCGAGGAGCGACAGCAATGCGGATGGCACCGTTGCAAAGCTGACCTTCTGCAGAATAGGCACAGTTAAAGTTTTTTGCCCTGGCTCTTCGGCTGTGGGAGCAGAGGCCAACCGTTCATGCTCTACTGCCTGGGATGTTGGGCAGCAGAGCACGGGTGCCAGAGAGGTTCCATTGTAATGGACTTTGAGTTGGGAAATCGAGGAGCGACAGCAAAGCTGATGGCACCGTTGCAAAGCTGACTTTCTGCAGAAGAGGCACAGCTCAAGGTTTTTGCCCTGGCTCTTCGTCTGTGGGAGCAGAGGCCAACCGTTCGTGCTCTACTCCCTGGGATGCTGGGCAGCCCAGCACGGGTGCCAAAGAGGTTCCATTGTAATGGACTTTGAGTTGGGAAATCGAGGAGCGACAGCAAAGCGGATGGCACCGTTTCACAGGTGACTTTCTGCAGAAGAGACACAGCTCAAGCTTTTTGCCCTGGCTGTTCGCCTGTAGGAGCAGAGGCCAACCGTTCGTGCTCTACTCCCTGGGATGCTGGGCAGCCCAGCACGGGTGCCAGAGAGGTTCCATTGTAATGGACTTTGAGTTGGGAAATCGAGGAACCTCAGCGATGCAGATGGCACCGTTGCAAAGCTGACTTTCAGCAGAAGAGTCACAGCTCCAGTTTTTTGCCCTGGCTCATCGGCTGTGGGAGCAGAGGCCAAATGTTCGTGCTCTACTGCCTGGGATGCTGGGCAGCCCAGCACGGGTGTTAAAGAGGTTCCATTGTAATGGACTTTGAGTTGGGAAATCGAGGATCCTCAGCAATGCGGATGGCATCGTTGCAAAGCTGACTTTCTGCAGAAGAGGCACAGCTCCAGTTTTTTGCCCTGGCTCTTCGGCTGTGGGAGCAGAGACCAACCGTTCATGCTCTTCTCCCCGGGATGCTGGGCAGCCCAGCACAGGTGCCAAAGAGGTTCCATTGTAATGGACTTTGAGTTGGGAAATCGAGGAACCTCAGCGATGCAGATGGCACCGTTGCAAAGCTGACTTTCAGCAGAAGAGTCACAGCTCCAGTTTTTTGCCCTGGCTCATCGGCTGTGGGAGCAGAGGCCAACCGTTCGTGCTCTACTCCCTGGGAGGCTGGGCAGCCCAGCACGGGTGCCAAAGAGGTTCCATTGTAATGGAATTTGAGTTGGGAAATCGAGGAACCTCAGCAATGCGGATGGCACCGTTGCAAAGCTGCCTTTCTGCAGAAGAGGCACAGATCAAGTTTTTTGCCCTGGCTCTTCGGCTGTGGGAGCAGAGGCCAACCGTTCGTGCTCTACTCGCTGGGATGCTGGGCAGCCCAGCACGGGTGCCAAAGAGGTTCCATTGTAATGGACTTTGAGTTGGGAAACGGAGGAGCGACAGCAATGCGGATGGCACCGTTGCAAAGCTGACTTTCTGCAGAAGAGGCACAGCTCAAGTTTTTTGCCCTGGCTCTTCGGCTGTGCGAGCAGAGGCCAACCGTTCGTGCTCTACTCGCTGGGATGCTGGGCAGCCCAGCACGGGTGCCAAAGAGGTTCCATTGTAATGGACTTTGAGTTGGGAAATCGAGGAGCGACAGCAATGCGGATGGCACCGTTGCAAATCTGACTTTCAGCAGAAGAGGCACAGCTCAAGCTTTTTTCCCTTGCTCTTCGGCTGTGGGAGCAGAGGCCAACCGTTCGTGCTCTACTCTCTGGGATGCTGGGCAGCCCAGCACGGGTGCCACAGAGGTTCCATTGTAATGGACTTTGAGTTGGGAAATCGAGGAGCGACAGCAATGCGGATGGCACCGTTGCAAAGCTCACTTTCTGCAGAAGAGGCACAGCTCAAGTTTTTTGCCCTGGCTCATCGGCTGTGGGAGCAGAGGCCAACCGTTCGTGCTCTACTCCCTGGGATGCTGGGCAGCCCAGCACGGGTGCCACAGAGGTTCCATTGTAATGGACTTTGAGTTGGGAAATCGAAGAGCGACATCAATATGGATGGCACTGTTGCAAAGGTGACTTTCTGCAGAAGAGGCACAGCTCAAGTATTTTGCCCTGGCTCTTTGGCTGTGGGAGCAGAGACCAACCGTTCGTGCTCTACTCCCTGGGATGCTGGGCAGCCCAGCACGGGTGCCAAAGAGGTTCCATTGTAATGGACTTTGAGTTGGGAAATGGAGGATCGACAGCCACGCGGATGGCACTGTTGCAAAGCTGACTTTCTGCAGAAGAGGCACAGCTCAAGTTTTTTGCCCTGGCTCTTCGGCTCTGGGAGCAGAGGCCAGCCGTTCGTGCTCTACTCTCTGGGATGCTGGGCTGCCCAGCACGGGTGCCAGAGAGATTCCATTGTAATGGACTTTGAGTTGGGAAATCAAGGAACCTCAGAAATGCGGATGGCACCGTTGCAAAGCTGACTTTCTGCAGGAGAGGCACAGCTCAAGTTTTTTGCCCTGGCTCTTCGGCTGTGGGAGCAGAGGCCAACCGTTCGTGCTCTACTCTCTGGGATGCTGGGCAGCCCAGCACGGGTGCCACAGAGGTTCCATTGTAATGGACTTCGAGTTGGGAAATGGAGGAGCGACAGCAATGCGGATGGCACCGTTGCAAAGCTGACCTTCTGCAGAATAGGCACAGTTAAAGTTTTTTGCCCTGGCTCTTGGACTGTGGGAGCAGAGGCCAACCGTTCGTGCTCTACTGCCTGGGATGCTGGGAAGCCGAGCACGGCTGCCAGAGATGTTCCTTTGTAATGGACTTTGAGTTGGGAAATCGAGGAGCGACAGCAATGCAAATGGCACCGTTGCAAAGCTGACTTTCTGCAGAAGAGGCACAGCTCAAGTTTTTTGCCCTGGCTCTTCGGCTGTGGGAGCAGAGGCCAACCGTTCGTGCTCTACTCCCTGGGATGCTGGGCAGCCCAGCACGGGTGCCAGAGAGGTTCCATTGTAATGGCCTATGAGTTGGGAAATCGAGGAGCGACAGCAAAGCGGATGGCACCGTTGCAAAGCTGCCTTTCTGCAGAAGAGGCACAGCTCAAGTTTTTTGCCCTGGCTCTTCGGCTGTGGGAGCAGAGACCAACCGTTCGTGCTCTACTCGCTGGGATGCTGGGCAGCCCAGCACGGGTGCCAAAGAGGTTCCATTGTAATGGACTTTGAGTTGGGAAACGGAGGAGCGACAGCAGTGCGGATGGCACCGTTGCAAAGCTGACTTTCTGCAGAAGAGGCACAGCTCAAGTTTTTTGCCCTGGCTCTTCGGCTGTGGGAGCAGAGGCCAACCGTTCGTGCTCTACTCGCTGGGATGCTGGGCAGCCCAGCACGGGTGCCAAAGAGGTTCCATTGTAATGGACTTTGAGTTGGGAAATCGAGGAGCGACAGCAAAGCGGATGGCACCGTTGCAAATCTGACTTTCAGCAGAAGAGGCACAGCTCAAGCTTTTTGCCCTGGCTCTTCGGCTGTGGGAGCAGAGGCCAACCGTTCGTGCTCTACTCTCTGGGATGCTGGGCAGCCCAGCACGGGTGCCACAGAGGTTCCATTGTAATGGACTTTGAGTTGGGAAATCGAGGAGCGACAGCAATGCGGATGGCACCGTTGCAATGCTCACTTTCTGCAGAAGAGGCACAGCTCAAGCTTTTTGCCCTGGCTCATCGGCTGTGGGAGCACAGGCCAACCGTTCGTGCTCTACTCCCTGGGATGCTGGGCAGCCCAGCACGGGTGCCACAGAATTTCCATTGAAATGGACTTCGAGTTGGGAAATCGAGGAGCGACAGCAATGCGGATGGCACCGTTGCAAAGCTGACCTTCTGCAGAATAGGCACAGTTAAAGTTTTTTGCCCTGGCTCTTCGGCTGTGGGAGCAGAGGCCAACCGTTCATGCTCTACTGCCTGGGATGTTGGGCAGCAGAGCACGGGTGCCAGAGAGGTTCCTTTGTAATGGACTTTGAGTTGGGAAATCGAGGAGCGACAGCAAAGCTGATGGCACCGTTGCAAAGCTGACTTTCTGCAGAAGAGGCACAGCTCAAGGTTTTTGCCCTGGCTCTTCGTCTGTGGGAGCAGAGGCCAACCGTTCGTGCTCTACTCCCTGGGATGCTGGGCAGCCCAGCACGGGTGCCAAAGAGGTTCCATTGTAATGGACTTTGAGTTGGGAAATCGAGGAGCGACAGCAAAGCGGATGGCACCGTTTCACAGGTGACTTTCTGCAGAAGAGACACAGCTCAAGCTTTTTGCCCTGGCTGTTCGCCTGTAGGAGCAGAGGCCAACCGTTCGTGCTCTACTCCCTGGGATGCTGGGCAGCCCAGCACGGGTGCCAGAGAGGTTCCATTGTAATGGACTTTGAGTTGGGAAATCGAGGAACCTCAGCGATGCAGATGGCACCGTTGCAAAGCTGACTTTCAGCAGAAGAGTCACAGCTCCAGTTTTTTGCCCTGGCTCATCGGCTGTGGGAGCAGAGGCCAACCGTTCGTGCTCTACTCCCTGGGAGGCTGGGCAGCCCAGCACGGGTGCCAAAGAGATTTCATTGTAATGGAATTTGAGTTGGGAAATCGAGGAACCTCAGCAATGCGGATGGCACCGTTGCAAAGCTGCCTTTCTGCAGAAGAGGCACAGATCAAGTTTTTTGCCCTGGCTCTTCGGCTGTGGGAGCAGAGGCCAAATGTTCGTGCTCTACTCGCTGGGATGCAGGGCAGCCCAGCACGGGTGCCAAAGAGGTTCCATTGTAATGGACTTTGAGTTGGGAAACGGAGGAGCGACAGCAATGCCGATGGCACCGTTGCAAAGCTGACTTTCTGCAGAAGAGGCACAGACCAAGTTTTTTGCCCTGGCTCTTCGGCTGTGGGAGCAGAGGCCAACCGTTCGTGCTCTACTCGCTGGGATGCTGGGCAGCCCAGCACGGGTGCCTAACAGGTTCCATTGTAATGGACTTTGAGTTGGGAAATGGAGGAGCGACAGCAATGCGGATGGCACCGTTGCAAAGCTGACTTTCTGCAGAAGAGGCACAGCTCCAGTTTTTTCCCTTGCTCTTCGGCTGTGGGAGCAGAGGCCAAATGTTCGTGCTCTACTGCCTGGGATGCTGGGCAGCCCAGCACGGGTGTTAAAGAGGTTCCATTGTAATGGACTTTGAGTTGGGAAATCGAGGATCCTCAGCAATGCGGATGGCATCGTTGCAAAGCTGACTTTCTGCAGAAGAGGCACAGCTCCAGTTTTTTGCCCTGGCTCTTCGGCTGTGGGAGCAGAGACCAACCGTTCATGCTCTTCTCCCCGGGATGCTGGGCAGCCCAGCACAGGTGCCAAAGAGGTTCCATTGTAATGGACTTTGAGTTGGGAAATCGAGGAACCTCAGCGATGCAGATGGCACCGTTGCAAAGCTGACTTTCAGCAGAAGAGTCACAGCTCCAGTTTTTTGCCCTGGCTCATCGGCTGTGGGAGCAGAGGCCAACCGTTCGTGCTCTACTCCCTGGGAGGCTGGGCAGCCCAGCACGGGTGCCAAAGAGGTTCCATTGTAATGGAATTTGAGTTGGGAAATCGAGGAACCTCAGCAATGCGGATGGCACCGTTGCAAAGCTGCCTTTCTGCAGAAGAGGCACAGATCAAGTTTTTTGCCCTGGCTCTTCGGCTGTGGGAGCAGAGGCCAACCGTTCGTGCTCTACTCGCTGGGATGCTGGGCAGCCCAGCACGGGTGCCAAAGAGGTTCCATTGTAATGGACTTTGAGTTGGGAAACGGAGGAGCGACAGCAATGCGGATGGCACCGTTGCAAAGCTGACTTTCTGCAGAAGAGGCACAGCTCAAGTTTTTTGCCCTGGCTCTTCGGCTGTGGGAGCAGAGGCCAACCGTTCGTGCTCTACTCGCTGGGATGCTGGGCAGCCCAGCACGGGTGCCAAAGAGGTTCCATTGTAATGGACTTTGAGTTGGGAAATCGAGGAGCGACAGCAATGCGGATGGCACCGTTGCAAATCTGACTTTCAGCAGAAGAGGCACAGCTCAAGCTTTTTTCCCTTGCTCTTCGGCTGTGGGAGCAGAGGCCAACCGTTCGTGCTCTACTCTCTGGGATGCTGGGCAGCCCAGCACGGGTGCCACAGAGGTTCCATTGTAATGGACTTTGAGTTGGGAAATCGAGGAGCGACAGCAATGCGGATGGCACCGTTGCAAAGCTCACTTTCTGCAGAAGAGGCACAGCTCAAGTTTTTTGCCCTGGCTCATCGGCTGTGGGAGCAGAGGCCAACCGTTCGTGCTCTACTCCCTGGGATGCTGGGCAGCCCAGCACGGGTGCCACAGAGGTTCCATTGTAATGGACTTTGAGTTGGGAAATCGAAGAGCGACATCAATATGGATGGCACTGTTGCAAAGGTGACTTTCTGCAGAAGAGGCACAGCTCCAGTTTTTTGCCCTGGCTCTTTGGCTGTGGGAGCAGAGACCAACCGTTCGTGCTCTACTCCCTGGGATGCTGGGCAGCCCAGCACGGGTGCCAAAGAGGTTCCATTGTAATGGACTTTGAGTTGGGAAATGGAGGATCGACAGCCACGCGGATGGCACTGTTGCAAAGCTGACTTTCTGCAGAAGAGGCACAGCTCAAGTTTTTTGCCCTGGCTCTTCGGCTCTGGGAGCAGAGGCCAGCCGTTCGTGCTCTACTCTCTGGGATGCTGGGCTGCCCAGCACGGGTGCCAGAGAGATTCCATTGTAATGGACTTTGAGTTGGGAAATCAAGGAACCTCAGAAATGCGGATGGCACCGTTGCAAAGCTGACTTTCTGCAGGAGAGGCACAGCTCAAGTTTTTTGCCCTGGCTCTTCGGCTGTGGGAGCAGAGGCCAACCGTTCGTGCTCTACTCTCTGGGATGCTGGGCAGCCCAGCACGGGTGCCACAGAGGTTCCATTGTAATGGACTTCGAGTTGGGAAATCGAGGAGCGACAGCAATGCGGATGGCACCGTTGCAAAGCTGACCTTCTGCAGAATAGGCACAGTTAAAGTTTTTTGCCCTGGCTCTTGGACTGTGGGAGCAGAGGCCAACCGTTCGTGCTCTACTGCCTGGGATGCTGGGAAGCCGAGCACGGCTGCCAGAGATGTTCCTTTGTAATGGACTTTGAGTTGGGAAATCGAGGAGCGACAGCAATGCAAATGGCACCGTTGCAAAGCTGACTTTCTGCAGAAGAGGCACAGATCAAGTTTTTTGCCCTGGCTCTTCGGCTGTGGGAGCAGAGGCCAACCGTTCGTGCTCTACTCCCTGGGATGCTGGGCAGCCCAGCACGGGTGCCAGAGAGGTTCCATTGTAATGGCCTATGAGTTGGGAAATCGAGGAGCGACAGCAAAGCGGATGGCACCGTTGCAAAGCTGCCTTTCTGCAGAAGAGGCACAGCTCAAGTTTTTTGCCCTGGCTCTTCGGCTGTGGGAGCAGAGACCAACCGTTCGTGCTCTACTCGCTGGGATGCTGGGCAGCCCAGCACGGGTGCCAAAGAGGTTCCATTGTAATGGACTTTGAGTTGGGAAACGGAGGAGCGACAGCAATGCGGATGGCACCGTTGCAAAGCTGACTTTCTGCAGAAGAGGCACAGCTCAAGTTTTTTGCCCTGGCTCTTCGGCTGTGGGAGCAGAGGCCAACCGTTCGTGCTCTACTCGCTGGGATGCTGGGCAGCCCAGCACGGGTGCCAAAGAGGTTCCATTGTAATGGACTTTGAGTTGGGAAATCGAGGAGCGACAGCAAAGCGGATGGCACCGTTGCAAATCTGACTTTCAGCAGAAGAGGCACAGCTCAAGCTTTTTGCCCTGGCTCTTCGGCTGTGGGAGCAGAGGCCAACCGTTCGTGCTCTACTCTCTGGGATGCTGGGCAGCCCAGCACGGGTGCCACAGAGGTTCCATTGTAATGGACTTTGAGTTGGGAAATCGAGGAGCGACAGCAATGCGGATGGCACCGTTGCAATGCTCACTTTCTGCAGAAGAGGCACAGCTCAAGCTTTTTGCCCTGGCTCATCGGCTGTGGGAGCACAGGCCAACCGTTCGTGCTCTACTCCCTGGGATGCTGGGCAGCCCAGCACGGGTGCCACAGAGGTTCCATTGAAATGGACTTCGAGTTGGGAAATCGAGGAGCGACAGCAATGCGGATGGCACCGTTGCAAAGCTGACCTTCTGCAGAATAGGCACAGTTAAAGTTTTTTGCCCTGGCTCTTCGGCTGTGGGAGCAGAGGCCAACCGTTCATGCTCTACTGCCTGGGATGTTGGGCAGCAGAGCACGGGTGCCAGAGAGGTTCCATTGTAATGGACTTTGAGTTGGGAAATCGAGGAGCGACAGCAAAGCTGATGGCACCGTTGCAAAGCTGACTTTCTGCAGAAGAGGCACAGCTCAAGGTTTTTGCCCTGGCTCTTCGTCTGTGGGAGCAGAGGCCAACCGTTCGTGCTCTACTCCCTGGGATGCTGGGCAGCCCAGCACGGGTGCCAAAGAGGTTCCATTGTAATGGACTTTGAGTTGGGAAATCGAGGAGCGACAGCAAAGCGGATGGCACCGTTTCACAGGTGACTTTCTGCAGAAGAGACACAGCTCAAGCTTTTTGCCCTGGCTGTTCGCCTGTAGGAGCAGAGGCCAACCGTTCGTGCTCTACTCCCTGGGATGCTGGGCAGCCCAGCACGGGTGCCAGAGAGGTTCCATTGTAATGGACTTTGAGTTGGGAAATCGAGGAACCTCAGCGATGCAGATGGCACCGTTGCAAAGCTGACTTTCAGCAGAAGAGTCACAGCTCCAGTTTTTTGCCCTGGCTCATCGGCTGTGGGAGCAGAGGCCAAATGTTCGTGCTCTACTGCCTGGGATGCTGGGCAGCCCAGCACGGGTGTTAAAGAGGTTCCATTGTAATGGACTTTGAGTTGGGAAATCGAGGATCCTCAGCAATGCGGATGGCATCGTTGCAAAGCTGACTTTCTGCAGAAGAGGCACAGCTCCAGTTTTTTGCCCTGGCTCTTCGGCTGTGGGAGCAGAGACCAACCGTTCATGCTCTTCTCCCCGGGATGCTGGGCAGCCCAGCACAGGTGCCAAAGAGGTTCCATTGTAATGGACTTTGAGTTGGGAAATCGAGGAACCTCAGCGATGCAGATGGCACCGTTGCAAAGCTGACTTTCAGCAGAAGAGTCACAGCTCCAGTTTTTTGCCCTGGCTCATCGGCTGTGGGAGCAGAGGCCAACCGTTCGTGCTCTACTCCCTGGGAGGCTGGGCAGCCCAGCACGGGTGCCAAAGAGGTTCCATTGTAATGGAATTTGAGTTGGGAAATCGAGGAACCTCAGCAATGCGGATGGCACCGTTGCAAAGCTGCCTTTCTGCAGAAGAGGCACAGATCAAGTTTTTTGCCCTGGCTCTTCGGCTGTGGGAGCAGAGGCCAACCGTTCGTGCTCTACTCGCTGGGATGCTGGGCAGCCCAGCACGGGTGCCAAAGAGGTTCCATTGTAATGGACTTTGAGTTGGGAAACGGAGGAGCGACAGCAATGCGGATGGCACCGTTGCAAAGCTGACTTTCTGCAGAAGAGGCACAGCTCAAGTTTTTTGCCCTGGCTCTTCGGCTGTGCGAGCAGAGGCCAACCGTTCGTGCTCTACTCGCTGGGATGCTGGGCAGCCCAGCACGGGTGCCAAAGAGGTTCCATTGTAATGGACTTTGAGTTGGGAAATCGAGGAGCGACAGCAATGCGGATGGCACCGTTGCAAATCTGACTTTCAGCAGAAGAGGCACAGCTCAAGCTTTTTTCCCTTGCTCTTCGGCTGTGGGAGCAGAGGCCAACCGTTCGTGCTCTACTCTCTGGGATGCTGGGCAGCCCAGCACGGGTGCCACAGAGGTTCCATTGTAATGGACTTTGAGTTGGGAAATCGAGGAGCGACAGCAATGCGGATGGCACCGTTGCAAAGCTCACTTTCTGCAGAAGAGGCACAGCTCAAGTTTTTTGCCCTGGCTCATCGGCTGTGGGAGCAGAGGCCAACCGTTCGTGCTCTACTCCCTGGGATGCTGGGCAGCCCAGCACGGGTGCCACAGAGGTTCCATTGTAATGGACTTTGAGTTGGGAAATCGAAGAGCGACATCAATATGGATGGCACTGTTGCAAAGGTGACTTTCTGCAGAAGAGGCACAGCTCAAGTATTTTGCCCTGGCTCTTTGGCTGTGGGAGCAGAGACCAACCGTTCGTGCTCTACTCCCTGGGATGCTGGGCAGCCCAGCACGGGTGCCAAAGAGGTTCCATTGTAATGGACTTTGAGTTGGGAAATGGAGGATCGACAGCCACGCGGATGGCACTGTTGCAAAGCTGACTTTCTGCAGAAGAGGCACAGCTCAAGTTTTTTGCCCTGGCTCTTCGGCTCTGGGAGCAGAGGCCAGCCGTTCGTGCTCTACTCTCTGGGATGCTGGGCTGCCCAGCACGGGTGCCAGAGAGATTCCATTGTAATGGACTTTGAGTTGGGAAATCAAGGAACCTCAGAAATGCGGATGGCACCGTTGCAAAGCTGACTTTCTGCAGGAGAGGCACAGCTCAAGTTTTTTGCCCTGGCTCTTCGGCTGTGGGAGCAGAGGCCAACCGTTCGTGCTCTACTCTCTGGGATGCTGGGCAGCCCAGCACGGGTGCCACAGAGGTTCCATTGTAATGGACTTCGAGTTGGGAAATGGAGGAGCGACAGCAATGCGGATGGCACCGTTGCAAAGCTGACCTTCTGCAGAATAGGCACAGTTAAAGTTTTTTGCCCTGGCTCTTGGACTGTGGGAGCAGAGGCCAACCGTTCGTGCTCTACTGCCTGGGATGCTGGGAAGCCGAGCACGGCTGCCAGAGATGTTCCTTTGTAATGGACTTTGAGTTGGGAAATCGAGGAGCGACAGCAATGCAAATGGCACCGTTGCAAAGCTGACTTTCTGCAGAAGAGGCACAGCTCAAGTTTTTTGCCCTGGCTCTTCGGCTGTGGGAGCAGAGGCCAACCGTTCGTGCTCTACTCCCTGGGATGCTGGGCAGCCCAGCACGGGTGCCAGAGAGGTTCCATTGTAATGGCCTATGAGTTGGGAAATCGAGGAGCGACAGCAAAGCGGATGGCACCGTTGCAAAGCTGCCTTTCTGCAGAAGAGGCACAGCTCAAGTTTTTTGCCCTGGCTCTTCGGCTGTGGGAGCAGAGACCAACCGTTCGTGCTCTACTCGCTGGGATGCTGGGCAGCCCAGCACGGGTGCCAAAGAGGTTCCATTGTAATGGACTTTGAGTTGGGAAACGGAGGAGCGACAGCAGTGCGGATGGCACCGTTGCAAAGCTGACTTTCTGCAGAAGAGGCACAGCTCAAGTTTTTTGCCCTGGCTCTTCGGCTGTGGGAGCAGAGGCCAACCGTTCGTGCTCTACTCGCTGGGATGCTGGGCAGCCCAGCACGGGTGCCAAAGAGGTTCCATTGTAATGGACTTTGAGTTGGGAAATCGAGGAGCGACAGCAAAGCGGATGGCACCGTTGCAAATCTGACTTTCAGCAGAAGAGGCACAGCTCAAGCTTTTTGCCCTGGCTCTTCGGCTGTGGGAGCAGAGGCCAACCGTTCGTGCTCTACTCTCTGGGATGCTGGGCAGCCCAGCACGGGTGCCACAGAGGTTCCATTGTAATGGACTTTGAGTTGGGAAATCGAGGAGCGACAGCAATGCGGATGGCACCGTTGCAATGCTCACTTTCTGCAGAAGAGGCACAGCTCAAGCTTTTTGCCCTGGCTCATCGGCTGTGGGAGCACAGGCCAACCGTTCGTGCTCTACTCCCTGGGATGCTGGGCAGCCCAGCACGGGTGCCACAGAATTTCCATTGAAATGGACTTCGAGTTGGGAAATCGAGGAGCGACAGCAATGCGGATGGCACCGTTGCAAAGCTGACCTTCTGCAGAATAGGCACAGTTAAAGTTTTTTGCCCTGGCTCTTCGGCTGTGGGAGCAGAGGCCAACCGTTCATGCTCTACTGCCTGGGATGTTGGGCAGCAGAGCACGGGTGCCAGAGAGGTTCCTTTGTAATGGACTTTGAGTTGGGAAATCGAGGAGCGACAGCAAAGCTGATGGCACCGTTGCAAAGCTGACTTTCTGCAGAAGAGGCACAGCTCAAGGTTTTTGCCCTGGCTCTTCGTCTGTGGGAGCAGAGGCCAACCGTTCGTGCTCTACTCCCTGGGATGCTGGGCAGCCCAGCACGGGTGCCAAAGAGGTTCCATTGTAATGGACTTTGAGTTGGGAAATCGAGGAGCGACAGCAAAGCGGATGGCACCGTTTCACAGGTGACTTTCTGCAGAAGAGACACAGCTCAAGCTTTTTGCCCTGGCTGTTCGCCTGTAGGAGCAGAGGCCAACCGTTCGTGCTCTACTCCCTGGGATGCTGGGCAGCCCAGCACGGGTGCCAGAGAGGTTCCATTGTAATGGACTTTGAGTTGGGAAATCGAGGAACCTCAGCGATGCAGATGGCACCGTTGCAAAGCTGACTTTCAGCAGAAGAGTCACAGCTCCAGTTTTTTGCCCTGGCTCATCGGCTGTGGGAGCAGAGGCCAACCGTTCGTGCTCTACTCCCTGGGAGGCTGGGCAGCCCAGCACGGGTGCCAAAGAGATTTCATTGTAATGGAATTTGAGTTGGGAAATCGAGGAACCTCAGCAATGCGGATGGCACCGTTGCAAAGCTGCCTTTCTGCAGAAGAGGCACAGCTCAAGTTTTTTGCCCTGGCTCTTCGGCTGTGGGAGCAGAGGCCAACCGTTCGTGCTCTACTCGCTGGGATGCTGGGCAGCCCAGCACGGGTGCCAAAGAGGTTCCATTGTAATGGACTTTGAGTTGGGAAACGGAGGAGCGACAGCAATGCGGATGGCACCGTTGCAAAGCTGACTTTCTGCAGAAGAGGCACAGCTCAAGTTTTTTGCCCTGGCTCTTCGGCTGTGGGAGCAGAGGCCAACCGTTCGTGCTCTACTCGCTGGGATGCTGGGCAGCCCAGCACGGGTGCCAAAGAGGTTCCATTGTAATGGACTTTGAGTTGGGAAATCGAGGAGCGACAGCAATGCGGATGGCACCGTTGCAAATCTGACTTTCAGCAGAAGAGGCACAGCTCAAGCTTTTTGCCCTGGCTCTTCGGCTGTGGGAGCAGAGGCCAACCGTTCGTGCTCTACTCTCTGGGATGCTGGGCAGCCCAGCACGGGTGCCACAGAGGTTCCATTGTAATGGACTTTGAGTTGGGAAATCGAGGAGCGACAGCAATGCGGATGGCACCGTTGCAAAGCTCACTTTCTGCAGAAGAGGCACAGCTCAAGTTTTTTGCCCTGGCTCATCGGCTGTGGGAGCAGAGGCCAACCGTTCGTGCTCTACTCTCTGGGATGCTGGGCAGCCCAGCACGGGTGCCACAGAGGTTCCATTGTAATGGACTTTGAGTTGGGAAATCGAAGAGCGATATCAAAGTGGATGGCACTGTTGCAAAGGTGACTTTCTGCAGAAGAGGCACAGCTCAAGTATTTTGCCCTGGCTCTTTGGCTGTGGGAGCAGAGACCAACCGTTCGTGCTCTACTCGCTGGGATGCAGGGCAGCCCAGCACGGGTGCCAAAGAGGTTCCATTGTAATGGACTTTGAGTTGGGAAATGGAGGATCGACAGCCACGCGGATGGCACTGTTGCAAAGCTGACTTTCTGCAGAACAGGCACAGCTCCAGTTTTTTGCCCTGGCTCATCGGCTGTGGGAGCAGAGGCCAACCGTCCGTGCTCTACTCCCTGGGATGCTGGGCAGCCAAGCACGGGTGGCAAAGAGGTTCCATTGTAATGGACTTTGAGTTGGGAAATCGAGGAGCGACATCAAAGTGGATGGCACTGTTGCAAAGCTGACTTTCTGCAGAAGAGGCACAGCTCAAGTTTTTTGCCCTGGCTCTTCGGCTTTAGGAGCAGAGGCCAGCCGTTCGTGCTCTACTCTCCGGGATGCTGGGCTGCCCAGCACGGGTGCCAGAGAGATTCCATTGTAATGGACTTTGAGTTGGGAAATCAAGGAACCTCAGAATTGCGGATGGCACCGTTGCAAAGCTGACTTTCTGCAGGAGAGGCACAGCTCAAGTTTTTTGCCCTGGCTCTTCGGCTGTGGGAGCAGAGGCCAACCGTTCGTGCTCTACTCCCTGGGATGCTGGGCAGCCCAGCACGGGTGCCACAGAAGTTCCATTGAAATGGACTTCGAGCTGGGAAATCGAGGAGCGACAGCAATGCGGATGGCACCGTTGCAAAGCTGACCTTCTGCAGAATAGGCACAGTTAAAGTTTTTTGCCCTGGCTCTTCGGCTGTGGGAGCAGAGGCCAACCGTTCATGCTCTACTGCCTGGGATGTTGGGCAGCAGAGCACGGGTGCCAGAGAGGTTCCTTTGTAATGGACTTTGAGTTGGGAAATCGAGGAGCGACAGCAAAGCGGATGGCACCGTTGCAAAGCTGACTTTCTGCAGAAGAGGCACAGCTCAAGTTTTTTGCCCTGGCTCTTCGGCTGTGGGAGCAGAGGCCAACCGTTCGTGCTCTACTCCCTGGGATGCTGGGCAGCCCAGCACGGGTGCCAAAGAGGTTGCATTGTAATGGCCTATGAGTTGGGAAATCGAGGAGCGACAGCAAAGCGGATGGCACCGTTGCAAAGCTGACTTTCTGCAGAAGAGGCACAGCTCAAGTTTTTTGCCCTGGCTCTTCGGCTGTGGGAGCAGAGGCCAACCGTTCATGCTCTACTCCCTGGGATGCTGGGCAGCCCAGCACAGGTGCCAAAGAGGTTCCATTGTAATGGACTTTGAGTTGGGAAATCGAGGAGCGACAGCAAAGCGGATGGCACCGTTGCACAGGTGACTTTCTGCAGAAGAGACACAGCTCAAGCTTTTTGCCCTGGCTGTTCGCCTGTAGGAGCAGAGGCCAACCGTTCGTGCTCTACTGCCTGGGATGCTGGGCAGCCCAGCACGGGTGCCAGAGAGGTTCCATTGTAATGGACTTTGAGTTGGGGAATCGAGGAACCTCAGCGATGCAGATGGCACCGTTGCAAAGCTGACTTTCAGCAGAAGAGTCACAGCTCCAGTTTTTTGCCCTGGCTCATCGGCTGTGGGAGCAGAGGCCAACCGTTCGTGCTCTACTCGCTGGGAGGCTGGGCAGCCCAGCACGGGTGCCAAAGAGATTCCATTGTAATGGAATTTGAGTTGGGAAATCGAGGAACCTCAGCAATGCGGATGGCACCGTTGCAAAGCTGCCTTTCTGCAGAAGAGGCACAGATCAAGTTTTTTGCCCTGGCTCTTCGGCTGTGGGAGCAGAGGCCAAATGTTCGTGCTCTACTCCCTGGGATGCAGGGCAGCCCAGCACGGGTGCCAAAGAGGTTCCATTGTAATGGACTTTGAGTTGGGAAACGGAGGAGCGACAGCAATGCGGATGGCACCGTTGCAAAGCTGACTTTCTGCAGAAGAGGCACAGACCAAGTTTTTTGCCCTGGCTCTTCGGCTGTGGGAGCAGAGGCCAACCGTTCGTGCTCTACTCGCTGGGATGCTGGGCAGCCCAGCACGGGTGCCTAACAGGTTCCATTGTAATGGACTTTGAGTTGGGAAATGGAGGAGCGACAGCAATGCGGATGGCACCGTTGCAAAGCTGACTTTCTGCAGAAGAGGCACAGCTCAAGTTTTTTGCCCTGGCTCTTCGGCTGTGGGAGCAGAGGCCAAATGTTCGTGCTCTACTGCCTGGGATGCTGGGCAGCCCAGCACGGGTGTCAAAGAGGTTCCATTGTAATGGACTTTGAGTTGGGAAATCGAGGATCCTCAGCAATGCGGATGGCACCGTTGCAAAGCTGACTTTCTGCAGAAGAGGCACAGCTCCAGTTTTTTGCCCTGGCTCTTCGGCTGTGGGAGCAGAGACCAACCGTTCATGCTCTTCTCCCCGGGATGCTGGGCAGCCCAGCACAGGTGCCAAAGAGGTTCCATTGTAATGGACTTTGAGTTGGGAAATCGAGGAACCTCAGCGATGCAGATGGCACCGTTGCAAAGCTGACTTTCAGCAGAAGAGTCACAGCTCCAGTTTTTTGCCCTGGCTCATCGGCTGTGGGAGCAGAGGCCAACCGTTCGTGCTCTACTCCCTGGGAGGCTGGGCAGCCCAGCACGGGTGCCAAAGAGATTCCATTGTAATGGAATTTGAGTTGGGAAATCGAGGAACCTCAGCAATGCGGATGGCACCGTTGCAAAGCTGCCTTTCTGCAGAAGAGGCACAGCTCAAGTTTTTTGCCCTGGCTCTTCGGCTGTGGGAGCAGAGACCAACCGTTCGTGCTCTACTCGCTGGGATGCTGGGCAGCCCAGCACGGGTGCCAAAGAGGTTCCATTGTAATGGACTTTGAGTTGGGAAACGGAGGAGCGACAGCAATGCGGATGGCACCGTTGCAAAGCTGACTTTCTGCAGAAGAGGCACAGCTCAAGTTTTTTGCCCTTGCTCTTCGGCTGTGGGAGCAGAGGCCAACCGTTCGTGCTCTACTCGCTGGGATGCTGGGCAGCCCAGCACGGGTGCCAAAGAGGTTCCATTGTAATGGACTTTGAGTTGGGAAATCGAGGAGCGACAGCAATGCGGATGGCACCGTTGCAAATCTGACTTTCAGCAGAAGAGGCACAGCTCAAGCTTTTTGCCCTGGCTCTTCGGCTGTGGGAGCAGAGGCCAACCGTTCGTGCTCTACTCTCTGGGATGCTGGGCAGCCCAGCACGGGTGCCAAAGAGGTTCCATTGTAATGGACTTTGAGTTGGGAAATCGAGGAGCGACAGCAATGCGGATGGCACCGTTGCAATGCTCACTTTCTGCAGAAGAGGCACAGCTCAAGCTTTTTGCCCTGGCTCATCGGCTGTGGGAGCACAGGCCAACCGTTCGTGCTCTACTCCCTGGGATGCTGGGCAGCCCAGCACGGGTGCCACAGAGGTTCCATTGAAATGGACTTCGAGTTGGGAAATCGAGGAGCGACAGCAATGCGGATGGCACCGTTGCAAAGCTGACCTTCTGCAGAATAGGCACAGTTAAAGTTTTTTGCCCTGGCTCTTCGGCTGTGGGAGCAGAGGCCAACCGTTCATGCTCTACTGCCTGGGATGTTGGGCAGCAGAGCACGGGTGCCAGAGAGGTTCCTTTGTAATGGACTTTGAGTTGGGAAATCGAGGAGCGACAGCAAAGCTGATGGCACCGTTGCAAAGCTGACTTTCTGCAGAAGAGCCACACCTCAAGGTTTTTGCCCTGGCTCTTCGTCTGTGGGAGCAGAGGCCAACCGTTCGTGCTCTACTCCCTGGGATGCTGGGCAGCCCAGCACGGGTGCCAAAGAGGTTCCATTGTAATGGCCTATGAGTTGGGAAATCGAGGAGCGACAGCAAAGCGGATGGCACCGTTGCAAAGCTGACTTTCTGCAGAATAGGCACAGTTAAAGTTTTTTGCCCTGGCTCTTCGGCTGTAGGAGCAGAGGCCAACCGTTCGTGCTCTACTCCCTGGGATGCTGGGCAGCCCAGCACGGGTGCCAGAGAGGTTCCATTGTAATGGACTTTGAGTTGGGGAATCGAGGAACCTCAGCGATGCAGATGGCACCGTTGCAAAGCTGACTTTCAGCAGAAGAGTCACAGCTCCAGTTTTTTGCCCTGGCTCATCGGCTGTGGGAGCAGAGGCCAACCGTTCGTGCTCTACTCCCTGGGAGGCTGGGCAGCCCAGCACGGGTGCCAAAGAGATTCCATTGTAATGGAATTTGAGTTGGGAAATCGAGGAACCTCAGCAATGCGGATGGCACCGTTGCAAAGCTGCCTTTCTGCAGAAGAGGCACAGATCAAGTTTTTTGCCCTGGCTCTTCGGCTGTGGGAGCAGAGGCCAAATGTTCGTGCTCTACTCGCTGGGATGCAGGGCAGCCCAGCACGGGTGCCAAAGAGGTTCCATTGTAATGGACTTTGAGTTGGGAAACGGAGGAGCGACAGCAATGCGGATGGCACCGTTGCAAAGCTGACTTTCTGCAGAAGAGGCACAGACCAAGTTTTTCGCCCTGGCTCTTCGGCTGTGGGAGCAGAGGCCAACCGTTCGTGCTCTACTCGCTGGGATGCTGGGCAGCCAAGCACGGGTGCCTAACAGGTTCCATTGTAATGGACTTTGAGTTGGGAAATGGAGGAGCGACAGCAATGCGGATGGCACCGTTGCAAAGCTGACTTTCTGCAGAAGAGGCACAGCTCCAGTTTTTTCCCTTGCTCTTCGGCTGTGGGAGCAGAGGCCAAATGTTCGTGCTCTACTGCCTGGGATGCTGGGCAGCCCAGCACGGGTGTCAAAGAGGTTCCATTGTAATGGACTTTGAGTTGGGAAATCGAGGATCCTCAGCAATGCGGATGGCACCGTTGCAAAGCTGACTTTCTGCAGAAGAGGCACAGCTCCAGTTTTTTCCCTTGCTCTTCGGCTGTGGGAGCAGAGGCCAACCGTTCGTGCTCTACTCACTGGGATGCTGGGCAGCCCAGCACGGGTGCCAAAGAGGTTCCATTGTAATGGACTTTGAGTTGGGAAACGGAGGAGCGACAGCAATGCGGATGGCACCGTTGCAAAGCTGACTTTCTGCAGAAGAGGCACAGCTCAAGTTTTTTGCCCTGGCTCTTCGGCTGTGGGAGCAGAGGCCAACCGTTCGTTCTCTACTCCCTGGGATGCTGGGCAGCCCAGCACGGGTGCCTAACAGGTTCCATTTTAAGGGACTTTGAGTTGGGAAATGGAGGAGCGACAGCAATGCGGATGGCACCGTTGCAAAGCTGACTTTCTGCAGAAGAGGCACAGCTCAAGTTTTTTGCCCTGGCTCATCGGCTGTGGGAGCAGAGGCCAACCGTTCGTGCTCTACTCTCTGGGATGCTGGGCAGCCCAGCACGGGTGCCACAGAGGTTCCATTGTAATGGACTTTGAGTTGGGAAATCGAGGAGCGACAGCCACGCGGATGGCACTGTTGCAAAGCTGACTTTCTGCAGAACAGGCACAGCTCCAGTTTTTTGCCCTGGCTCATCGGCTGTGGGAGCAGAGGCCAACCGTCCGTGCTCTACTCCCTGGAATGCTGGGCAGCCAAGCACGGGTGGCAAAGAGGTTCCATTGTAATGGACTTTGAGTTGGGAAATCGAGGAGCGACAGCAAAGTGGATGGCACTGTTGCAAAGCTGACTTTCTGCAGAAGAGGCACAGCTCAAGTTTTTTGCCCTGGCTCTTCGGCTGTGGGAGCAGAGGCCAACCGTTCGTGCTCTACTCTCTGGGATGCTGGGCAGCCCAGCACGGGTGCCAAAGAGGTTCCATTGTAATGGACTTTGAGTTGGGAAATCGAGGAGCGACAGCAATGCGGATGGCACCGTTGCAATGCTCACTTTCTGCAGAAGAGGCACAGCTCAAGCTTTTTGCCCTGGCTCATCGGCTGTGGGAGCACAGGCCAACCGTTCGTGCTCTACTCCCTGGGATGCTGGGCAGCCCAGCACGGGTGCCACAGAGGTTCCATTGAAATGGACTTCGAGTTGGGAAATCGAGGAGCGACAGCAATGCGGATGGCACCGTTGCAAAGCTGACCTTCTGCAGAATAGGCACAGTTAAAGTTTTTTGCCCTGGCTCTTCGGCTGTGGGAGCAGAGGCCAACCGTTCATGCTCTACTGCCTGGGATGTTGGGCAGCAGAGCACGGGTGCCAGAGAGGTTCCTTTGTAATGGACTTTGAGTTGGGAAATCGAGGAGCGACAGCAAAGCTGATGGCACCGTTGCAAAGCTGACTTTCTGCAGAAGAGCCACACCTCAAGTTTTTTGCCCTGGCTCTTCGTCTGTGGGAGCAGAGGCCAACCGTTCGTGCTCTACTCCCTGGGATGCTGGGCAGCCCAGCACGGGTGCCAAAGAGGTTCCATTGTAATGGCCTATGAGTTGGGAAATCGAGGAGCGACAGCAAAGCGGATGGCACCGTTGCAAAGCTGACTTTCTGCAGAATAGGCACAGTTAAAGTTTTTTGCCCTGGCTCTTCGGCTGTAGGAGCAGAGGCCAACCGTTCGTGCTCTACTCCCTGGGATGCTGGGCAGCCCAGCACGGGTGCCAGAGAGGTTCCATTGTAATGGACTTTGAGTTGGGGAATCGAGGAACCTCAGCGATGCAGATGGCACCGTTGCAAAGCTGACTTTCAGCAGAAGAGTCACAGCTCCAGTTTTTTGCCCTGGCTCATCGGCTGTGGGAGCAGAGGCCAACCGTTCGTGCTCTACTCCCTGGGAGGCTGGGCAGCCCAGCACGGGTGCCAAAGAGATTCCATTGTAATGGAATTTGAGTTGGGAAATCGAGGAACCTCAGCAATGCGGATGGCACCGTTGCAAAGCTGCCTTTCTGCAGAAGAGGCACAGATCAAGTTTTTTGCCCTGGCTCTTCGGCTGTGGGAGCAGAGGCCAAATGTTCGTGCTCTACTCGCTGGGATGCAGGGCAGCCCAGCACGGGTGCCAAAGAGGTTCCATTGTAATGGACTTTGAGTTGGGAAACGGAGGAGCGACAGCAATGCGGATGGCACCGTTGCAAAGCTGACTTTCTGCAGAAGAGGCACAGACCAAGTTTTTCGCCCTGGCTCTTCGGCTGTGGGAGCAGAGGCCAACCGTTCGTGCTCTACTCGCTGGGATGCTGGGCAGCCAAGCACGGGTGCCTAACAGGTTCCATTGTAATGGACTTTGAGTTGGGAAATGGAGGAGCGACAGCAATGCGGATGGCACCGTTGCAAAGCTGACTTTCTGCAGAAGAGGCACAGCTCCAGTTTTTTCCCTTGCTCTTCGGCTGTGGGAGCAGAGGCCAAATGTTCGTGCTCTACTGCCTGGGATGCTGGGCAGCCCAGCACGGGTGTCAAAGAGGTTCCATTGTAATGGACTTTGAGTTGGGAAATCGAGGATCCTCAGCAATGCGGATGGCACCGTTGCAAAGCTGACTTTCTGCAGAAGAGGCACAGCTCCAGTTTTTTCCCTTGCTCTTCGGCTGTGGGAGCAGAGGCCAACCGTTCGTGCTCTACTCACTGGGATGCTGGGCAGCCCAGCACGGGTGCCAAAGAGGTTCCATTGTAATGGACTTTGAGTTGGGAAACGGAGGAGCGACAGCAATGCGGATGGCACCGTTGCAAAGCTGACTTTCTGCAGAAGAGGCACAGCTCAAGTTTTTTGCCCTGGCTCTTCGGCTGTGGGAGCAGAGGCCAACCGTTCGTGCTCTACTCGCTGGGATGCTGGGCAGCCCAGCACGGGTGCCTAACAGGTTCCATTTTAAGGGACTTTGAGTTGGGAAATGGAGGAGCGACAGCAATGCGGATGGCACCGTTGCAAAGCTGACTTTCTGCAGAAGAGGCACAGCTCAAGTTTTTTGCCCTGGCTCATCGGCTGTGGGAGCAGAGGCCAACCGTTCGTGCTCTACTCTCTGGGATGCTGGGCAGCCCAGCACGGGTGCCACAGAGGTTCCATTGTAATGGACTTTGAGTTGGGAAATCGAGGAGCGACAGCCACGCGGATGGCACTGTTGCAAAGCTGACTTTCTGCAGAACAGGCACAGATCAAGTTTTTTGCCCTGGCTCATCGGCTGTGGGAGCAGAGGCCAACCGTCCGTGCTCTACTCCCTGGAATGCTGGGCAGCCAAGCACGGGTGGCAAAGAGGTTCCATTGTAATGGACTTTGAGTTGGGAAATCGAGGAGCGACAGCAAAGTGGATGGCACTGTTGCAAAGCTGACTTTCTGCAGAAGAGGCACAGCTCAAGTTTTTTGCCCTGGCTCTTCGGCTTTAGGAGCAGAGGCCAGCCGTTCGTGCTCTACTCTCTGGGATGCTGGGCTGCCCAGCACGGGTGCCAGAGAGATTCCATTGTAATGGACTTTGAGTTGGGAAATCAAGGAACCTCAGAAATGCTAATGGCACCGTTGCAAAGGTGACTTTCTGCAGAAGAGGCACAGCTCAAGTTTTTTGCCCTGGCTCTTCGGCTGTGGGAGCAGAGGCCAAATGTTCGTGCTCTACTCCCTGGGAGGCTGGGCAGCCCAGCACGGGTGCCAAAGAGATTCCATTGTAATGGACTTTGAGTTGGGAAATGGAGGAGCGACAGCAATGCGGATGGCACCGTTGCAAAGCTGACTTTCTGCAGGAGAGGCACAGCTCAAGTTTTTTGCCCTGGCTCTTCGGCTCTGGGAGCAGAGGCCAAATGTTCGTGCTCTACTCGCTGGGATGCAGGGCAGCCCAGCACGGGTGCCAAAGAGGTTCCATTGTAATGGACTTTGAGTTGGGAAACGGAGGAGCGACAGCAATGCGGATGGCACCGTTGCAAAGCTGACTTTCTGCAGAAGAGGCACAGACCAAGTTTTTCGCCCTGGCTCTTCGGCTGTGGGAGCAGAGGCCAACCGTTCGTGCTCTACTCGCTGGGATGCTGGGCAGCCAAGCACGGGTGCCTAACAGGTTCCATTGTAATGGACTTTGAGTTGGGAAATGGAGGAGCGACAGCAATGCGGATGGCACCGTTGCAAAGCTGACTTTCTGCAGAAGAGGCACAGCTCCAGTTTTTTCCCTTGCTCTTCGGCTGTGGGAGCAGAGGCCAAATGTTCGTGCTCTACTGCCTGGGATGCTGGGCAGCCCAGCACGGGTGTCAAAGAGGTTCCATTGTAATGGACTTTGAGTTGGGAAATCGAGGATCCTCAGCAATGCGGATGGCACCGTTGCAAAGCTGACTTTCTGCAGAAGAGGCACAGCTCCAGTTTTTTCCCTTGCTCTTCGGCTGTGGGAGCAGAGGCCAACCGTTCGTGCTCTACTCACTGGGATGCTGGGCAGCCCAGCACGGGTGCCAAAGAGGTTCCATTGTAATGGACTTTGAGTTGGGAAACGGAGGAGCGACAGCAATGCGGATGGCACCGTTGCAAAGCTGACTTTCTGCAGAAGAGGCACAGCTCAAGTTTTTTGCCCTGGCTCTTCGTCTGTGGGAGCAGAGGCCAACCGTTCGTGCTCTACTCGCTGGGATGCTGGGCAGCCCAGCACGGGTGCCTAACAGGTTCCATTTTAAGGGACTTTGAGTTGGGAAATGGAGGAGCGACAGCAATGCGGATGGCACCGTTGCAAAGCTGACTTTCTGCAGAAGAGGCACAGCTCAAGTTTTTTGCCCTGGCTCATCGGCTGTGGGAGCAGAGGCCAACCGTTCGTGCTCTACTCTCTGGGATGCTGGGCAGCCCAGCACGGGTGCCACAGAGGTTCCATTGTAATGGACTTTGAGTTGGGAAATCGAGGAGCGACAGCCACGCGGATAGCACTGTTGCAAAGCTGACTTTCTGCAGAACAGGCACAGCTCCAGTTTTTTGCCCTGGCTCATCGGCTGTGGGAGCAGAGGCCAACCGTCCGTGCTCTACTCCCTGGAATGCTGGGCAGCCAAGCACGGGTGGCAAAGAGGTTCCATTGTAATGGACTTTGAGTTGGGAAATCGAGGAGCGACAGCAAAGTGGATGGCACTGTTGCAAAGCTGACTTTCTGCAGAAGAGGCACAGCTCAAGTTTTTTGCCCTGGCTCTTCGGCTGTGGGAGCAGAGGCCAACCGTTCGTGCTCTACTCTCTGGGATGCTGGGCAGCCCAGCACGGGTGCCAAAGAGGTTCCATTGTAATGGACTTTGAGTTGGGAAATCGAGGAGCGACAGCAATGCGGATGGCACCGTTGCAATGCTCACTTTCTGCAGAAGAGGCACAGCTCAAGCTTTTTGCCCTGGCTCATCGGCTGTGGGAGCACAGGCCAACCGTTCGTGCTCTACTCCCTGGGATGCTGGGCAGCCCAGCACGGGTGCCACAGAGGTTCCATTGAAATGGACTTCGAGTTGGGAAATCGAGGAGCGACAGCAATGCGGATGGCACCGTTGCAAAGCTGACCTTCTGCAGAATAGGCACAGTTAAAGTTTTTTGCCCTGGCTCTTCGGCTGTGGGAGCAGAGGCCAACCGTTCATGCTCTACTGCCTGGGATGTTGGGCAGCAGAGCACGGGTGCCAGAGAGGTTCCTTTGTAATGGACTTTGAGTTGGGAAATCGAGGAGCGACAGCAAAGCTGATGGCACCGTTGCAAAGCTGACTTTCTGCAGAAGAGCCACACCTCAAGGTTTTTGCCCTGGCTCTTCGTCTGTGGGAGCAGAGGCCAACCGTTCGTGCTCTACTCCCTGGGATGCTGGGCAGCCCAGCACGGGTGCCAAAGAGGTTCCATTGTAATGGCCTATGAGTTGGGAAATCGAGGAGCGACAGCAAAGCGGATGGCACCGTTGCAAAGCTGACTTTCTGCAGAATAGGCACAGTTAAAGTTTTTTGCCCTGGCTCTTCGGCTGTAGGAGCAGAGGCCAACCGTTCGTGCTCTACTCCCTGGGATGCTGGGCAGCCCAGCACGGGTGCCAGAGAGGTTCCATTGTAATGGACTTTGAGTTGGGGAATCGAGGAACCTCAGCGATGCAGATGGCACCGTTGCAAAGCTGACTTTCAGCAGAAGAGTCACAGCTCCAGTTTTTTGCCCTGGCTCATCGGCTGTGGGAGCAGAGGCCAACCGTTCGTGCTCTACTCCCTGGGAGGCTGGGCAGCCCAGCACGGGTGCCAAAGAGATTCCATTGTAATGGAATTTGAGTTGGGAAATCGAGGAACCTCAGCAATGCGGATGGCACCGTTGCAAAGCTGCCTTTCTGCAGAAGAGGCACAGATCAAGTTTTTTGCCCTGGCTCTTCGGCTGTGGGAGCAGAGGCCAAATGTTCGTGCTCTACTCGCTGGGATGCAGGGCAGCCCAGCACGGGTGCCAAAGAGGTTCCATTGTAATGGACTTTGAGTTGGGAAACGGAGGAGCGACAGCAATGCGGATGGCACCGTTGCAAAGCTGACTTTCTGCAGAAGAGGCACAGACCAAGTTTTTCGCCCTGGCTCTTCGGCTGTGGGAGCAGAGGCCAACCGTTCGTGCTCTACTCGCTGGGATGCTGGGCAGCCAAGCACGGGTGCCTAACAGGTTCCATTGTAATGGACTTTGAGTTGGGAAATGGAGGAGCGACAGCAATGCGGATGGCACCGTTGCAAAGCTGACTTTCTGCAGAAGAGGCACAGCTCCAGTTTTTTCCCTTGCTCTTCGGCTGTGGGAGCAGAGGCCAAATGTTCGTGCTCTACTGCCTGGGATGCTGGGCAGCCCAGCACGGGTGTCAAAGAGGTTCCATTGTAATGGACTTTGAGTTGGGAAATCGAGGATCCTCAGCAATGCGGATGGCACCGTTGCAAAGCTGACTTTCTGCAGAAGAGGCACAGCTCCAGTTTTTTCCCTTGCTCTTCGGCTGTGGGAGCAGAGGCCAACCGTTCGTGCTCTACTCACTGGGATGCTGGGCAGCCCAGCACGGGTGCCAAAGAGGTTCCATTGTAATGGACTTTGAGTTGGGAAACGGAGGAGCGACAGCAATGCGGATGGCACCGTTGCAAAGCTGCCTTTCTGCAGAAGAGGCACAGCTCAAGTTTTTTGCCCTGGCTCTTCGGCTGTGGGAGCAGAGGCCAACCGTTCGTGCTCTACTCGCTGGGATGCTGGGCAGCCCAGCACGGGTGCCTAACAGGTTCCATTTTAAGGGACTTTGAGTTGGGAAATGGAGGAGCGACAGCAATGCGGATGGCACCGTTGCAAAGCTGACTTTCTGCAGAAGAGGCACAGCTCAAGTTTTTTGCCCTGGCTCATCGGCTGTGGGAGCAGAGGCCAACCGTTCGTGCTCTACTCTCTGGGATGCTGGGCAGCCCAGCACGGGTGCCACAGAGGTTCCATTGTAATGGACTTTGAGTTGGGAAATCGAGGAGCGACAGCCACGCGGATGGCACTGTTGCAAAGCTGACTTTCTGCAGAACAGGCACAGATCAAGTTTTTTGCCCTGGCTCATCGGCTGTGGGAGCAGAGGCCAACCGTCCGTGCTCTACTCCCTGGAATGCTGGGCAGCCAAGCACGGTTGGCAAAGAGGTTCCATTGTAATGGACTTTGAGTTGGGAAATCGAGGAGCGACAGCAAAGTGGATGGCACTGTTGCAAAGCTGACTTTCTGCAGAAGAGGCACAGCTCAAGTTTTTTGCCCTGGCTCTTCGGCTTTAGGAGCAGAGGCCAGCCGTTCGTGCTCTACTCTCTGGGATGCTGGGCTGCCCAGCACGGGTGCCAGAGAGATTCCATTGTAATGGACTTTGAGTTGGGAAATCAAGGAACCTCAGAAATGCTAATGGCACCGTTGCAAAGGTGACTTTCTGCAGAAGAGGCACAGCTCAAGTTTTTTGCCCTGGCTCTTCGGCTGTGGGAGCAGAGGCCAAATGTTCGTGCTCTACTCCCTGGGAGGCTGGGCAGCCCAGCACGGGTGCCAAAGAGATTCCATTTTAATGGACTTTGAGTTGGGAAATGGAGGAGCGACAGCAATGCGGATGGCACCGTTGCAAAGCTGACTTTCTGCAGGAGAGGCACAGCTCAAGTTTTTTGCCCTGGCTCTTCGGCTCTGGGAGCAGAGGCCAACCGTTCATGCTCTACTCCCTGGGATGCTGGGCAGCCCAGCACAGGTGCCAAAGAGGTTCCATTGTAATGGACTTTGAGTTGGGAAATCGAGGAGCGACAGCAATGCGGATGGCACCGTTGCAAAGCTGACTTTCTGCAGAAGAGACACAGCTCAAGCTTTTTGCCCTGGCTCTTCGGCTTTAGGAGCAGAGGCCAGCCGTTCGTGCTCTACTCTCCGGGATGCTGGGCTGCCCAGCACGGGTGCCAGAGAGATTCCATTGTAATGGACTTTGAGTTGGGAAATCAAGGAACCTCAGAATTGCGGATGGCACCGTTGCAAAGCTGACTTTCTGCAGGAGAGGCACAGCTCAAGTTTTTTGCCCTGGCTCTTCGGCTGTGGGAGCAGAGGCCAACCGTTCGTGCTCTACTCCCTGGGATGCTGGGCAGCCCAGCACGGGTGCCACAGAGGTTCCATTGAAATGGACTTCGAGCTGGGAAATCGAGGAGCGACAGCAATGCGGATGGCACCGTTGCAAAGCTGACCTTCTGCAGAAGAGACACAGCTCAAGCTTTTTGCCCTGGCTGTTCGCCTGTAGGAGCAGAGGCCAACCGTTCGTGCTCTACTGCCTGGGATGCTGGGCAGCCCAGCACGGGTGCCAGAGAGGTTCCATTGTAATGGACTTTGAGTTGGGGAATCGAGGAACCTCAGCGATGCAGATGGCACCGTTGCAAAGCTGACTTTCAGCAGAAGAGTCACAGCTCCAGTTTTTTGCCCTGGCTCATCGGCTGTGGGAGCAGAGGCCAACCGTTCGTGCTCTACTCGCTGGGAGGCTGGGCAGCCCAGCACGGGTGCCAAAGAGATTCCATTGTAATGGAATTTGAGTTGGGAAATCGAGGAACCTCAGCAATGCGGATGGCACCGTTGCAAAGCTGCCTTTCTGCAGAAGAGGCACAGATCAAGTTTTTTGCCCTGGCTCTTCGGCTGTGGGAGCAGAGGCCAAATGTTCGTGCTCTACTCCCTAGGATGCAGGGCAGCCCAGCACGGGTGCCAAAGAGGTTCCATTGTAATGGACTTTGAGTTGGGAAACGGAGGAGCGACAGCAATGCGGATGGCACCGTTGCAAAGCTGACTTTCTGCAGAAGAGGCACAGACCAAGTTTTTTGCCCTGGCTCTTCGGCTGTGGGAGCAGAGGCCAACCGTTCGTGCTCTACTCGCTGGGATGCTGGGCAGCCCAGCACGGGTGCCTAACAGGTTCCATTGTAATGGACTTTGAGTTGGGAAATGGAGGAGCGACAGCAATGCGGATGGCACCGTTGCAAAGCTGACTTTCTGCAGAAGAGGCACAGCTCAAGTTTTTTGCCCTGGCTCTTCGGCTGTGGGAGCAGAGGCCAAATGTTCGTGCTCTACTGCCTGGGATGCTGGGCAGCCCAGCACGGGTGTCAAAGAGGTTCCATTGTAATGGACTTTGAGTTGGGAAATCGAGGATCCCCAGCAATGCGGATGGCACCGTTGCAAAGCTGACTTTCTGCAGAAGAGGCACAGCTCCAGTTTTTTGCCCTGGCTCTTCGGCTGTGGGAGCAGAGACCAACCGTTCATGCTCTTCTCCCCGGGATGCTGGGCAGCCCAGCACAGGTGCCAAAGAGGTTCCATTGTAATGGACTTTGAGTTGGGAAATCGAGGAACCTCAGCGATGCAGATGGCACCGTTGCAAAGCTGACTTTCAGCAGAAGAGTCACAGCTCCAGTTTTTTGCCCTGGCTCATCGGCTGTGGGAGCAGAGGCCAACCGTTCGTGCTCTACTCCCTGGGAGGCTGGGCAGCCCAGCACGGGTGCCAAAGAGATTCCATTGTAATGGAATTTGAGTTGGGAAATCGAGGAACCTCAGCAATGCGGATGGCACCGTTGCAAAGCTGCCTTTCTGCAGAAGAGGCACAGCTCAAGTTTTTTGCCCTGGCTCTTCGGCTGTGGGAGCAGAGACCAACCGTTCGTGCTCTACTCGCTGGGATGCTGGGCAGCCCAGCACGGGTGCCAAAGAGGTTCCATTGTAATGGACTTTGAGTTGGGAAACGGAGGAGCGACAGCAATGCGGATGGCACCGTTGCAAAGCTGACTTTCTGCAGAAGAGGCACAGCTCAAGTTTTTTGCCCTGGCTCTTCGGCTGTGGGAGCAGAGGCCAACCGTTCGTGCTCTACTCGCTGGGATGCTGGGCAGCCCAGCACGGGTGCCAAAGAGGTTCCATTGTAATGGACTTTGAGTTGGGAAATCGAGGAGCGACAGCAATGCGGATGGCACCGTTGCAAATCTGACTTTCAGCAGAAGAGGCACAGCTCAAGCTTTTTGCCCTGGCTCTTCGGCTGTGGGAGCAGAGGCCAACCGTTCGTGCTCTACTCCCTGGGATGCTGGGCAGCCCAGCACGGGTGCCACAGAGGTTCCATTGAAATGGACTTCGAGTTGGGAAATCGAGGAGCGACAGCAATGCGGATGGCACCGTTGCAAAGCTGACCTTCTGCAGAATAGGCACAGTTAAAGTTTTTTGCCCTGGCTCTTCGGCTGTGGGAGCAGAGGCCAACCGTTCATGCTCTACTGCCTGGGATGTTGGGCAGCAGAGCACGGGTGCCAGAGAGGTTCCTTTGTAATGGACTTTGAGTTGGGAAATCGAGGAGCGACAGCAAAGCTGATGGCACCGTTGCAAAGCTGACTTTCTGCAGAAGAGCCACACCTCAAGGTTTTTGCCCTGGCTCTTCGTCTGTGGGAGCAGAGGCCAACCGTTCGTGCTCTACTCCCTGGGATGCTGGGCAGCCCAGCACGGGTGCCAAAGAGGTTCCATTGTAATGGCCTATGAGTTGGGAAATCGAGGAGCGACAGCAAAGCGGATGGCACCGTTGCAAAGCTGACTTTCTGCAGAATAGGCACAGTTAAAGTTTTTTGCCCTGGCTCTTCGGCTGTAGGAGCAGAGGCCAACCGTTCGTGCTCTACTCCCTGGGATGCTGGGCAGCCCAGCACGGGTGCCAGAGAGGTTCCATTGTAATGGACTTTGAGTTGGGGAATCGAGGAACCTCAGCGATGCAGATGGCACCGTTGCAAAGCTGACTTTCAGCAGAAGAGTCACAGCTCCAGTTTTTTGCCCTGGCTCATCGGCTGTGGGAGCAGAGGCCAACCGTTCGTGCTCTACTCCCTGGGAGGCTGGGCAGCCCAGCACGGGTGCCAAAGAGATTCCATTGTAATGGAATTTGAGTTGGGAAATCGAGGAACCTCAGCAATGCGGATGGCACCGTTGCAAAGCTGCCTTTCTGCAGAAGAGGCACAGATCAAGTTTTTTGCCCTGGCTCTTCGGCTGTGGGAGCAGAGGCCAAATGTTCGTGCTCTACTCGCTGGGATGCAGGGCAGCCCAGCACGGGTGCCAAAGAGGTTCCATTGTAATGGACTTTGAGTTGGGAAACGGAGGAGCGACAGCAATGCGGATGGCACCGTTGCAAAGCTGACTTTCTGCAGAAGAGGCACAGACCAAGTTTTTCGCCCTGGCTATTCGGCTGTGGGAGCAGAGGCCAACCGTTCGTGCTCTACTCGCTGGGATGCTGGGCAGCCAAGAACGGGTGCCTAACAGGTTCCATTGTAATGGACTTTGAGTTGGGAAATGGAGGAGCGACAGCAATGCGGATGGCACCGTTGCAAAGCTGACTTTCTGCAGAAGAGGCACAGCTCCAGTTTTTTCCCTTGCTCTTCGGCTGTGGGAGCAGAGGCCAAATGTTCGTGCTCTACTGCCTGGGATGCTGGGCAGCCCAGCACGGGTGTCAAAGAGGTTCCATTGTAATGGACTTTGAGTTGGGAAATCGAGGATCCTCAGCAATGCGGATGGCACCGTTGCAAAGCTGACTTTCTGCAGAAGAGGCACAGCTCCAGTTTTTTCCCTTGCTCTTCGGCTGTGGGAGCAGAGGCCAACCGTTCGTGCTCTACTCACTGGGATGCTGGGCAGCCCAGCACGGGTGCCAAAGAGGTTCCATTGTAATGGACTTTGAGTTGGGAAACGGAGGAGCGACAGCAATGCGGATGGCACCGTTGCAAAGCTGACTTTCTGCAGAAGAGGCACAGCTCAAGTTTTTTGCCCTGGCTCTTCGGCTGTGGGAGCAGAGGCCAACCGTTCGTGCTCTACTCGCTGGGATGCTGGGCAGCCCAGCACGGGTGCCTAACAGGTTCCATTTTAAGGGACTTTGAGTTGGGAAATGGAGGAGCGACAGCAATGCGGATGGCACCGTTGCAAAGCTGACTTTCTGCAGAAGAGGCACAGCTCAAGTTTTTTGCCCTGGCTCATCGGCTGTGGGAGCAGAGGCCAACCGTTCGTGCTCTACTCTCTGGGATGCTGGGCAGCCCAGCACGGGTGCCACAGAGGTTCCATTGTAATGGACTTTGAGTTGGGAAATCGAGGAGCGACAGCCACGCGGATGGCACTGTTGCAAAGCTGACTTTCTGCAGAACAGGCACAGCTCCAGTTTTTTGCCCTGGCTCATCGGCTGTGGGAGCAGAGGCCAACCGTCCGTGCTCTACTCCCTGGAATGCTGGGCAGCCAAGCACGGGTGGCAAAGAGGTTCCATTGTAATGGACTTTGAGTTGGGAAATCGAGGAGCGACAGCAAAGTGGATGGCACTGTTGCAAAGCTGACTTTCTGCAGAAGAGGCACAGCTCAAGTTTTTTGCCCTGGCTCTTCGGCTTTAGGAGCAGAGGCCAGCCGTTCGTGCTCTACTCTCTGGGATGCTGGGCTGCCCAGCACGGGTGCCAGAGAGATTCCATTGTAATGGACTTTGAGTTGGGAAATCAAGGAACCTCAGAAATGCTAATGGCACCGTTGCAAAGGTGACTTTCTGCAGAAGAGTCACAGCTCACGTTTTTTGCCCTGGCTCATCGGCTGTGGGAGCAGAGGCCAAATGTTCGTGCTCTACTCCCTGGGAGGCTGGGCAGCCCAGCACGGGTGCCAAAGAGATTCCATTTTAATGGACTTTGAGTTGGGAAATGGAGGAGCGACAGCAATGCGGATGGCACCGTTGCAAAGCTGACTTTCTGCAGGAGAGGCACAGCTCAAGTTTTTTGCCCTGGCTCTTCGGCTGTGGGAGCAGAGGCCAACCGTTCGTGCTCTACTCCCTGGGATGCTGGGCAGCCCAGCACGGGTGCCACAGAGGTTCCATTGAAATGGACTTCGAGTTGGGAAATCGAGGAGCGACAGCAATGCGGATGGCACCGTTGCAAAGCTGACCTTCTGCAGAATAGGCACAGTTAAAGTTTTTTGCCCTGGCTCTTCGGCTGTGGGAGCAGAGGCCAACCGTTCATGCTCTACTGCCTGGGATGTTGGGCAGCAGAGCACGGGTGCCAGAGAGGTTCCTTTGTAATGGACTTTGAGTTGGGAAATCGAGGAGCGACAGCAAAGCGGATGGCACCGTTGCAAAGCTGACTTTCTGCAGAAGAGGCACAGCTCAAGTTTTTTGCCCTGGCTGTTCGGCTGTGGGAGCAGAGGCCAACCGTTCGTGCTCTACTCCCTGGGATGCTGGGCAGCCCAGCACGGGTGCCAAAGAGGTTCCATTGTAATGGCCTATGAGTTGGGAAATCGAGGAGCGACAGCAAAGCGGATGGCACCGTTGCAAAGCTGCCTTTCTGCAGAAGAGGCACAGCTCAAGTTTTTTGCCCTGGCTCTTCGGCTGTGGGAGCAGAGGCCAACCGTTCGTGCTCTACTCCCTGGGATGCTGGGCAGCCCAGCACGGGTGCCAAAGAGGTTCCATTGTAATGGACTTTGAGTTGGGAAACGGAGGAGCGACAGCAATGCGGATGGCACCGTTGCAAAGCTGACTTTCTGCAGAAGAGGCACAGCTCAAGTTTTTTGCCCTGGCTCTTCGGCTGTGGGAGCAGAGGCCAACCGTTCGTGCTCTACTCGCTGGGATGCTGGGCAGCCCAGCACGGGTGCCAAAGAGGTTCCATTGTAATGGACTTTGAGTTGGGAAATCGAGGAGCGACAGCAATGCGGATGGCACCGTTGCAAATCTGACTTTCAGCAGAAGAGGCACAGCTCAAGCTTTTTGCCCTGGCTCTTCGGCTGTGGGAGCAGAGGCCAACCGTTCGTGCTCTACTCTCTGGGATGCTGGGCAGCCCAGCACGGGTGCCACAGAGGTTCCATTGTAATGGACTTTGAGTTGGGAAATCGAGGAGCGACAGCAATGCGGATGGCACCGTTGCAAAGCTGACTTTCTGCAGAAGAGGCACAGCTCAAGTTTTTTGCCCTGGCTCATCGGCTGTGGGAGCAGAGGCCAACCGTTCGTGCTCTACTCTCTGGGATGCTGGGCAGCCCAGCACGGGTGCCACAGAGGTTCCATTGTAATGGACTTTGAGTTGGGAAATCGAAGAGCGATATCAAAGTGGATGGCACTGTTGCAAAGGTGACTTTCTGCAGAAGAGGCACAGCTCAAGTATTTTGCCCTGGCTCTTTGGCTGTGGGAGCAGAGACCAACCGTTCGTGCTCTACTCGCTGGGATGCAGGGCAGCCCAGCACGGGTGCCAAAGAGGTTCCATTGTAATGGACTTTGAGTTGGGAAATGGAGGATCGACAACTACGCGGATGGCACTGTTGCAAAGCTGACTTTCTGCAGAACAGGCACAGCTCCAGTTTTTTGCCCTGGCTCTTCGGCTTTAGGAGCAGAGGCCAGCCGTTCGTGCTCTACTCTCCGGGATGCTGGGCTGCCCAGCACGGGTGCCAGAGAGATTCCATTGTAATGGACTTTGAGTTGGGAAATCAAGGAACCTCAGAATTGCGGATGGCACCGTTGCAAAGCTGACTTTCTGCAGGAGAGGCACAGCTCAAGTTTTTTGCCCTGGCTCTTCGGCTGTGGGAGCAGAGGCCAACCGTTCGTGCTCTACTCCCTGGGATGCTGGGCAGCCCAGCACGGGTGCCACAGAGGTTCCATTGAAATGGACTTCGAGCTGGGAAATCGAGGAGCGACAGCAATGCGGATGGCACCGTTGCAAAGCTGACCTTCTGCAGAATAGGCACAGTTAAAGTTTTTTGCCCTGGCTCTTCGGCTGTGGGAGCAGAGGCCAACCGTTCATGCTCTACTGCCTGGGATGTTGGGCAGCAGAGCACGGGTGCCAGAGAGGTTCCTTTGTAATGGACTTTGAGTTGGGAAATCGAGGAGCGACAGCAAAGCGGATGGCACCGTTGCAAAGCTGACTTTCTGCAGAAGAGGCACAGCTCAAGTTTTTTGCCCTGGCTCTTCGGCTGTGGGAGCAGAGGCCAACCGTTCGTGCTCTACTCTCTGGGATGCTGGGCAGCCCAGCACGGGTGCCAAAGAGGTTCCATTGTAATGGCCTATGAGTTGGGAAATCGAGGAGCGACAGCAAAGCGGATGGCACCGTTGCAAAGCTGACTTTCTGCAGAAGAGGCACAGCTCAAGTTTTTTGCCCTGGCTCTTCGGCTCTGGGAGCAGAGGCCAACCGTTCATGCTCTACTCCCTGGGATGCTGGGCAGCCCAGCACAGGTGCCAAAGAGGTTCCATTGTAATGGACTTTGAGTTGGGAAATCGAGGAGCGACAGCAAAGCGGATGGCACCGTTGCACAGGTGACTTTCTGCAGAAGAGACACAGCTCAAGCTTTTTGCCCTGGCTGTTCGCCTGTAGGAGCAGAGGCCAACCGTTCGTGCTCTACTCCCTGGGATGCTGGGCAGCCCAGCACGGGTGCCAGAGAGGTTCCATTGTAATGGACTTTGAGTTGGGGAATCGAGGAATCTCAGCGATGCAGATGGCACCGTTGCAAAGCTGACTTTCAGCAGAAGAGTCACAGCTCCAGTTTTTTGCCCTGGCTCATCGGCTGTGGGAGCAGAGGCCAACCGTTCGTGCTCTACTCGCTGGGAGGCTGGGCAGCCCAGCACGGGTGCCAAAGAGATTCCATTGTAATGGAATTTGAGTTGGGAAATCGAGGAACCTCAGCAATGCGGATGGCACCGTTGCAAAGCTGCCTTTCTGCAGAAGAGGCACAGATCAAGTTTTTTGCCCTGGCTCTTCGGCTGTGGGAGCAGAGGCCAAATGTTCGTGCTCTACTCCCTGGGATGCAGGGCAGCCCAGCACGGGTGCCAAAGAGGTTCCATTGTAATGGACTTTGAGTTGGGAAACGGAGGAGCGACAGCAATGCGGATGGCACCGTTGCAAAGCTGACTTTCTGCAGAAGAGGCACAGACCAAGTTTTTTGCCCTGGCTCTTCGGCTGTGGGAGCAGAGGCCAACCGTTCGTGCTCTACTCGCTGGGATGCTGGGCAGCCCAGCACGGGTGCCTAACAGGTTCCATTTTAATGGACTTTGAGTTGGGAAATGGAGGAGCGACAGCAATGCGGATGGCACCGTTTCAAAGCTGACTTTCTGCAGAAGAGGCACAGCTCAAGTTTTTTGCCCTGGCTCTTCGGCTGTGGGAGCAGAGGCCAAATGTTCGTGCTCTACTGCCTGGGATGCTGGGCAGCCCAGCACGGGTGTCAAAGAGGTTCCATTGTAATGGACTTTGAGTTGGGAAATCGAGGATCCTCAGCAATGCGGATGGCACCGTTGCAAAGCTGACTTTCTGCAGAAGAGGCACAGCTCCAGTTTTTTGCCCTGGCTCTTCGGCTGTGGGAGCAGAGACCAACCGTTCATGCTCTTCTCCCCGGGATGCTGGGCAGCCCAGCACAGGTGCCAAAGAGGTTCCATTGTAATGGACTTTGAGTTGGGAAATCGAGGAACCTCAGCGATGCAGATGGCACCGTTGCAAAGCTGACTTTCAGCAGAAGAGTCACAGCTCCAGTTTTTTGCCCTGGCTCATCGGCTGTGGGAGCAGAGGCCAACCGTTCGTGCTCTACTCGCTGGGAGGCTGGGCAGCCCAGCACGGGTGCCAAAGAGATTCCATTGTAATGGAATTTGAGTTGGGAAATCGAGGAACCTCAGCAATGCGGATGGCACCGTTGCAAAGCTGCCTTTCTGCAGAAGAGGCACAGCTCAAGTTTTTTGCCCTGGCTCTTCGGCTGTGGGAGCAGAGACCAACCGTTCGTGCTCTACTCGCTGGGATGCTGGGCAGCCCAGCACGGGTGCCAAAGAGGTTCCATTGTAATGGACTTTGAGTTGGGAAACGGAGGAGCGACAGCAATGCGGATGGCACCGTTGCAAAGCTGACTTTCTGCAGAAGAGGCACAGCTCAAGTTTTTTGCCCTGGCTCTTCGGCTGTGGGAGCAGAGGCCAACCGTTCGTGCTCTACTCGCTGGGATGCTGGGCAGCCCAGCACGGGTGCCAAAGAGGTTCCATTGTAATGGACTTTGAGTTGGGAAATCGAGGAGCGACAGCAATGCGGATGGCACCGTTGCAAATCTGACTTTCAGCAGAAGAGGCACAGCTCAAGGTTTTTGCCCTGGCTCTTCGGCTGTGGGAGCAGAGGCCAACCGTTCGTGCTCTACTCCCTGGGATGCTGGGCAGCCCAGCACGGGTGCCACAGAGGTTCCATTGAAATGGACTTCGAGTTGGGAAATCGAGGAGCGACAGCAATGCGGATGGCACCGTTGCAAAGCTGACCTTCTGCAGAATAGGCACAGTTAAAGTTTTTTGCCCTGGCTCTTCGGCTGTGGGAGCAGAGGCCAACCGTTCATGCTCTACTGCCTGGGATGTTGGGCAGCAGAGCACGGGTGCCAGAGAGGTTCCTTTGTAATGGACTTTGAGTTGGGAAATCGAGGAGCGACAGCAAAGCTGATGGCACCGTTGCAAAGCTGACTTTCTGCAGAAGAGCCACACCTCAAGGTTTTTGCCCTGGCTCTTCGTCTGTGGGAGCAGAGGCCAACCGTTCGTGCTCTACTCCCTGGGATGCTGGGCAGCCCAGCACGGGTGCCAAAGAGGTTCCATTGTAATGGCCTATGAGTTGGGAAATCGAGGAGCGACAGCAAAGCGGATGGCACCGTTGCAAAGCTGACTTTCTGCAGAATAGGCACAGTTAAAGTTTTTTGCCCTGGCTCTTCGGCTGTAGGAGCAGAGGCCAACCGTTCGTGCTCTACTCCCTGGGATGCTGGGCAGCCCAGCACGGGTGCCAGAGAGGTTCCATTGTAATGGACTTTGAGTTGGGGAATCGAGGAACCTCAGCGATGCAGATGGCACCGTTGCAAAGCTGACTTTCAGCAGAAGAGTCACAGCTCCAGTTTTTTGCCCTGGCTCTTCGGCTGTGGGAGCAGAGGCCAACCGTTCGTGCTCTACTCCCTGGGAGGCTGGGCAGCCCAGCACGGGTGCCAAAGAGATTCCATTGTAATGGAATTTGAGTTGGGAAATCGAGGAACCTCAGCAATGCGGATGGCACCGTTGCAAAGCTGCCTTTCTGCAGAAGAGGCACAGATCAAGTTTTTTGCCCTGGCTCTTCGGCTGTGGGAGCAGAGGCCAAATGTTCGTGCTCTACTCGCTGGGATGCAGGGCAGCCCAGCACGGGTGCCAAAGAGGTTCCATTGTAATGGACTTTGAGTTGGGAAACGGAGGAGCGACAGCAATGCGGATGGCACCGTTGCAAAGCTGACTTTCTGCAGAAGAGGCACAGACCAAGTTTTTCGCCCTGGCTATTCGGCTGTGGGAGCAGAGGCCAACCGTTCGTGCTCTACTCGCTGGGATGCTGGGCAGCCAAGCACGGGTGCCTAACAGGTTCCATTGTAATGGACTTTGAGTTGGGAAATGGAGGAGCGACAGCAATGCGGATGGCACCGTTGCAAAGCTGACTTTCTGCAGAAGAGGCACAGCTCCAGTTTTTTCCCTTGCTCTTCGGCTGTGGGAGCAGAGGCCAAATGTTCGTGCTCTACTGCCTGGGATGCTGGGCAGCCCAGCACGGGTGTCAAAGAGGTTCCATTGTAATGGACTTTGAGTTGGGAAATCGAGGATCCTCAGCAATGCGGATGGCACCGTTGCAAAGCTGACTTTCTGCAGAAGAGGCACAGCTCCAGTTTTTTCCCTTGCTCTTCGGCTGTGGGAGCAGAGGCCAACCGTTCGTGCTCTACTCACTGGGATGCTGGGCAGCCCAGCACGGGTGCCAAAGAGGTTCCATTGTAATGGACTTTGAGTTGGGAAACGGAGGAGCGACAGCAATGCGGATGGCACCGTTGCAAAGCTGACTTTCTGCAGAAGAGGCACAGCTCAAGTTTTTTGCCCTGGCTCTTCGGCTGTGGGAGCAGAGGCCAACCGTTCGTGCTCTACTCTCTGGGATGCTGGGCAGCCCAGCACGGGTGCCACAGAGGTTCCATTGTAATGGACTTTGAGTTGGGAAATCGAGGAGCGACAGCCACGCGGATGGCACTGTTGCAAAGCTGACTTTCTGCAGAACAGGCACAGCTCCAGTTTTTTGCCCTGGCTCATCGGCTGTGGGAGCAGAGGCCAACCGTCCGTGCTCTACTCCCTGGAATGCTGGGCAGCCAAGCACGGGTGGCAAAGAGGTTCCATTGTAATGGACTTTGAGTTGGGAAATCGAGGAGCGACAGCAAAGTGGATGGCACTGTTGCAAAGCTGACTTTCTGCAGAAGAGGCACAGCTCAAGTTTTTTGCCCTGGCTCTTCGGCTTTAGGAGCAGAGGCCAGCCGTTCGTGCTCTACTCTCTGGGATGCTGGGCTGCCCAGCACGGGTGCCAGAGAGATTCCATTGTAATGGACTTTGAGTTGGGAAATCAAGGAACCTCAGAAATGCGGATGGCACCGTTGCAAAGGTGACTTTCTGCAGAAGAGTCACAGCTCACGTTTTTTGCCCTGGCTCATCGGCTGTGGGAGCAGAGGCCAAATGTTCGTGCTCTACTCCCTGGGAGGCTGGGCAGCCCAGCACGGGTGCCAAAGAGATTCCATTTTAATGGACTTTGAGTTGGGAAATGGAGGAGCGACAGCAATGCGGATGGCACCGTTGCAAAGCTGACTTTCTGCAGGAGAGGCACAGCTCAAGTTTTTTGCCCTGGCTCTTCGGCTGTGGGAGCAGAGGCCAACCGTTCGTGCTCTACTCCCTGGGATGCTGGGCAGCCCAGCACGGGTGCCACAGAGGTTCCATTGAAATGGACTTCGAGTTGGGAAATCGAGGAGCGACAGCAATGCGGATGGCACCGTTGCAAAGCTGACCTTCTGCAGAATAGGCACAGTTAAAGTTTTTTGCCCTGGCTCTTCGGCTGTGGGAGCAGAGGCCAACCGTTCATGCTCTACTGCCTGGGATGTTGGGCAGCAGAGCACGGGTGCCAGAGAGGTTCCTTTGTAATGGACTTTGAGTTGGGAAATCGAGGAGCGACAGCAAAGCTGATGGCACCGTTGCAAAGCTGACTTTCTGCAGAAGAGCCACACCTCAAGGTTTTTGCCCTGGCTCTTCGTCTGTGGGAGCAGAGGCCAACCGTTCGTGCTCTACTCCCTGGGATGCTGGGCAGCCCAGCACGGGTGCCAAAGAGGTTCCATTGTAATGGCCTATGAGTTGGGAAATCGAGGAGCGACAGCAAAGCGGATGGCACCGTTGCAAAGCTGACTTTCTGCAGAATAGGCACAGTTAAAGTTTTTTGCCCTGGCTCTTCGGCTGTAGGAGCAGAGGCCAACCGTTCGTGCTCTACTCCCTGGGATGCTGGGCAGCCCAGCACGGGTGCCAGAGAGGTTCCATTGTAATGGACTTTGAGTTGGGGAATCGAGGAACCTCAGCGATGCAGATGGCACCGTTGCAAAGCTGACTTTCAGCAGAAGAGTCACAGCTCCAGTTTTTTGCCCTGGCTCATCGGCTGTGGGAGCAGAGGCCAACCGTTCGTGCTCTACTCCCTGGGAGGCTGGGCAGCCCAGCACGGGTGCCAAAGAGATTCCATTGTAATGGAATTTGAGTTGGGAAATCGAGGAACCTCAGCAATGCGGATGGCACCGTTGCAAAGCTGCCTTTCTGCAGAAGAGGCACAGATCAAGTTTTTTGCCCTGGCTCTTCGGCTGTGGGAGCAGAGGCCAACCGTTCGTGCTCTACTCGCTGGGATGCAGGGCAGCCCAGCACGGGTGCCAAAGAGGTTCCATTGTAATGGACTTTGAGTTGGGAAACGGAGGAGCGACAGCAATGCGGATGGCACCGTTGCAAAGCTGACTTTCTGCAGAAGAGGCACAGACCAAGTTTTTCGCCCTGGCTATTCGGCTGTGGGAGCAGAGGCCAACCGTTCGTGCTCTACTCGCTGGGATGCTGGGCAGCCAAGCACGGGTGCCTAACAG
Organism: Psittacula echo; assembly: GCF_963264785.1. NCBI lineage: Eukaryota > Metazoa > Chordata > Aves > Psittaciformes > Psittacidae > Psittacula > Psittacula echo. The sequence goes on along the minus strand of NW_027664212.1, from coordinate 510,223 downwards.
GTTCCATTGTAATGGACTTTGAGTTGGGAAATGGAGGAGCGACAGCAATGCGGATGGCACCGTTGCAAAGCTGACTTTCTGCAGAAGAGGCACAGCTCCAGTTTTTTCCCTTGCTCTTCGGCTGTGGGAGCAGAGGCCAAATGTTCGTGCTCTACTGCCTGGGATGCTGGGCAGCCCAGCACGGGTGTCAAAGAGGTTCCATTGTAATGGACTTTGAGTTGGGAAATCGAGGATCCTCAGCAATGCGGATGGCACCGTTGCAAAGCTGACTTTCTGCAGAAGAGGCACAGCTCCAGTTTTTTCCCTTGCTCTTCGGCTGTGGGAGCAGAGGCCAACCGTTCGTGCTCTACTCACTGGGATGCTGGGCAGCCCAGCACGGGTGCCAAAGAGGTTCCATTGTAATGGACTTTGAGTTGGGAAACGGAGGAGCGACAGCAATGCGGATGGCACCGTTGCAAAGCTGACTTTCTGCAGAAGAGGCACAGCTCAAGTTTTTTGCCCTGGCTCTTCGGCTGTGGGAGCAGAGGCCAACCGTTCGTGCTCTACTCGCTGGGATGCTGGGCAGCCCAGCACGGGTGCCTAACAGGTTCCATTTTAAGGGACTTTGAGTTGGGAAATGGAGGAGCGACAGCAATGCGGATGGCACCGTTGCAAAGCTGACTTTCTGCAGAAGAGGCACAGCTCAAGTTTTTTGCCCTGGCTCATCGGCTGTGGGAGCAGAGGCCAACCGTTCGTGCTCTACTCTCTGGGATGCTGGGCAGCCCAGCACGGGTGCCACAGAGGTTCCATTGTAATGGACTTTGAGTTGGGAAATCGAGGAGCGACAGCCACGCGGATGGCACTGTTGCAAAGCTGACTTTCTGCAGAACAGGCACAGCTCCAGTTTTTTGCCCTGGCTCATCGGCTGTGGGAGCAGAGGCCAACCGTCCGTGCTCTACTCCCTGGAATGCTGGGCAGCCAAGCACGGGTGGCAAAGAGGTTCCATTGTAATGGACTTTGAGTTGGGAAATCGAGGAGCGACAGCAAAGTGGATGGCACTGTTGCAAAGCTGACTTTCTGCAGAAGAGGCACAGCTCAAGTTTTTTGCCCTGGCTCTTCGGCTTTAGGAGCAGAGGCCAGCCGTTCGTGCTCTACTCTCTGGGATGCTGGGCTGCCCAGCACGGGTGCCAGAGAGATTCCATTGTAATGGACTTTGAGTTGGGAAATCAAGGAACCTCAGAAATGCTAATGGCACCGTTGCAAAGGTGACTTTCTGCAGAAGAGTCACAGCTCACGTTTTTTGCCCTGGCTCATCGGCTGTGGGAGCAGAGGCCAAATGTTCGTGCTCTACTCCCTGGGAGGCTGGGCAGCCCAGCACGGGTGCCAAAGAGATTCCATTTTAATGGACTTTGAGTTGGGAAATGGAGGAGCGACAGCAATGCGGATGGCACCGTTGCAAAGCTGACTTTCTGCAGGAGAGGCACAGCTCAAGTTTTTTGCCCTGGCTCTTCGGCTGTGGGAGCAGAGGCCAACCGTTCGTGCTCTACTCCCTGGGATGCTGGGCAGCCCAGCACGGGTGCCACAGAGGTTCCATTGAAATGGACTTCGAGTTGGGAAATCGAGGAGCGACAGCAATGCGGATGGCACCGTTGCAAAGCTGACCTTCTGCAGAATAGGCACAGTTAAAGTTTTTTGCCCTGGCTCTTCGGCTGTGGGAGCAGAGGCCAACCGTTCATGCTCTACTGCCTGGGATGTTGGGCAGCAGAGCACGGGTGCCAGAGAGGTTCCTTTGTAATGGACTTTGAGTTGGGAAATCGAGGAGCGACAGCAAAGCGGATGGCACCGTTGCAAAGCTGACTTTCTGCAGAAGAGGCACAGCTCAAGTTTTTTGCCCTGGCTGTTCGGCTGTGGGAGCAGAGGCCAACCGTTCGTGCTCTACTCGCTGGGATGCTGGGCAGCCCAGCACGGGTGCCAAAGAGGTTCCATTGTAATGGCCTATGAGTTGGGAAATCGAGGAGCGACAGCAAAGCGGATGGCACCGTTGCAAAGCTGCCTTTCTGCAGAAGAGGCACAGCTCAAGTTTTTTGCCCTGGCTCTTCGGCTGTGGGAGCAGAGGCCAACCGTTCGTGCTCTACTCCCTGGGATGCTGGGCAGCCCAGCACGGGTGCCAAAGAGGTTCCATTGTAATGGACTTTGAGTTGGGAAACGGAGGAGCGACAGCAATGCGGATGGCACCGTTGCAAAGCTGACTTTCTGCAGAAGAGGCACAGCTCAAGTTTTTTGCCCTGGCTCTTCGGCTGTGGGAGCAGAGGCCAACCGTTCGTGCTCTACTCCCTGGGATGCTGGGCAGCCCAGCACGGGTGCCAAAGAGGTTCCATTGTAATGGACTTTGAGTTGGGAAATGGAGGAGCGACAGCAATGCGGATGGCACCGTTGCAAATCTGACTTTCAGCAGAAGAGGCACAGCTCAAGCTTTTTGCCCTGGCTCTTCGGCTGTGGGAGCAGAGGCCAACCGTTCGTGCTCTACTCTCTGGGATGCTGGGCAGCCCAGCACGGGTGCCACAGAGGTTCCATTGTAATGGACTTTGAGTTGGGAAATCGAGGAGCGACAGCAATGCGGATGGCACCGTTGCAAAGCTCACTTTCTGCAGAAGAGGCACAGCTCAAGTTTTTTGCCCTGGCTCATCGGCTGTGGGAGCAGAGGCCAACCGTTCGTGCTCTACTCTCTGGGATGCTGGGCAGCCCAGCACGGGTGCCACAGAGGTTCCATTGTAATGGACTTTGAGTTGGGAAATCGAAGAGCGATATCAAAGTGGATGGCACTGTTGCAAAGGTGACTTTCTGCAGAAGAGGCACAGCTCAAGTATTTTGCCCTGGCTCTTTGGCTGTGGGAGCAGAGACCAACCGTTCGTGCTCTACTCGCTGGGATGCAGGGCAGCCCAGCACGGGTGCCAAAGAGGTTCCATTGTAATGGACTTTGAGTTGGGAAATGGAGGATCGACAACTACGCGGATGGCACTGTTGCAAAGCTGACTTTCTGCAGAACAGGCACAGCTCCAGTTTTTTGCCCTGGCTCTTCGGCTTTAGGAGCAGAGGCCAGCCGTTCGTGCTCTACTCTCCGGGATGCTGGGCTGCCCAGCACGGGTGCCAGAGAGATTCCATTGTAATGGACTTTGAGTTGGGAAATCAAGGAACCTCAGAATTGCGGATGGCACCGTTGCAAAGCTGACTTTCTGCAGGAGAGGCACAGCTCAAGTTTTTTGCCCTGGCTCTTCGGCTGTGGGAGCAGAGGCCAACCGTTCGTGCTCTACTCCCTGGGATGCTGGGCAGCCCAGCACGGGTGCCACAGAGGTTCCATTGAAATGGACTTCGAGCTGGGAAATCGAGGAGCGACAGCAATGCGGATGGCACCGTTGCAAAGCTGACCTTCTGCAGAATAGGAACAGTTAAAGTTTTTTGCCCTGGCTCTTCGGCTGTGGGAGCAGAGGCCAACCGTTCATGCTCTACTGCCTGGGATGTTGGGCAGCAGAGCACGGGTGCCAGAGAGGTTCCTTTGTAATGGACTTTGAGTTGGGAAATCGAGGAGCGACAGCAAAGCGGATGGCACCGTTGCAAAGCTGACTTTCTGCAGAAGAGGCACAGCTCAAGTTTTTTGCCCTGGCTCTTCGGCTGTGGGAGCAGAGGCCAACCGTTCGTGCTCTACTCTCTGGGATGCTGGGCAGCCCAGCACGGGTGCCAAAGAGGTTCCATTGTAATGGCCTATGAGTTGGGAAATCGAGGAGCGACAGCAAAGCGGATGGCACCGTTGCAAAGCTGACTTTCTGCAGAAGAGGCACAGCTCAAGTTTTTTGCCCTGGCTCTTCGGCTCTGGGAGCAGAGGCCAACCGTTCATGCTCTACTCCCTGGGATGCTGGGCAGCCCAGCACAGGTGCCAAAGAGGTTCCATTGTAATGGACTTTGAGTTGGGAAATCGAGGAGCGACAGCAAAGCGGATGGCACCGTTGCACAGGTGACTTTCTGCAGAAGAGACACAGCTCAAGCTTTTTGCCCTGGCTGTTCGCCTGTAGGAGCAGAGGCCAACCGTTCGTGCTCTACTCGCTGGGATGCTGGGCAGCCCAGCACGGGTGCCAGAGAGGTTCCATTGTAATGGACTTTGAGTTGGGGAATCGAGGAATCTCAGCGATGCAGATGGCACCGTTGCAAAGCTGACTTTCAGCAGAAGAGTCACAGCTCCAGTTTTTTGCCCTGGCTCATCGGCTGTGGGAGCAGAGGCCAACCGTTCGTGCTCTACTCGCTGGGAGGCTGGGCAGCCCAGCACGGGTGCCAAAGAGATTCCATTGTAATGGAATTTGAGTTGGGAAATCGAGGAACCTCAGCAATGCGGATGGCACCGTTGCAAAGCTGCCTTTCTGCAGAAGAGGCACAGATCAAGTTTTTTGCCCTGGCTCTTCGGCTGTGGGAGCAGAGGCCAAATGTTCGTGCTCTACTCCCTGGGATGCAGGGCAGCCCAGCACGGGTGCCAAAGAGGTTCCATTGTAATGGACTTTGAGTTGGGAAACGGAGGAGCGACAGCAATGCGGATGGCACCGTTGCAAAGCTGACTTTCTGCAGAAGAGGCACAGACCAAGTTTTTTGCCCTGGCTCTTCGGCTGTGGGAGCAGAGGCCAACCGTTCGTGCTCTACTCGCTGGGATGCTGGGCAGCCCAGCACGGGTGCCTAACAGGTTCCATTTTAATGGACTTTGAGTTGGGAAATGGAGGAGCGACAGCAATGCGGATGGCACCGTTGCAAAGCTGACTTTCTGCAGAAGAGGCACAGCTCAAGTTTTTTGCACTGGCTCTTCGGCTGTGGGAGCAGAGGCCAAATGTTCGTGCTCTACTGCCTGGGATGCTGGGCAGCCCAGCACGGGTGTCAAAGAGGTTCCATTGTAATGGACTTTGAGTTGGGAAATCGAGGATCCTCAGCAATGCGGATGGCACCGTTGCAAAGCTGACTTTCTGCAGAAGAGGCACAGCTCCAGTTTTTTGCCCTGGCTCTTCGGCTGTGGGAGCAGAGACCAACCGTTCATGCTCTTCTCCCCGGGATGCTGGGCAGCCCAGCACAGGTGCCAAAGAGGTTCCATTGTAATGGACTTTGAGTTTGGAAATCGAGGAACCTCAGCGATGCAGATGGCACCGTTGCAAAGCTGACTTTCTGCAGAAGAGGCACAGCTCCAGTTTTTTGCCCTGGCTCATCGGCTGTGGGAGCAGAGGCCAACCGTTCGTGCTCTACTCCCTGGGAGGCTGGGCAGCCCAGCACGGGTGCCAAAGAGATTCCATTGTAATGGAATTTGAGTTGGGAAATCGAGGAACCTCAGCAATGCGGATGGCACCGTTGCAAAGCTGCCTTTCTGCAGAAGAGGCACAGCTCAAGTTTTTTGCCCTGGCTCTTCGGCTGTGGGAGCAGAGACCAACCGTTCGTGCTCTACTCGCTGGGATGCTGGGCAGCCCAGCACGGGTGCCAAAGAGGTTCCATTGTAATGGACTTTGAGTTGGGAAACGGAGGAGCGACAGCAATGCGGATGGCACCGTTGCAAAGCTGACTTTCTGCAGAAGAGGCACAGCTCAAGTTTTTTGCCCTGGCTCTTCGGCTGTGGGAGCAGAGGCCAACCGTTCGTGCTCTACTCGCTGGGATGCTGGGCAGCCCAGCACGGGTGCCAAAGAGGTTCCATTGTAATGGACTTTGAGTTGGGAAATCGAGGAGCGACAGCAATGCGGATGGCACCGTTGCAAATCTGACTTTCTGCAGAAGAGGCACAGCTCAAGCTTTTTGCCCTGGCTCTTCGGCTCTGGGAGCAGAGGCCAACCGTTCGTGCTCTACTCGCTGGGATGCTGGGCAGCCCAGCACGGGTGCCACAGAGGTTCCATTGTAATGGACTTTGAGTTGGGAAATCGAGGAGCGACAGCAATGCGGATGGCACCGTTGCAATGCTCACTTTCTGCAGAAGAGGCACAGCTCAAGCTTTTTGCCCTGGCTCATCGGCTGTGGGAGCACAGGCCAACCGTTCGTGCTCTACTGCCTGGGATGCTGGGCAGCCCAGCACGGGTGCCACAGAGGTTCCATTGAAATGGACTTCGAGTTGGGAAATCGAGGAGCGACAGCAATGCGGATGGCACCGTTGCAAAGCTGACCTTCTGCAGAATAGGCACAGTTAAAGTTTTTTGCCCTGGCTCTTCGGCTGTGGGAGCAGAGGCCAACCGTTCATGCTCTACTGCCTGGGATGTTGGGCAGCAGAGCACGGGTGCCAGAGAGGTTCCTTTGTAATGGACTTTGAGTTGGGAAATCGAGGAGCGACAGCAAAGCTGATGGCACCGTTGCAAAGCTGACTTTCTGCAGAAGAGGCACAGCTCAAGGTTTTTGCCCTGGCTCTTCGTCTGTGGGAGCAGAGGCCAACCGTTCGTGCTCTACTCCCTGGGATGCTGGGCAGCCCAGCACGGGTGCCAAAGAGGTTCCATTGTAATGGCCTATGAGTTGGGAAATCGAGGAGCGACAGCAAAGCGGATGGCACCGTTGCAAAGCTGACTTTCTGCAGAATAGGCACAGTTAAAGTTTTTTGCCCTGGCTCTTCGGCTGTGGGAGCAGAGGCCAACCGTTCGTGCTCTACTCCCTGGGATGCTGGGCAGCCCAGCACGGGTGCCAGAGAGGTTCCATTGTAATGGACTTTGAGTTGGGGAATCGAGGAACCTCAGCGATGCAGATGGCACCGTTGCAAAGCTGACTTTCAGCAGAAGAGTCACAGCTCCAGTTTTTTGCCCTGGCTCATCGGCTGTGGGAGCAGAGGCCAACCGTTCGTGCTCTACTCCCTGGGAGGCTGGGCAGCCCAGCACGGGTGCCAAAGAGATTCCATTGTAATGGAATTTGAGTTGGGAAATCGAGGAACCTCAGCAATGCGGATGGCACCGTTGCAAAGCTGCCTTTCTGCAGAAGAGGCACAGATCAAGTTTTTTGCCCTGGCTCTTCGGCTGTGGGAGCAGAGGCCAAATGTTCGTGCTCTACTCGCTGGGATGCAGGGCAGCCCAGCACGGGTGCCAAAGAGGTTCCATTGTAATGGACTTTGAGTTGGGAAACGGAGGAGCGACAGCAATGCGGATGGCACCGTTGCAAAGCTGACTTTCTGCAGAAGAGGCACAGACCAAGTTTTTCGCCCTGGCTCTTCGGCTGTGGGAGCAGAGGCCAACCGTTCGTGCTCTACTCGCTGGGATGCTGGGCAGCCAAGCACGGGTGCCTAACAGGTTCCATTGTAATGGACTTTGAGTTGGGAAATGGAGGAGCGACAGCAATGCGGATGGCACCGTTGCAAAGCTGACTTTCTGCAGAAGAGGCACAGCTCCAGTTTTTTCCCTTGCTCTTCGGCTGTGGGAGCAGAGGCCAAATGTTCGTGCTCTACTGCCTGGGATGCTGGGCAGCCCAGCACGGGTGTCAAAGAGGTTCCATTGTAATGGACTTTGAGTTGGGAAATCGAGGATCCTCAGCAATGCGGATGGCATCGTTGCAAAGCTGACTTTCTGCAGAAGAGTCACAGCTCCAGTTTTTTGCCCTGGCTCTTCGGCTGTGGGAGCAGAGGCCAACCGTTCGTGCTCTACTCCCTGGGAGGCTGGGCAGCCCAGCACGGGTGCCAAAGAGATTCCATTGTAATGGACTTTGAGTTGGGAAACGGAGGAGCGACAGCAATGCGGATGGCACCGTTGCAAAGCTGACTTTCTGCAGAAGAGGCACAGCTCAAGTTTTTTGCCCTGGCTCTTCGGCTGTGGGAGCAGAGGCCAACCGTTCGTGCTCTACTCGCTGGGATGCTGGGCAGCCCAGCACGGGTGCCAAAGAGGTTCCATTGTAATGGACTTTGAGTTGGGAAATCGAGGAGCGACAGCAATGCGGATGGCACCGTTGCAAATCTGACTTTCAGCAGAAGAGGCACAGCTCAAGCTTTTTGCCCTGGCTCTTCGGCTGTGGGAGCAGAGGCCAACCGTTCGTGCTCTACTCTCTGGGATGCTGGGCAGCCCAGCACGGGTGCCACAGAGGTTCCATTGTAATGGACTTTGAGTTGGGAAATCGAGGAGCGACAGCAATGCGGATGGCACCGTTGCACAGCTGACTTTCTGCAGAAGAGGCACAGCTCAAGTTTTTTGCCCTGGCTCATCGGCTGTGGGAGCAGAGGCCAACCGTTCGTGCTCTACTCCCTGGGATGCTGGGCAGCCCAGCACGGGTGCCACAGAGGTTCCATTGTAATGGACTTTGAGTTGGGAAATCGAGGAGCGACATCAAAGTGGATGGCACTGTTGCAAAGCTGACTTTCTGCAGAAGAGGCACAGCTCAAGTTTTTTGCCCTGGCTCTTCGGCTTTAGGAGCAGAGGCCAGCCGTTCGTGCTCTACTCTCTGGGATGCTGGGCTGCCCAGCACGGGTGCCAGAGAGATTCCATTGTAATGGACTTTGAGTTGGGAAATCAAGGAACCTCAGAAATGCGGATGGCACCGTTGCAAAGCTGACTTTCTGCAGGAGAGGCACAGCTCAAGTTTTTTGCCCTGGCTCTTCGGCTGTGGGAGCAGAGGCCAACCGTTCGTGCTCTACTCTCTGGGATGCTGGGCAGCCCAGCACGGGTGCCACAGAGGTTCCATTGTAATGGACTTCGAGTTGGGAAATCGAGGAGCGACAGCAATGCGGATGGCACCGTTGCAAAGCTGACCTTCTGCAGAATAGGCACAGTTAAAGTTTTTTGCCCTGGCTCTTGGACTGTGGGAGCAGAGGCCAACCGTTCGTGCTCTACTGCCTGGGATGCTGGGAAGCCGAGCACGGGTGCCAGAGATGTTCCTTTGTAATGGACTTTGAGTTGGGAAATCGAGGAGCGACAGCAATGCAAATGGCACCGTTGCAAAGCTGACTTTCTGCAGAAGAGGCACAGCTCAAGTTTTTTGCCCTGGCTCTTCGGCTGTGGGAGCAGAGGCCAACCGTTCGTGCTCTACTCCCTGGGATGCTGGGCAGCCCAGCACGGGTGCCAGAGAGGTTCCATTGTAATGGCCTATGAGTTGGGAAATCGAGGAGCGACAGCAAAGCGGATGGCACCGTTGCAAAGCTGACTTTCTGCAGAAGAGGCACAGCTCAAGTTTTTTGCCCTGGCTCTTCGGCTGTGGGAGCAGAGACCAACCGTTCATGCTCTACTCCCCGGGATGCTGGGCAGCCGAGCACAGGTGCCAAAGAGGTTCCATTTTAATGGACTTTGAGTTGGGAAATCGAGGAGCGACAGCAAAGCGGATGGCACCGTTGCACAGGTGACTTTCTGCAGAAGAGACACAGCTCAAGCTTTTTGCCCTGGCTGTTCGCCTGTAGGAGCAGAGGCCAACCGTTCGTGCTCTACTGCCTGGGATGCTGGGCAGCCCAGCACGGGTGCCAGAGAGGTTCCATTGTAATGGACTTTGAGTTGGGAAATCGAGGAACCTCAGCGATGCAGATGGCACCGTTGCAAAGCTGACTTTCAGCAGAAGAGTCACAGCTCCAGTTTTTTGCCCTGGCTCTTCGGCTGTGGGAGCAGAGGCCAACCGTTCGTGCTCTACTCCCTGGGAGGCTGGGCAGCCCAGCACGGGTGCCAAAGAGATTCCATTGTAATGGAATTTGAGTTGGGAAATCGAGGAACCTCAGCAATGCGGATGGCACCGTTGCAAAGCTGCCTTTCTGCAGAAGAGGCACAGCTCAAGTTTTTTGCCCTGGCTCTTCGGCTGTGGGAGCAGAGGCCAACCGTTCGTGCTCTACTCGCTGGGATGCTGGGCAGCCCAGCACGGGTGCCAAAGAGGTTCCATTGTAATGGACTTTGAGTTGGGAAACGGAGGAGCGACAGCAATGCGGATGGCACCGTTGCAAAGCTGACTTTCTGCAGAAGAGGCACAGACCAAGTTTTTTGCCCTGGCTCTTCGGCTGTGGGAGCAGAGGCCAACCGTTCGTGCTCTACTCGCTGGGATGCTGGGCAGCCCAGCACGGGTGCCAAAGAGGTTCCATTGTAATGGACTTTGAGTTGGGAAATCGAGGAGCGACAGCAATGCGGATGGCACCGTTGCAAATCTGACTTTCAGCAGAAGAGGCACAGCTCAAGCTTTTTGCCCTGGCTCTTCGGCTGTGGGAGCAGAGGCCAACCGTTCGTGCTCTACTCTCTGGGATGCTGGGCAGCCCAGCACGGGTGCCACAGAGGTTCCATTGTAATGGACTTTGAGTTGGGAAATCGAGGAGCGACAGCAATGCGGATGGCACCGTTGCAAAGCTCACTTTCTGCAGAAGAGGCACAGCTCAAGTTTTTTGCCCTGGCTCATCGGCTGTGGGAGCAGAGGCCAACCGTTCGTGCTCTACTCTCTGGGATGCTGGGCAGCCCAGCACGGGTGCCACAGAGGTTCCATTGTAATGGACTTTGAGTTGGGAAATCGAAGAGCGATATCAAAGTGGATGGCACTGTTGCAAAGGTGACTTTCTGCAGAAGAGGCACAGCTCAAGTATTTTGCCCTGGCTCTTTGGCTGTGGGAGCAGAGACCAACCGTTCGTGCTCTACTCGCTGGGATGCAGGGCAGCCCAGCACGGGTGCCAAAGAGGTTCCATTGTAATGGACTTTGAGTTGGGAAATGGAGGATCGACAGCCACGCGGATGGCACTGTTGCAAAGCTGACTTTCTGCAGAACAGGCACAGCTCCAGTTTTTTGCCCTGGCTCATCGGCTGTGGGAGCAGAGGCCAAATGTTCGTGCTCTACTCCCTGGGATGCTGGGCAGCCAAGCACGGGTGGCAAAGAGGTTCCATTGTAATGGACTTTGAGTTGGGAAATCGAGGAGCGACATCAAAGTGGATGGCACTGTTGCAAAGCTGACTTTCTGCAGAAGAGGCACAGCTCAAGTTTTTTGCCCTGGCTCATCGGCTTTAGGAGCAGAGGCCAGCCGTTCGTGCTCTACTCTCCGGGATGCTGGGCTGCCCAGCACGGGTGCCAGAGAGATTCCATTGTAATGGACTTTGAGTTGGGAAATCAAGGAACCTCAGAATTGCGGATGGCACCGTTGCAAAGCTGACTTTCTGCAGGAGAGGCACAGCTCAAGTTTTTTGCCCTGGCTGTTCGGCTGTGGGAGCAGAGGCCAACCGTTCGTGCTCTACTCCCTGGGATGCTGGGCAGCCCAGCACGGGTGCCAGAGAGGTTCCATTTTAATGGACTTTGAGTTGGGAAATCGAGGAACCTCAGCGATGCAGATGGCACCATTGCAAAGCTGCCTTTCTGCAGAAGAGGCACAGATGAAGTTTTTTGCCCTGGCTCTTCGGCTGTGGGAGCAGAGGCCAACCGTTCGTGCTCTACTCACTGGGATGCTGGGCAGCCCAGCACGGGTGCCAAAGAGGTTCCATTGTAATGGACTTTGAGTTGGGAAACGGAGGAGCGACAGCAATGCGGATGGCACCGTTGCAAAGCTGACTTTCTGCAGAAGAGGCACAGACCAAGTTTTTTGCCCTGGCTCTTCGGCTGTGGGAGCAGAGGCCAACCGTTCGTGCTCTACTCGCTGGGATGCTGGGCAGCCCAGCACGGGTGCCTAACAGGTTCCATTTTAAGGGACTTTGAGTTGGGAAATGGAGGAGCGACAGCAATGCGGATGGCACCGTTGCAAAGCTGACTTTCTGCAGAAGAGGCACAGCTCAAGTTTTTTGCCCTGGCTCATCGGCTGTGGGAGCAGAGGCCAAGCGTTCGTGCTCTACTCCCTGGGATGCTGGGCAGCCCAGCACGGGTGCCAAAGAGGTTCCATTGTAATGGACTTTGAGTTGGGAAATCGAGGAGCGACAGCCACGCGGATGGCACTGTTGCAAAGCTGACTTTCTGCAGAACAGGCACAGCTCCAGTTTTTTGCCCTGGCTCATCGGCTGTGGGAGCAGAGGCCAACCGTCCGTGCTCTACTCCCTGGAATGCTGGGCAGCCAAGCACGGGTGGCATAGAGGTTCCATTGTAATGGACTTTGAGTTGGGAAATCGAGGAGCGACAGCAAAGTGGATGGCACTGTTGCAAAGCTGACTTTCTGCAGAAGAGGCACAGCTCAAGTTTTTTGCCCTGGCTCTTCGGCTTTAGGAGCAGAGGCCAGCCGTTCGTGCTCTACTCTCTGGGATGCTGGGCTGCCCAGCACGGGTGCCAGAGAGATTCCATTGTAATGGACTTTGAGTTGGGAAATCAAGGAACCTCAGAAATGCTAATGGCACCGTTGCAAAGGTGACTTTCTGCAGAAGAGTCACAGCTCACGTTTTTTGCCCTGGCTCATCGGCTGTGGGAGCAGAGGCCAAATGTTCGTGCTCTACTCCCTGGGAGGCTGGGCAGCCCAGCACGGGTGCCAAAGAGATTCCATTTTAATGGACTTTGAGTTGGGAAATGGAGGAGCGACAGCAATGCGGATGGCACCGTTGCAAAGCTGACTTTCTGCAGGAGAGGCACAGCTCAAGTTTTTTGCCCTGGCTCTTCGGCTGTGGGAGCAGAGGCCAACCGTTCGTGCTCTACTCCCTGGGATGCTGGGCAGCCCAGCACGGGTGCCACAGAGGTTCCATTGAAATGGACTTCGAGTTGGGAAATCGAAGAGCGACAGCAATGCGGATGGCACCGTTGCAAAGCTGACCTTCTGCAGAATAGGCACAGTTAAAGTTTTTTGCCCTGGCTCTTCGGCTGTGGGAGCAGAGGCCAACCGTTCATGCTCTACTGCCTGGGATGTTGGGCAGCAGAGCACGGGTGCCAGAGAGGTTCCTTTGTAATGGACTTTGAGTTGGGAAATCGAGGAGCGACAGCAAAGCGGATGGCACCGTTGCAAAGCTGACTTTCTGCAGAAGAGGCACAGCTCAAGTTTTTTGCCCTGGCTGTTCGGCTGTGGGAGCAGAGGCCAACCGTTCGTGCTCTACTCGCTGGGATGCTGGGCAGCCCAGCACGGGTGCCAAAGAGGTTCCATTGTAATGGCCTATGAGTTGGGAAATCGAGGAGCGACAGCAAAGCGGATGGCACCGTTGCAAAGCTGACTTTCTGCAGAAGAGGCACAGCTCAAGTTTTTTGCCCTGGCTCTTCGGCTGTGGGAGCAGAGGCCAACCGTTCATGCTCTACTCCCTGGGATGCTGGGCAGCCCAGCACAGGTGCCAAAGAGGTTCCATTGTAATGGACTTTGAGTTGGGAAATCGAGGAGCGACAGCAAAGCGGATGGCACCGTTGCACAGGTGACTTTCTGCAGAAGAGACACAGCTCAAGCTTTTTGCCCTGGCTGTTCGGCTGTAGGAGCAGAGGCCAACCGTTCGTGCTCTACTCCCTGGGATGCTGGGCAGCCCAGCACGGGTGCCAGAGAGGTTCCATTGTAATGGACTTTGAGTTGGGGAATCGAGGAACCTCAGCGATGCAGATGGCACCGTTGCAAAGCTGACTTTCAGCAGAAGAGTCACAGCTCCAGTTTTTTGCCCTGGCTCATCGGCTGTGGGAGCAGAGGCCAACCGTTCGTGCTCTACTCCCTGGGAGGCTGGGCAGCCCAGCACGGGTGCCAAAGAGATTCCATTGTAATGGAATTTGAGTTGGGAAATCGAGGAACCTCAGCAATGCGGATGGCACCGTTGCAAAGCTGCCTTTCTGCAGAAGAGGCACAGATCAAGTTTTTTGCCCTGGCTCTTCGGCTGTGGGAGCAGAGGCCAAATGTTCGTGCTCTACTCGCTGGGATGCAGGGCAGCCCAGCACGGGTGCCAAAGAGGTTCCATTGTAATGGACTTTGAGTTGGGAAACGGAGGAGCGACAGCAATGCGGATGGCACCGTTGCAAAGCTGACTTTCTGCAGGAGAGGCACAGCTCAAGTTTTTTGCCCTGGCTGTTCGGCTGTGGGAGCAGAGGCCAACCGTTCGTGCTCTACTCCCTGGGATGCTGGGCAGCCCAGCACGGGTGCCAGAGAGGTTCCATTGTAATGGACTTTGAGTTGGGAAATCGAGGAACCTCAGCGATGCAGATGGCACCATTGCAAAGCTGACTTTCAGCAGAAGAGTCACAGCTCCAGTTTTTTGCCCTGGCTCATCGGCTGTGGGAGCAGAGGCCAACCGTTCGTGCTCTACTCCCTGGGAGGCTGGGCAGCCCAGCACGGGTGCCAAAGAGATTTCTTTGTAATGGAATTTGAGTTGGGAAATCGAGGAACCTCAGCAATGAGGATGGCACCGTTGCAAAGCTTCCTTTCTGCAGAAGAGGCACAGTGAAAGTTTTTTGCCCTGGCTCTTCGGCTGTGGGAGCAGAGGCCAACCGTTCGTGCTCTACTCGCTGGGATGCTGGGCAGCCCAGCACGGGTGCCAAAGAGGTTCCATTGTAATGGACTTTGAGTTGGGAAACGGAGGAGCGACAGCAATGCGGATGGCACCGTTGCAAAGCTGCCTTTCTGCAGAAGAGGCACAGATCAAGTTTTTTGCCCTGGCTCTTCGGCTGTGGGAGCAGAGGCCAACCGTTCGTGCTCTACTCGCTGGGATGCTGGGCAGCCCAGCACGTTTGCCTAACAGGTTCCATTGTAAGGGACTTTGAGTTGGGAAATGGAGGAGCGACAACAATGCGGATGGCACCGTTGCAAAGCTGACTTTCTGCAGAAGAGGCACAGCTCAAGTTTTTTGCCCTGGCTCTTCGGCTGTGGGAGCAGAGGCCAACCGTTCGTGCTCTACTGCCTGGGATGCTGGGCAGCCCAGCACGGGTGCCAAAGAGGTTCCATTGTAATGGACTTTGAGTTGGGAAATGGAGGATCCTCAGCAATGCGGATGGCACCGTTGCAAAGCTGACTTTCTGCAGAAGAGGCACAGCTCAAGTTTTTTGCCCTGGCTCTTCGGCTGTGGGAGCAGAGGCCAACCGTTCGTGCTCTACTCGCTGGGATGCTGGGCAGCCCAGCACGGGTGCCAGAGAGGTTCCATTGTAATGGACTTTGAGTTGGGAAATCGAGGAGCGACAGCAAAGTGGATGGCACCGTTGCACAGGTGACTTTCTGCAGAAGAGACACAGCTCAAGCTTTTTGCCCTGGCTGTTCGGCTGTCGGAGCAGAGGCCAACCGTTCGTGCTGTACTCCCTGGGATGCTGGGCAGCCCAGCACGGGTGCCAGAGAGGTTCCATTGTAATGGACTTTGAGTTGGGAAATCGAGGAACCTCAGCGATGCAGATGGCACCGTTGCAAAGCTGACTTTCAGCAGAAGAGTCACAGCTCCAGTTTTTTGCCCTGGCTCATCGGCTGTGGGAGCAGAGGCCAACCGTTCGTGCTCTACTCCCTGGGATGCTGGGCAGCCCAGCACGGGTGCCAAAGAGGTTCCATTGTAATGGACTTTGAGTTGGGAAATCGAGGAGCGACAGCAAAGCGGATGGCACCGTTGCACAGGTGACTTTCTGCAGAAGAGACACAGCTCAAGCTTTTTGCCCTGGCTGTTCGGCTGTAGGAGCAGAGGCCAACCGTTCGTGCTCTACTCCCTGGGATGCTGGGCAGCCCAGCACGGGTGCCAGAGAGGTTCCATTGTAATGGACTTTGAGTTGGGGAATCGAGGAACCTCAGCGATGCAGATGGCACCGTTGCAAAGCTGACTTTCAGCAGAAGAGTCACAGCTCCAGTTTTTTGCCCTGGCTCATCGGCTGTGGGAGCAGAGGCCAACCGTTCGTGCTCTACTCCCTGGGAGGCTGGGCAGCCCAGCACGGGTGCCAAAGAGGTTCCATTGTAATGGAATTTGAGTTGGGAAATCGAGGAACCTCAGCAATGCGGATGGCACCGTTGCAAAGCTGCCTTTCTGCAGAAGAGGCACAGATCAAGTTTTTTGCCCTGGCTCATCGGCTGTGGGAGCAGAGGCCAACCGTTCGTGCTCTACTCACTGGGATGCTGGGCAGCCCAGCACGGGTGCCAAAGAGGTTCCATTGTAATGGACTTTGAGTTGGGAAACGGAGGAGCGACAGCAATGCGGATGGCACCGTTGCAAAGCTGACTTTCTGCAGAAGAGGCACAGCTCAAGTTTTTTGCCCTGGCTCTTCGGCTGTGGGAGCAGAGGCCAACCGTTCGTGCTCTACTCGCTGGGATGCTGGGCAGCCCAGCACGGGTGCCTAACAGGTTCCATTTTAAGGGACTTTGAGTTGGGAAATGGAGGAGCGACAGCAATGCGGATGGCACCGTTGCAAAGCTGACTTTCTGCAGAAGAGGCACAGCTCAAGTTTTTTGCCCTGGCTCATCGGCTGTGGGAGCAGAGGCCAACCGTTCGTGCTCTACTCTCTGGGATGCTGGGCAGCCCAGCACGGGTGCCACAGAGGTTCCATTGTAATGGACTTTGAGTTGGGAAATCGAGGAGCGACAGCCACGCGGATGGCACTGTTGCAAAGCTGACTTTCTGCAGAACAGGCACAGCTCCAGTTTTTTGCCCTGGCTCATCGGCTGTGGGAGCAGAGGCCAACCGTCCGTGCTCTACTCCCTGGAATGCTGGGCAGCCAAGCACGGGTGGCAAAGAGGTTCCATTGTAATGGACTTTGAGTTGGGAAATCGAGGAGCGACAGCAAAGTGGATGGCACTGTTGCAAAGCTGACTTTCTGCAGAAGAGGCACAGCTCAAGTTTTTTGCCCTGGCTCTTCGGCTTTAGGAGCAGAGGCCAGCCGTTCGTGCTCTACTCTCTGGGATGCTGGGCTGCCCAGCACGGGTGCCAGAGAGATTCCATTGTAATGGACTTTGAGTTGGGAAATCAAGGAACCTCAGAAATGCTAATGGCACCGTTGCAAAGGTGACTTTCTGCAGAAGAGTCACAGCTCACGTTTTTTGCCCTGGCTCATCGGCTGTGGGAGCAGAGGCCAAATGTTCGTGCTCTACTCCCTGGGAGGCTGGGCAGCCCAGCACGGGTGCCAAAGAGATTCCATTTTAATGGACTTTGAGTTGGGAAATGGAGGAGCGACAGCAATGCGGATGGCACCGTTGCAAAGCTGACTTTCTGCAGGAGAGGCACAGCTCAAGTTTTTTGCCCTGGCTCTTCGGCTGTGGGAGCAGAGGCCAACCGTTCGTGCTCTACTCCCTGGGATGCTGGGCAGCCCAGCACGGGTGCCACAGAGGTTCCATTGAAATGGACTTCGAGTTGGGAAATCGAGGAGCGACAGCAATGCGGATGGCACCGTTGCAAAGCTGACCTTCTGCAGAATAGGCACAGTTAAAGTTTTTTGCCCTGGCTCTTCGGCTGTGGGAGCAGAGGCCAACCGTTCATGCTCTACTGCCTGGGATGTTGGGCAGCAGAGCACGGGTGCCAGAGAGGTTCCTTTGTAATGGACTTTGAGTTGGGAAATCGAGGAGCGACAGCAAAGCGGATGGCACCGTTGCAAAGCTGACTTTCTGCAGAAGAGGCACAGCTCAAGTTTTTTGCCCTGGCTGTTCGGCTGTGGGAGCAGAGGCCAACCGTTCGTGCTCTACTCCCTGGGATGCTGGGCAGCCCAGCACGGGTGCCAAAGAGGTTCCATTGTAATGGCCTATGAGTTGGGAAATCGAGGAGCGACAGCAAAGCGGATGGCACCGTTGCAAAGCTGACTTTCTGCAGAAGAGGCACAGCTCAAGTTTTTTGCCCTGGCTCTTCGGCTGTGGGAGCAGAGGCCAACCGTTCATGCTCTACTCCCTGGGATGCTGGGCAGCCCAGCACAGGTGCCAAAGAGGTTCCATTGTAATGGACTTTGAGTTGGGAAATCGAGGAGCGACAGCAATGCGGATGGCACCGTTGCAAAGCTGACTTTCTGCAGGAGAGGCACAGCTCAAGTTTTTTGCCCTGGCTGTTCGGCTGTGGGAGCAGAGGCCAACCGTTCGTGCTCTACTCCCTGGGATGCTGGGCAGCCCAGCACGGGTGCCAGAGAGGTTCCATTGTAATGGACTTTGAGTTGGGAAATCGAGGAACCTCAGCGATGCAGATGGCACCATTGCAAAGCTGACTTTCAGCAGAAGAGTCACAGCTCCAGTTTTTTGCCCTGGCTCATCGGCTGTGGGAGCAGAGGCCAACCGTTCGTGCTCTACTCCCTGGGAGGCTGGGCAGCCCAGCACGGGTGCCAAAGAGATTTCATTGTAATGGAATTTGAGTTGGGAAATCGAGGAACCTCAGCAATGAGGATGGCACCGTTGCAAAGCTGCCTTTCTGCAGAAGAGGCACAGTTAAAGTTTTTTGCCCTGGCTCTTCGGCTGTGGGAGCAGAGGCCAACCGTTCGTGCTCTACTCGCTGGGATGCTGGGCAGCCCAGCACGGGTGCCAAAGAGGTTCCATTGTAATGGACTTTGAGTTGGGAAACGGAGGAGCGACAGCAATGCGGATGGCACCGTTGCAAAGCTGCCTTTCTGCAGAAGAGGCACAGATCAAGTTTTTTGCCCTGGCTCTTCGGCTGTGGGAGCAGAGGCCAACCGTTCGTGCTCTACTCGCTGGGATGCTGGGCAGCCCAGCACGTTTGCCTAACAGGTTCCATTGTAAGGGACTTTGAGTTGGGAAATGGAGGAGCGACAACAATGCGGATGGCACCGTTGCAAAGCTGACTTTCTGCAGAAGAGGCACAGCTCAAGTTTTTTGCCCTGGCTCATCGGCTGTGGGAGCAGAGGCCAAATGTTCGTGCTCTACTCCCTGGGATGCTGGGCAGCCCAGCACGGGTGCCAAAGAGGTTCCATTGTAATGGACTTTGAGTTGGGAAATGGAGGATCCTCAGCAATGCGGATGGCACCGTTGCAAAGCTGACTTTCTGCAGAAGAGGCACAGCTCAAGTTTTTTGCCCTGGCTCTTCGGCTGTGGGAGCAGAGGCCAACCGTTCGTGCTCTACTCGCTGGGATGCTGGGCAGCCCAGCACGGGTGCCAGAGAGGTTCCATTGTAATGGACTTTGAGTTGGGAAATCGAGGAGCGACAGCAAAGTGGATGGCACCGTTGCACAGGTGACTTTCTGCAGAAGAGACACAGCTCAAGCTTTTTGCCCTGGCTGTTCGGCTGTCGGAGCAGAGGCCAACCGTTCGTGCTGTACTCCCTGGGATGCTGGGCAGCCCAGCACGGGTGCCAGAGAGGTTCCATTGTAATGGACTTTGAGTTGGGAAATCGAGGAACCTCAGCGATGCAGATGGCACCGTTGCAAAGCTGACTTTCAGCAGAAGAGTCACAGCTCCAGTTTTTTGCCCTGGCTCATCGGCTGTGGGAGCAGAGGCCAACCGTTCGTGCTCTACTCCCTGGGATGCTGGGCAGCCCAGCACGGGTGCCAAAGATGTTCCATTGTAATGGACTTTGAGTTGGGAAATGGAGGATCGACAGCCACGCGGATGGCACTGTTGCAAAGCTGACTTTCTGCAGAAGAGGCACAGCTCCAGTTTTTTGCCCTGGCTCATCGGCTGTGGGAGCAGAGGCCAACCGTCCGTGCTCTACTCCCTGGAATGCTGGGCAGCCAATCACGGGTGGCAAAGAGGTTCCATTGTAATGTACTTTGAGTTGGGAAATCGAGGAGCGACAGCAAAGTGGATGGCACTGTTGCAAAGCTGACTTTCTGCAGAAGAGGCACAGCTCAAGTTTTTTGCCCTGGCTCTTCGGCTTTAGGAGCAGAGGCCAGCCGTTCGTGCTCTACTGCCTGGGATGCTGGGCTGCCCAGCACGGGTGCCAGAGAGATTCCATTGTAATGGACTTTGAGTTGGGAAATCAAGGAACCTCAGAAATGCGGATGGCACCGTTGCAAAGGTGACTTTCTGCAGAAGAGTCACAGCTCACGTTTTTTGCCCTGGCTCATCGGCTGTGGGAGCAGAGGCCAAATGTTCGTGCTCTACTCCCTGGGAGGCTGGGCAGCCCAGCACGGGTGCCAAAGAGATTCCATTTTAATGGACTTTGAGTTGGGAAATGGAGGAGCGACAGCAATGCGGATGGCACCGTTGCAAAGCTGACTTTCTGCAGGAGAGGCACAGCTCAAGTTTTTTGCCCTGGCTCTTCGGCTGTGGGAGCAGAGGCCAACCGTTCGTGCTCTACTCCCTGGGATGCTGGGCAGCCCAGCACGGGTGCCACAGAGGTTCCATTGAAATGGACTTCGAGTTGGGAAATCGAGGAGCGACAGCAATGCGGATGGCACCGTTGCAAAGCTGACCTTCTGCAGAATAGGCACAGTTAAAGTTTTTTGCCCTGGCTCTTCGGCTGTGGGAGCAGAGGCCAACCGTTCATGCTCTACTGCCTGGGATGTTGGGCAGCAGAGCACGGGTGCCAGAGAGGTTCCTTTGTAATGGACTTTGAGTTGGGAAATCGAGGAGCGACAGCAATGCGGATGGCACCGTTGCAAAGCTGACTTTCTGCAGAAGAGGCACAGCTCAAGTTTTTTGCCCTGGCTCTTCGTCTGTGGGAGCAGAGGCCAACCGTTCGTGCTCTACTCCCTGGGATGCTGGGCAGCCCAGCACGGGTGCCAAAGAGGTTCCATTGTAATGGCCTATGAGTTGGGAAATCGAGGAGCGACAGCAAAGCGGATGGCACCGTTGCAAAGCTGACTTTCTGCAGAAGAGGCACAGCTCAAGTTTTTTGCCCTGGCTCTTCGGCTGTGGGAGCAGAGGCCAACCGTTCATGCTCTAGTCCCTGGGATGCTGGGCAGCCCAGCACAGGTGCCAAAGAGGTTCCATTGTAATGGACTTTGAGTTGGGAAATCGAGGAGCGACAGCAAAGCGGATGGCACCGTTGCAGAGGTGACTTTCTGCAGAAGAGACACAGCTCAAGCTTTTTGCCCTGGCTGTTCGGCTGTAGGAGCAGAGGCCAACCGTTCGTGCTCTACTCCCTGGGATGCTGGGCAGCCCAGCACGGGTGCCAGAGAGGTTCCATTGTAATGGACTTTGAGTTGGGGAATCGAGGAACCTCAGCGATGCAGATGGCACCGTTGCAAAGCTGACTTTCAGCAGAAGAGTCACAGCTCCAGTTTTTTGCCCTGGCTCATCGGCTGTGGGAGCAGAGGCCAACCGTTCGTGCTCTACTCCCTGGGAGGCTGGGCAGCCCAGCACGGGTGCCAAAGAGATTCCATTGTAATGGAATTTGAGTTGGGAAATCGAGGAACCTCAGCAATGCGGATGGCACCGTTGCAAAGCTGCCTTTCTGCAGAAGAGGCACAGATCAAGTTTTTTGCCCTGGCTCTTCGGCTGTGGGAGCAGAGGCCAACCGTTCATGCTCTACTCTCTGGGATGCTGGGCAGCCCAGCACGGGTGCCAAAGAGGTTCCATTGTAATGGACTTTGAGTTGGGAAACGGAGGAGCGACAGCAATGCGGATGGCACCGTTGCAAAGCTGACTTTCTGCAGAAGAGGCACAGATCAAGTTTTTTGCCCTGGCTCTTCGGCTGTGGGAGCAGAGGCCAACCGTTCGTGCTCTACTCGCTGGGATGCTGGGCAGCCCAGCACGTTTGCCTAACAGGTTCCATTGTAAGGGACTTTGAGTTGGGAAATGGAGGAGCGACAACAATGCGGATGGCACCGTTGCAAAGCTGACTTTCTGCAGAAGAGGCACAGCTCAAGTTTTTTGCCCTGGCTCTTCGGCTGTGGGAGCAGAGGCCAAATGTTCGTGCTCTACTCCCTGGGATGCTGGGCAGCCCAGCACGGGTGCCAAAGAGGTTCCATTGTAATGGACTTTGAGTTGGGAAATGGAGGATCCTCAGCAATGCGGATGGCACCGTTGCAAAGCTGACTTTCTGCAGAAGAGGCACAGCTCAAGTTTTTTGCCCTGGCTCTTCGGCTGTGGGAGCAGAGGCCAACCGTTCGTGCTCTACTCGCTGGGATGCTGGGCAGCCCAGCACGGGTGCCAGAGAGGTTCCATTGTAATGGACTTTGAGTTGGGAAATCGAGGAGCGACAGCAAAGTGGATGGCACCGTTGCACAGGTGACTTTCTGCAGAAGAGACACAGCTCAAGCTTTTTGCCCTGGCTGTTCGGCTGTCGGAGCAGAGGCCAACCGTTCGTGCTGTACTCCCTGGGATGCTGGGCAGCCCAGCACGGGTGCCAGAGAGGTTCCATTGTAATGGACTTTGAGTTGGGAAATCGAGGAACCTCAGCGATGCAGATGGCACCGTTGCAAAGCTGACTTTCAGCAGAAGAGTCACAGCTCCAGTTTTTTGCCCTGGCTCATCGGCTGTGGGAGCAGAGGCCAACCGTTCGTGCTCTACTCCCTGGGATGCTGGGCAGCCCAGCACGGGTGCCAAAGATGTTCCATTGTAATGGACTTTGAGTTGGGAAATGGAGGATCGACAGCCACGCGGATGGCACTGTTGCAAAGCTGACTTTCTGCAGAAGAGGCACAGCTCCAGTTTTTTGCCCTGGCTCATCGGCTGTGGGAGCAGAGGCCAACCGTCCGTGCTCTACTCCCTGGAATGCTGGGCAGCCAATCACGGGTGGCAAAGAGGTTCCATTGTAATGTACTTTGAGTTGGGAAATCGAGGAGCGACAGCAAAGTGGATGGCACTGTTGCAAAGCTGACTTTCTGCAGAAGAGGCACAGCTCAAGTTTTTTGCCCTGGCTCTTCGGCTTTAGGAGCAGAGGCCAGCCGTTCGTGCTCTACTCTCTGGGATGCTGGGCTGCCCAGCACGGGTGCCAGAGAGATTCCATTGTAATGGACTTTGAGTTGGGAAATCAAGGAACCTCAGAAATGCGGATGGCACCGTTGCAAAGGTGACTTTCTGCAGAAGAGTCACAGCTCACGTTTTTTGCCCTGGCTCATCGGCTGTGGGAGCAGAGGCCAAATGTTCGTGCTCTACTCCCTGGGAGGCTGGGCAGCCCAGCACGGGTGCCAAAGAGATTCCATTTTAATGGACTTTGAGTTGGGAAATGGAGGAGCGACAGCAATGCGGATGGCACCGTTGCAAAGCTGACTTTCTGCAGGAGAGGCACAGCTCAAGTTTTTTGCCCTGGCTCTTCGGCTGTGGGAGCAGAGGCCAACCGTTCGTGCTCTACTCCCTGGGATGCTGGGCAGCCCAGCACGGGTGCCACAGAGGTTCCATTGAAATGGACTTCGAGTTGGGAAATCGAGGAGCGACAGCAATGCGGATGGCACCGTTGCAAAGCTGACCTTCTGCAGAATAGGCACAGTTAAAGTTTTTTGCCCTGGCTCTTCGGCTGTGGGAGCAGAGGCCAACCGTTCATGCTCTACTGCCTGGGATGTTGGGCAGCAGAGCACGGGTGCCAGAGAGGTTCCTTTGTAATGGACTTTGAGTTGGGAAATCGAGGAGCGACAGCAAAGCTGATGGCACCGTTGCAAAGCTGACTTTCTGCAGAAGAGGCACAGCTCAAGTTTTTTGCCCTGGCTCTTCGTCTGTGGGAGCAGAGGCCAACCGTTCGTGCTCTACTCCCTGGGATGCTGGGCAGCCCAGCACGGGTGCCAAAGAGGTTCCATTGTAATGGCCTATGAGTTGGGAAATCGAGGAGCGACAGCAAAGCGGATGGCACCGTTGCAAAGCTGACTTTCTGCAGAAGAGGCACAGCTCAAGTTTTTTGCCCTGGCTCTTCGGCTGTGGGAGCAGAGGCCAACCGTTCATGCTCTACTCCCTGGGATGCTGGGCAGCCCAGCACAGGTGCCAAAGAGGTTCCATTGTAATGGACTTTGAGTTGGGAAATCGAGGAGCGACAGCAAAGCGGATGGCACCGTTGCACAGGTGACTTTCTGCAGAAGAGACACAGCTCAAGCTTTTTGCCCTGGCTGTTCGGCTGTAGGAGCAGAGGCCAACCGTTCGTGCTCTACTCCCTGGGATGCTGGGCAGCCCAGCACGGGTGCCAGAGAGGTTCCATTGTAATGGACTTTGAGTTGGGGAATCGAGGAACCTCAGCGATGCAGATGGCACCGTTGCAAAGCTGACTTTCAGCAGAAGAGTCACAGCTCCAGTTTTTTGCCCTGGCTCATCGGCTGTGGGAGCAGAGGCCAACCGTTCGTGCTCTACTCCCTGGGAGGCTGGGCAGCCCAGCACGGGTGCCAAAGAGATTCCATTGTAATGGAATTTGAGTTGGGAAATCGAGGAACCTCAGCAATGCGGATGGCACCGTTGCAAAGCTGCCTTTCTGCAGAAGAGGCACAGATCAAGTTTTTTGCCCTGGCTCTTCGGCTGTGGGAGCAGAGGCCAAATGTTCGTGCTCTACTCGCTGGGATGCAGGGCAGCCCAGCACGGGTGCCAAAGAGGTTCCATTGTAATGGACTTTGAGTTGGGAAACGGAGGAGCGACAGCAATGCGGATGGCACCGTTGCAAAGCTGACTTTCTGCAGAAGAGGCACAGCTCAAGTTTTTTGCCCTGGCTCTTCGGCTGTGGGAGCAGAGGCCAACCGTTCGTGCTCTACTCGCTGGGATGCTGGGCAGCCCAGCACGTTTGCCTAACAGGTTCCATTGTAAGGGACTTTGAGTTGGGAAATGGAGGAGCGACAACAATGCGGATGGCACCGTTGCAAAGCTGACTTTCTGCAGAAGAGGCACAGCTCAAGTTTTTTGCCCTGGCTCTTCGGCTGTGGGAGCAGAGGCCAAATGTTCGTGCTCTACTCCCTGGGATGCTGGGCAGCCCAGCACGGGTGCCAAAGAGGTTCCATTGTAATGGACTTTGAGTTGGGAAATGGAGGATCCTCAGCAATGCGGATGGCACCGTTGCAAAGCTGACTTTCTGCAGAAGAGGCACAGCTCAAGTTTTTTGCCCTGGCTCTTCGGCTGTGGGAGCAGAGGCCAACCGTTCGTGCTCTACTCGCTGGGATGCTGGGCAGCCCAGCACGGGTGCCAGAGAGGTTCCATTGTAATGGACTTTGAGTTGGGAAATCGAGGAGCGACAGCAAAGTGGATGGCACCGTTGCACAGGTGACTTTCTGCAGAAGAGACACAGCTCAAGCTTTTTGCCCTGGCTGTTCGGCTGTCGGAGCAGAGGCCAACTGTTCGTGCTGTACTCCCTGGGATGCTGGGCAGCCCAGCACGGGTGCCAGAGAGGTTCCATTGTAATGGACTTTGAGTTGGGAAATCGAGGAACCTCAGCGATGCAGATGGCACCGTTGCAAAGCTGACTTTCAGCAGAAGAGTCACAGCTCCAGTTTTTTGCCCTGGCTCATCGGCTGTGGGAGCAGAGGCCAAATGTTCGTGCTCTACTCCCTGGGATGCTGGGCAGCCCAGCACGGGTGCCAAAGATGTTCCATTGTAATGGACTTTGAGTTGGGAAATGGAGGATCGACAGCCACGCGGATGGCACTGTTGCAAAGCTGACTTTCTGCAGAAGAGGCACAGCTCCAGTTTTTTGCCCTGGCTCATCGGCTGTGGGAGCAGAGGCCAACCGTCCGTGCTCTACTCCCTGGAATGCTGGGCAGCCAATCACGGGTGGCAAAGAGGTTCCATTGTAATGTACTTTGAGTTGGGAAATCGAGGAGCGACAGCAAAGTGGATGGCACTGTTGCAAAGCTGACTTTCTGCAGAAGAGGCACAGCTCAAGTTTTTTGCCCTGGCTCTTCGGCTTTAGGAGCAGAGGCCAGCCGTTCGTGCTCTACTCTCTGGGATGCTGGGCTGCCCAGCACGGGTGCCAGAGAGATTCCATTGTAATGGACTTTGAGTTGGGAAATCAAGGAACCTCAGAAATGCGGATGGCACCGTTGCAAAGGTGACTTTCTGCAGAAGAGTCACAGCTCACGTTTTTTGCCCTGGCTCATCGGCTGTGGGAGCAGAGGCCAAATGTTCGTGCTCTACTCCCTGGGAGGCTGGGCAGCCCAGCACGGGTGCCAAAGAGATTCCATTTTAATGGACTTTGAGTTGGGAAATGGAGGAGCGACAGCAATGCGGATGGCACCGTTGCAAAGCTGACTTTCTGCAGGAGAGGCACAGCTCAAGTTTTTTGCCCTGGCTCTTCGGCTGTGGGAGCAGAGGCCAACCGTTCGTGCTCTACTCCCTGGGATGCTGGGCAGCCCAGCACGGGTGCCACAGAGGTTCCATTGAAATGGACT
The DNA here is from genome assembly GCF_963264785.1 of Psittacula echo. Classification (NCBI taxonomy): domain Eukaryota; kingdom Metazoa; phylum Chordata; class Aves; order Psittaciformes; family Psittacidae; genus Psittacula; species Psittacula echo. The sequence goes on along the minus strand of NW_027664212.1, from coordinate 484,336 downwards.
TCGAGTTGGGAAATCGAGGAGCGACAGCAATGCGGATGGCACCGTTGCAAAGCTGACCTTCTGCAGAATAGGCACAGTTAAAGTTTTTTGCCCTGGCTCTTCGGCTGTGGGAGCAGAGGCCAACCGTTCATGCTCTACTGCCTGGGATGTTGGGCAGCAGAGCACGGGTGCCAGAGAGGTTCCTTTGTAATGGACTTTGAGTTGGGAAATCGAGGAGCGACAGCAAAGTGGATGGCACCGTTGCACAGGTGACTTTCTGCAGAAGAGACACAGCTCAAGCTTTTTGCCCTGGCTGTTCGGCTGTCGGAGCAGAGGCCAACTGTTCGTGCTGTACTCCCTGGGATGCTGGGCAGCCCAGCACGGGTGCCAGAGAGGTTCCATTGTAATGGACTTTGAGTTGGGAAATCGAGGAACCTCAGCGATGCAGATGGCACCGTTGCAAAGCTGACTTTCAGCAGAAGAGTCACAGCTCCAGTTTTTTGCCCTGGCTCATCGGCTGTGGGAGCAGAGGCCAACCGTTCGTGCTCTACTCCCTGGGATGCTGGGCAGCCCAGCACGGGTGCCAAAGATGTTCCATTGTAATGGACTTTGAGTTGGGAAATGGAGGATCGACAGCCACGCGGATGGCACTGTTGCAAAGCTGACTTTCTGCAGAAGAGGCACAGCTCCAGTTTTTTGCCCTGGCTCATCGGCTGTGGGAGCAGAGGCCAACCGTCCGTGCTCTACTCCCTGGAATGCTGGGCAGCCAATCACGGGTGGCAAAGAGGTTCCATTGTAATGTACTTTGAGTTGGGAAATCGAGGAGCGACAGCAAAGTGGATGGCACTGTTGCAAAGCTGACTTTCTGCAGAAGAGGCACAGCTCAAGTTTTTTGCCCTGGCTCTTCGGCTTTAGGAGCAGAGGCCAGCCGTTCGTGCTCTACTCTCTGGGATGCTGGGCTGCCCAGCACGGGTGCCAGAGAGATTCCATTGTAATGGACTTTGAGTTGGGAAATCAAGGAACCTCAGAAATGCGGATGGCACCGTTGCAAAGGTGACTTTCTGCAGAAGAGTCACAGCTCACGTTTTTTGCCCTGGCTCATCGGCTGTGGGAGCAGAGGCCAAATGTTCGTGCTCTACTCCCTGGGAGGCTGGGCAGCCCAGCACGGGTGCCAAAGAGATTCCATTTTAATGGACTTTGAGTTGGGAAATGGAGGAGCGACAGCAATGCGGATGGCACCGTTGCAAAGCTGACTTTCTGCAGGAGAGGCACAGCTCAAGTTTTTTGCCCTGGCTCTTCGGCTGTGGGAGCAGAGGCCAACCGTTCGTGCTCTACTCCCTGGGATGCTGGGCAGCCCAGCACGGGTGCCACAGAGGTTCCATTGAAATGGACTTCGAGTTGGGAAATCGAGGAGCGACAGCAATGCGGATGGCACCGTTGCAAAGCTGACCTTCTGCAGAATAGGCACAGTTAAAGTTTTTTGCCCTGGCTCTTCGGCTGTGGGAGCAGAGGCCAACCGTTCATGCTCTACTGCCTGGGATGTTGGGCAGCAGAGCACGGGTGCCAGAGAGGTTCCTTTGTAATGGACTTTGAGTTGGGAAATCGAGGAGCGACAGCAAAGCTGATGGCACCGTTGCAAAGCTGACTTTCTGCAGAAGAGGCACAGCTCAAGTTTTTTGCCCTGGCTCTTCGGCTGTGGGAGCAGAGGCCAACCGTTCGTGCTCTACTCCCTGGGATGCTGGGCAGCCCAGCACGGGTGCCAAAGAGGTTCCATTGTAATGGCCTATGAGTTGGGAAATCGAGGAGCGACAGCAAAGCGGATGGCACCGTTGCAAAGCTGACTTTCTGCAGAAGAGGCACAGCTCAAGTTTTTTGCCCTGGCTCTTCGGCTGTGGGAGCAGAGGCCAACCGTTCATGCTCTACTCCCTGGGATGCTGGGCAGCCCAGCACAGGTGCCAAAGAGGTTCCAATGTAATGGACTTTGAGTTGGGAAATCGAGGAGCGACAGCAAAGCGGATGGCACCGTTGCACAGGTGACTTTCTGCAGAAGAGACACAGCTCAAGCTTTTTGCCCTGGCTGTTCGGCTGTAGGAGCAGAGGCCAACCGTTCGTGCTCTACTCCCTGGGATGCTGGGCAGCCCAGCACGGGTGCCAGAGAGGTTCCATTGTAATGGACTTTGAGTTGGGGAATCGAGGAACCTCAGCGATGCAGATGGCACCGTTGCAAAGCTGACTTTCAGCAGAAGAGTCACAGCTCCAGTTTTTTGCCCTGGCTCATCGGCTGTGGGAGCAGAGGCCAACCGTTCGTGCTCTACTCCCTGGGAGGCTGGGCAGCCCAGCACGGGTGCCAAAGAGATTCCATTGTAATGGAATTTGAGTTGGGAAATCGAGGAACCTCAGCAATGCGGATGGCACCGTTGCAAAGCTGCCTTTCTGCAGAAGAGGCACAGATCAAGTTTTTTGCCCTGGCTCTTCGGCTGTGGGAGCAGAGGCCAAATGTTCGTGCTCTACTCGCTGGGATGCAGGGCAGCCCAGCACGGGTGCCAAAGAGGTTCCATTGTAATGGACTTTGAGTTGGGAAACGGAGGAGCGACAGCAATGCGGATGGCACCGTTGCAAAGCTGACTTTCTGCAGAAGAGGCACAGCTCAAGTTTTTTGCCCTGGCTCTTCGGCTGTGGGAGCAGAGGCCAACCGTTCGTGCTCTACTCGCTGGGATGCTGGGCAGCCCAGCACGGGTGCCAAAGAGGTTCCATTGTAATGGACTTTGAGTTGGGAAATCGAGGAGCGACAGCAATGCGGATGGCACCGTTGCAAATCTGACTTTCAGCAGAAGAGGCACAGCTCAAGCTTTTTGCCCTGGCTCTTCGGCTGTGGGAGCAGAGGCCAACCGTTCGTGCTCTACTCTCTGGGATGCTGGGCAGCCCAGCACGGGTGCCAAAGAGGTTCCATTGTAATGGACTTTGAGTTGGGAAATCGAGGATCCTCAGCAATGCGGATGGCACCGTTGCAAAGCTGATTTTCTACAGAAGAGGCACAGCTGAAGTTTTTTGCCCTGGCTCTTTGGCTGTGGGAGCAAAGGCCAACAGTTCGTGCTCTACTGCCTGGGATGCTGGGCAGCCCAGCACGGGTGCCAAAGAGGTTCCATTGTAATGGCCTTTGAGTTCGGAAATCGAGGATCCTCAGCAATGCGGATGGCACCGTTGCAAAGCTGACTTTCTGCAGAAGAGACACAGCTCAAGTTTTTTGCCCTGGCTCTTCGTCTGTGGGAGCAGAGGCCAACCGTTCATGCTCTACTCCCTGGGATGCTGGGCAGCCCAGCACGGGTGCCAAAGAGGTTCCATTGTAATGGACTTTGAGTTGGGAAATGGAGGAGCAACAGCAATGCGGATGGCACAGTTGCAAAGCTGACTTTCTGCAGAAGAGGCACAGCTCAAGTTTTTTGCCCTGTCTCTTCGGCTGTGGGAGCAGAGGCCAACCGTTCATGCTCTACTCTCTGGGATGCTGGGCAGCCCAGCACGGGTGCCAAAGAGGTTCCATTGTAATGGACTTTGAGTTGGGAAATGGAGGAGCGACAGCAATGCGGATGGCACAGTTGCAAAGCTGACTTTCTGCAGAAGAGGCACAGCTCAAGTTTTTTGCCCTGGCTCTTCGGCTGTGGGAGCAGAGGCCAACCGTTCGTGCTCTACTACCTGGGACGCTGGGCAGCCGAGCACGGGTGCCAGAGAGGTTCCATTGTAATGGACTTTGAGTTGGGAAATCGAGGAGCGACAGCAATACGGATGGCACAGTTGCAAAGTTGACTTTCTGCAGAAGAGGCACAGCTCAAGTTTTTTGCCCTGGCTCTTCGGCTGTGGGAGCAGAGGCCAACCGTTCGTGCTCTACTCCCTGGGATGCTGGGCAGCCCAGCACGGGTGCCAAAGAGGTTCCATTGTAATGGACTTTGAGTTGGGAAATCGAAGAGCGACAGCAATGCGGATGGCACCGTTGCAAAGCTGACTTTCTGCAGAAGAGGCACAGATCAAGTTTTTTGCCCTGGCTCTTCGGCTGTGGGAGCAGAGGCCAACCGTTCGTTCTCTACTCCCTGGGATGCTGGGCAGCCCAGCTCGGGTGCCAAAGATGTTCCATTTTAATGGACTTTGAGTTGGGAAATCGAAGAGCGACAGTAAAGCGGATGGCACCGTTGCAAAGCTGACTTTCTGCAGAAGAGGCACAGCTCAAGTTTTTTGCCCTGGCTCTTCGGCTGTGGGAGCAGAGGCCAACCGTTCGTGCTCTACTCCCTGGGATGCTGGGCAGCCCAGCACGGGTGCCAAAGAGGTTCCATTGTAATGGACTTTGAGTTGGGAAATGGAGGAGCGACAGCAATACGGATGGCACCGTTGCAAAGCTGACTTTCTGCAGAAGAGGCACAGCTCAAGTTTTTTGCCCTGTCTCTTCGGCTGTGGGAGCAGAGGCCAACCGTTCGTGCTCTACTCCCTGGGATGCTGGGCAGCCCAGCACGGGTGCCAAAGAGGTTCCATTGTAATGGACTTTGAGTTGGGAAATCGAGGATCCTCAGCAATGCAGATGGCACCGTTGCAAAGCTGATTTTCTGCAGAAGAGGCACAGCTGAAGTTTTTTGCCCTGGCTCTTTGGCTGTGGGAGCAGAGGCCAACCGTTCGTGCTCTACTCCCTGGGATGCTGGGCAGCCCAGCACGGGTGCCACAGAGGTTCCATTGTAATGGCCTTTGAGTTCGGAAATCGAGGATCCTCAGCAATGCGGATGGCACCGTTGCAAAGCTGACTTTCTGCAGAAGAGGCACAGCTCAAGTTTTTTGCCCTGGCTCTTCGGCTGTGGGAGCAGAGGCCAACTGTTCATGCTCTACTCCCTGGGATGCTGGGCAGCCCAGCACGGGTGCCAAAGAGGTTCCATTGTAATGGACTTTGAGTTGGGAAATGGAGGAGCAACAGCAATGCGGATGGCACAGTTGCAAAGCTGACTTTCTGCACAAGAGGCACAGCTCAAGTTTTTTGCCCTGTCTCTTCGTCTGTGGGAGCAGAGGCCAACCGTTCATGCTCTACTCTCTGGGATGCTGGGCAGCCCAGCACGGGTGCCAAAGAGGTTCCATTGTAATGGACTTTGAGTTGGGAAATGGAGGAGCGACAGCAATGCGGATGGCACAGTTGCAAAGCTGACTTTCTGCAGAAGAGGCACAGTTCAAGTTTTTTGCCCTGGCTCTTCGGCTGTGGGAGCAGAGGCCAACCGTTCGTGCTCTACTCCCTGGGATGCTGGGCAGCCCAGCACGGGTGCCACAGAGGTTCCATTGTAATGGACTTTGAATTGGGAAATCGAGGAGCGACAGCAATGCGGATGGCACCGTTGCAAAGCTAACTTTCTGCAGAAGAGGCACAGCTCAAGGTTTTTGCCCTGGCTCTTCGGCTGTGGGAGCAGAGGCCAACCGTTCATGCTCTACTCCCTGGGATGCTGGGCAGCCCAGCACGGGTGCCAAAGAGGTTCCATTGTAATGGACTTTGAGTTGGGAAATGGAGGAGCAACAGCAATGCGGATGGCACAGTTGCAAAGCTGACTTTCTGCAGAAGAGGCACAGCTCAAGTTTTTTGCCCTGTCTCTTCGGCTGTGGGAGCAGAGGCCAACCGTTCATGCTCTACTCTCTGGGATGCTGGGCAGCCCAGCACGGGTGCCAAAGAGGTTCCATTGTAATGGACTTTGAGTTGGGAAATCGAGGAGCGACAGCAATACGGATGGCACAGTTGCAAAGTTGACTTTCTGCAGAAGAGGCACAGCTCAAGTTTTTTGCCCTGGCTCTTCGGCTGTGGGAGCAGAGGCCAACCGTTCGTGCTCTACTCCCTGGGATGCTGGGCAGCCCAGCACGGGTGCCAAAGAGGTTCCATTGTAATGGACTTTGAGTTGGGAAATCGAAGAGCGACAGCAATGCGGATGGCACCGTTGCAAAGCTGACTTTCTGCAGAAGAGGCACAGTTCAAGTTTTTTGCCCTGGCTCTTCGGCTGTGGGAGCAGAGGCCAACCGTTCGTTCTCTACTCCCTGGGATGCTGGGCAGCCCAGCACGGGTGCCAAAGATGTTCCATTTTAATGGACTTTGAGTTGGGAAATCGAAGAGCGACAGTAAAGCGGATGGCACCGTTGCAAAGCTGACTTTCTGCAGAAGAGGCACAGCTCAAGTTTTTTGCCCTGGCTCTTCGGCTGTGGGAGCAGAGGCCAACTGTTCATGCTCTACTCCCTGGGATGCTGGGCAGCCCAGCACGGGTGCCAAAGAGGTTCCATTGTAATGGACTTTGAGTTGGGAAATGGAGGAGCAACAGCAATGCGGATGGCACAGTTGCAAAGCTGACTTTCTGCACAAGAGGCACAGCTCAAGTTTTTTGCCCTGGCTCTTCGGCTGTGGGAGCAGAGGCCAACCGTTCGTGCTCTACTCCCTGGGATGCTGGGCAGCCCAGCACGGGTGCCAAAGAGGTTCCATTGTAATGGACTTTGAGTTGGGAAATGGAGGAGCGACAGCAATGCGGATGGCACCGTTGCAAAGCTGACTTTCTGCAGAAGAGGCACAGCTCAAGTTTTTTGCCCTGGCTCTTCGGCTGTGGGAGCAGAGGCCAACCGTTCGTGCTCTACTGCCTGGGATGCTGGGCAACCCAGCACGGGTGCCAAAGATGTTCCATTGTAATGGACTTTGAGTTGGGAAATGGAGGAGCAACAGCAAAGCGGATGGCACCGTTGCAAAGCTGACTTTCAGCAGAAGAGGCACAGCTCCAGTTTTTTGCCCTGGCTCTTTGGCTGTGGGAGCAGAGGCCAACCGTTCGTGCTCTACTGCCTGGGATGCTGGGCAGCCCAGCACGGGAGCCAAAGAGGTTCCATTGTAATGGACTTTGAGTTGGGAAATGGAGGAGCGACAGCAATGCGGATGGCACCATTGCACAGGTGACTTTCTGCAGAAGAGGCACAGCTCAAGCTTTTTGCCCTGGCTTATCAGCTGTGGGAGCAAAGGCCAACCGTTCATGCTCAACTCCCTGGGATGCTGGGCAGCCCAGCGCGGGTGCCAAAGATGTTCCATTGTAATGGACTTTGAGTTGGGAAATCGAGGATCCTCAGCAATGCGGATGGCACAGTTGCAAAGCTGATTTTCTGCAGAAGAGGCACAGCTCAAGTTTTTTGCCCTGGCTCTTTGGCTGTGGGAGCAGAGGCCAACCGTTCGTGCTCTACTCCCTGGGATGCTGGGCAGCCCAGCACGGGTGCCAAAGAGGTTCCATTGTAATGGACTTTGAGTTGGGAAATCGAGGATCCTCAGCAATGCGGATAGCACCGTTGCAAAGCTGACTTTCTGCAGAAGAGGCACAGCTCAAGTTTTTTGCCCTGGCTCTTTGGCTGTGGGAGCAGAGGCCAACCGTTCGTGCTCTACTCCCTGGGATGCTGGGCAGCCCAGCACGGGTGCCACAGAGGTTCCATTGTAATGGACTTTGAATTGGGAAATCGAGGAGCGACAGCAATGCGGATGGCACAGTTGCAAAGCTGACTTTCTGCACAAGAGGCACAGCTCAAGGTTTTTGCCCTGGCTCTTCGGCTGTGGGAGCAGAGGCCAACCGTTCGTGCTCTACTGCCTGGGATGCTGGGCAGCCCAGCACGGGTGCCAAAGAGGTTCCATTGTAATGGACTTTGAGTTGGGAAATGGAGGAGCGACAGCAATGTGGATGGCATCGTTGCAAAGCTGACTTTCTGCAGAAGAGGCACAGTTCAAGCTTTTTGCCCTGGCTCTTCGGCTGTGGGAGCAGAGGCCAACCGTTCGTGCTCTTCTTCCTGGGACGCTGGGCAGCCGAGCACGGGTGCCACAGAGGTTCCATTGTAATGGCCTTTGAGTTCGGAAATCGAGGATCCTCAGCAATGCGGAGGGCACCGTTGCAAAGCTGACTTTCTGCAGAAGAGGCACAGCTCAAGTTTTTTGCCCTGGCTCTTCGGCTGTGGGAGCAGAGGCCAACCGTTCGTGCTCTACTGCCTGGGATGCTGGGCAGCCCAGCACGGGTGCCAAAGAGGTTCCATTGTAATGGACTTTGAGTTGGGAAATCGAGGATCCTCAGCAATGCGGATGGCACCGTTGCAAAGCTGATTTTCTGCAGAAGAGGCACAGCTCAAGTTTTTTGCCCTGGCTCTTTGGCTGTGGGAGCAGAGGCCAACCGTTCGTGCTCTACTCCCTGGGATGCTGGGCAGCCCAGCACGGGTGCCACAGAGGTTCCATTGTAATGGACTTTGAATTGGGAAATCGAGGAGCGACAGCAATGCGGATGGCACCGTTGCAAAGCTAACTTTCTGCAGAAGAGGCACAGCTCAAGGTTTTTGCCCTGGCTCTTCGGCTGTGGGAGCAGAGGCCAACCGTTCATGCTCTACTCCCTGGGATGCTGGGCAGCCCAGCACGGGTGCCAAAGAGGTTCCATTGTAATGGACTTTGAGTTGGGAAATGGAGGAGCAACAGCAATGCGGATGGCACAGTTGCAAAGCTGACTTTCTGCAGAAGAGGCACAGCTCAAGTTTTTTGCCCTGTCTCTTCGGCTGTGGGAGCAGAGGCCAACCGTTCATGCTCTACTCTCTGGGATGCTGGGCAGCCCAGCACGGGTGCCAAAGAGGTTCCATTGTAATGGACTTTGAGTTGGGAAATCGAGGAGCGACAGCAATACGGATGGCACAGTTGCAAAGTTGACTTTCTGCAGAAGAGGCACAGCTCAAGTTTTTTGCCCTGGCTCTTCGGCTGTGGGAGCAGAGGCCAACCGTTCGTGCTCTACTCCCTGGGATGCTGGGCAGCCCAGCACGGGTGCCAAAGAGGTTCCATTGTAATGGACTTTGAGTTGGGAAATCGAAGAGCGACAGCAATGCGGATGGCACCGTTGCAAAGCTGACTTTCTGCAGAAGAGGCACAGTTCAAGTTTTTTGCCCTGGCTCTTCGGCTGTGGGAGCAGAGGCCAACCGTTCGTTCTCTACTCCCTGGGATGCTGGGCAGCCCAGCACGGGTGCCAAAGATGTTCCATTTTAATGGACTTTGAGTTGGGAAATCGAAGAGCGACAGTAAAGCGGATGGCACCGTTGCAAAGCTGACTTTCTGCAGAAGAGGCACAGCTCAAGTTTTTTGCCCTGGCTCTTCGGCTGTGGGAGCAGAGGCCAACTGTTCATGCTCTACTCCCTGGGATGCTGGGCAGCCCAGCACGGGTGCCAAAGAGGTTCCATTGTAATGGACTTTGAGTTGGGAAATGGAGGAGCAACAGCAATGCGGATGGCACAGTTGCAAAGCTGACTTTCTGCACAAGAGGCACAGCTCAAGTTTTTTGCCCTGGCTCTTCGGCTGTGGGAGCAGAGGCCAACCGTTCGTGCTCTACTCCCTGGGATGCTGGGCAGCCCAGCACGGGTGCCAAAGAGGTTCCATTGTAATGGACTTTGAGTTGGGAAATGGAGGAGCGACAGCAATGCGGATGGCACCGTTGCAAAGCTGACTTTCTGCAGAAGAGGCACAGCTCAAGTTTTTTGCCCTGGCTCTTCGGCTGTGGGAGCAGAGGCCAACCGTTCGTGCTCTACTGCCTGGGATGCTGGGCAACCCAGCACGGGTGCCAAAGATGTTCCATTGTAATGGACTTTGAGTTGGGAAATGGAGGAGCAACAGCAAAGCGGATGGCACCGTTGCAAAGCTGACTTTCAGCAGAAGAGGCACAGCTCCAGTTTTTTGCCCTGGCTCTTTGGCTGTGGGAGCAGAGGCCAACCGTTCGTGCTCTACTGCCTGGGATGCTGGGCAGCCCAGCACGGGAGCCAAAGAGGTTCCATTGTAATGGACTTTGAGTTGGGAAATGGAGGAGCGACAGCAATGCGGATGGCACCATTGCACAGGTGACTTTCTGCAGAAGAGGCACAGCTCAAGCTTTTTGCCCTGGCTTATCAGCTGTGGGAGCAAAGGCCAACCGTTCATGCTCAACTCCCTGGGATGCTGGGCAGCCCAGCGCGGGTGCCAAAGATGTTCCATTGTAATGGACTTTGAGTTGGGAAATCGAGGATCCTCAGCAATGCGGATGGCACCGTTGCAAAGCTGATTTTCTGCAGAAGAGGCACAGCTCAAGTTTTTTGCCCTGGCTCTTTGGCTGTGGGAGCAGAGGCCAACCGTTCGTGCTCTACTCCCTGGGATGCTGGGCAGCCCAGCACGGGTGCCAAAGAGGTTCCATTGTAATGGACTTTGAGTTGGGAAATCGAGGATCCTCAGCAATGCGGATAGCACCGTTGCAAAGCTGCCTTTCTGCAGAAGAGGCACAGCTCAAGTTTTTTGCCCTGGCTCTTTGGCTGTGGGAGCAGAGGCCAACCGTTCGTGCTCTACTCCCTGGGATGCTGGGCAGCCCAGCACGGGTGCCACAGAGGTTCCATTGTAATGGACTTTGAATTGGGAAATCGAGGAGCGACAGCAATGCGGATGGCACAGTTGCAAAGCTGACTTTCTGCACAAGAGGCACAGCTCAAGGTTTTTGCCCTGGCTCTTCGGCTGTGGGAGCAGAGGCCAACCGTTCGTGCTCTACTGCCTGGGATGCTGGGCAGCCCAGCACGGGTGCCAAAGAGGTTCCATTGTAATGGACTTTGAGTTGGGAAATGGAGGAGCGACAGCAATGTGGATGGCATCGTTGCAAAGCTGACTTTCTGCAGAAGAGGCACAGTTCAAGCTTTTTGCCCTGGCTCTTCGGCTGTGGGAGCAGAGGCCAACCGTTCGTGCTCTTCTTCCTGGGACGCTGGGCAGCCGAGCACGGGTGCCACAGAGGTTCCATTGTAATGGCCTTTGAGTTCGGAAATCGAGGATCCTCAGCAATGCGGAGGGCACCGTTGCAAAGCTGACTTTCTGCAGAAGAGGCACAGCTCAAGTTTTTTGCCCTGGCTCTTCGGCTGTGGGAGCAGAGGCCAACCGTTCGTGCTCTACTGCCTGGGATGCTGGGCAGCCCAGCACGGGTGCCAAAGAGGTTCCATTGTAATGGACTTTGAGTTGGGAAATCGAGGATCCTCAGCAATGCGGATGGCACCGTTGCAAAGCTGATTTTCTGCAGAAGAGGCACAGCTCAAGTTTTTTGCCCTGGCTCTTTGGCTGTGGGAGCAGAGGCCAACCGTTCGTGCTCTACTCCCTGGGATGCTGGGCAGCCCAGCACGGGTGCCACAGAGGTTCCATTGTAATGGACTTTGAGTTGGGAAATCGAGGAGCGACAGCAATGCGGATGGCACCGTTGCAAAGCTAACTTTCTGCAGAAGAGGCACAGCTCAAGTTTTTTGCCCTGGCTCTTCGGCTGTGGGAGCAGAGGCCAACCGTTCGTGCTCTACTGCCTGGGATGCTGGGCAGCCCAGCACGGGTGCCAAAGAGGTTCCATTGTAATGGACTTTGAGTTGGGAAATGGAAGAGCGACAGCAATGTGGATGGCACCGTTGCAAAGCTGACTTTCTGCAGAAGAGGCACAGTTCAAGCTTTTTGCCCTGGCTCTTCGGCTGTGGGAGCAGAGGCCAACCGTTCGTGCTCTACTTCCTGGGATGCTGGGCAGCCCAGCACGGGTGCCACAGAGGTTCCATTGTAATGGCCTTTGAGTTCGGAAATCGAGGATCCTCAGCAATGCGGATGGCACCGTTGCAAAGCTGACTTTCTGCAGAAGAGGCACAGCTCAAGTTTTTTGCCCTGGCTCTTCGTCTGTGGGAGCAGAGGCCAACCGTTCATGCTCTACTCCCTGGGATGCTGGGCAGCCCAGCACGGGTGCCAAAGAGGTTCCATTGTAATGGACTTTGAGTTGGGAAATGGAGGAGCGACAGCAATGCGGATGGCACAGTTGCAAAGCTGACTTTCTGCACAAGAGGCACAGCTCAAGTTTTTTGCCCTGGCTCTTCGTCTGTGGGAGCAGAGGCCAACCGTTCATGCTCTACTCTCTGGGATGCTGGGCAGCCCAGCACGGGTGCCAAACAGGTTCCATTGTAATGGACTTTGAGTTGGGAAATGGAGGAGCGACAGCAATGCGGATGGCACAGTTGCAAAGCTGACTTTCTGCAGAAGAGGCACAGCTCAAGTTTTTTGCCCTGGCTCTTCGGCTGTGGGAGCAGAGGCCAACCGTTCGTGCTCTACTGCCTGGGACGCTGGGCAGCCGAGCACGTGTGCCAGAGAGGTTCCATTGTAATGGACTTTGAGTTGGGAAATCGAGGAGCGACAGCAATGCGGATGGCACCGTTGCAAAGCTGACTTTCTGCAGAAGAGGCACAGCTCAAGTTTTTTGCCCTGGCTATTTGGCTGTGGGAGAAGAGGCCAACCGTTCGTGCTCTACTCCCTGGGATGTTGGGCAGCCCAGCACGGGTGCCAAAGAGGTTCCATTGTAATGGAATTTGAGTTGGGAAATGGAGGAGTGACAGCAATGCGGATGGAACCGTTGCAAAGCTGACTTTCTGCAGAAGAGCCACAGCTCAAGTTTTTTGCCCTGGCTCTTCGGCTGTGGGAGCAGAGTTCAGCCGTTCGTGCTCAACTCCCTGGGATGCTGGGCAGCCCAGCACGGGTGCCAAAGAGGTTCCATTGTAATGGACTTTGAGTTGGGAAATGGAGGAGCGACAGCAAAGCGGATGGCACCGTTGCAAAGCTGACTTTCTGCAGAAGAGGCACAGCTCAAGTTTTTTGCCCTGGCTCTTCGGCTGTGGGAGCAGAGGCCAACCGTTCGTGCTCTACTCCCTGGGATGCTGGGCAGCCCAGCACGGGTGCCAAAGAGGTTCCATTGTAATGGACTTTGAGTTGGGAAATCGAAGAGCGACAGCAAAGCGGATGGCACCGTTGCAAAGCTGACTTTCTGCAGAAGAGACACAGCTCAAGTTTTTTGCCCTGGCTCTTCGGCTGTGGGAGCAGAGGCCAACCGTTCATGCTCTACTCCCTGGGATGCTGGGCAGCCCAGCACGGGTGCCAAAGAGGTTCCATTGTAATGGACTTTGAGTTGCGAAATGGAGGAGCGACAGCAAAGCGGATGGCACAGTTGCAAAGCTGACTTTCTGCAGAAGAGACACAGCTCAAGTTTTTTGCCCTGGCTCTTCGGCTGTGGGAGCAGAGGCCAACCGTTCGTGCTCTACTCCCTGGGATGCTGGGCAGCCCAGCACGGGTGCCAAAGAGGTTCCATTTTAATGGACTTTCAGATGGGAAATCGAGGATCCTCAGCAATGCGGATGGCACCGTTGCAAAGCTGACTTTCTGCAGAAGAGGCACAGCTCAAGTTTTTTGCCCTGGCTCTTCGGCTGTGGGAGCAGAGGCCAACCGTTCGTGCTCTACTGCCTAGGATGCTGGGCAGCCGAGCACGGGTGCCAGAGAGGTTGCATTGTAATGGACTTTGAGTTGGGAAATCGAGGATCCTCAGCAATGCGGATAGCACCGTTGCAAAGCTGACTTTCTGCAGAAGAGGCACAGCTCAAGTTTTTTGCCCTGGCTCTTTGGCTGTGGGAGCAGAGGCCAACCGTTCGTGCTCTACTCCCTGGGATGCTGGGCAGCCCAGCACGGGTGCCACAGAGGTTCCATTGTAATGGACTTTGAATTGGGAAATCGAGGAGCGACAGCAATGCGGATGGCACAGTTGCAAAGCTGACTTTCTGCAGAAGAGGCACAGCTCAAGGTTTTTGCCCTGGCTCTTCGGCTGTGGGAGCAAAGGCCAACCGTTCGTGCTCTACTGCCTGGGATGCTGGGCAGCCCAGCACGGGTGCCAAAGAGGTTCCATTGTAATGGACTTTGAGTTGGGAAATGGAGGAGCGACAGCAATGTGGATGGCATCGTTGCAAAGCTGACTTTCTGCAGAAGAGGCACAGTTCAAGCTTTTTGCCCTGGCTCTTCGGCTGTGGGAGCAGAGGCCAACCGTTCGTGCTCTTCTTCATGGGACGCTGGGCAGCCGAGCACGGGTGCCACAGAGGTTCCATTGTAATGGCCTTTGAGTTCGGAAATCGAGGATCCTCAGCAATGCGGATGGCACCGTTGCAAAGCTGACTTTCTGCAGAAGAGGCACAGCTCAAGTTTTTTGCCCTGGCTCTTCGGCTGTGGGAGCAGAGGCCAACCGTTCGTGCTCTACTCCCTGGCTTGCTGGGCAGCCCAGCACGGGTGCCAGAGAGGTTCCATTGTAATGGACTTTGAGTTGGGAAATCGAGGAGCGACAGCAATGCGGATGGCACCGTTGCAAAGCTGACTTTCTGCAGAAGAGGCACAGATCAAGTTTTTTGCCCTGGCTTATCAGCTGTGGGAGCAAAGGCCAACCGTTCGTGCTCTACTGCCTGGGATGCTGGGCAGCCCAGCGCGGGTGCCAAAGAGGTTCCATTGTAATGGACTTTGAGTTGGGAAATCGAGGATCCTCAGCAATGCGGATGGCACCGTTGCAAAGCTGATTTTCTGCAGAAGAGGCACAGCTCAAGTTTTTTGCCCTGGCTCTTTGGCTGTGGGAGCAGAGGCCAACCGTTCGTGCTCTACTCCCTGGGATGCTGGGCAGCCCAGCACGGGTGCCACAGAGGTTCCATTGTAATGGACTTTGAATTGGGAAATCGAGGAGCGACAGCAATGCGGATGGCACCGTTGCAAAGCTAACTTTCTGCAGAAGAGGCACAACTCAAGCTTTTTGCCCTGGCTCTTCGGCTGTGGGAGCAGAGGCCAACCGTTCGTGCTCTACTCCCTGGGATGCTGGGCAGCCCAGCACGGGTGCCAAAGATTTTCCATTGTAATGGACTTTGAGTTGGGAAATGGAAGAGCGACAGCAATGTGGATGGCACAGTTGCAAAGCTGACTTTCTGCAGAAGAGGCACAGCTCAAGCTTTTTGCCCTGGCTCTTCGGCTGTGGGAGCAGAGGCCAACCGTTCGTGCTCTACTTCCTGGGATGCTGGGCAGCCGAGCACGGGTGCCAAAGAGGTTCCATTGTAATGGCTTTTGAGTTCGGAAATCGAGGATCCTCAGCAATGCGGATGGCACCGTTGCAAAGCTGACTTTCTGCAGAAGAGGCACAGCTCAAGTTTTTTGCCCTGGCTCTTCGGCTGTGGGAGCAGAGGCCAACCGTTCATGCTCTACTCCCTGGGATGCTGGGCAGCCCAGCACGGGTGCCAAAGAGGTTCCATTGTAATGGACTTTGAGTTGGGAAATGGAGGAGCGACAGCAATGCGGATGGCACAGTTGCAAAGCTGACTTTCTGCAGAAGAGGCACAGCTCAAGTTTTTTGCCCTGGCTCTTCGGCTGTGGGAGCAGAGGCAAACCGTTCGTGCTCTACTCCCTGGGATGCTGGGCAGCCCAGCACGGGTGCCAAAGAGGTTCCATTGTAATGGACTTTGAGTTGGGAAATCGAAGAGCGACAGCAAAGTGGATGGCACCGTTGCAAAGCTGACTTTCTGCAGAAGAGGCACAGCTCCAGTTTTTTGCCCTGGCTCTTCGTCTGTGGGAGCAGAGGCCAACCGTTCATGCTCTACTCCCTGGGATGCTGGGCAGCCCAGCACGGGTGCCAAAGAGGTTCCATTGTAATGGACTTTGAGTTGGGAAATGGAGGAGCGATCCTCAGCAATGCGGATGGCACCGTTGCAAAGCTGACTTTCTGCAGAAGAGGCACAGCTCAAGTTTTTTTCCCTGGCTCTTCGGCTGTGGGAGCAGAGGCCAACCGTTCGTGCTCTACTGCCTGGGATGCTGGGCAGCCCAGCACGGGTGCCAGAGAGTTTCCATTGTAATGGACTTTGAATTGGGAAATCGAGGAGTGACAGCAATGCGGATGGCACCGTTGCACAGGTGACTTTCTGCAGAAGAGGCACAGCTCAAGTTTTTTGCCCTGGCTCTTCGGCTGTGGGAGCAGAGGCCAACCGTTCGTGCTCTACTCCCTGGGATGCTGGGCAGCCCAGCACGGGTGCCAGAGAGGTTCCATTGTAATGGACTTTGAGTTGGGAAATCGAGGAGCGACAGCAATGCGGATGGCACCGTTGCAAAGCTGACTTTCTGCAGAAGAGGCACAGCTCCAGTTTTTTGCCCTGGCTCTTTGGCTGTGGGAGCAGAGGCCAACCGTTCGTGCTCTACTGCCTGGGATGCTGGGCAGCCCAGCACGGGTGCCAAAGAGGTTCCATTGTAATGGACTTTGAGTTGGGAAATGGAGGAGCGACAGCAATGCGGATGGCACCATTGCACAGGTGACTTTCTGCAGAAGAGGCACAGCTCAAGCTTTTTGCCCTGGCTTATCAGCTGTGGGAGCAAAGGCCAACCGTTCGTGCTCTACTGCCTGGGATGCTGGGCAGCCCAGCGCGGGTGCCAAAGAGGTTCCATTGTAATGGACTTTGAGTTGGGAAATCGAGGATCCTCAGCAATGCGGATGGCACCGTTGCAAAGCTGATTTTCTGCAGAAGAGGCACAGCTCAAGTTTTTTGCCCTGGCTCTTTGGCTGTGGGAGCAGAGGCCAACCGTTCGTGCTCTACTCCCTGGGATGCTGGGCAGCCCAGCACGGGTGCCACAGAGGTTCCATTGTAATGGACTTTGAATTGGGAAATCGAGGAGCGACAGCAATGCGGATGGCACCGTTGCAAAGCTAACTTTCTGCAGAAGAGGCACAACTCAAGGTTTTTGCCCTGGCTCTTCGGCTGTGGGAGCAGAGGCCAACCGTTCGTGCTCTACTGCCTGGGATGCTGGGCAGCCCAGCACGGGTGCCAAAGATTTTCCAATGTAATGGACTTTGAGTTGGGAAATGGAAGAGCGACAGCAATGTGGATGGCACCGTTGCAAAGATGACTTTCTGCAGAAGAGCCACAGCTCAAGCTTTTTGCCCTGGCTCTTCGGCTGTGGGAGCAGAGGCCAACCGTTCGTGCTCTACTTCCTGGGATGCTGGGCAGCCCAGCACGGGTGCCACAGAGGTTCCATT
Source organism: Psittacula echo (assembly GCF_963264785.1). NCBI lineage: Eukaryota > Metazoa > Chordata > Aves > Psittaciformes > Psittacidae > Psittacula > Psittacula echo. The sequence continues at coordinate 467,486 of NW_027664212.1, read as the reverse complement.
GTAATGGCCTTTGAGTTCGGAAATCGAGGATCCTCAGCAATGCGGATGGCACCGTTGCAAAGCTGACTTTCTGCAGAAGAGGCACAGCTCAAGTTTTTTGCCCTGGCTCTTCGGCTGTGGGAGCAGAGGCCAACCGTTCATGCTCTACTCCCTGGGATGCTGGGCAGCCCAGCACGGGTGCCAAAGAGGTTCCATTGTAATGGACTTTGAGTTGGGAAATGGAGGAGCGACAGCAATGCGGATGGCACAGTTGCAAAGCTGACTTTCTGCACAAGAGGCACAGATCAAGTTTTTTGCCCTGGCTCTTCGTCTGTGGGAGCAGAGGCCAACCGTTCATGCTCTACTCTCTGGGATGCTGGGCAGCCCAGCACAGGTGCCAAAGAGGTTCCATTGTAATGGACTTTGAGTTGGGAAATGGAGGAGCGACAGCAATGCGGATGGCACAGTTGCAAAGCTGACTTTCTGCAGAAGAGGCACAGCTCAAGTTTTTTGCCCTGGCTCTTCGTCTGTGGGAGCAGAGGCCAACCGTTCGTGCTCTACTGCCTGGGACGCTGGGCAGCCCAGCACGGGTGCCAGAGAGGTTCCATTGTAATGGACTTTGAGTTGGGAAATCGAGGAGCGACAGCAATGCGGATGGCACCGTTGCAAAGCTGACTTTCTGCAGAAGAGGCACAGCTCAAGTTTTTTGCCCTGGCTCTTCGTCTGTGTGAGCAGAGGCCAACCGTTCATGCTCTACTCCCTGGGATGCTGGGCAGCCCAGCACGGGTGCCAAAGAGGTTCCATTGTAATGGAATTTGAGTTGGGAAATGGAGGAGTGACAGCAATGCGGATGGAACCGTTGCAAAGCTGACTTTCTGCAGAAGAGGCACAGCTCAAGTTTTTTGCCCTGGCTCTTCGGCTGTGGGAGCAGAGGCCAACCGTTCGTGCTCTACTGCCTGGGATGCTGGGCAGCCCAGCACGGGTGCCAAAGAGGTTCCATTGTAATGGACTTTGAGTTGGGAAATCGAGGATCCTCAGCAATGCGGATAGCACCGTTGCAAAGCTGACTTTCTGCAGAAGAGGCACAGCTCAAGTTTTTTGCCCTGGCTCTTTGGCTGTGGGAGCAGAGGCCAACCGTTCGTGCTCTACTCCCTGGGATGCTGGGCAGCCCAGCACGGGTGCCACAGAGGTTCCATTGTAATGGACTTTGAATTGGGAAATCGAGGAGCGACAGCAATGCGGATGGCACAGTTGCAAAGCTGACTTTCTGCACAAGAGGCACAGCTCAAGGTTTTTGCCCTGGCTATTTGGCTGTGGGAGCAGAGGCCAACCGTTTGTGCTCTACTGCCTGGGATGCTGGGCAGCCCAGCACGGGTGCCAAAGAGGTTCCATTGTAATGGACTTTGAGTTGGGAAATGGAGGAGCGACAGCAATGTGGATGGCATCGTTGCAAAGCTGACTTTCTGCAGAAGAGGCACAGTTCAAGCTTTTTGCCCTGGCTCTTCGGCTGTGGGAGCAGAGGCCAACCGTTCGTGCTCTTCTTCCTGGGACGCTGGGCAGCCGAGCACGGGTGCCACAGAGGTTCCATTGTAATGGCCTTTGAGTTCGGAAATCGAGGATCCTCAGCAATGCGGAGGGCACCGTTGCAAAGCTGACTTTCTGCAGAAGAGGCACAGCTCAAGTTTTTTGCCCTGGCTCTTCGGCTGTGGGAGCAGAGGCCAACCGTTCGTGCTCTACTGCCTGGGATGCTGGGCAGCCCAGCACGGGTGCCAAAGAGGTTCCATTGTAATGGACTTTGAGTTGGGAAATCGAGGAGCGACAGCAATGCGGATGGCACAGTTGCAAAGCTGACTTTCTGCAGAAGAGGCACAGCTCAAGTTTTTTGCCCTGGCTCTTCGGCTGTGGGAGCAGAGGCCAACCGTTCGTGCTCTACTGCCTGGGATGCTGGGCAGCCCAGCACGGGTGCCAAAGAGGTTCCATTGTAATGGACTTTGAGTTGGGAAATCGAGGAGCGACAGCAATGCGGATGGCACCGTTGCAAAGCTGACTTTCTGCAGAAGAGGCACAGCTCAAGTTTTTTGCCCTGGCTCTTCGGCTGTGGGAGCAGAGGCCAACCGTTCGTGCTCTACTGCCTGGGATGCTGGGCAACCCAGCACGGGTGCCAAAGATGTTCCATTGTAATGGACTTTGAGTTGGGAAATGGAGGAGCAACAGCAAAGCGGATGGCACCGTTGCAAAGCTGACTTTCAGCAGAAGAGGCACAGCTCCAGTTTTTTGCCCTGGCTCTTTGGCTGTGGGAGCAGAGGCCAACCGTTCGTGCTCTACTCCCTGGGATGCTGGGCAGCCCAGCACGGGTGCCAAAGAGGTTCCATTGTAATGGACTTTGAGTTGGGAAATGGAGGAGCGACAGCAATGCGGATGGCACCATTGCACAGGTGACTTTCTGCAGAAGAGGCACAGCTCAAGCTTTTTGCCCTGGCTCTTCAGCTGTGGGAGCAAAGGCCAACCGTTCGTGCTCTACTCCCTGGGATGCTGGGCAGCCCAGCGCGGGTGCCAAAGATGTTCCATTGTAATGGACTTTGAGTTGGGAAATGGAAGAGCGACAGCAATGTGGATGGCACCGTTGCAAAGCTGACTTTCTGCAGAAGAGGCACAGCTCAAGCTTTTTGCCCTGGCTCTTCGGCTGTGGGAGCAGAGGCCAACCGTTCGTGCTCTACTTCCTGGGATGCTGGGCAGCCCAGCACGGGTGCCAAAGAGGTTCCATTGTAATGGACTTTGAGTTCGGAAATCGAGGATCCTCAGCAATGCGGATGGCACCGTTGCAAAGCTGACTTTCTGCAGAAGAGGCACAGCTCAAGTTTTTTGCCCTGGCTCTTCGGCTGTGGGAGCAGAGGCCAACCGTTCATGCTCTACTCCCTGGGATGCTGGGCAGCCGAGCACGGGTGCCAGAGAGGTTCCATTGTAATGGACTTTGAGTTGGGAAATCGAGGAGCGACAGCAATGCGGATGGCACCGTTGCAAAGCTGACTTTCTGCAGAAGAGGCACAGCTCAAGTTTTTTGCCCTGGCTATTTGGCTGTGGGAGCAGAGGCCAACCGTTCGTGCTCTACTCCCTGGGATGTTGGGCAGCCCAGCACGGGTGCCAAAGAGGTTCCATTGTAATGGAATTTGAGTTGGGAAATGGAGGAGTGACAGCAATGCGGATGGAACCGTTGCAAAGCTGACTTTCTGCAGAAGAGCCACAGCTCAAGTTTTTTGCCCTGGCTCTTCGGCTGTGGGAGCAGAGGTCAGCCGTTCGTGCTCAACTCCCTGGGATGCTGGGCAGCCCAGCACGGGTGCCAAAGAGGTTCCATTGTAATGGACTTTGAGTTGGGAAATGGAGGAGCGACAGCAAAGCGGATGGCACCGTTGCAAAGCTGACTTTCTGCAGAAGAGGCACAGCTCAAGTTTTTTGCCCTGGCTCTTCGTCTGTGGGAGCAGAGACCAACCGTTCGTGCTCTACTCCCTGGGATGCTGGGCAGCCCAGCACGGGTGCCAAAGAGGTTCCATTGTAATGGACTTTGAGTTGGGAAATCGAAGAGCGACAGCAAAGCGGATGGCACCGTTGCAAAGCTGACTTTCTGCAGAAGAGGCACAGCTCCAGTTTTTTGCCCTGGCTCTTCGTCTGTGGGAGCAGAGGCCAACCGTTCATGCTCTACTCCCTGGGATGCTGGGCAGCCCAGCACGGGTGCCAAAGAGGTTCCATTGTAATGGACTTTGAGTTGCGAAATGGAGGAGCGACAGCAAAGCGGATGGCACAGTTGCAAAGCTGACTTTCTGCAGAAGAGACACAGCTCAATTTTTTTGCCCTGGCTCTTCGGCTGTGGGAGCAGAGGCCAACCGTTCGTGCTCTACTGCCTGGGATGCTGGGCAGCCCAGCACGGGTGCCAAAGAGGTTCCATTTTAATGGACTTTCAGTTGGGAAATCGAGGATCCTCAGCAATGCGGATGGCACCGTTGCAAAGCTGACTTTCTGCAGAAGAGGCACAGCTCAAGTTTTTTGCCCTGGCTCTTCGGCTGTGGGAGCAGAGGCCAACCGTTCGTGCTCTACTTCCTGGGATGCTGGGCAGCCCAGCACGGGTGCCAAAGAGGTTCCATTGTAATGGACTTTGAGTTGGGAAATGGAGGAGCGACAGCAATGTGGATGGCATAGTTGCAAAGCTGACTTTCTGCAGAAGAGGCACAGTTCAAGCTTTTTGCCCTGGCTCTTCGGCTGTGGGAGCAGAGGCCAACCGTTCGTGCTCTTCTTCCTGGGACGCTGGGCAGCCGAGCACGGGTGCCACAGAGGTTCCATTGTAATGGCCTTTGAGTTCGGAAATCGAGGATCCTCAGCAATGCGGAGGGCACCGTTGCAAAGCTGACTTTCTGCAGAAGAGGCACAGCTCAAGTTTTTTGCCCTGGCTCTTCGGCTGTGGGAGCAGAGGCCAACCGTTCGTGCTCTACTCCCTGGGATGCTGGGCAGCCCAGCACGGGTGCCAAAGAGGTTCCATTGTAATGGACTTTGAGTTGGGAAATGGAGGAGTGACAGCAATGCGGATGGAACCGTTGCAAAGCTGACTTTCTGCAGAAGAGGCACAGCTCAATTTTTTTGCCCTGGCTCTTCGGCTGTGGGAGCAGAGGTCAGCCGTTCGTGCTCAACTCCCTGTGATGCTGGGCAGCCCAGCACGGGTGCCAAAGAGGTTCCATTGTAATGGACTTTGAGTTGGGAAATGGAGGAGCGACAGCAAAGCGGATGGCACCGTTGCAAAGCTGACTTTCTGCAGAAGAGGCACAGCTCAAGTTTTTTGCCCTGGCTCTTCGGCTGTGGGAGCAGAGGCCGACCGTTCGTGCTCTACTCCCTGGGATGCTGGGCAGCCCAGCACGGGTGCCAAAGAGGTTCCATTGTAATGGACTTTGAGTTGGGAAATCGAAGAGCGACAGCAAAGCGGATGGCACCGTTGCAAAGCTGACTTTCTGCAGAAGAGGCACAGCTCAAGTTTTTTGCCCTGGCTCTTCGGCTGTGGGAGCAGAGGTCAGCCGTTCGTGCTCAACTCCCTGGGATGCTGGGCAGCCCAGCACGGGTGCCAAAGAGGTTCCATTGTAATGGACTTTGAGTTGGGAAATGGAGGAGCGACAGCAAAGCGGATGGCACCGTTGCAAAGCTGACTTTCTGCAGAAGAGGCACAGCTCAAGTTTTTTGCCCTGGCTCTTCGTCTGTGGGAGCAGAGACCAACCGTTCGTGCTCTACTCCCTGGGATGCTGGGCAGCCCAGCACGGGTGCCAAAGAGGTTCCATTGTAATGGACTTTGAGTTGGGAAATCGAAGAGCGACAGCAAAGCGGATGGCACCGTTGCAAAGCTGACTTTCTGCAGAAGAGGCACAGCTCCAGTTTTTTGCCCTGGCTCTTCGTCTGTGGGAGCAGAGGCCAACCGTTCATGCTCTACTCCCTGGGATGCTGGGCAGCCCAGCACGGGTGCCAAAGAGGTTCCATTGTAATGGACTTTGAGTTGCGAAATGGAGGAGCGACAGCAAAGCGGATGGCACAGTTGCAAAGCTGACTTTCTGCAGAAGAGACACAGCTCAATTTTTTTGCCCTGGCTCTTCGGCTGTGGGAGCAGAGGCCAACCGTTCGTGCTCTACTCCCTGGGATGCTGGGCAGCCCAGCACGGGTGCCAAAGAGGTTCCATTTTAATGGACTTTCAGTTGGGAAATCGAGGATCCTCAGCAATGCGGATGGCACCGTTGCAAAGCTGACTTTCTGCAGAAGAGGCACAGCTCAAGTTTTTTGCCCTGGCTCTTCGGCTGTGGGAGCAGAGGCCAACCGTTCGTGCTCTACTTCCTGGGATGCTGGGCAGCCCAGCACGGGTGCCAAAGAGGTTCCATTGTAATGGACTTTGAGTTGGGAAATGGAGGAGCGACAGCAATGTGGATGGCATAGTTGCAAAGCTGACTTTCTGCAGAAGAGGCACAGTTCAAGCTTTTTGCCCTGGCTCTTCGGCTGTGGGAGCAGAGGCCAACCGTTCGTGCTCTTCTTCCTGGGACGCTGGGCAGCCGAGCACGGGTGCCACAGAGGTTCCATTGTAATGGCCTTTGAGTTCGGAAATCGAGGATCCTCAGCAATGCGGAGGGCACCGTTGCAAAGCTGACTTTCTGCAGAAGAGGCACAGCTCAAGTTTTTTGCCCTGGCTCTTCGGCTGTGGGAGCAGAGGCCAACCGTTCGTGCTCTACTCCCTGGGATGCTGGGCAGCCCAGCACGGGTGCCAAAGAGGTTCCATTGTAATGGACTTTGAGTTGGGAAATGGAGGAGTGACAGCAATGCGGATGGAACCGTTGCAAAGCTGACTTTCTGCAGAAGAGGCACAGCTCAATTTTTTTGCCCTGGCTCTTCGGCTGTGGGAGCAGAGGTCAGCCGTTCGTGCTCAACTCCCTGTGATGCTGGGCAGCCCAGCACGGGTGCCAAAGAGGTTCCATTGTAATGGACTTTGAGTTGGGAAATGGAGGAGCGACAGCAAAGCGGATGGCACCGTTGCAAAGCTGACTTTCTGCAGAAGAGGCACAGCTCAAGTTTTTTGCCCTGGCTCTTCGGCTGTGGGAGCAGAGGCCAACCGTTCGTGCTCTACTCCCTGGGATGCTGGGCAGCCCAGCACGGGTGCCAAAGAGGTTCCATTGTAATGGACTTTGAGTTGGGAAATCGAAGAGCGACAGCAAAGCGGATGGCACCGTTGCAAAGCTGACTTTCTGCAGAAGAGGCACAGCTCAAGTTTTTTGCCCTGGCTCTTCGGCTGTGGGAGCAGAGGCCAACCGTTCATGCTCTACTCCCTGGGATGCTGGGCAGCCCAGCACGGGTGCCAAAGAGGTTCCATTGTAATGGACTTTGAGTTGGGAAATCGAGGAGCGACAGCAATGTGGATGGCATCGTTGCAAAGCTGACTTTCTGCAGAAGAGGCACAGTTCAAGCTTTTTGCCCTGGCTCTTCGGCTGTGGGAGCAGAGGCCAACCGTTCGTGCTCTTCTTCCTGGGACGCTGGGCAGCCCAGCACGGGTGCCACAGAGGTTCCATTGTAATGGCCTTTGAGTTCGGAAATCGAGGATCCTCAGCAATGCGGATGGCACCGTTGCAAAGCTGACTTTCAGCAGAAGAGGCACAGCTCCAGTTTTTTGCCCTGGCTCTTTGGCTGTGGGAGCAGAGACCAACCATTCGTGCTCTACTCCCTGGGATGCTGGGCAGCCCAGCACGGGTGCCAAAGAGGTTCCATTGTAATGGACTTTGAGTTGGGAAATCGAGGATCCTCAGCAATGCGGATAGCACCGTTGCAAAGCTGATTTTCTGCAGAAGAGGCACAGCTCAAGTTTTTTGCCCTGGCTCTTTGGCTGTGGGAGCAGAGGCCAACCGTTCGTGCTCTACTGCCTGGGATGCTGGGCAGCCCAGCACGGGTGCCAAAGAGGTTCCATTGTAATGGACTTTGAGTTGGGAAATCGAAGAGCGACAGCAATGCGGATGGCACCGTTACAAACTGACTTTCTGCACAAGAGACACAGCTCAAGTTTTTTGCCCTGGCTCTTCGGCTGTGGGAGCAGAGGCCAACCGTTCATGCTCTACTCCCTGGGATGCTGGGCAGCCGAGCACGGGTGCCAAAGAGGTTCCATTGTAATGGACTTTGAGTTGGGAAATGGAGGAGCGACAGCAAAGCGGATGGCACCGTTGCAAAGCTGACTTTCTGCAGAAGAGACACAGCTCAATTTTTTTGCCCTGGCTCTTCGGCTGTGGGAGCAGAGGCCAACCGTTCGTGCTCTACTGCCTGGGATGCTGGGCAGCCCAGCACGGGTGCCAAAGAGGTTCCATTGTAATGGACTTTGAGTTGGGAAATGGAGGAGCGACAGCAAAGCGGATGGCACCGTTGCAAAGCTGACTTTCTGCAGAAGAGGCACAGCTCAAGTTTTTTGCCCTGGCTCTTCGGCTGTGGGAGCAGAGGCCAACCGTTCGTGCTCTACTCCCTGGGATGCTGGGCAGCCCAGCACGGGTGCCAAAGAGGTTCCATTGTAATGGACTTTGAGTTGGGAAATCGAGGAGCGACAGCAAAGCGGATGGCACCGTTGCAAAGCTGACTTTCTGCAGAAGAGACACAGCTCAATTTTTTTGCCCTGGCTCTTCGGCTGTGGGAGCAGAGGCCAACCGTTCGTGCTCTACTCCCTGGGATGCTGGGCAGCCCAGCACGGGTGCCAAAGAGGTTCCATTGTAATGGACTTTGAGTTGGGAAATGGAGGAGCGACAGCAAAGCGGATGGCAACGTTGCAAAGATGACTTTCTGCAGAAGAGGCACAGCTCAAGTTTTTTGCCCTGGCTCTTCGGCTGTGGGAGCAGAGGCCAACCGTTCGTGCTCTACTCCCTGGGATGCTGGGCAGCCCAGCACGGGTGCCAAAGAGGTTCCATTGTAATGGACTTTGAGTTGGGAAATCGAGGATCCTCAGCAATGCGGATGGCACCGTTGCAAAGCTGATTTTCTGCAGAAGAGGCACAGCTCAAGTTTTTTGCCCTGGCTCTTTGGCTGTGGGAGCAGAGGCCAACAGTTCGTGCTCTACTGCCTGGGATGCTGGGCAGCCCAGCACGGGTGCCAGAGAGGTTCCATTGTAATGGACTTTGAGTTGGGAAATCGAGGAGCGACAGCAAAGCAGATGGCACCGTTGCAAAGCTGATTTTCTGCAGAAGAGGCACAGCTCAAGTTTTTTGCCCTGGCTCTTTGGCTGTGGGAGCAGAGGCCAACCGTTCTTGCTCTACAGCCTAGGATGCTGGGCAGCCCAGCACGGGTGCCAAAGAGGTTCCATTGTAATGGACTTTGAGTTGGGAAATCGAGGATCCTCAGCAATGCGGATGGCACCGTTGCAAAGCTGATTTTCTGCAGAAGAGGCACAGCTCAAGTTTTTTGCCCTGGCTCTTTGGCTGTGGGAGCAGAGGCCAACAGTTCGTGCTCTACTGCCTGGGATGCTGGGCAGCCCAGCACGGGTGCCAGAGAGGTTCCATTGTAATGGACTTTGAGTTGGGAAATCGAGGAGCGACAGCAAAGCAGATGGCACCGTTGCAAAGCTGACTTTCAGCAGAAGAGGCACAGCTCCAGTTTTTTGCCCTGGCTCTTTGGCTGTGGGAGCAGACTCCAACCGTTCGTGCTCTACAGCCTAGGATGCTGGGCAGCCCAGCACGGGTGCCAAAGAGGTTCCATTGTAATGGACTTTGAGTTGGGAAATCGAGGAGCGACAGCAGTGCGGATGGCACCGTTGCAAAGCTGACTTTCTGCAGAAGAGGCACAGCTCAAGTTTTTTGCCCTGGCTCTTCGGCTGTGGGAGCAGAGGCCAACCGTTCATGCTCTACTGCCTGGGATGCTGGGCAGCCGAGCACGGGTGCCAGAGAGGTTCCATTGTAATGGACTTTGAGTTGAGAAATCGAGGAGTGACAGCAATACAGATGGCACCGTTGCAAAGCTGACTTTCAGCAGAAGAGGCACAGCTCAAGTTTTTTGCCCTGGCTTATCGGCTGTGGGAGCAAAGGCCAACCGTTCGTGCTCTACTGCCTGGGATGCTGGGCAGCCCAGCACGGATGCCAAAGATGTTCCATTGTAATGGACTTTGAGTTGGGAAATGGAGGAGCGACAGCAATGCGGAAGGCACAGTTGCAAAGCTGACTTTCTGCAGAAGAGGCACAGCTCAAGTTTTTTGCCCTGGCTCTTCGGCTGTGGGAGCAGAGGCCAACCGTTCGTGCTCTACTGCCTGGGACGCTGGGCAGCCCAGCACGGGTGCCAAAGAGGTTCCATTGTAATGGACTTTGAGTTGGGAAATCGAGGAGCGACAGCAATGCGGATGGCACCGTTGCAAAGCTGACTTTCTGCAGAAGAGGCACAGCTCAAGTTTTTTGCCCTGGCTCTTCGGCTGTGGGAGCAGAGGCCAACCGTTCGTGCTCTACTGCCTAGGATGCTGGGCAGCCGAGCACGGGTGCCAAAGAGGTTCCATTGTAATGGGCTTTGAGTTGGGAAATGGAGGAGCGACAGCAATGCGGATGGCACCGTTGCAAAGCTGACTTTCTGCAGAAGAGGCACAGCTCAAGTTTTTTGCCCTGGCTCTTCGGCTGTGGGAGCAGAGGCCAACCGTTCGTGCTCTACTGCCTGGGATGCTGGGCAGTCCAGCACGGGTGCCAAAGAGGTTCCATTGTAATGGACTTTGAGTTGGGAAATCGAAGAGCGACAGCAAAGTGGATGGCACCGTTGCAAAGCTGACTTTCTGCAGAAGAGGCACAGCTCAAGTTTTTTGCCCTGGCTCTTCGGCTGTGGGAGCAGAGGCCAACCGTTCGTGCTCTACTGCCTAGGACGCTGGGCAGCCCAGCACGGGTGCAAAAGAGGTTCCATTGTAATGGACTTTGAGTTGGGAAATCGAGGAGCGACAGCAATGCGGATGGCACCGTTGCACAGGTGACTTTCTGCAGAAGAGACACAGCTCAAGCTTTTTGCCCTGGCTCTTCGGCTGTGGGAGCAAAGGCCAACCGTTCGTTCTCTAGTGCCTGGGATGCTGGGCAGCCCAGCACGGATGCCAAAGATGTTCCATTGAAATGGACTTTGAGTTGGGAAATCGAGGAGCGACAGCAAAGCGGATGGCACCGTTGCACAGGTGACTTTCTGCAGAAGAGACACATCTCAAGCTTTTTGCCCTGGCTCTTCGGCTGTGAGAGCAGAGGCCAACCGTTCGTGCTCTACTCCCTGGGATGCTGGGCAGCCCAGCACGGGTGCCAAAGAGGTTCCATTGTAATGGACTTTGAGTTGGGAAATGGAGGAGCGACAGCAAAGCGGATGGCACTGTTGCAAAGGTGAGTTTCTGCAGAAGAGGCACAGCTCAAGTTTTTTGCCCTGGCTCTTCAGCTGTGGGAGCAGAGGCCAACTGTTCGTGCTCTACTGCCTGGGATGCTGGGCAGCCCAGCACGGGTGCCAAAGAGGTTCCATTGTAATGGACTTTGAGTTGGGAAATGGAGGAGCGACAGCAAAGCGGATGGCACCGTTGCAAAGCTGACTTTCTGCAGAAGAGACACAGCTCAAGTTTTTTGCCCTGGCTCTTCGGCTGTGGGAGCAGAGGCCAACCATTCGTGCTCTACTGCCTGGGATGCTGGGCAGCCCAGCACGGGTGCCAAAGAGGTTCCATTGTAATGGACTTTGAGTTGGCAAATGGAGGAGCGACAGCAAAGCGGATGGCACCGTTGCAAAGCTGACTTTCTGCAGAAGAGACACAGCTCAATTTTTTTGCCCTGGCTCTTCGGCTGTGGGAGCAGAGGCCAACCGTTCGTGCTCTACTCCCTGGGATGCTGGGCAGCCGAGCACGGGTGCCAAAGAGGTTCCATTGTAATGGACTTTGAGTTGGGAAATGGAGGAGCGACAGCAAAGCGGATGGCACTGTTGCAAAGCTGACTTTCTGCAGAAGAGGCACAGCTCAAGTTTTTTGCCCTGGCTCTTCGGCTGTGGGAGCAGAGGCCAACCGTTCGTGCTCTACTGCCTGGGATGCTGGGCAGCCCAGCACGGGTGCCAAAGAGGTTCCATTGTAATGGACTTTGAGTTGGGAAATCGAGGATACTCAGCAATGCGGATGGCACCGTTGCAAAGCTGACTTTCTGCAGAAGAGGCACAGCTCAAGCTTTTTGCCCTGGCTCTTCGGCTGTGGGAGCAGAGGCCAACCGTTCGTGCTCTACTGCCTGGGATGCTGGGCAGCCGAGCACGGGTGTTAAAGAGGTTCCATTGTAATGGACTTTGAGTTGGGAAATCGAGGATCCTCAGCAATGCGGATGGCACCGTTGCAAAGCTGACTTTCTGCAGAAGAGGCACAGCTCAAGTTTTTTGCCCTGGCTCTTCGGCTGTGGGAGCAGAGGCCAACCGTTCGTGCTCTACTGCCTGGGATGCTGGGCAGCCCAGCACGGGTGCCAAAGAGGTTCCATTGTAATGGACTTTGAGTTGGGAAATCGAGGATCCTCAGCGATGCGAATGGCACAGTTGCAAAGCTGACTTTCTGCACAAGAGGCACAGCTCAAGGTTTTTGCCCTGGCTCTTCGGCTGTGGGAGCAGAGGCCAACCGTTCGTGCTCTACTGCCTGGGATGCTGGGCAGCCCAGCACGGGTGCCAAAGAGGTTCCATTGTAATGGACTTTGAGTTGGGAAATGGAGGAGCGACAGCAATGTGGATGGCACCGTTGCAAAGCTGACTTTCTGCAGAAGAGGCACAGTTCAAGCTTTTTGCCCTGGCTCTTCGGCTGTGGGAGCAGAGGCCAACCGTTCGTGCTCTTCTTCCTGGGACGCTGGGCAGCCCAGCACGGGTGCCACAGAGGTTCCATTGTAATGGCCTTTGAGTTCGGAAATCGAGGATCCTCAGCAATGCGGATGGCACCGTTGCAAAGCTGACTTTCTGCAGAAGAGGCACAGCTCAAGTTTTTTGCCCTGGCTCTTCGTCTGTGTGAGCAGAGGCCAACCGTTCATGCTCTACTCCCTGGGATGCTGGGCAGCCCAGCACGGGTGCCAAAGAGGTTCCATTGTAATGGACTTTGAGTTGGGAAATGGAGGAGCGACAGCAATGCGGATGGCACAGTTGCAAAGCTGACTTTCTGCACAAGAGGCACAGCTCAAGTTTTTTGCCCTGGCTCTTCGGCTGTGGGAGCAGAGGCCAACCGTTCATGCTCTACTCTCTGGGATGCTGGGCAGCCCAGCACGGGTGCCAAAGAGGTTCCATTGTAATGGACTTTGAGTTGGGAAATGGAGGAGCGACAGCAATGCGGATGGCACAGTTGCAAAGCTGACTTTCTGCAGAAGAGGCACAGCTCAAGTTTTTTGCCCTGGCTCTTCGGCTGTGGGAGCAGAGGCCAACCGTTCGTGCTCTACTGCCTGGGATGCTGGGCAGCCGAGCACGGGTGCCAAAGAGGTTCCATTGTAATGGACTTTGAGTTGGGAAATGGAGGAGCGACAGCAATGCGGATGGCACAGTTGCAAAGCTGACTTTCTGCACAAGAGGCACAGCTCAAGTTTTTTGCCCTGGCTCTTTGGCTGTGGGAGCAGAGGCCAACCGTTCGTGCTCTACTGCCTGGGACGCTGGGCAGCCGAGCACGGGTGCCAAAGAGGTTCCATTGTAATGGACTTTGAGTTGGGAAATGGAGGAGCGACAGCAATACGGATGGCACCGTTGCAAAGCTGACTTTCTGCAGAAGAGGCACAGCTCAAGTTTTTTGCCCTGGCTCTTCGGCTGTGGGAGCAGAGGCCAACCGTTCGTGCTCTACTCCCTGGGATGCTGGGCAGCCGAGCACGGGTGCCAAAGATGTTCCATTGTAATGGACTTTGAGTTGGGAAATCGAGGAGCGACAGCAATGCGGAGGGCACCGTTCAAAGCTGACTTTCTGCAGAAGAGGCACAGCTCAAGTTTTTTGCCCTGGCTTATCGGCTGTGGGAGCAAAGGCCAACCGTTCGTGCTCTACTCCCTGGGATGCTGGGCAGCCCAGCACGGATGCCAAAGATGTTCCATTGTAATGGACTTTGAGTTGGGAAATGGAGGAGCGACAGCAATATGGATGGCACCGTTGCAAAGCTGACTTTCTGCAGAAGAGACATAGCTCAAGCTTTTTCCCCTGGCTCTTCGGCTGTGGGAGCAGAGGCCAACCTTTCATTCTCTACTCCCTGGGATGCTGGGCAGCCCAGCACGGGTGCCAAAGAGGTTCCATTGTAATGGACTTTGAGTTGGGAAATCGAAGAGCGACAGCAAAGCGGATGGCACTGTTGCAAAGGTGACTTTCTGCAGAAGAGGCACAGCTCAAGTTTTTTGCCCTGGCTCTTCGGCTGTGGGAGCAGAGGCCAACCGTTCGTGCTCTACTGCCTGGGATGCTGGGCAGCCCAGCACGGGTGCCAAAGAGGTTCCATTGTAATGGACTTTGAGTTGGGAAATCGAGGAGTGACAGCAATGCGGATGGCACAGTTGCAAAGCTGACTTTCTGCAGAAGAGGCACAGCTCCAGTTTTTTGCCCTGGCTCTTCGGCTGTGGGAGCAGAGGCCAACCGTTCGTGCTCTACTGCCTGGGATGCTGGGCAGCCGAGCACGGGTGCCAAAGAGGTTCCATTGTAATGGACTTTGAGTTGGGAAATCGAGGAGCGACAGCAATACGGATGGCACCGTTGCAAAGCTGACTTTCTGCAGAAGAGGCACAGCTCAAGTTTTTTGCCCTGGCTCTTCGGCTGTGGGAGCAGAGGCCAACCGTTCGTGCTCTACTGCCTGGGATGCTGGGCAGCCGAGCACGGGTGCCAGAGAGGTTCCATTGTAATGGACTTTGAGTTGGGAAATCGAGGAGCGACAGCAAAGCGGATGGCACCGTTGCAAAGCTGACTTTCTGCAGAAGAGGCACAGCTCAAGTTTTTTGCCCTGGCTCTTCGGCTGTGGGAGCACAGGCCAACCATTCGTGCTCTACTGCCTAGGATGCTGGGCAGCCCAGCACGGGTGCCAAAGAGGTTCCATTGTAATGGACTTTGAGTTGGGAAATCGAGGAGCGACAGCAATACGGATGGCACCGTTGCAAAGCTGACTTTCTGCAGAAGAGGCCCAGCTCAAGTTTTTTGCCCTGGCTCTTCGGCTGTGGGAGCAGAGGCCAACCGTTCGTGCTCTACTGCCTGGGATGCTGGGCAGCCGAGCACGGGTGCCAGAGCGGTTCCATTGTAATGGACTTTGAGTTGAGAAATCGAAGAGCGACAGCAAAGCGGATGGCACCGTTGCAAAGCTGACTTTCAGCAGAAGAGGCAGAGCTCATGTTTTTTGCCCTGGCTCTTCGGCTGTGGGAGCAGAGGCCAACCGTTCGTGCTCTACTGCCTGGGATGCTGGGCAGCCCATCACGGGTGCCAAAGAGGTTCCATTGTAATGGACTTTGAGTTGGGAAATCGAGGAGCGACAGCAATGCGGAGGGCACCATTGCAAAGCTGACTTTCTGCAGAAGAGGCACAGCTCAAGTTTTTTGCCCTGGCTTATCGGCTGTGGGAGCAAAGGCCAACCGTTCGTGCTCTACTCCCTGGGATGCTGGGCAGCCCAGCACGGATGCCAAAGATGTTCCATTGTAATGGACTTTCAGTTGGGAAATGGAGGAATGACAGCAATGCGGATGGCACCGTTGCAAAGCTGACTTTCTGCAGAAGAGGCACAGCTCCAGTTTTTTGCCCTGGCTCTTCGGCTGTGGGAGCAGAGGCCAACCGTTTGTGCTCTACTCCCTGGGATGCTGGGCAGCCCAGCACGGGTGCCAAAGAGGTTCCATTGTAATGGACTTTGAGTTGGGAAATGGAGGAGCGACAGCAATTCAGATGGCACAGTTGCAAAGGTGACTTTCTGCAGAAGAGGCACAGCTCAAGTTTTTTGCCCTGGCTCTTCGGCTGTGGGAGCAGAGGCCAACCGTTCGTGCTCTATTCCCTGGGATGCTGGGCAGCCCAGCACGGGTGCCAAAGAGGTTCCATTTTAATGGACTTTGAGTTGGGAAATCGAGGAGCGACAGCAATGCGGATGGCACCGTTGCAAAGCTGACTTTCTGCAGAAGAGGCACAGCTCAAGTTTTTTGCCCTGGCTCTTCGGCTGTGGGAGCAGAGGCCAACCGTTCGTGCTCTACTGCCTAGGATGCTGGGCAGCCGAGCACGGGTGCCAGAGAGGTTCCATTGTAATGGGCTTTGAGTTGGGAAATCGAGGAGCGACAGCAATGCGGATGGCACCGTTGCAAAGCTGACTTTCTGCAGAAGAGGCACAGCTCAAGTTTTTTGCCCTGGCTTATCAGCTGTGGGAGCAAAGGCCAACCGTTCATGCTCTACTCCCTGGGATGCTGGGCAGCCCAGCACGGGTGCCAAAGAGGTTCCATTGTAATGGACTTTGAGTTGGGAAATCGAGGAGCGACAGCAATGTGGATGGCATCGTTGCAAAGCTGACTTTCTGCAGAAGAGGCACAGTTCAAGCTTTTTGCCCTGGCTCTTCGGCTGTGGGAGCAGAGGCCAACCGTTCGTGCTCTTCTTCCTGGGACGCTGGGCAGCCCAGCACGGGTGCCAGAGAGGTTCCATTGTAATGGCCTTTGAGTTCGGAAATCGAGGATCCTCAGCAATGCGGATGGCACCGTTGCAAAGCTGACTTTCTGCAGAAGAGGCACAGCTCAAGTTTTTTGCCCTGGCTCTTCGTCTGTGGGAGCAGAGGCCAACCATTCGTGCTCTACTCCCTGGGATGCTGGGCTGCCCAGCACGGGTGCCAAAGAGGTTCCATTGTAATGGACTTTGAGTTGGGAAATCGAGGATCCTCAGCAATGCGGATAGCACCGTTGCAAAGCTGATTTTCTGCAGAAGAGGCACAGCTCAAGTTTTTTGCCCTGGCTCTTTGGCTGTGGGAGCAGAGGCCAACCGTTCGTGCTCTACTGCCTGGGATGCTGGGCAGCCCAGCACGGGTGCCAAAGAGGTTCCATTGTAATGGACTTTGAGTTGGGAAATCGAAGAGCGACAGCAATGCGGATGGCACCGTTACAAACTGACTTTCTGCACAAGAGACACAGCTCAAGTTTTTTGCCCTGGCTCTTCGGCTGTGGGAGCAGAGGCCAACCGTTCATGCTCTACTCCCTGGGATGCTGGGCAGCCGAGCACGGGTGCCAAAGAGGTTCCATTGTAATGGACTTTGAGTTGGGAAATGGAGGAGCGACAGCAAAGCGGATGGCACCGTTGCAAAGCTGACTTTCTGCAGAAGAGACACAGCTCAATTTTTTTGCCCTGGCTCTTCGGCTGTGGGAGCAGAGGCCAACCGTTCGTGCTCTACTGCCTGGGATGCTGGGCAGCCCAGCACGGGTGCCAAAGAGGTTCCATTGTAATGGACTTTGAGTTGGGAAATGGAGGAGCGACAGCAAAGCGGATGGCACCGTTGCAAAGCTGACTTTCTGCAGAAGAGGCACAGCTCAAGTTTTTTGCCCTGGCTCTTCGGCTGTGGGAGCAGAGGCCAACCGTTCGTGCTCTACTCCCTGGGATGCTGGGCAGCCCAGCACGGGTGCCAAAGAGGTTCCATTGTAATGGACTTTGAGTTGGGAAATCGAGGAGCGACAGCAAAGCGGATGGCACCGTTGCAAAGCTGACTTTCTGCAGAAGAGACACAGCTCAATTTTTTTGCCCTGGCTCTTCGGCTGTGGGAGCAGAGGCCAACCGTTCGTGCTCTACTCCCTGGGATGCTGGGCAGCCCAGCACGGGTGCCAAAGAGGTTCCATTGTAATGGACTTTGAGTTGGGAAATGGAGGAGCGACAGCAATGCGGATGGCAACGTTGCAAAGATGACTTTCTGCAGAAGAGGCACAGCTCAAGTTTTTTGCCCTGGCTCTTCGGCTGTGGGAGCAGAGGCCAACCGTTCGTGCTCTACTCCCTGGGATGCTGGGCAGCCCAGCACGGGTGCCAAAGAGGTTCCATTGTAATGGACTTTGAGTTGGGAAATCGAGGATCCTCAGCAATGCGGATGGCACCGTTGCAAAGCTGATTTTCTGCAGAAGAGGCACAGCTCAAGTTTTTTGCCCTGGCTCTTTGGCTGTGGGAGCAGAGGCCAACAGTTCGTGCTCTACTCCCTGGGATGCTGGGCAGCCCAGCACGGGTGCCAGAGAGGTTCCATTGTAATGGACTTTGAGTTGGGAAATCGAGGAGCGACAGCAAAGCAGATGGCACCGTTGCAAAGCTGATTTTCTGCAGAAGAGGCACAGCTCAAGTTTTTTGCCCTGGCTCTTTGGCTGTGGGAGCAGAGGCCAACCGTTCGTGCTCTACAGCCTAGGATGCTGGGCAGCCCAGCACGGGTGCCAAAGAGGTTCCATTGTAATGGACTTTGAGTTGGGAAATCGAGGATCCTCAGCAATGCGGATGGCACCGTTGCAAAGCTGATTTTCTGCAGAAGAGGCACAGCTCAAGTTTTTTGCCCTGGCTCTTTGGCTGTGGGAGCAGAGGCCAACCGTTCGTGCTCTACTGCCTGGGATGCTGGGCAGCCGAGCACGGGTGCCAGAGAGGTTCCATTGTAATGGACTTTGAGTTGGGAAATCGAGGAGCGACAGCAAAGCAGATGGCACCGTTGCAAAGCTGACTTTCAGCAGAAGAGGCACAGCTCAAGTTTTTTGCCCTGGCTCTTTGGCTGTGGGAGCAGAGGCCAACCGTTCGTGCTCTACAGCCTAGGATGCTGGGCAGCCCAGCACGGGTGCCAAAGAGGTTCCATTGTAATGGACTTTGAGTTGGGAAATCGAGGAGCGACAGCAATACGGATGGCACCGTTGCAAAGCTGACTTTCTGCAGAAGAGGCAGAGCTCAAGTTTTTTGCCCTGGCTCTTCGGCTGTGGGAGCAGAGGCCAACCGTTCATGCTCTACTGCCTGGGATGCTGGGCAGCCGAGCACGGGTGCCAGAGAGGTTCCATTGTAATGGACTTTGAGTTGAGAAATCGAGGAGTGACAGCAATACAGATGGCACCGTTGCAAAGCTGACTTTCAGCAGAAGAGGCACAGCTCAAGTTTTTTGCCCTGGCTTATCGGCTGTGGGAGCAGAGGCCAACCGTTCGTGCTCTACTCCCTGGGATGCTGGGCAGCCCAGCACGGGTGCCAAAGAGGTTCCATTGTAATGGACTTTGAGTTGGCAAATGGAGGAGCGACAGCAAAGCGGATGGCACCGTTGCAAAGCTGACTTTCTGCAGAAGAGACACAGCTCAATTTTTTTGCCCTGGCTCTTCGGCTGTGGGAGCAGAGGCCAACCGTTCGTGCTCTACTCCCTGGGATGCTGGGCAGCCGAGCACGGGTGCCAAAGAGGTTCCATTGTAATGGACTTTGAGTTGGGAAATGGAGGAGCGACAGCAAAGCGGATGGCACTGTTGCAAAGCTGACTTTCTGCAGAAGAGGCACAGCTCAAGTTTTTTGCCCTGGCTCTTCGGCTGTGGGAGCAGAGGCCAACCGTTCGTGCTCTACTGCCTGGGATGCTGGGCAGCCCAGCACGGGTGCCAAAGAGGTTCCATTGTAATGGACTTTGAGTTGGGAAATCGAGGATACTCAGCAATGCGGATGGCACCGTTGCAAAGCTGACTTTCTGCAGAAGAGGCACAGCTCAAGCTTTTTGCCCTGGTTCTTCGGCTGTGGGAGCAGAGGCCAACCGTTCGTGCTCTACTGCCTGGGATGCTGGGCAGCCGAGCACGGGTGTTAAAGAGGTTCCATTGTAATGGACTTTGAGTTGGGAAATCGAGGATCCTCAGCAATGCGGATGGCACCGTTGCAAAGCTGACTTTCTGCAGAAGAGGCACAGCTCAAGTTTTTTGCCCTGGCTCTTCGGCTGTGGGAGCAGAGGCCAACCGTTCGTGCTCTACTGCCTGGGATGCTGGGCAGCCCAGCACGGGTGCCAAAGAGGTTCCATTGTAATGGACTTTGAGTTGGGAAATCGAGGATCCTCAGCGATGCGAATGGCACAGTTGCAAAGCTGACTTTCTGCACAAGAGGCACAGCTCAAGTTTTTTGCCCTGGCTCTTCGGCTGTGGGAGCAGAGGCCAACCGTTCGTGCTCTACTGCCTGGGATGCTGGGCAGCCCAGCACGGGTGCCAAAGAGGTTCCATTGTAATGGACTTTGAGTTGGGAAATGGAGGAGCGACAGCAATGTGGATGGCACCGTTGCAAAGCTGACTTTCTGCAGAAGAGGCACAGTTCAAGCTTTTTGCCCTGGCTCTTCGGCTGTGGGAGCAGAGGCCAACCGTTCGTGCTCTTCTTCCTGTGACGCTGGGCAGCCCAGCACGGGTGCCAAAGAGGTTCCATTGTAATGGCCTTTGAGTTCGGAAATCGAGGATCCTCAGCAATGCGGATGGCACCGTTGCAAAGCTGACTTTCTGCAGAAGAGGCACAGCTCAAGTTTTTTGCCCTGGCTCTTCGTCTGTGTGAGCAGAGGCCAACCGTTCCTGCTCTACTCCCTGGGATGCTGGGCAGCCCAGCACGGGTGCCAAAGAGGTTCCATTGTAATGGACTTTGAGTTGGGAAATGGAGGAGCGACAGCAATGCGGATGGCACAGTTGCAAAGCTGACTTTCTGCACAAGAGGCACAGCTCAAGTTTTTTGCCCTGGCTCTTCGTCTGTGGGAGCAGAGGCCAACCGTTCATGCTCTACTCTCTGGGATGCTGGGCAGCCCAGCACGGGTGCCAAAGAGGTTCCATTGTAATGGACTTTGAGTTGGGAAATGGAGGAGCGACAGCAATGCGGATGGCACAGTTGCAAAGCTGACTTTCTGCAGAAGAGGCACAGCTCAAGTTTTTTGCCCTGGCTCTTCGGCTGTGGGAGCAGAGGCCAACCGTTCGTGCTCTATTCCCTGGGATGCTGGGCAGCCCAGCACGGGTGCCAAAGAGGTTCCATTTTAATGGACTTTGAGTTGGGAAATGGAGGAGCGACAGCAATGCGGATGGCACCGTTGCAAAGCTGACTTTCTGCAGAAGAGGCACAGCTCAAGTTTTTTGCCCTGGCTCTTCGGCTGTGGGAGCAGAGGCCAACCGTTCGTGCTCTACTGCCTAGGATGCTGGGCAGCCCAGCACGGGTGCCAAAGAGGTTCCATTGTAATGGACTTTGAGTTGGGAAATCGAGGAGTGACAGCAATACGGATGGCACCGTTGCAAATCTGACTTTCAGCAGAAGAGGCACAGCTCCAGTTTTTTGCCCTGGCTCTTTGGCTGTGGGAGCAGAGGCCAACCGTTCGTGCTCTACTGCCTGGGATGCTGGGCAGCCGAGCACGGGTGCCAAAGAGGTTCCATTGTAATGGACTTTGAGTTGGGAAATCGAGGAGCGACAGCAATGCGGATGGCACCATTGCACAGGTGACTTTCTGCAGAAGAGGCACAGCTCAAGCTTTTTGCCCTGGCTCTTCGGCTGTGGGAGCAAAGGCCAACCGTTCGTGCTCTACTCCCTGGGATGCTGGGCAGCCCAGCACGGATGCCAAAGATGTTCCATTGTAATGGACTTTGAGTTGGGAAATGGAGGAGCGACAGCAAAGCGGATGGCACCGTTGCACAGGTGACTTTCTGCAGAAGAGACACAGCTCAAGCTTTTTGCCCTGGCTCTTCGGCTGTGGGAGCAGAGGCCAACCGTTCGTGCTCTACTCCCTGGGATGCTGGGCAGCCGAGCACGGGTGCCAAAGAGGTTCCATTGTAATGGACTTTGAGTTGGGAAATGGAGGAGCGACAGCAAAGCGGATGGCACAGTTGCAAAGGTGAGTTTCTGCAGAAGAGGCACAGCTCAAGTTTTTTGCCCTGGCTCTTCGGCTGTGGGAGCAGAGGCCAACTGTTCGTGCTCTACTCCCTGGGATGCTGGGCAGCCCAGCACGGGTGCCAAAGAGGTTCCATTGTAATGGACTTTGAGTTGGGAAATGGAGGAGCGACAGCAAAGCGGATGGCACCGTTGCAAAGCTGACTTTCTGCACAAGAGACACAGCTCAAGTTTTTTGCCCTGGCTCTTCGGCTGTGGGAGCAGAGGCCAACCGTTCGTGCTCTACTCCCTGGGATGCTGGGCAGCCCAGCACGGGTGCCAAAGAGGTTCCATTGTAATGGACTTTGAGTTGGGAAATGGAGGAGCGACAGCAAAGCGGATGGCACCGTTGCAAAGCTGACTTTCTGCAGAAGAGACACAGCTCAATTTTTTTGCCCTGGCTCTTCGGCTGTGGGAGCAGAGGCCAACCGTTCGTGCTCTACTGCCTGGGATGCTGGGCAGCCCAGCACGGGTGCCAAAGAGGTTCCATTGTAATGGACTTTGAGTTGGGAAATGGAGGAGCGACAGCAAAGCGGATGGCACCGTTGCAAAGCTGACTTTCTGCAGAAGAGGCACAGCTCAAGTTTTTTGCCCTGGCTCTTCGGCTGTGGGAGCAGAGGCCAACCGTTCGTGCTCTACTCCCTGGGATGCTGGGCAGCCCAGCACGGGTGCCAAAGAGGTTCCATTGTAATGGACTTTGAGTTGGGAAATGGAGGAGCGACAGCAAAGCGGATGGCACCGTTGCAAAGCTGACTTTCTGCAGAAGAGACACAGCTCAATTTTTTTGCCCTGGCTCTTCGGCTGTGGGAGCAGAGGCCAACCGTTCGTGCTCTACTGCCTGGGATGCTGGGCAGCCCAGCACGGGTGCCAAAGAGGTTCCATTGTAATGGACTTTGAGTTGGGAAATCGAGGATACTCAGCAATGCGGATGGCACCGTTGCAAAGCTGACTTTCTGCAGAAGAGGCACAGCTCAAGCTTTTTGCCCTGGCTCTTCGGCTGTGGGAGCAGAGGCCAACCGTTCGTGCTCTACTGCCTGGGATGCTGGGCAGCCCAGCACGGGTGTTAAAGAGGTTCCATTGTAATGGACTTTGAGTTGGGAAATCGAGGATCCTCAGCAATGCGGATGGCACAGTTGCAAAGGTGACTTTCTGCAGAAGAGGCACAGCTCAAGTTTTTTGCCCTGGCTCTTCGGCTGTGGGAGCAGAGGCCAACCGTTCGTGCTCTACTGCCTGGGATGCTGGGCAGCCCAGCACGGGTGCCAAAGAGGTTCCATTGTAATGGACTTTGAGTTGGGAAATCGAGGAGCGACAGCAATGCGGAGGGCACCATTGCAAAGCTGACTTTCTGCAGAAGAGGCACAGCTCAAGTTTTTTGCCCTGGCTTATCGGCTGTGGGAGCAAAGGCCAACCGTTCGTGCTCTACTCCCTGGGATGCTGGGCAGCCCAGCACGGATGCCAAAGATGTTCCATTGTAATGGACTTTCAGTTGGGAAATGGAGGAATGACAGCAATGCGGATGGCACCGTTGCAAAGCTGACTTTCTGCAGAAGAGGCACAGCTCCAGTTTTTTGCCCTGGCTCTTCGGCTGTGGGAGCAGAGGCCAACCGTTTGTGCTCTACTCCCTGGGATGCTGGGCAGCCCAGCACGGGTGCCAAAGAGGTTCCATTGTAATGGACTTTGAGTTGGGAAATGGAGGAGCGACAGCAATTCAGATGGCACAGTTGCAAAGGTGACTTTCTGCAGAAGAGGCACAGCTCAAGTTTTTTGCCCTGGCTCTTCGGCTGTGGGAGCAGAGGCCAACCGTTCGTGCTCTATTCCCTGGGATGCTGGGCAGCCCAGCACGGGTGCCACAGAGGTTCCATTTTAATGGACTTTGAGTTGGGAAATGGAGGAGCGACAGCAATGCGGATGGCACCGTTGCAAAGCTGACTTTCTGCAGAAGAGGCACAGCTCAAGTTTTTTGCCCTGGCTCTTCGGCTGTGGGAGCAGAGGCCAACCGTTCGTGCTCTACTGCCTAGGATGCTGGGCAGCCGAGCACGGGTGCCAGAGAGGTTCCATTGTAATGGGCTTTGAGTTGGGAAATCGAGGAGCGACAGCAATGCGGATGGCACCGTTGCAAAGCTGACTTTCTGCAGAAGAGGCACAGCTCAAGTTTTTTGCCCTGGCTTATCAGCTGTGGGAGCAAAGGCCAACCGTTCATGCTCTACTCCCTGGGATGCTGGGCAGCCCAGCACGGGTGCCAAAGAGGTTCCATTGTAATGGACTTTGAGTTGGGAAATCGAGGAGCGACAGCAATGTGGATGGCATCGTTGCAAAGCTGACTTTCTGCAGAAGAGGCACAGTTCAAGCTTTTTGCCCTGGCTCTTCGGCTGTGGGAGCAGAGGCCAACCGTTCGTGCTCTTCTTCCTGGGACGCTGGGCAGCCCAGCACGGGTGCCACAGAGGTTCCATTGTAATGGCCTTTGAGTTCGGAAATCGAGGATCCTCAGCAATGCGGATGGCACCGTTGCAAAGCTGACTTTCTGCAGAAGAGGCACAGCTCAAGTTTTTTGCCCTGGCTCTTCGTCTGTGGGAGCAGAGGCCAACCATTCGTGCTCTACTCCCTGGGATGCTGGGCAGCCCAGCACGGGTGCCAAAGAGGTTCCATTGTAATGGACTTTGAGTTGGGAAATCGAGGATCCTCAGCAATGCGGATAGCACCGTTGCAAAGCTGATTTTCTGCAGAAGAGGCACAGCTCAAGTTTTTTGCCCTGGCTCTTTGGCTGTGGGAGCAGAGGCCAACCGTTCGTGCTCTACTGCCTGGGATGCTGGGCAGCCCAGCACGGGTGCCAAAGAGGTTCCATTGTAATGGACTTTGAGTTGGGAAATCGAAGAGCGACAGCAATGCGGATGGCACCGTTACAAACTGACTTTCTGCACAAGAGACACAGCTCAAGTTTTTTGCCCTGGCTCTTCGGCTGTGGGAGCAGAGGCCAACCGTTCATGCTCTACTCCCTGGGATGCTGGGCAGCCGAGCACGGGTGCCAAAGAGGTTCCATTGTAATGGACTTTGAGTTGGGAAATGGAGGAGCGACAGCAAAGCGGATGGCACCGTTGCAAAGCTGACTTTCTGCAGAAGAGACACAGCTCAATTTTTTTGCCCTGGCTCTTCGGCTGTGGGAGCAGAGGCCAACCGTTCGTGCTCTACTGCCTGGGATGCTGGGCAGCCCAGCACGGGTGCCAAAGAGGTTCCATTGTAATGGACTTTGAGTTGGGAAATGGAGGAGTGACAGCAAAGCGGATGGCACCGTTGCAAAGCTGACTTTCTGCAGAAGAGGCACAGCTCAAGTTTTTTGCCCTGGCTCTTCGGCTGTGGGAGCAGAGGCCAACCGTTCGTGCTCTACTCCCTGGGATGCTGGGCAGCCCAGCACGGGTGCCAAAGAGGTTCCATTGTAATGGACTTTGAGTTGGGAAATCGAGGAGCGACAGCAAAGCGGATGGCACCGTTGCAAAGCTGACTTTCTGCAGAAGAGACACAGCTCAATTTTTTTGCCCTGGCTCTTCGGCTGTGGGAGCAGAGGCCAACCGTTCGTGCTCTACTCCCTGGGATGCTGGGCAGCCCAGCACGGGTGCCAAAGAGGTTCCATTGTAATGGACTTTGAGTTGGGAAATGGAGGAGCGACAGCAATGCGGATGGCAACGTTGCAAAGATGACTTTCTGCAGAAGAGGCACAGCTCAAGTTTTTTGCCCTGGCTCTTCGGCTGTGGGAGCAGAGGCCAACCGTTCGTGCTCTACTCCCTGGGATGCTGGGCAGCCCAGCACGGGTGCCAAAGAGGTTCCATTGTAATGGACTTTGAGTTGGGAAATCGAGGATCCTCAGCAATGCGGATGGCACCGTTGCAAAGCTGATTTTCTGCAGAAGAGGCACAGCTCAAGTTTTTTGCCCTGGCTCTTTGGCTGTGGGAGCAGAGGCCAACAGTTCGTGCTCTACTGCCTGGGATGCTGGGCAGCCCAGCACGGGTGCCAGAGAGGTTCCATTGTAATGGACTTTGAGTTGGGAAATCGAGGAGCGACAGCAAAGCAGATGGCACCGTTGCAAAGCTGATTTTCTGCAGAAGAGGCACAGCTCAAGTTTTTTGCCCTGGCTCTTTGGCTGTGGGAGCAGAGGCCAACCGTTCGTGCTCTACAGCCTAGGATGCTGGGCAGCCCAGCACGGGTGCCAAAGAGGTTCCATTGTAATGGACTTTGAGTTGGGAAATCGAGGATCCTCAGCAATGCGGATGGCACCGTTGCAAAGCTGATTTTCTGCAGAAGAGGCACAGCTCAAGTTTTTTGCCCTGGCTCTTTGGCTGTGGGAGCAGAGGCCAACCGTTCGTGCTCTACTGCCTGGGATGCTGGGCAGCCCAGCACGGGTGCCAGAGAGGTTCCATTGTAATGGACTTTGAGTTGGGAAATCGAGGAGCGACAGCAAAGCAGATGGCACCGTTGCAAAGCTGACTTTCAGCAGAAGAGGCACAGCTCAAGTTTTTTGCCCTGGCTCTTTGGCTGTGGGAGCAGAGGCCAACCGTTCGTGCTCTACAGCCTAGGATGCTGGGCAGCCCAGCACGGGTGCCAAAGAGGTTCCATTGTAATGGACTTTGAGTTGGGAAATCGAGGAGCGACAGCAATACGGATGGCACCGTTGCAAAGCTGACTTTCTGCAGAAGAGGCAGAGCTCAAGTTTTTTGCCCTGGCTCTTCGGCTGTGGGAGCAGAGGCCAACCGTTCATGCTCTACTGCCTGGGATGCTGGGCAGCCGAGCACGGGTGCCAGAGAGGTTCCATTGTAATGGACTTTGAGTTGAGAAATCGAGGAGTGACAGCAATACAGATGGCACCGTTGCAAAGCTGACTTTCAGCAGAAGAGGCACAGCTCAAGTTTTTTGCCCTGGCTTATCGGCTGTGGGAGCAGAGGCCAACCGTTCGTGCTCTACTCCCTGGGATGCTGGGCAGCCCAGCACGGGTGCCAAAGAGGTTCCATTGTAATGGACTTTGAGTTGGCAAATGGAGGAGCGACAGCAAAGCGGATGGCACCGTTGCAAAGCTGACTTTCTGCAGAAGAGACACAGCTCAATTTTTTTGCCCTGGCTCTTCGGCTGTGGGAGCAGAGGCCAACCGTTCGTGCTCTACTCCCTGGGATGCTGGGCAGCCGAGCACGGGTGCCAAAGAGGTTCCATTGTAATGGACTTTGAGTTGGGAAATGGAGGAGCGACAGCAAAGCGGATGGCACTGTTGCAAAGCTGACTTTCTGCAGAAGAGGCACAGCTCAAGTTTTTTGCCCTGGCTCTTCGGCTGTGGGAGCAGAGGCCAACCGTTCGTGCTCTACTGCCTGGGATGCTGGGCAGCCCAGCACGGGTGCCAAAGAGGTTCCATTGTAATGGACTTTGAGTTGGGAAATCGAGGATACTCAGCAATGCGGATGGCACCGTTGCAAAGCTGACTTTCTGCAGAAGAGGCACAGCTCAAGCTTTTTGCCCTGGTTCTTCGGCTGTGGGAGCAGAGGCCAACCGTTCGTGCTCTACTGCCTGGGATGCTGGGCAGCCGAGCACGGGTGTTAAAGAGGTTCCATTGTAATGGACTTTGAGTTGGGAAATCGAGGATCCTCAGCAATGCGGATGGCACCGTTGCAAAGCTGACTTTCTGCAGAAGAGGCACAGCTCAAGTTTTTTGCCCTGGCTCTTCGGCTGTGGGAGCAGAGGCCAACCGTTCGTGCTCTACTGCCTGGGATGCTGGGCAGCCCAGCACGGGTGCCAAAGAGGTTCCATTGTAATGGACTTTGAGTTGGGAAATCGAGGATCCTCAGCGATGCGAATGGCACAGTTGCAAAGCTGACTTTCTGCACAAGAGGCACAGCTCAAGTTTTTTGCCCTGGCTCTTCGGCTGTGGGAGCAGAGGCCAACCGTTCGTGCTCTACTGCCTGGGATGCTGGGCAGCCCAGCACGGGTGCCAAAGAGGTTCCATTGTAATGGACTTTGAGTTGGGAAATGGAGGAGCGACAGCAATGTGGATGGCACCGTTGCAAAGCTGACTTTCTGCAGAAGAGGCACAGTTCAAGCTTTTTGCCCTGGCTCTTCGGCTGTGGGAGCAGAGGCCAACCGTTCGTGCTCTACTGCCTGGGATGCTGGGCAGCCCAGCACGGGTGCCAAAGAGGTTCCATTGTAATGGACTTTGAGTTGGGAAATCGAGGAGTGACAGCAATACGGATGGCACCGTTGCAAATCTGACTTTCAGCAGAAGAGGCACAGCTCCAGTTTTTTGCCCTGGCTCTTTGGCTGTGGGAGCAGAGGCCAACCGTTCGTGCTCTACTGCCTGGGATGCTGGGCAGCCGAGCACAGGTGCCAAAGAGGTTCCATTGTAATGGACTTTGAGTTGGGAAATCGAGGAGCGACAGCAATGCGGATGGCACCATTGCACAGGTGACTTTCTGCAGAAGAGGCACAGCTCAAGCTTTTTGCCCTGGCTCTTCGGCTGTGGGAGCAAAGGCCAACCGTTCGTGCTCTACTCCCTGGAATGCTGGGCAGCCCAGCACGGATGCCAAAGATGTTCCATTGTAATGGACTTTGAGTTGGGAAATCGAGGAGCGACAGCAAAGCGGATGGCACCGTTGCACAGGTGACTTTCTGCAGAAGAGACACAGCTCAAGCTTTTTGCCCTGGCTCTTCGGCTGTGGGAGCAGAGGCCAACCGTTCGTGCTCTACTCCCTGGGATGCTGGGCAGCCGAGCACGGGTGCCAAAGAGGTTCCATTGTAATGGACTTTGAGTTGGGAAATGGAGGAGCGACAGCAAAGCGGATGGCACAGTTGCAAAGGTGAGTTTCTGCAGAAGAGGCACAGCTCAAGTTTTTTGCCCTGGCTCTTCGGCTGTGGGAGCAGAGGCCAACTGTTCGTGCTCTACTCCCTGGGATGCTGGGCAGCCCAGCACGGGTGCCAAAGAGGTTCCATTGTAATGGACTTTGAGTTGGGAAATGGAGGAGCGACAGCAAAGCGGATGGCACCGTTGCAAAGCTGACTTTCTGCAGAAGAGACACAGCTCAAGTTTTTTGCCCTGGCTCTTCGGCTGTGGGAGCAGAGGCCAACCGTTCGTGCTCTACTCCCTGGGATGCTGGGCAGCCCAGCACGGGTGCCAAAGAGGTTCCATTGTAATGGACTTTGAGTTGGGAAATGGAGGAGCGACAGCAAAGCGGATGGCACCGTTGCAAAGCTGACTTTCTGCAGAAGAGACACAGCTCAATTTTTTTGCCCTGGCTCTTCGGCTGTGGGAGCAGAGGCCAACCGTTCGTGCTCTACTGCCTGGGATGCTGGGCAGCCCAGCACGGGTGCCAAAGAGGTTCCATTGTAATGGACTTTGAGTTGGGAAATGGAGGAGCGACAGCAAAGCGGATGGCACCGTTGCAAAGCTGACTTTCTGCAGAAGAGGCACAGCTCAAGTTTTTTGCCCTGGCTCTTCGGCTGTGGGAGCAGAGGCCAACCGTTCGTGCTCTACTCCCTGGGATGCTGGGCAGCCCAGCACGGGTGCCAAAGAGGTTCCATTGTAATGGACTTTGAGTTGGGAAATGGAGGAGCGACAGCAAAGCGGATGGCACCGTTGCAAAGCTGACTTTCTGCAGAAGAGACACAGCTCAATTTTTTTGCCCTGGCTCTTCGGCTGTGGGAGCAGAGGCCAACCGTTCGTGCTCTACTGCCTGGGATGCTGGGCAGCCCAGCACGGGTGCCAAAGAGGTTCCATTGTAATGGACTTTGAGTTGGGAAATCGAGGATACTCAGCAATGCGGATGGCACCGTTGCAAAGCTGACTTTCTGCAGAAGAGGCACAGCTCAAGCTTTTTGCCCTGGCTCTTCGGCTGTGGGAGCAGAGGCCAACCGTTCGTGCTCTACTGCCTGGGATGCTGGGCAGCCCAGCACGGGTGTTAAAGAGGTTCCATTGTAATGGACTTTGAGTTGGGAAATCGAGGATCCTCAGCAATGCGGATGGCACCGTTGCAAAGCTGACTTTCTGCAGAAGAGGCACAGCTCAAGTTTTTTGCCCTGGCTCTTCGGCTGTGGGAGCAGAGGCCAACCGTTCGTGCTCTACTGCCTGGGATGCTGGGCAGCCCAGCACGGGTGCCAAAGAGGTTCCATTGTAATGGACTTTGAGTTGGGAAATGGAGGAGCGACAGCAATGTGGATGGCACCGTTGCAAAGCTGACTTTCTGCAGAAGAGGCACAGTTCAAGCTTTTTGCCCTGGCTCTTCGGCTGTGGGAGCAGAGGCCAACCGTTCGTCCTCTTCTTCCTGTGACGCTGGGCAGCCCAGCACGGGTGCCAGAGAGGTTCCATTGTAATGGCCTTTGAGTTCGGAAATCGAGGATCCTCAGCAATGCGGATGGCACCGTTGCAAAGCTGACTTTCTGCAGAAGAGGCACAGCTCAAGTTTTTTGCCCTGGCTCTTCGTCTGTGTGAGCAGAGGCCAACCGTTCATGCTCTACTCCCTGGGATGCTGGGCAGCCCAGCACGGGTGCCAAAGAGGTTCCATTGTAATGGACTTTGAGTTGGGAAATGGAGGAGCGACAGCAATGCGGATGGCACAGTTGCAAAGCTGACTTTCTGCACAAGAGGCACAGCTCAAGTTTTTTGCCCTGGCTCTTCGTCTGTGGGAGCAGAGGCCAACCGTTCATGCTCTACTCTCTGGGATGCTGGGCAGCCCAGCACGGGTGCCAAAGAGGTTCCATTGTAATGGACTTTGAGTTGGGAAATGGAGGAGCGACAGCAATGCGGATGGCACAGTTGCAAAGCTGACTTTCTGCACAAGAGGCACAGCTCAAGTTTTTTGCCCTGGCTCTTCGGCTGTGGGAGCAGAGGCCAACCGTTCGTGCTCTACTGCCTGGGATGCTGGGCAGCCGAGCACGGGTGCCAAAGAGGTTCCATTGTAATGGACTTTGAGTTGGGAAATGGAGGAGCGACAGCCATGCGGATGGCACAGTTGCAAAGCTGACTTTCTGCAGAAGAGGCACAGCTCAAGTTTTTTGCCCTGGCTCTTCGGCTGTGGGAGCAGAGGCCAACCGTTCGTGCTCTACTGCCTAGGATGCTGGGCAGCCCAGCACGGGTGCCAAAGAGGTTCCATTGTAATGGACTTTGAGTTGGGAAATCGAGGAGTGACAGCAATACGGATGGCACCGTTGCAAATCTGACTTTCAGCAGAAGAGGCACAGCTCCAGTTTTTTGCCCTGGCTCTTTGGCTGTGGGAGCAGAGGCCAACCGTTCGTGCTCTACTGCCTGGGATGCTGGGCAGCCGAGCACGGGTGCCAAAGAGGTTCCATTGTAATGGACTTTGAGTTGGGAAATCGAGGAGCGACAGCAATGCGGATGGCACCATTGCACAGGTGACTTTCTGCAGAAGAGGCACAGCTCAAGCTTTTTGCCCTGGCTCTTCGGCTGTGGGAGCAAAGGCCAACCGTTCGTGCTCTACTCCCTGGGATGCTGGGCAGCCCAGCACGGATGCCAAAGATGTTCCATTGTAATGGACTTTGAGTTGGGAAATCGAGGAGCGACAGCAAAGCGGATGGCACCGTTCCACAGGTGACTTTCTGCAGAAGAGACACAGCTCAAGCTTTTTGCCCTGGCTCTTCGGCTGTGGGAGCAGAGGCCAACCGTTCGTGCTCTACTCCCTGGGATGCTGGGCAGCCGAGCACGGGTGCCAAAGAGGTTCCATTGTAATGGACTTTGAGTTGGGAAATGGAGGAGCGACAGCAAAGCGGATGGCACTGTTGCAAAGGTGAGTTTCTGCAGAAGAGGCACAGCTCAAGTTTTTTGCCCTGGCTCTTCGGCTGTGGGAGCAGAGGCCAACTGTTCCTGCTCTACTGCCTAGGATGCTGGGCAGCCGAGCACGGGTGCCAAAGAGGTTCCATTGTAATGGACTTTGAGTTGGCAAATGGAGGAGCGACAGCAAAGCGGATGGCACCGTTGCAAAGCTGACTTTCTGCAGAAGAGACACAGCTCAAGTTTTTTGCCCTGGCTCTTCGGCTGTGGGAGCAGAGGCCAACCGTTCGTGCTCTACTGCCTGGGATGCTGGGCAGCCCAGCACGGGTGCCAAAGAGGTTCCATTGTAATGGACTTTGAGTTGGCAAATGGAGGAGCGACAGCAAAGCGGATGGCACCGTTGCAAAGCTGACTTTCTGCAGAAGAGACACAGCTCAATTTTTTTGCCCTGGCTCTTCGGCTGTGGGAGCAGAGGCCAACCGTTCGTGCTCTACTGCCTGGGATGCTGGGCAGCCGAGCACGGGTGCCAAAGAGGTTCCATTGTAATGGACTTTGAGTTGGGAAATGGAGGAGCGACAGCAAAGCGGATGGCACCGTTGCAAAGCTGACTTTCTGCAGAAGAGGCACAGCTCAAGTTTTTTGCCCTGGCTCTTCGGCTGTGGGAGCAAAGGCCAACCGTTCGTGCTCTACTCCCTGGGATGCTGGGCAGCCGAGCACGGGTGCCAAAGAGGTTCCATTGTAATGGACTTTGAGTTGGGAAATCGAGGATACTCAGCAATTCGGATGGCACCGTTGCAAAGCTGACTTTCTGCAGAAGAGGCACAGCTCAAGCTTTTTGCCCTGGCTCTTCGGCTGTGGGAGCAGAGGCCAACCGTTCGTGCTCTACTGCCTGGGATGCTGGGCAGCCGAGCACGGGTGCCACAGAGGTTCCATTGTAATGGCCTTTGAGTTCGGAAATCGAGGATCCTCAGCAATGCGGATGGCACCGTTGCAAAGCTGATTTTCTGCAGAAGAGGCACAGCTCAAGTTTTTTGCCCTGGCTCTTCGGCTGTGGGAGCAGAGGCCAACCGTTCATGCTCTACTCCCTGGGATGCTGGGCAGCCCAGCACGGGTGCCAAAGAGGTTCCATTGTAATGGACTTTGAGTTGGGAAATGGAGGAGCGACAGCAATGCGGATGGCACAGTTGCAAAGCTGACTTTCTGCAGAAGAGGCACAGCTCAAGTTTTTTGCCCTGGCTCTTCGGCTGTGGGAGCAGAGGCCAACCGTTTGTGCTCTACTGCCTGGGATGCTGGGCAGCCCAGCACGGGTGCCAAAGAGGTTCCATTGTAATGGACTTTGAGTTGGGAAATGGAGGAGCGACAGCAATTCGGATGGCACCGTTGCAAAGCTGACTTTCTGCAGAAGAGGCAGAGCTCAAGTTTTTTGCCCTGGCTCTTCGGCTGTGGGAGCAGAGGCCAACCGTTCGTGCTCTACTGCCTGGGATGCTGGGCAGCCGAGCACGGGTGCCAAAGAGGTTCCATTGTAATGGACTTTGAGTTGGGAAATGGAGGAGCGACAGCAATGCGGATGGCACAGTTGCAAAGCTGACTTTCTGCAGAAGAGGCACAGCTCAAGTTTTTTGCCCTGGCTCTTCGGCTGTGGGAGCAGAGGCCAACCGTTCGTGCTCTACTGCCTGGGATGCTGGGCAGCCCAGCACGGGTGCCAAAGAGGTTCCATTGTAATGGACTTTGAGTTGGGAAATCGAGGAGCGACAGCAATGCGGATGGCACCATTGCAAAGCTGACTTTCTGCAGAAGAGGCACAGCTCAAGTTTTTTGCCCTGGCTCTTCGGCTGTGGGAGCAGAGGCCAACCGTTCGTGCTCTACTGCCTGGGATGCTGGGCAGCCCAGCACGGGTGCCAGAGAGGTTCCATTGTAATGGACTTTGAGTTGGGAAATCGAGGAGCGACAGCAAAGCGGATGGCACCGTTGCAAAGCTGACTTTCTGCAGAAGAAGCACAGCTCAAGTTTTTTGCCCTGGCTCTTCGGCTGTGGGAGCAGAGGCCAACCGTTCGTGCTCTACTGCCTAGGATGCTGGGCAGCCCAGCACGGGTGCCAAAGAGGTTCCATTGTAATGGACTTTGAGTTGGGAAATCGAGGAGTGACAGCAATACGGATGGCACCGTTGCAAATCTGACTTTCAGCAGAAGAGGCACAGCTCCAGTTTTTTGCCCTGGCTCTTTGGCTGTGGGAGCAGAGGCCAACCGTTCGTGCTCTACTCCCTGGGATGCTGGGCAGCCCAGCACGGGTGCCAAAGAGGTTCCATCGTAATGGACTTTGAGTTGGGAAATCGAGGAGCGACAGCAATGCGGATGGCACCATTGCACAGGTGACTTTCTGCAGAAGAGGCACAGCTCAAGCTTTTTGCCCTGGCTTATCGGATGTGGGAGCAAAGGCCAACCGTTCGTGCTCTACTCCCTGGGATGCTGGGCAGCCCAGCACGGATGCCAAAGATGTTCCATTGTAATGGACTTTGAGTTGGGAAATCGAGGAGCGACAGCAAAGCGGGTGGCACCGTTGCACAGATGACTTTCTGCAGAAGAGACACAGCTCAAGCTTTTTGCCCTGGCTCTTCGGCTGTGGGAGCAGAGGCCAACCGTTCGTGCTCTACTCCCTGGGATGCTGGGCAGCCGAGCACGGGTGCCAAAGAGGTTCCATTGTAATGGACTTTGAGTTGGGAAATGGAGGAGCGACAGCAAAGCGGATGGCACTGTTGCAAAGGTGAGTTTCTGCAGAAGAGACACAGCTCAAGTTTTTTGCCCTGGCTCTTCGGCTGTGGGAGCAGAGGCCAACCGTTCGTGCTCTACTGCCTGGGATGCTGGGCAGCCCAGCACGGGTGCCAAAGAGGTTCCATTGTAATGGACTTTGAGTTGGGAAATGGAAGAGCGACAGCAAAGCGGATGGCACCGTTGCAAAGCTGACTTTCTGCAGAAGAGGCACAGCTCAAGTTTTTTGCCCTGGCTCTTCGGCTGTGGGAGCAGAGGCCAACCGTTCGTGCTCTACTGCCTGGGATGCTGGGCAGCCGAGCACGGGTGCCAAAGAGGTTCCATTGTAATGGACTTTGAGTTGGGAAATCGAGGAGCGACAGCAAAGCGGATGGCACCGTTGCAAAGGTGACTTTCAGCAGAAGAGGCACAGCTCAAGCTTTTTGCCCTGGCTCTTCGGCTGTGGGAGCAGAGGCCAACCGTTCGTGCTCTACTGCCTGGGATGCTGGGCAGCCCAGCACGGGTGCCAAAGAGGTTCCATTGTAATGGACTTTGATTATGGAAATCGAGGAGTGACAGTAAAGCAGATGGCACCGTTGCACAGGTCACTTTCTGCAGAAGAGACACAGCTCAAGTTTTTTGCCCTGGCTCTTCGGCTGTGGGAGCAAAGGCCAACCGTTCGTGCTCTATTCCTGGGATGCTGGGCTGCCCAGCACGGGTGCCAAAGAGGTTCCATTGTAATGGACCTTGAGTTGGGAAATGGAGGAGTCACAGCAAAGCAGATGGCACCGTTGCAAAGCTGACTTTCTGCAGAAGAGGCACAGCTCAAGTTTTTTGCCCTGGCTCTTCGGCTGTGGGAGCAGAGGCCAACCGTTCGTGCTCTAC
The DNA here is from genome assembly GCF_963264785.1 of Psittacula echo. NCBI lineage: Eukaryota > Metazoa > Chordata > Aves > Psittaciformes > Psittacidae > Psittacula > Psittacula echo. Next base: position 432,847 of record NW_027664212.1, on the reverse strand, counting down.
TCCCTGGGATGCTGGGCAGCCCAGCACGGGTGCCAAAGAGGTTCCATTGTAATGGACTTTGAGTTGGGAAATCGAAGAGCGACAGCAAAGTGGATGGCACCGTTGCAAAGCTGACTTTCTGCAGAAGAGGCACAGCTCAAGTTTTTTGCCCTGGCTCTTCGGCTGTGGGAGCAGAGGCCAACCGTTCGTGCTCTACTCCCTGGGACGCTGGGCTGCCCAGCACGGGTGCCAAAGAGGTTCCATTGTAATGGACCTTGAGTTGGGAAATGGAGTAGTGACAGCAAAGCAGATGGCACCGTTGCAAAGGTGACTTTCAGCAGAAGAGGCACAGCTCAAGTTTTTTGCCCTGGCTCTTCGGCTGTGGGAGCAGAGGCCAACCGTTCGTGCTCTACTGCCTGGGATGCTGGGCAGCCCAGCACGGGTGCCAAAGAGGTTCCATTGTAATGGACTTTGAGTTGGGAAATCGAAGAGTGACAGCAAAGCAGATGGCACCGTTGCACAGGTCACTTTCTGCAGAAGAGACACAGCTCAAGTTTTTTGCCCTGGCTCTTCGGCTGTGGGAGCAAAGGCCAACCGTTCGTGCTCTACTCCCTGGGATGCTGGGCAGCCCAGCACGGGTGCCAAACAGGTCCCATTGTAATGGACTTTGAGTTGGGAAATCGAAGAGCGACAGCAAAGCGGATGGCACCGTTGCAAAGCTGACTTTCTGCAGAAGAGGCACAGCTCAAGTTTTTTGCCCTGGCTCTTCGGCTGTGGGAGCAGAGGCCAACCGTTCGTGCTCTACTGCCTGGGATGCTGGGCAGCCGAGCACGGGTGCCAAAGAGGTTCCATTGTAATGGACTTTGAGTTGAGAAATCGAAGAGCGACAGCAAAGCGGATGGCACCGTTGCTCAGGTGACTTTCTGCAGAAGAGGCACAGCTCAAGTTTTTTGCCCTGGCTCTTCGGCTGTGGGAGCAAAGGCCAACCGTTCGTGCTCTACTCCCTGGGATGCTGGGCAGCCCAGCACGGATGCCAAAGATGTTCCATTTTAATGGACTTTGAGTTGGGAAATGGAGGAGCGACAGCAAAGCGGATGGCACCGTTGCAAAGCTGACTTTCTGCAGAAGAGACACAGCTCAAGCTTTTTGCCCTGGCTCTTCGGCTGTGGGAGCAGAGGCCAACCGTTCGTGCTCTACTGCCTGGGATGCTGGGCAGCCCAGCACGGGTGCCAAAGAGGTTCCATTGTAATGGACTTTGAGTTGGGAAATGGAGGAACGACAGCAAAGCGGATGGCACCGTTCCACAGGTGACTTTCTGCAGAAGAGACACAGCTCAAGCTTTTTGCCCTGGCTCTTCGGCTGTGGGAGCAGAGGCCAACCGTTCGTGCTCTACTTCCTGGGATGCTGGGCAGCCCAGCACGGGTGCCACAGAGGTTCCATTGTAATGGCCTTTGAGTTCGGAAATCGAGGATCCTCAGCAATGCGGATGGCACCGTTGCAAAGCTGACTTTCTGCAGAAGAGGCACAGCTCAAGTTTTTTGCCCTGGCTCTTCGTCTGTGGGAGCAGAGGCCAACCGTTCGTGCTCTACTCCCTGGGATGCTGGGCAGCCCAGCACGGGTGCCAAAAAGGTTCCATTGTAATGGACTTTGAGTTGGGAAATCGAGGAGCGACAGCAAAGCGGATGGCACCGTTGCAAAGCTGACTTTCTGCACAAGAGGCACAGCTCAAGTTTTTTGCCCTGGCTCTTCGTCTGTGGGAACAGAGGCCAACCGTTCGTGCTCTACTGCCTGGGATGCTGGGCAGCCCAGCACGGGTGCCAAAGAGGTTCCATTGTAATGGACTTTGAGTTGGGAAATCGAGGAGCGACAGCAAAGCGGATGGCACCGTTGCAAAGCTGACTTTCTGCAGAAGAGGCACAGCTCAAGTTTTTTGCCCTGGCTCTTCGGCTGTGGGAGCAGAGGCCAACCGTTCGTGCTCTACTCCCTGGGATGCTGGGCAGCCGAGCACGGGTGCCAAACAGGTCCCATTGTAATGGACTTTGAGTTGGGAAATCGAAGAGCGACAGCAAAGCGGATGGCACCGTTGCAAAGCTGACTTTCTGCAGAAGGGGCACAGCTCAAGTTTTTTGCCCTGGCTCTTCGGCTGTGGGAGCAGAGGCCAACCGTTCGTGCTCTACTGCCTGGGATGCTGGGCAGCCGAGCACGGGTGCCAAAGAGGTTCCATTGTAATGGACTTTGAGTTGAGAAATCGAAGAGCGACAGCAAAGCGGATGGCACCGTTGCAAAGCTGACTTTCTGCAGAAGAGACACAGCTCAAGCTTTTTGCCCTGGCTCTTCGGCTGTGGGAGCAGAGGCCAACCGTTCGTGCTCTACTGCCTGGGATGCTGGGCAGCCCATCACGGGTGCCACAGAGGTTCTATTGTAATGGCCTTTGAGTTCGGAAATCGAGGATCCTCAGCAATGCGGATGGCACCGTTGCAAAGCTGACTTTCTGCAGAAGAGACACAGCTCAAGTTTTTTGCCCTGGCTCTTCGGCTGTGGGAGCAGAGGCCAACCGTTTGTGCTCTACTGCCTGGGATGCTGGGCAGCCCAGCACGGGTGCCAAAGAGGTTCCATTGTAATGGACTTTGAGTTGGGAAATGGAGGAGCGACAGCAATGCGGATGGCACCGTTGCAAAGCTGACTTTCTGCAGAAGAGGCAGAGCTCAAGTTTTTTGCCCTGGCTCTTCGGCTGTGGGAGCAGAGGCCAACCGTTCGTGCTCTACTGCCTGGGATGCTGGGCAGCCCAGCACGGGTGCCAAAGAGGTTCCATTGTAATGGACTTTGAGTTGGGAAATCGAGGAGCGACAGCAATGCGGATGGCACCGTTGCAAAGCTGACTTTCTGCAGAAGAGGCACAGCTCAAGTTTTTTGCCCTGGCTCTTCGTCTGTGGGAGCAGAGGCCAACCGTTTTTGCTCTACTGCCTGGGATGCTGGGCAGCCCAGCACGGGTGCCAGAGAGGTTCCATTGTAATGGACTTTGAGTTGGGAAATGGAGGAGCGACAGCAAAGCGGATGGCACCGTTGCAAAGCTGACTTTCTGCAGAAGAGACACAGCTCAAGTTTTTTGCCCTGGCTCTTCGGCTGTGGGAGCAGAGGCCAACCGTTCGTGCTCTACTGCCTGGGATGCTGGGCAGCCGAGCACGGGTGCCAAAGAGGTTCCATTGTAATGGACTTTGAGTTGGGAAATCGAGGAGCGACAGCAAAGCGGATGGCACCGTTGCAAAGGTGACTTTCAGCAGAAGAGGCACAGCTCAAGCTTTTTGCCCTGGCTCTTCGGCTGTGGGAGCAGAGGCCAACCGTTCGTGCTCTACTGCCTGGGATGCTGGGCAGCCCAGCACGGGTGCCAAAGAGGTTCCATTGTAATGGACTTTGATTATGGAAATCGAGGAGTGACAGTAAAGCAGATGGCACCGTTGCACAGGTCACTTTCTGCAGAAGAGACACAGCTCAAGTTTTTTGCCCTGGCTCTTCGGCTGTGGGAGCAAAGGCCAACCGTTCGTGCTCTATTCCTGGGATGCTGGGCTGCCCAGCACGGGTGCCAAAGAGGTTCCATTGTAATGGACCTTGAGTTGGGAAATGGAGGAGTCACAGCAAAGCAGATGGCACCGTTGCAAAGCTGACTTTCTGCAGAAGAGGCACAGCTCAAGTTTTTTGCCCTGGCTCTTCGGCTGTGGGAGCAGAGGCCAACCGTTCGTGCTCTACTCCCTGGGATGCTGGGCAGCCCAGCACGGGTGCCAAAGAGGTTCCATTGTAATGGACTTTGAGTTGGGAAATCGAAGAGCGACAGCAAAGTGGATGGCACCGTTGCAAAGCTGACTTTCTGCAGAAGAGGCACAGCTCAAGTTTTTTGCCCTGGCTCTTCGGCTGTGGGAGCAGAGGCCAACCGTTCGTGCTCTACTGCCTCGGATGCTGGGCAGCCCAGCACGGGTGCCACAGAGGTTCCATTGTAATGGACTTTGAGTTGGGAAATCGAGGAGTGACAGCAAAGCAGATGGCACCGTTGCACAGGTCACTTTCTGCAGAAGAGACACAGCTCAAGTTTTTTGCCCTGGCTCTTCGGCTGTGGGAGCAAAGGCCAACCGTTCGTGCTCTACTCCCTGGGACGCTGGGCTGCCCAGCACGGGTGCCAAAGAGGTTCCATTGTAATGGACCTTGAGTTGGGAAATGGAGTAGTGACAGCAAAGCAGATGGCACCGTTGCAAAGCTGACTTTCTGCACAAGAGGCACAGCTCAAGTTTTTTGCCCTGGCTCTTCGGCTGTGGGAGCAGAGGCCAACCGTTCGTGCTCTACTCCCTGGGATGCTGGGCAGCCCAGCACGGGTGCCAAAGAGGTTCCATTGTAATGGACTTTGAGTTGGGAAATCGAAGAGCGACAGCAAAGTGGATGGCACCGTTGCAAAGCTGACTTTCTGCAGAAGAGGCACAGCTCAAGTTTTTTGCCCTGGCTCTTCGGCTGTGGGAGCAGAGGCCAACCGTTCGTGCTCTACTGCCTGGGATGCTGGGCAGCCCAGCACGGGTGCCAAAGAGGTTCCATTGTAATGGACTTTGAGTTGGGAAATCGAAGAGTGACAGCAAAGCAGATGGCACCGTTGCACAGGTCACTTTCTGCAGAAGAGACACAGCTCAAGTTTTTTGCCCTGGCTCTTCGGCTGTGGGAGCAAAGGCCAACCGTTCGTGCTCTACTCCCTGGGATGCTGGGCAGCCCAGCACGGGTGCCAAACAGGTCCCATTGTAATGGACTTTGAGTTGTGAAATCGAAGAGCGACAGCAAAGCGGATGGCACCGTTGCAAAGCTGACTTTCTGCAGAAGAGGCACAGCTCAAGTTTTTTGCCCTGGCTCTTCGGCTGTGGGAGCAGAGGCCAACCGTTCGTGCTCTACTGCCTGGGATGCTGGGCAGCCGAGCACGGGTGCCAAAGAGGTTCCATTGTAATGGACTTTGAGTTGAGAAATCGAAGAGCGACAGCAAAGCGGATGGCACCGTTGCTCAGGTGACTTTCTGCAGAAGAGGCACAGCTCAAGTTTTTTGCCCTGGCTCTTCGGCTGTGGGAGCAAAGGCCAACCGTTCGTGCTCTACTCCCTGGGATGCTGGGCAGCCCAGCACGGATGCCAAAGATGTTCCATTTTAATGGACTTTGAGTTGGGAAATGGAGGAGCGACAGCAAAGCGGATGGCACCGTTGCAAAGCTGACTTTCTGCAGAAGAGACACAGCTCAAGCTTTTTGCCCTGGCTCTTCGGCTGTGGGAGCAGAGGCCAACCGTTCGTGCTCTACTGCCTGGGATGCTGGGCAGTCCAGCACGGGTGCCAAAGAGGTTCCATTGTAATGGACTTTGAGTTGGGAAATGGAGGAACGACAGCAAAGCGGATGGCACCGTTCCACAGGTGACTTTCTGCAGAAGAGACACAGCTCAAGCTTTTTGCCCTGGCTCTTCGGCTGTGGGAGCAGAGGCCAACCGTTCGTGCTCTACTTCCTGGGATGCTGGGCAGCCCAGCACGGGTGCCACAGAGGTTCCATTGTAATGGCCTTTGAGTTCGGAAATCGAGGATCCTCAGCAATGCGGATGGCACCGTTGCAAAGCTGACTTTCTGCAGAAGAGGCACAGCTCAAGTTTTTTGCCCTGGCTCTTCGTCTGTGGGAGCAGAGGCCAACCGTTCGTGCTCTACTCCCTGGGATGCTGGGCAGCCCAGCACGGGTGCCAAAGAGGTTCCATTGTAATGGACTTTGAGTTGGGAAATGGAGGAGCGACAGCAATGCAGATGGCACAGTTGCAAAGCTGACTTTCTGCAGAAGAGACACAGCTCAAGTTTTTTGCCCTGGCTCTTCGGCTGTGGGAGCAGAGGCCAACCGTTCGTGCTCTACTCCCTGGGATGCTGGGCAGCCGAGCACGGGTGCCAAAAAGGTTCCATTGTAATGGACTTTGAGTTGGGAAATCGAGGAGCGACAGCAAAGCGGATGGCACCGTTGCAAAGCTGACTTTCTGCACAAGAGGCACAGCTCAAGTTTTTTGCCCTGGCTCTTCGTCTGTGGGAACAGAGGCCAACCGTTCGTGCTCTACTGCCTGGGATGCTGGGCAGCCCAGCACGGGTGCCAAAGAGGTTCCATTGTAATGGACTTTGAGTTGGGAAATCGAGGAGCGACAGCAAAGCGGATGGCACCGTTGCAAAGCTGACTTTCTGCAGAAGAGGCACAGCTCAAGTTTTTTGCCCTGGCTCTTCGGCTGTGGGAGCAGAGGCCAACCGTTCGTGCTCTACTCCCTGGGATGCTGGGCAGCCGAGCACGGGTGCCAAACAGGTCCCATTGTAATGGACTTTGAGTTGGGAAATCGAAGAGCGACAGCAAAGCGGATGGCACCGTTGCAAAGCTGACTTTCTGCAGAAGGGGCACAGCTCAAGTTTTTTGCCCTGGCTCTTCGGCTGTGGGAGCAGAGGCCAACCGTTCGTGCTCTACTGCCTGGGATGCTGGGCAGCCGAGCACGGGTGCCAAAGAGGTTCCATTGTAATGGACTTTGAGTTGAGAAATCGAAGAGCGACAGCAAAGCGGATGGCACCGTTGCAAAGCTGACTTTCTGCAGAAGAGACACAGCTCAAGCTTTTTGCCCTGGCTCTTCGGCTGTGGGAGCAGAGGCCAACCGTTCGTGCTCTACTGCCTGGGATGCTGGGCAGCCCATCACGGGTGCCACAGAGGTTCTATTGTAATGGCCTTTGAGTTCGGAAATCGAGGATCCTCAGCAATGCGGATGGCACCGTTGCAAAGCTGACTTTCTGCAGAAGAGACACAGCTCAAGTTTTTTGCCCTGGCTCTTCGGCTGTGGGAGCAGAGGCCAACCGTTTGTGCTCTACTGCCTGGGATGCTGGGCAGCCCAGCACGGGTGCCAAAGAGGTTCCATTGTAATGGACTTTGAGTTGGGAAATGGAGGAGCGACAGCAATGCGGATGGCACCGTTGCAAAGCTGACTTTCTGCAGAAGAGGCAGAGCTCAAGTTTTTTGCCCTGGCTCTTCGGCTGTGGGAGCAGAGGCCAACCGTTCGTGCTCTACTCCCTGGGATGCTGGGCAGCCCAGCACGGGTGCCAAAGAGGTTCCATTGTAATGGACTTTGAGTTGGGAAATCGAGGAGCGACAGCAATGCGGATGGCACCGTTGCAAAGCTGACTTTCTGCAGAAGAGGCACAGCTCAAGTTTTTTGCCCTGGCTCTTCGTCTGTGGGAGCAGAGGCCAACCGTTTTTGCTCTACTGCCTGGGATGCTGGGCAGCCCAGCACGGGTGCCAGAGAGGTTCCATTGTAATGGACTTTGAGTTGGGAAATGGAGGAGCGACAGCAAAGCGGATGGCACCGTTGCAAAGCTGACTTTCTGCAGAAGAGACACAGCTCAAGTTTTTTGCCCTGGCTCTTCGGCTGTGGGAGCAGAGGCCAACCGTTCGTGCTCTACTGCCTGGTATGCTGGGCAGCCCAGCACGGGTGCCAAAGAGGTTCCATTGTAATGGACTTTGAGTTGGGAAATCGAGGAGTGACAGCAATACGGATGGCACCGTTGCAAATCTGACTTTCAGCAGAAGAGGCACAGCTCCAGTTTTTTGCCCTGGCTCTTCGGCTGTGGGAGCAGAGGCCAACCGTTCGTGCTCTACTCCCTGGGATGCTGGGCAGCCCAGCACGGGTGCCAAAGAGGTTCCATTGTAATGGACTTTGAGTTGGGAAATCGAGGAGCGACAGCAATGCGGATGGCACCATTGCACAGGTGACTTTCTGCAGAAGAGGCACAGCTCAAGCTTTTTGCCCTGGCTCTTCGGCTGTGGGAGCAAAGGCCAACCGTTCGTGCTCTAGTGCCTGGGATGCTGGGCAGCCCAGCACGGATGCCAAAGATGTTCCATTGTAATGGACTTTGAGTTGGGAAATCGAGGAGCGACAGCAAAGCGGATGGCACCGTTGCACAGGTGACTTTCTGCAGAAGAGACACAGCTCAAGCTTTTTGCCCTGGCTCTTCGGCTGTGGGAGCAGAGGCCAACCGTTCGTGCTCTACTCCCTGGGATGCTGGGCAGCCCAGCACGGGTGCCAAAGAGGTTCCATTGTAATGGACTTTGAGTTGGGAAATGGAGGAGCGACAGCAAAGCGGATGGCACCGTTGCAAAGCTGACTTTCTGCAGAAGAGACACAGCTCAAGTTTTTTGCCCTGGCTCTTCGGCTGTGGGAGCAGAGGCCAACCGTTCGTGCTCTACTGCCTGGGATGCTGGGCAGCCCAGCACGGGTGCCAAAGAGGTTCCATTGTAATGGACTTTGAGTTGGGAAATGGAGGAGCGACAGCAAAGCGGATGGCACCGTTGCAAAGCTGACTTTCTGCAGAAGAGGCACAGCTCAAGTTTTTTGCCCTGGCTCTTCGGCTGTGGGAGCAGAGGCCAACCGTTCGTGCTCTACTCCCTGGGATGCTGGGCAGCCGAGCACGGGTGCCAAAGAGGTTCCATTGTAATGGCCTTTGAGTTGGGAAATCGAGGAGCGACAGCAAAGCGGATGGCACCGTTGCAAAGGTGACATTCTGCAGAAGAGACACAGCTCAAGCTTTTTGCCCTGGCTCTTCGGCTGTGGGAGCACAGGCCAACCGTTCGTGCTCTACTGCCTGGGATGCTGGGCAGCCCAGCACGGGTGCCAAAGAGGTTCCATTGTAATGGACTTTGAGTTGGGAAATCGAGGAGTGACAGTAAAGCAGATGGCACCGTTGCACAGGTCACTTTCTGCAGAAGAGACACAGCTCAAGTTTTTTGCCCTGGCTCTTCGGCTGTGGGAGCAGAGGCCAACCGTTTGTGCTCTACTGCCTGGGATGCTGGGCAGCCGAGCACGGGTGCCAAAGAGGTTCCATTGTAATGGACTTTGAGTTGGGAAATGGAGGAGCGACAGCAATGCGGATGGCACAGTTGCAAAGCTGACTTTCTGCAGAAGAGGCACAGCTCAAGTTTTTTGCCCTGGCTCTTCGGCTGTGGGAGCAGAGGCCAACCGTTCGTGCTCTACTGCCTGGGATGCTGGGCAGCCCAGCACGGGTGCCAAAGAGGTTCCATTGTAATGGACTTTGAGTTGGGAAATGGAAGAGCGACAGCAATGCGGATGGCACCGTTGCAAAGCTGACTTTCTGCAGAAGAGGCACAGCTCAAGTTTTTTGCCCTGGCTCTTTGGCTGTGGGAGCAGAGGCCAACCGTTCGTGCTCTACTGCCTAGGATGCTGGGCAGCCGAGCACGGGTGCCAGAGAGGTTCCATTGTAATGGGCTTTTAGTTGGGAAATCGAGGAGCGACAGCAATGCGGATGGCACCATTGCAAAGCTGACTTTCTGCAGAAGAGGCACAGCTCAAGTTTTTTGCCCTGGCTCTTCGGCTGTGGGAGCAGAGGCCAACCGTTCGTGCTCTACTGCCTAGGATGCTGGGCAGCCCAGCACGGGTGCCAAAGAGGTTCCATTGTAATGGACTTTGAGTTGGGAAATCGAGGAGTGACAGCAATACGGATGGCACCGTTGCAAATCTGACTTTCAGCAGAAGAGGCACAGCTCCAGTTTTTTGCCCTGGCTCTTCGGCTGTGGGAGCAGAGGCCAACCGTTCGTGCTCTACTCCCTGGGATGCTGGGCAGCCCAGCACGGGTGCCAAAGAGGTTCCATCGTAATGGACTTTGAGTTGGGAAATCGAGGAGCGACAGCAATGCGGATGGCACCATTGCACAGGTGACTTTCTGCAGAAGAGGCACAGCTCAAGCTTTTTGCCCTGGCTCTTCGGCTGTGGGAGCAAAGGCCAACCGTTCGTGCTCTACTGCCTGGGATGCTGGGCAGCCCAGCACGGATGCCAAAGATGTTCCATTGTAATGGACTTTGAGTTGGGAAATCGAGGAGCGACAGCAAAGCGGATGGCACCGTTGCACAGATGACTTTCTGCAGAAGAGACACAGCTCAAGCTTTTTGCCCTGGCTCTTCGGCTGTGGGAGCAGAGGCCAACCGTTCGTGCTCTACTCCCTGGGATGCTGGGCAGCCGAGCACGGGTGCCAAAGAGGTTCCATTGTAATGGACTTTGAGTTGGGAAATGGAGGAGCGACAGCAAAGCGGATGGCACTGTTGCAAAGGTGAGTTTCTGCAGAAGAGACACAGCTCAAGTTTTTTGCCCTGGCTCTTCGGCTGTGGGAGCAGAGGCCAACCGTTCGTGCTCTTCTCCCTGGGATGCTGGGCAGCCCAGCACGGGTGCCAAAGAGGTTCCATTGTAATGGACTTTGAGTTGGGAAATGGAAGAGCGACAGCAAAGCGGATGGCACCGTTGCAAAGCTGACTTTCTGCAGAAGAGGCACAGCTCAAGTTTTTTGCCCTGGCTCTTCGGCTGTGGGAGCAGAGGCCAACCGTTCGTGCTCTACTGCCTGGGATGCTGGGCAGCCCAGCACGGGTGCCAAAGAGGTTCCATTGTAATGGACTTTGAGTTGGGAAATCGAGGAGCGACAGCAAAGCGGATGGCACCGTTGCAAAGGTGACTTTCAGCAGAAGAGGCACAGCTCAAGCTTTTTGCCCTGGCTCTTCGGCTGTGGGAGCAGAGGCCAACCGTTCGTGCTCTACTGCCTGGGATGCTGGGCAGCCCAGCACGGGTGCCAAAGAGGTTCCATTGTAATGGACTTTGATTTGGGAAATCGAGGAGTGACAGTAAAGCAGATGGCACCGTTGCACAGGTCACTTTCTGCAGAAGAGACACAGCTCAAGTTTTTTGCCCTGGCTCTTCGGCTGTGGGAGCAAAGGCCAACCGTTCGTGCTCTATTCCTGGGATGCTGGGCTGCCCAGCACGGGTGCCAAAGAGGTTCCATTGTAATGGACCTTGAGTTGGGAAATGGAGGAGTCACAGCAAAGCAGATGGCACCGTTGCAAAGCTGACTTTCTGCAGAAGAGGCACAGCTCAAGTTTTTTGCCCTGGCTCTTCGGCTGTGGGAGCAGAGGCCAACCGTTCGTGCTCTACTGCCTGGGATGCTGGGCAGCCCAGCACGGGTGCCACAGAGGTTCCATTGTAATGGACTTTGAGTTGAGAAATCGAGGAGTGACAGCAAAGCAGATGGCACCGTTGCACAGGTCACTTTCTGCAGAAGAGACACAGCTCAAGTTTTTTGCCCTGGCTCTTCGGCTGTGGGAGCAAAGGCCAACCGTTCGTGCTCTACTCCCTGGGATGCTGGGCTGCCCAGCACGGGTGCCAAAGAGGTTCCACTGTAATGGACCTTGAGTTGGGAAATGGAGTAGTGACAGCAAAGCAGATGGCACCGTTGCAAAGCTGACTTTCTGCACAAGAGGCACAGCTCAAGTTTTTTGCCCTGGCTCTTCGGCTGTGGGAGCAGAGGCCAACCGTTCGTGCTCTACTCCCTGGGATGCTGGGCAGCCCAGCACGGGTGCCAAAGAGGTTCCATTGTAATGGACTTTGAGTTGGGAAATCGAAGAGCGACAGCAAAGTGGATGGCACCGTTGCAAAGCTGACTTTCTGCAGAAGAGGCACAGCTCAAGTTTTTTGCCCTGGCTCTTCGGCTGTGGGAGCAGAGGCCAACCGTTCGTGCTCTACTGCCTGGGATGCTGGGCAGCCCAGCACGGGTGCCAAAGAGGTTCCATTGTAATGGACTTTGAGTTGGGAAATCGAAGAGTGACAGCAAAGCAGATGGCACCGTTGCAAAGCTGACTTTCTGCAGAAGAGACACAGCTCAAGTTTTTTGCCCTGGCTCTTCGGCTGTGGGAGCAAAGGCCAACCGTTCGTGCTCTACTCCCTGGGATGCTGGGCAGCCCAGCACGGGTGCCAAACAGGTCCCATTGTAATGGACTTTGAGTTGGGAAATCGAAGAGCGACAGCAAAGCAGATGGCACCGTTGCAAAGCTGACTTTCTGCAGAAGAGGCACAGCTCAAGTTTTTTGCCCTGGCTCTTCGGCTGTGGGAGCAGAGGCCAACCGTTCGTGCTCTACTGCCTGGGATGCTGGGCAGCCGAGCACGGGTGCCAAAGAGGTTCCATTGTAATGGACTTTGAGTTGAGAAATCGAAGAGCGACAGCAAAGCGGATGGCACCGTTGCTCAGGTGACTTTCTGCAGAAGAGGCACAGCTCAAGTTTTTTGCCCTGGCTCTTCGGCTGTGGGAGCAAAGGCCAACCGTTCGTGCTCTACTCCCTGGGATGCTGGGCAGCCCAGCACGGATGCCAAAGATGTTCCATTTTAATGGACTTTGAGTTGGGAAATGGAGGAGCGACAGCAAAGCGGATGGCACCGTTGCAAAGCTGACTTTCTGCAGAAGAGACACAGCTCAAGCTTTTTGCCCTGGCTCTTCGGCTGTGGGAGCAGAGGCCAACCGTTCGTGCTCTACTGCCTGGGATGCTGGGCAGCCCAGCACGGGTGCCAAAGAGGTTCCATTGTAATGGACTTTGAGTTGAGAAATCGAGGAGTGACAGCAATACGGATGGCACCGTTGCAAAGCTGACTTTCAGCAGAAGAGGCAGAGCTCATGGTTTTTGCCCTGGCTCTTCGGCTGTGGGAGCAGAGGCCAACCGTTCGTGCTCTACTGCCTGGGATGCTGGGCAGCCGAGCACGGGTGCCAAAGAGGTTCCATTGTAATGGACTTTGAGTTGGGAAATGGAGGAGCGACAGCAAAGCGGATGGCACTGTTGCAAAGGTGAGTTTCTGCAGAAGAGGCACAGCTCAAGTTTTTTGCCCTGGCTCTTCGGCTGTGGGAGCAGAGGCCAACTGTTCGTGCTCTACTCCCTGGGATGCTGGGCAGCCCAGCACGGGTGCCAAAGAGGTTCCATTGTAATGGACTTTGAGTTGGGAAATGGAGGAGCGACAGCAAAGCGGATGGCACTGTTGCAAAGGTGAGTTTCTGCAGAAGAGGCACAGCTCAAGTTTTTTGCCCTGGCTCTTCGGCTGTGGGAGCAGAGGCCAACTGTTCGTGCTCTACTCCCTGGGATGCTGGGCAGCCCAGCACGGGTGCCAAAGAGGTTCCATTGTAATGGACTTTGAGTTGGCAAATGGAGGAGCGACAGCAAAGCGGATGGCACCGTTGCAAAGCTGACTTTCTGCAGAAGAGACACAGCTCAAGTTTTTTGCCCTGGCTCTTCGGCTGTGGGAGCAGAGGCCAACCGTTCGTGCTCTACTGCCTGGGATGCTGGGCAGCCCAGCACGGGTGCCAAAGAGGTTCCATTGTAATGGACTTTGAGTTGGCAAATGGAGGAGCGACAGCAAAGCGGATGGCACCGTTGCAAAGCTGACTTTCTGCAGAAGAGACACAGCTCAATTTTTTTGCCCTGGCTCTTCGGCTGTGGGAGCAGAGGCCAACCGTTCGTGCTCTACTGCCTGGGATGCTGGGCAGCCGAGCACGGGTGCCAAAGAGGTTCCATTGTAATGGACTTTGAGTTGGGAAATGGAGGAGCGACAGCAAAGCGGATGGCACCGTTGCAAAGCTGACTTTCTGCAGAAGAGGCACAGCTCAAGTTTTTTGCCCTGGCTCTTCGGCTGTGGGAGCAAAGGCCAACCGTTCGTGCTCTACTCCCTGGGATGCTGGGCAGCCGAGCACGGGTGCCAAAGAGGTTCCATTGTAATGGACTTTGAGTTGGGAAATCGAGGATACTCAGCAATTCGGATGGCACCGTTGCAAAGCTGACTTTCTGCAGAAGAGGCACAGCTCAAGCTTTTTGCCCTGGCTCTTCGGCTGTGGGAGCAGAGGCCAACCGTTCGTGCTCTACTGCCTGGGATGCTGGGCAGCCGAGCACGGGTGCCACAGAGGTTCCATTGTAATGGCCTTTGAGTTCGGAAATCGAGGATCCTCAGCAATGCGGATGGCACCGTTGCAAAGCTGACTTTCTGCAGAAGAGGCACAGCTCAAGTTTTTTGCCCTGGCTCTTCGGCTGTGGGAGCAGAGGCCAACCGTTCATGCTCTACTCCCTGGGATGCTGGGCAGCCCAGCACGGGTGCCAAAGAGGTTCCATTGTAATGGACTTTGAGTTGGGAAATGGAGGAGCGACAGCAATGCGGATGGCACAGTTGCAAAGCTGACTTTCTGCAGAAGAGGCACAGCTCAAGTTTTTTGCCCTGGCTCTTCGGCTGTGGGAGCAGAGGCCAACCGTTTGTGCTCTACTGCCTGGGATGCTGGGCAGCCCAGCACGGGTGCCAAAGAGGTTCCATTGTAATGGACTTTGAGTTGGGAAATGGAGGAGCGACAGCAATTCGGATGGCACCGTTGCAAAGCTGACTTTCTGCAGAAGAGGCAGAGCTCAAGTTTTTTGCCCTGGCTCTTCGGCTGTGGGAGCAGAGGCCAACCGTTCGTGCTCTACTGCCTGGGATGCTGGGCAGCCGAGCACGGGTGCCAAAGAGGTTCCATTGTAATGGACTTTGAGTTGGCAAATGGAGGAGCGACAGCAATGCGGATGGCACAGTTGCAAAGCTGACTTTCTGCAGAAGAGGCACAGCTCAAGTTTTTTGCCCTGGCTCTTCGGCTGTGGGAGCAGAGGCCAACCGTTCGTGCTCTACTGCCTGGGATGCTGGGCAGCCCAGCACGGGTGCCAAAGAGGTTCCATTGTAATGGACTTTGAGTTGGGAAATCGAGGAGCGACAGCAATGCGGATGGCACCATTGCAAAGCTGACTTTCTGCAGAAGAGGCACAGCTCAAGTTTTTTGCCCTGGCTCTTCGGCTGTGGGAGCAGAGGCCAACCGTTCGTGCTCTACTGCCTGGGATGCTGGGCAGCCCAGCACGGGTGCCAGAGAGGTTCCATTGTAATGGACTTTGAGTTGGGAAATCGAGGAGCGACAGCAAAGCGGATGGCACCGTTGCAAAGCTGACTTTCTGCAGAAGAAGCACAGCTCAAGTTTTTTGCCCTGGCTCTTCGGCTGTGGGAGCAGAGGCCAACCGTTCGTGCTCTACTGCCTAGGATGCTGGGCAGCCCAGCACGGGTGCCAAAGAGGTTCCATTGTAATGGACTTTGAGTTGGGAAATCGAGGAGTGACAGCAATACGGATGGCACCGTTGCAAATCTGACTTTCAGCAGAAGAGGCACAGCTCCAGTTTTTTGCCCTGGCTCTTTGGCTGTGGGAGCAGAGGCCAACCGTTCGTGCTCTACTCCCTGGGATGCTGGGCAGCCCAGCACGGGTGCCAAAGAGGTTCCATCGTAATGGACTTTGAGTTGGGAAATCGAGGAGCGACAGCAATGCGGATGGCACCATTGCACAGGTGACTTTCTGCAGAAGAGGCACAGCTCAAGCTTTTTGCCCTGGCTTATCGGCTGTGGGAGCAAAGGCCAACCGTTCGTGCTCTAGTGCCTGGGATGCTGGGCAGCCCAGCACGGATGCCAAAGATGTTCCATTGTAATGGACTTTGAGTTGGGAAATCGAGGAGCGACAGCAAAGCGGGTGGCACCGTTGCACAGATGACTTTCTGCAGAAGAGACACAGCTCAAGCTTTTTGCCCTGGCTCTTCGGCTGTGGGAGCAGAGGCCAACCGTTCGTGCTCTACTCCCTGGGATGCTGGGCAGCCGAGCACGGGTGCCAAAGAGGTTCCATTGTAATGGACTTTGAGTTGGGAAATGGAAGAGCGACAGCAAAGCGGATGGCACCGTTGCAAAGCTGACTTTCTGCAGAAGAGGCACAGCTCAAGTTTTTTGCCCTGGCTCTTCGGCTGTGGGAGCAGAGGCCAACCGTTCGTGCTCTACTGCCTGGGATGCTGGGCAGCCCAGCACGGGTGCCAAAGAGGTTCCATTGTAATGGACTTTGAGTTGGGAAATGGAAGAGCGACAGCAAAGCGGATGGCACCGTTGCAAAGCTGACTTTCTGCAGAAGAGGCACAGCTCAAGTTTTTTGCCCTGGCTCTTCGGCTGTGGGAGCAGAGGCCAACCGTTCGTGCTCTACTGCCTGGGATGCTGGGCAGCCGAGCACGGGTGCCAAAGAGGTTCCATTGTAATGGACTTTGAGTTGGGAAATCGAGGAGCGACAGCAAAGCGGATGGCACCGTTGCAAAGGTGACTTTCAGCAGAAGAGGCACAGCTCAAGCTTTTTGCCCTGGCTCTTCGGCTGTGGGAGCAGAGGCCAACCGTTCGTGCTCTACTGCCTGGGATGCTGGGCAGCCCAGCACGGGTGCCAAAGAGGTTCCATTGTAATGGACTTTGATTATGGAAATCGAGGAGTGACAGTAAAGCAGATGGCACCGTTGCACAGGTCACTTTCTGCAGAAGAGACACAGCTCAAGTTTTTTGCCCTGGCTCTTCGGCTGTGGGAGCAAAGGCCAACCGTTCGTGCTCTATTCCTGGGATGCTGGGCTGCCCAGCACGGGTGCCAAAGAGGTTCCATTGTAATGGACCTTGAGTTGGGAAATGGAGGAGTCACAGCAAAGCAGATGGCACCGTTGCAAAGCTGACTTTCTGCAGAAGAGGCACAGCTCAAGTTTTTTGCCCTGGCTCTTCGGCTGTGGGAGCAGAGGCCAACCGTTCGTGCTCTACTCCCTGGGATGCTGGGCAGCCCAGCACGGGTGCCAAAGAGGTTCCATTGTAATGGACTTTGAGTTGGGAAATCGAAGAGCGACAGCAAAGTGGATGGCACCGTTGCAAAGCTGACTTTCTGCAGAAGAGGCACAGCTCAAGTTTTTTGCCCTGGCTCTTCGGCTGTGGGAGCAGAGGCCAACCGTTCGTGCTCTACTGCCTCGGATGCTGGGCAGCCCAGCACGGGTGCCACAGAGGTTCCATTGTAATGGACTTTGAGTTGGGAAATCGAGGAGTGACAGCAAAGCAGATGGCACCGTTGCACAGGTCACTTTCTGCAGAAGAGACACAGCTCAAGTTTTTTGCCCTGGCTCTTCGGCTGTGGGAGCAAAGGCCAACCGTTCGTGCTCTACTCCCTGGGACGCTGGGCTGCCCAGCACGGGTGCCAAAGAGGTTCCATTGTAATGGACCTTGAGTTGGGAAATGGAGTAGTGACAGCAAAGCAGATGGCACCGTTGCAAAGCTGACTTTCTGCACAAGAGGCACAGCTCAAGTTTTTTGCCCTGGCTCTTCGGCTGTGGGAGCAGAGGCCAACCGTTCGTGCTCTACTCCCTGGGATGCTGGGCAGCCCAGCACGGGTGCCAAAGAGGTTCCATTGTAATGGACTTTGAGTTGGGAAATCGAAGAGCGACAGCAAAGTGGATGGCACCGTTGCAAAGCTGACTTTCTGCAGAAGAGGCACAGCTCAAGTTTTTTGCCCTGGCTCTTCGGCTGTGGGAGCAGAGGCCAACCGTTCGTGCTCTACTGCCTGGGATGCTGGGCAGCCCAGCACGGGTGCCAAAGAGGTTCCATTGTAATGGACTTTGAGTTGGGAAATAGAAGAGTGACAGCAAAGCAGATGGCACCGTTGCACAGGTCACTTTCTGCAGAAGAGACACAGCTCAAGTTTTTTGCCCTGGCTCTTCGGCTGTGGGAGCAAAGGCCAACCGTTCGTGCTCTACTCCCTGGGATGCTGGGCAGCCCAGCACGGGTGCCAAACAGGTCCCATTGTAATGGACTTTGAGTTGGGAAATCGAAGAGCGACAGCAAAGCGGATGGCACCGTTGCAAAGCTGACTTTCTGCAGAAGAGGCACAGCTCAAGTTTTTTGCCCTGGCTCTTCGGCTGTGGGAGCAGAGGCCAACCGTTCGTGCTCTACTCCCTGGGATGCTGGGCAGCCGAGCACGGGTGCCAAAGAGGTTCCATTGTAATGGACTTTGAGTTGAGAAATCGAAGAGCGACAGCAAAGCGGATGGCACCGTTGCTCAGGTGACTTTCTGCAGAAGAGGCACAGCTCAAGTTTTTTGCCCTGGCTCTTCGGCTGTGGGAGCAAAGGCCAACCGTTCGTGCTCTACTCCCTGGGATGCTGGGCAGCCCAGCACGGATGCCAAAGATGTTCCATTTTAATGGACTTTGAGTTGGGAAATGGAGGAGCGACAGCAAAGCGGATGGCACCGTTGCAAAGCTGACTTTCTGCAGAAGAGACACAGCTCAAGCTTTTTGCCCTGGCTCTTCGGCTGTGGGAGCAGAGGCCAACCGTTCGTGCTCTACTGCCTGGGATGCTGGGCAGTCCAGCACGGGTGCCAAAGAGGTTCCATTGTAATGGACTTTGAGTTGGGAAATGGAGGAACGACAGCAAAGCGGATGGCACCGTTCCACAGGTGACTTTCTGCAGAAGAGACACAGCTCAAGCTTTTTGCCCTGGCTCTTCGGCTGTGGGAGCAGAGGCCAACCGTTCGTGCTCTACTTCCTGGGATGCTGGGCAGCCCAGCACGGGTGCCACAGAGGTTCCATTGTAATGGCCTTTGAGTTCGGAAATCGAGGATCCTCAGCAATGCGGATGGCACCGTTGCAAAGCTGACTTTCTGCAGAAGAGGCACAGCTCAAGTTTTTTGCCCTGGCTCTTCGTCTGTGGGAGCAGAGGCCAACCGTTCGTGCTCTACTCCCTGGGATGCTGGGCAGCCCAGCACGGGTGCCAAAGAGGTTCCATTGTAATGGACTTTGAGTTGGGAAATGGAGGAGCGACAGCAATGCAGATGGCACAGTTGCAAAGCTGACTTTCTGCAGAAGAGACACAGCTCAAGTTTTTTGCCCTGGCTCTTCGGCTGTGGGAGCAGAGGCCAACCGTTCGTGCTCTACTCCCTGGGATGCTGGGCAGCCGAGCACGGGTGCCAAAAAGGTTCCATTGTAATGGACTTTGAGTTGGGAAATCGAGGAGCGACAGCAAAGCGGATGGCACCGTTGCAAAGCTGACTTTCTGCACAAGAGGCACAGCTCAAGTTTTTTGCCCTGGCTCTTCGTCTGTGGGAACAGAGGCCAACCGTTCGTGCTCTACTGCCTGGGATGCTGGGCAGCCCAGCACGGGTGCCAAAGAGGTTCCATTGTAATGGACTTTGAGTTGGGAAATCGAAGAGTGACAGCAAAGCAGATGGCACCGTTGCACAGGTCACTTTCTGCAGAAGAGACTCAGCTCAAGTTTTTTGCCCTGGCTCTTCGGCTGTGGGAGCAGAGGCCAACCGTTCGTGCTCTACTCCCTGGGATGCTGGGCAGCCGAGCACGGGTGCCAAACAGGTCCCATTGTAATGGACTTTGAGTTGGGAAATCGAAGAGCGACAGCAAAGCGGATGGCACCGTTGCAAAGCTGACTTTCTGCAGAAGAGGCACAGCTCAAGTTTTTTGCCCTGGCTCTTCGGCTGTGGGAGCAGAGGCCAACCGTTCGTGCTCTACTGCCTGGGATGCTGGGCAGCCGAGCACGGGTGCCAAAGAGGTTCCATTGTAATGGACTTTGAGTTGAGAAATCGAAGAGCGACAGCAAAGCGGATGGCACCGTTGCAAAGCTGACTTTCTGCAGAAGAGACACAGCTCAAGCTTTTTGCCCTGGCTCTTCGGCTGTGGGAGCAGAGGCCAACCGTTCGTGCTCTACTGCCTGGGATGCTGGGCAGCCCATCACGGGTGCCACAGAGGTTCTATTGTAATGGCCTTTGAGTTCGGAAATCGAGGATCCTCAGCAATGCGGATGGCACCGTTGCAAAGCTGACTTTCTGCAGAAGAGACACAGCTCAAGTTTTTTGCCCTGGCTCTTCGGCTGTGGGAGCAGAGGCCAACCGTTTGTGCTCTACTGCCTGGGATGCTGGGCAGCCCAGCACGGGTGCCAAAGAGGTTCCATTGTAATGGACTTTGAGTTGGGAAATGGAGGAGCGACAGCAATGCGGATGGCACCGTTGCAAAGCTGACTTTCTGCAGAAGAGGCAGAGCTCAAGTTTTTTGCCCTGGCTCTTCGGCTGTGGGAGCAGAGGCCAACCGTTCGTGCTCTACTCCCTGGGATGCTGGGCAGCCCAGCACGGGTGCCAAAGAGGTTCCATTGTAATGGACTTTGAGTTGGGAAATCGAGGAGCGACAGCAATGCGGATGGCACCGTTGCAAAGCTGACTTTCTGCAGAAGAGGCACAGCTCAAGTTTTTTGCCCTGGCTCTTCGTCTGTGGGAGCAGAGGCCAACCGTTTTTGCTCTACTGCCTGGGATGCTGGGCAGCCCAGCACGGGTGCCAGAGAGGTTCCATTGTAATGGACTTTGAGTTGGGAAATCGAGGAGCGACAGCAAAGCGGATGGCACCGTTGCAAAGCTGACTTTCTGCAGAAGAGACACAGCTCAAGTTTTTTGCCCTGGCTCTTCGGCTGTGGGAGCAGAGGCCAACCGTTCGTGCTCTACTCCCTGGGATGCTGGGCAGCCCAGCACGGGTGCCAAAGAGGTTCCATTGTAATGGACTTTGAGTTGGGAAATCGAGGAGCGACAGCAATGCGGATGGCACCATTGCACAGGTGACTTTCTGCAGAAGAGGCACAGCTCAAGCTTTTTGCCCTGGCTCTTCGGCTGTGGGAGCAAAGGCCAACCGTTCGTGCTCTAGTGCCTGGGATGCTGGGCAGCCCAGCACGGATGCCAAAGATGTTCCATTGTAATGGACTTTGAGTTGGGAAATCGAGGAGCGACAGCAAAGCGGATGGCACCGTTGCACAGGTGACTTTCTGCAGAAGAGACACAGCTCAAGCTTTTTGCCCTGGCTCTTCGGCTGTGGGAGCAGAGGCCAACCGTTCGTGCTCTACTCCCTGGGATGCTGGGCAGCCCAGCACGGGTGCCAAAGAGGTTCCATTGTAATGGACTTTGAGTTGGGAAATGGAGGAGCGACAGCAAAGCGGATGGCACCGTTGCAAAGCTGACTTTCTGCAGAAGAGACACAGCTCAAGTTTTTTGCCCTGGCTCTTCGGCTGTGGGAGCAGAGGCCAACCGTTCGTGCTCTACTGCCTGGGATGCTGGGCAGCCCAGCACGGGTGCCAAAGAGGTTCCATTGTAATGGACTTTGAGTTGGGAAATGGAGGAGCGACAGCAAAGCGGATGGCACCGTTGCAAAGCTGACTTTCTGCAGAAGAGGCACAGCTCAAGTTTTTTGCCCTGGCTCTTCGGCTGTGGGAGCAGAGGCCAACCGTTCGTGCTCTACTCCCTGGGATGCTGGGCAGCCGAGCACGGGTGCCAAAGAGGTTCCATTGTAATGGCCTTTGAGTTGGGAAATCGAGGAGCGACAGCAAAGCGGATGGCACCGTTGCAAAGGTGACATTCTGCAGAAGAGACACAGCTCAAGCTTTTTGCCCTGGCTCTTCGGCTGTGGGAGCAGAGGCCAACCGTTCGTGCTCTACTGCCTGGGATGCTGGGCAGCCCAGCACGGGTGCCAAAGAGGTTCCATTGTAATGGACTTTGAGTTGGGAAATGGAGGAGCGACAGCAATGCGGATGGCACCGTTGCAAAGCTGACTTTCTGCAGAAGAGGCACAGCTCAAGTTTTTTGCCCTGGCTCTTTGGCTGTGGGAGCAGAGGCCAACCGTTCGTGCTCTACTGCCTAGGATGCTGGGCAGCCGAGCACGGGTGCCAGAGAGGTTCCATTGTAATGGGCTTTTAGTTGGGAAATCGAGGAGCGACAGCAATGCGGATGGCACCATTGCAAAGCTGACTTTCTGCAGAAGAGGCACAGCTCAAGTTTTTTGCCCTGGCTCTTCGGCTGTGGGAGCAGAGGCCAACCGTTCGTGCTCTACTGCCTAGGATGCTGGGCAGCCCAGCACGGGTGCCAAAGAGGTTCCATTGTAATGGACTTTGAGTTGGGAAATCGAGGAGTGACAGCAATACGGATGGCACCGTTGCAAATCTGACTTTCAGCAGAAGAGGCACAGCTCCAGTTTTTTGCCCTGGCTCTTTGGCTGTGGGAGCAGAGGCCAACCGTTCGTGCTCTACTCCCTGGGATGCTGGGCAGCCCAGCACGGGTGCCAAAGAGGTTCCATCGTAATGGACTTTGAGTTGGGAAATCGAGGAGCGACAGCAATGCGGATGGCACCATTGCACAGGTGACTTTCTGCAGAAGAGGCACAGCTCAAGCTTTTTGCCCTGGCTCTTCGGCTGTGGGAGCAAAGGCCAACCGTTCGTGCTCTACTGCCTGGGATGCTGGGCAGCCCAGCACGGATGCCAAAGATGTTCCATTGTAATGGACTTTGAGTTGGGAAATCGAGGAGCGACAGCAAAGCGGATGGCACCGTTGCACAGATGACTTTCTGCAGAAGAGACACAGCTCAAGCTTTTTGCCCTGGCTCTTCGGCTGTGGGAGCAGAGGCCAACCGTTCGTGCTCTACTCCCTGGGATGCTGGGCAGCCGAGCACGGGTGCCAAAGAGGTTCCATTGTAATGGACTTTGAGTTGGGAAATGGAGGAGCGACAGCAATGCGGATGGCACCGTTGCAAAGCTGACTTTCTGCAGAAGAGGCACAGCTCAAGTTTTTTGCCCTGGCTCTTTGGCTGTGGGAGCAGAGGCCAACCGTTCGTGCTCTACTGCCTAGGATGCTGGGCAGCCGAGCACGGGTGCCAGAGAGGTTCCATTGTAATGGGCTTTTAGTTGGGAAATCGAGGAGCGACAGCAATGCGGATGGCACCATTGCAAAGCTGACTTTCTGCAGAAGAGGCACAGCTCAAGTTTTTTGCCCTGGCTCTTCGGCTGTGGGAGCAGAGGCCAACCGTTCGTGCTCTACTGCCTAGGATGCTGGGCAGCCCAGCACGGGTGCCAAAGAGGTTCCATTGTAATGGACTTTGAGTTGGGAAATCGAGGAGTGACAGCAATACGGATGGCACCGTTGCAAATCTGACTTTCAGCAGAAGAGGCACAGCTCCAGTTTTTTGCCCTGGCTCTTTGGCTGTGGGAGCAGAGGCCAACCGTTCGTGCTCTACTCCCTGGGATGCTGGGCAGCCCAGCACGGGTGCCAAAGAGGTTCCATCGTAATGGACTTTGAGTTGGGAAATCGAGGAGCGACAGCAATGCGGATGGCACCATTGCACAGGTGACTTTCTGCAGAAGAGGCACAGCTCAAGCTTTTTGCCCTGGCTCTTCGGCTGTGGGAGCAAAGGCCAACCGTTCGTGCTCTACTGCCTGGGATGCTGGGCAGCCCAGCACGGATGCCAAAGATGTTCCATTGTAATGGACTTTGAGTTGGGAAATCGAGGAGCGACAGCAAAGCGGATGGCACCGTTGCACAGATGACTTTCTGCAGAAGAGACACAGCTCAAGCTTTTTGCCCTGGCTCTTCGGCTGTGGGAGCAGAGGCCAACCGTTCGTGCTCTACTCCCTGGGATGCTGGGCAGCCGAGCACGGGTGCCAAAGAGGTTCCATTGTAATGGACTTTGAGTTGGGAAATGGAGGAGCGACAGCAAAGCGGATGGCACTGTTGCAAAGGTGAGTTTCTGCAGAAGAGACACAGCTCAAGTTTTTTGCCCTGGCTCTTCGGCTGTGGGAGCAGAGGCCAACCGTTCGTGCTCTTCTCCCTGGGATGCTGGGCAGCCCAGCACGGGTGCCAAAGAGGTTCCATTGTAATGGACTTTGAGTTGGGAAATGGAAGAGCGACAGCAAAGCGGATGGCACCGTTGCAAAGCTGACTTTCTGCAGAAGAGGCACAGCTCAAGTTTTTTGCCCTGGCTCTTCGGCTGTGGGAGCAGAGGCCAACCGTTCGTGCTCTACTGCCTGGGATGCTGGGCAGCCCAGCACGGGTGCCAAAGAGGTTCCATTGTAATGGACTTTGAGTTGGGAAATCGAGGAGCGACAGCAAAGCGGATGGCACCATTGCAAAGGTGACTTTCAGCAGAAGAGGCACAGCTCAAGCTTTTTGCCCTGGCTCTTCGGCTGTGGGAGCAGAGGCCAACCGTTCGTGCTCTACTGCCTGGGATGCTGGGCAGCCCAGCACGGGTGCCAAAGAGGTTCCATTGTAATGGACTTTGATTTGGGAAATCGAGGAGTGACAGTAAAGCAGATGGCACCGTTGCACAGGTCACTTTCTGCAGAAGAGACACAGCTCAAGTTTTTTGCCCTGGCTCTTCGGCTGTGGGAGCAAAGGCCAACCGTTCGTGCTCTATTCCTGGGATGCTGGGCTGCCCAGCACGGGTGCCAAAGAGGTTCCATTGTAATGGACCTTGAGTTGGGAAATGGAGGAGTCACAGCAAAGCAGATGGCACCGTTGCAAAGCTGACTTTCTGCAGAAGAGGCACAGCTCAAGTTTTTTGCCCTGGCTCTTCGGCTGTGGGAGCAGAGGCCAACCGTTCGTGCTCTACTGCCTGGGATGCTGGGCAGCCCAGCACGGGTGCCACAGAGGTTCCATTGTAATGGACTTTGAGTTGAGAAATCGAGGAGTGACAGCAAAGCAGATGGCACCGTTGCACAGGTCACTTTCTGCAGAAGAGACACAGCTCAAGTTTTTTGCCCTGGCTCTTCGGCTGTGGGAGCAAAGGCCAACCGTTCGTGCTCTACTCCCTGGGATGCTGGGCTGCCCAGCACGGGTGCCAAAGAGGTTCCACTGTAATGGACCTTGAGTTGGGAAATGGAGTAGTGACAGCAAAGCAGATGGCACCGTTGCAAAGCTGACTTTCTGCACAAGAGGCACAGCTCAAGTTTTTTGCCCTGGCTCTTCGGCTGTGGGAGCAGAGGCCAACCGTTCGTGCTCTACTCCCTGGGATGCTGGGCAGCCCAGCACGGGTGCCAAAGAGGTTCCATTGTAATGGACTTTGAGTTGGGAAATCGAAGAGCGACAGCAAAGTGGATGGCACCGTTGCAAAGCTGACTTTCTGCAGAAGAGGCACAGCTCAAGTTTTTTGCCCTGGCTCTTCGGCTGTGGGAGCAGAGGCCAACCGTTCGTGCTCTACTGCCTGGGATGCTGGGCAGCCCAGCACGGGTGCCAAAGAGGTTCCATTGTAATGGACTTTGAGTTGGGAAATCGAAGAGTGACAGCAAAGCAGATGGCACCGTTGCAAAGCTGACTTTCTGCAGAAGAGACACAGCTCAAGTTTTTTGCCCTGGCTCTTCGGCTGTGGGAGCAAAGGCCAACCGTTCGTGCTCTACTCCCTGGGATGCTGGGCAGCCCAGCACGGGTGCCAAACAGGTCCCATTGTAATGGACTTTGAGTTGGGAAATCGAAGAGCGACAGCAAAGCAGATGGCACCGTTGCAAAGCTGACTTTCTGCAGAAGAGGCACAGCTCAAGTTTTTTGCCCTGGCTCTTCGGCTGTGGGAGCAGAGGCCAACCGTTCGTGCTCTACTGCCTGGGATGCTGGGCAGCCGAGCACGGGTGCCAAAGAGGTTCCATTGTAATGGACTTTGAGTTGAGAAATCGAAGAGCGACAGCAAAGCGGATGGCACCGTTGCTCAGGTGACTTTCTGCAGAAGAGGCACAGCTCAAGTTTTTTGCCCTGGCTCTTCGGCTGTGGGAGCAAAGGCCAACCGTTCGTGCTCTACTCCCTGGGATGCTGGGCAGCCCAGCACGGATGCCAAAGATGTTCCATTTTAATGGACTTTGAGTTGGGAAATGGAGGAGCGACAGCAAAGCGGATGGCACCGTTGCAAAGCTGACTTTCTGCAGAAGAGACACAGCTCAAGCTTTTTGCCCTGGCTCTTCGGCTGTGGGAGCAGAGGCCAACCGTTCGTGCTCTACTGCCTGGGATGCTGGGCAGCCCAGCACGGGTGCCAAAGAGGTTCCATTGTAATGGACTTTGAGTTGAGAAATCGAGGAGTGACAGCAATACGGATGGCACCGTTGCAAAGCTGACTTTCAGCAGAAGAGGCAGAGCTCATGGTTTTTGCCCTGGCTCTTCGGCTGTGGGAGCAGAGGCCAACCGTTCGTGCTCTACTCCCTGGGATGCTGGGCAGTCCAGCACGGGTGCCAAAGAGGTTCCATTGTAATGGACTTTGAGTTGGGAAATCGCGGAGCGACAGCAATGCGCAGGGCACCATTGCACAGGTGACTTTCTGCAGAAGAGGCACAGCTCAAGTTTTTTGCCATGGCTTATCGGCTGTGGGAGCAAAGGCCAACCGTTCGTGCTCTACTGCCTGGGATGCTGGGCAGCCCAGCACGGATGCCAAAGATGTTCCATTGTAATGGACTTTGAGTTGGGAAATGGAGGAACGACAGCAATGCGGATGGCACCGTTCCACAGGTGACTTTCTGCAGAAGAGACACAGCTCAAGCTTTTTGCCCTGGCTCTTCGGCTGTGGGAGCAGAGGCCAACCGTTCGTGCTCTACTTCCTGGGATGCTGGGCAGCCCAGCACGGGTGCCACAGAGGTTCCATTGTAATGGCCTTTGAGTTCGGAAATCGAGGATCCTCAGCAATGCGGATGGCACCGTTGCAAAGCTGACTTTCTGCAGAAGAGGCACAGCTCAAGTTTTTTGCCCTGGCTCTTCGGCTGTGGGAGCAGAGGCCAACCGTTCATGCTCTACTCCCTGGGATGCTGGGCAGCCCAGCACGGGTGCCAAAGAGGTTCCATTGTAATGGACTTTGAGTTGGGAAATGGAGGAGCGACAGCAATGCAGATGGCACAGTTGCAAAGCTGACTTTCTGCAGAAGAGACACAGCTCATGTTTTTTGCCCTGGCTCTTCGGCTGTGGGAGCAGAGGCCAACCGTTCGTGCTCTACTGCCTGGGATGCTGGGCAGCCGAGCACGGGTGCCAGAGAGGTTCCATTGTAATGGACTTTGAGTTGGGAAATCGAGGAGCGACAGCAAAGCGGATGGCACCATGCAAAGCTGACTTTCTGCAGAAGAGGCACAGCTCAAGTTTTTTGCCCTGGCTCTTCGGCTGTGGGAGCAGAGGCCAACCGTTCGTGCTCTACTGCCTGGGATGCTGGGCAGCCGAGCACGGGTGCCAGAGAGGTTCCATTGTAATGGACTTTGAGTTGGGAAATCGAGGAGCGACAGCAAAGCGGATGGCACCGTTGCAAAGCTGACTTTCTGCAGAAGAGGCACAGCTCAAGTTTTTTGCCCTGGCTCTTCGGCTGTGGGAGCAGAGGCCAACCGTTCGTGCTCTACTGCCTGGGATGCTGGGCAGCCCAGCACGGGTGCCAAAGAGGTTCCATTGTAATGGACTTTGAGTTGGGAAATCGAGGAGTGACAGCAAAGCAGATGGCACCGTTGCACAGGTCACTTTCTGCAGAAGAGACACAGCTCAAGTTTTTTGCCCTGGCTCTTCGGCTGTGGGAGCAAAGGCCAACCGTTCGTGCTCTACTGCCTGGGATGCTGGGCTGCCCAGCCCGGGTGCCAAAGAGGTTCCATTGTAATGGACCTTGAGTTGGGAAATGGAGGAGTGACAGCAAAGCAGATGGCACCGTTGCAAAGCTGACTTTCTGCACAAGAGGCACAGCTCAAGTTTTTTGCCCTGGCTCTTCGGCTGTGGGAGCAGAGGCCAACCGTTCGTGCTCTACTCCCTGGGATGCTGGGCAGCCGAGCACGGGTGCCAAAGAGGTTCCATTGTAATGGACTTTGAGTTGGGAAATCGAAGATCGACAGCAAAGCGGATGGCACCGTTGCAAAGCTGACTTTCTGCAGAAGAGGCACAGCTCAAGTTTTTTGCCCTGGCTCTTCGGCTGTGGGAGCAGAGGCCAACCGTTCGTGCTCTACTGCCTGGGATGCTGGGCAGCCCAGCACGGGTGCCAAAGAGGTTCCATTGTAATGGACTTTGAGTTGGGAAATCGAAGAGTGACAGCAAAGCAGATGGCACCGTTGCACAGGTCACTTTCTGCAGAAGAGACTCAGATCAAGTTTTTTGCCCTGGCTCTTCGGCTGTGGGAGCAAAGGCCAACCGTTCGTGCTCTACTCCCTGGGATGCTGGGCAGCCGAGCACGGGTGCCAAACAGGTCCCATTGTAATGGACTTTGAGTTGGGAAATCGAAGAGCGACAGCAAAGCGGATGGCACCGTTGCAAAGCTGACTTTCTGCAGAAGAGGCACAGCTCAAGTTTTTTGCCCTGGCTCTTCGGCTGTGGGAGCAGAGGCCAACCGTTCGTGCTCTACTGCCTGGGATGCTGGGCAGCCGAGCACGGGTGCCAAAGAGGTTCCATTGTAATGGACTTTGAGTTGAGAAATCGAAGAGCGACAGCAAAGCGGATGGCACCGTTGCAAAGCTGACTTTCTGCAGAAGAGGCACAGCTCAAGTTTTTTGCCCTGGCTCTTCGGCTGTGGGAGCAAAGGCCAACCGTTCGTGCTCTACTGCCTGGGATGCTGGGCAGCCTAGCACGGGTGCCAAAGAGGTTCCATTGTAATGGACTTTGAGTTGGGAAATGGAGGAGTCACAGCAAAGCAGATGGCACCGTTGCAAAGCTGACTTTCTGCAGAAGAGGCACAGCTCAAGTTTTTTGCCCTGGCTCTTCGGCTGTGGGAGCACAGGCCAACCGTTCGTGCTCTACTCCCTGGGATGCTGGGCAGCCCAGCACGGGTGCCAAAGAGGTTCCATTGTAATGGACTTTGAGTTGGGAAATCGAGGAGTGACAGCAAAGCAGATGGCACCGTTGCACAGGTCACTTTCTGCAGAAGAGACACAGCTCAAGTTTTTTGCCCTGGCTCTTCGGCTGTGGGAGCAAAGGCCAACCGTTCGTGCTCTACTCCCTGGGATGCTGGGCTGCCTAGCACGGGTGCCAAAGAGGTTCCATTGTAATGGACCTTGAGTTGGGAAATGGAGGAGTGACAGCAAAGCAGATGGCACCGTTGCACAGGTCACTTTCTGCAGAGGAGACACAGCTCAAGTTTTTTGCCCTGGCTCTTCGGCTGTGGGAGCAGAGGCCAACCGTTCGTGCTCTACTGCCTGGGATGCTGGGCAGCCCAGCACGGGTGCCAAAGAGGTTCCATTGTAATGGACTTTGAGCTGAGAAATCTAAGAGCGACAGCAAAGTGGATGGCACCGTTGCAAAGCTGACTTTCTGCAGAAGAGGCACAGCTCAAGTTTTTTGCCCTGGCTCTTCGGCTGTGGGAGCAGAGGCCAACCGTTCGTGCTCTACTGCCTGGGATGCTGGGCAGCCCAGCACGGGTGCCAAAGAGGTCCCATTGTAATGGACTTTGAGTTGGGAAATCGAAGAGCGACAGCAATACGGATGGCACCGTTGCAAAGCTGACTTTCTGCAGAAGAGGCACAGCTCAAGTTTTTTGCCCTGGCTCTTCGGCTGTGGGAGCAGAGGCCAACCGTTCGTGCTCTACTCCCTGGGATGCTGGGCAGCCGAGCACGGGTGCCAAAGAGGTTCCATTGTAATGGACTTTGAGTTGGGAAATGGAGGAGCGACAGCAAAGCGGATGGCACCGTTGCTCAGGTGACTTTCTGCAGAAGAGGCACAGCTCAAGTTTTTTGCCCTGGCTCTTCGGCTGTGGGAGCAAAGGCCAACCGTTCGTGCTCTACTCCCTGGAAAGCTGGGCAGCCCAGCACGGATGCCAAAGATGTTCCATTGTAATGGACTTTGAGTTGGGAAATGGAGGAGCGACAGCAATACGGATGGCACCGTTGCAAAGCTGACTTTCTGCAGAAGAGACACAGCTCCAGTTTTTTGCCCTGGCTCTTTGGCTGTGGGAGCAGAGGCCAACCGTTCGTGCTCTACTGCCTGGGATGCTGGGCAGCCCAGCACGGGTGCCAAAGAGGTTCCATTGTAATGGACTTTGAGTTGAGAAATCGAGGAGTGACAGCAATACGGATGGCACCGTTGCAAAGCTGACTTTCAGCAGAAGAGGCAGAGCTCATGGTTTTTGCCCTGGCTCTTCGGCTGTGGGAGCAGAGGCCAACCGTTCGTTCTCTACTGACTGGGATGCTGGGCAGCCCAGCACGGGTGCCAAAGAGGTTCCATTGTAATGGACTTTGAGTTGGGAAATCGAGGAGCGACAGCAATGCGCAGGGCACCATTGCACAGGTGACTTTCTGCAGAAGAGGCACAGCTCAAGTTTTTTGCCCTGGCTTATCGGCTGTGGGAGCAAAGGTCAACCGTTCGTGCTCTACTGCCTGGGATGCTGGGCAGCCCAGCACGGGTGCCAAAGATGTTCCATTGTAATGGACTTTGAGTTGGGAAATGGAGGAGCGACAGCAATGCGGATGGCACCGTTCCACAGGTGACTTTCTGCAGAAGAGACACAGCTCAAGCTTTTTGCCCTGGCTCTTCGGCTGTGGGAGCAGAGGCCAACCGTTCGTGCTCTACTGCCTGGGATGCTGGGCAGCCCAGCACGGGTGCCACAGAGGTTCCATTGTAATGGACTTTGAGTTCGGAAATCGAGGATCCTCAGCAATGCGGATGGCACCGTTGCAATCCTGACTTTCTGCAGAAGAGGCACAGCTCAAGTTTTTTGCCCTGGCTCTTCGTCTGTGGGAGCAGAGGCCAACCGTTCATGCTCTACTCCCTGGGATGCTGGGCAGCCCAGCACGGGTACCAAAGAGGTTCCATTGTAATGGACTTTGAGTTGGGAAATCGAGAAGCGACAGCAATGCGGATGGCACAGTTGCAAAGCTGACTTCCTGCAGAAGAGGCACAGCTCAAGTTTTTTGCCCTGGCTCTTCGGCTGTGGGAGCAGAGGCCAACCGTTCGTGCTCTACTGCCTGGGATGCTGGGCAGCCCAGCACGGGTGCCAGAGAGGTTCCATTGTAATGGACTTTGAGTTGGGAAATCGAGGAGCGACAGCAAAGCGGATGGCACCGTTGCAAAGCTGACTTTCTGCAGAAGAGGCACAGCTCAAGTTTTTTGCCCTGGCTCTTCGGCTGTGGGAGCAGAGGCCAACCGTTCGTGCTCTACTGCCTAGGATGCTGGGCAGCCCAGCACGGGTGCCAAAGAGGTTCCATTGTAATGGACTTTGAGTTGGGAAATCGAGGAGCGACAGCAATACGGATGGCACCGTTGCAAAGCTGACTTTCTGCAGAAGAGGCACAGCTCAAGTTTTTTGCCCTGGCTCTTCGGCTGTGGGAGCAGAGGCCAACCGTTCGTGCTCTACTGCCTGGGATGCTGGGCAGCCGAGCACGGGTGCCAGAGAGGTTCCATTGTAATGGACTTTGAGTTGGGAAATGGAGGAGCGACAGCAATGCGGATGGCACCGTTGCAGAGGTGACTTTCTGCAGAAGAGGCACAGCTCAAGTTTTTTGCCCTGGCTCTTCGGCTGTGGGAGCAGAGGCCAACCGTTCGTGCTCTACTCCCTGGGATGCTGGGAAGCCGAGCACGGGTGCCAAAGAGGTTCCATTGTAATGGACTTTGAGTTGGAAAATGGAGGAGCGACAGCAAAGCGGATGGCACCGTTGCAAAGGTGAGTTTCTGCAGAAGAGGCACAGCTCCAGTTTTTTGCCCTGGCTCTTCGGCTGTGGGAGCAGAGGCCAACCGTTCGTGCTCTACTGCCTGGGATGCTGGGCAGCCGAGCACGGGTGCCAAAGAGGTTCCATTGTAATGGACTTTGAGTTGGGAAATGGAGGAGCGACAGCAAAGCGGATGGCACCGTTGCAAAGCTGACTTTCTGCAGAAGAGGCACAGCTCAAGCTTTTTGCCCTGGCTCTTCGGCTGTGGGAGCACAGGCCAACCGTTCGTGCTCTACTGCCTGGGATGCTGGGCAGCCCAGCACGGGTGCCAAAGAGGTTCCATTGTAATGGACTTTGAGTTGGGAAATCGAGGAGTGACAGTAAAGCAGATGGCACCGTTGCACAGGTCACTTTCTGCAGAAGAGACACAGCTCAAGTTTTTTGCCCTGGCTCTTCGGCTGTGGGAGCAAAGGCCAACCGTTCGTGCTCTACTCCCTGGGATGCTGGGCAGCCCAGCAAGGGTGCCAAAGAGGTTCCATTGTAATGGACCTTGAGTTGGGAAATGGAGGAGTCACAGCAAAGCAGATGGCACCGTTGCAAAGCTGACTTTCTGCAGAAGAGGCACAGCTCAAGTTTTTTGCCCTGGCTCTTCGGCTGTGGGAGCAGAGGCCAACCGTTCGTGCTCTACTGCCTGGGATGCTGGGCAGCCCAGCACGGGTGCCAAAGAGGTTCCATTGTAATGGACTTTGAGTTGGGAAATCGAAGAGCGACAGCAAAGTGGATGGCACCGTTGCAAAGCTGACTTTCTGCAGAAGAGGCACAGCTCAAGTTTTTTGCCCTGGCTCTTCGGCTGTGGGAGCAGAGGCCAACCGTTCGTGCTCTACTCTCTGGGATGCTGGGCAGCCCAGCACGGGTGCCAAAGAGGTTCCATTGTAATGGACTTTGAGTTGGGAAATCGAGGAGTGACAGCAAAGCAGATGGCACCGTTGCACAGGTCACTTTCTGCAGAGGAGACACAGCTCAAGTTTTTTGCCCTGGCTCTTCGGCTGTGGGAGCAAAGGCCAACCGTTCGTGCTCTACTCCCTGGGATGCTGGGCTGCCCAGCACGGGTGCCAAAGAGGTTCCATTGTAATGGACTTTGAGTTGGGAAATCGAGGAGCGACAGCAATGCGGATGGCACCATTGCACAGGTGACTTTCTGCAGAAGAGGCACAGCTCAAGCTTTTTGCCCTGGCTCTTCGGCTGTGGGAGCAAAGGCCAACCGTTCGTGCTCTAGTGCCTGGGATGCTGGGCAGCCCAGCACGGATGCCAAAGATGTTCCATTGTAATGGACTTTGAGTTGGGAAATCGAGGAGCGACAGCAAAGCGGATGGCACCGTTGCACAGGTGACTTTCTGCAGAAGAGACACAGCTCAAGCTTTTTGCCCTGGCTCTTCGGCTGTGGGAGCAGAGGCCAACCGTTCGTGCTCTACTCCCTGGGATGCTGGGCAGCCCAGCACGGGTGCCAAAGAGGTTCCATTGTAATGGACTTTGAGTTGGGAAATGGAGGAGCGACAGCAAAGCGGATGGCACCGTTGCAAAGCTGACTTTCTGCAGAAGAGACACAGCTCAAGTTTTTTGCCCTGGCTCTTCGGCTGTGGGAGCAGAGGCCAACCGTTCGTGCTCTACTGCCTGGGATGCTGGGCAGCCCAGCACGGGTGCCAAAGAGGTTCCATTGTAATGGACTTTGAGTTGGGAAATGGAGGAGCGACAGCAAAGCGGATGGCACCGTTGCAAAGCTGACTTTCTGCAGAAGAGGCACAGCTCAAGTTTTTTGCCCTGGCTCTTCGGCTGTGGGAGCAGAGGCCAACCGTTCGTGCTCTACTCCCTGGGATGCTGGGCAGCCGAGCACGGGTGCCAAAGAGGTTCCATTGTAATGGCCTTTGAGTTGAGAAATCGAAGAGCGACAGCAAAGCGGATGGCACCGTTGCAAAGCTGACTTTCTGCAGAAGAGGCACAGCTCAAGTTTTTTGCCCTGGCTCTTCGGCTGTGGGAGCAGAGGCCAACCGTTCGTGCTCTACTGCCTGGGATGCTGGGCAGCCGAGCACGGGTGCCAAAGAGGTTCCATTGTAATGGACTTTGAGTTGAGAAATCGAAGAGCGACAGCAAAGCGGATGGCACCGTTGCTCAGGTGACTTTCTGCAGAAGAGGCACAGCTCAAGTTTTTTGCCCTGGCTCTTCGGCTGTGGGAGCAAAGGCCAACCGTTCGTGCTCTACTCCCTGGGATGCTGGGCAGCCCAGCACGGATGCCAAAGATGTTCCATTTTAATGGACTTTGAGTTGGGAAATGGAGGAGCGACAGCAAAGCGGATGGCACCGTTGCAAAGCTGACTTTCTGCAGAAGAGACACAGCTCAAGCTTTTTGCCCTGGCTCTTCGGCTGTGGGAGCAGAGGCCAACCGTTCGTGCTCTACTGCCTGGGATGCTGGGCAGCCCAGCACGGGTGCCAAAGAGGTTCCATTGTAATGGACTTTGAGTTGAGAAATCGAGGAGTGACAGCAATACGGATGGCACCGTTGCAAAGCTGACTTTCAGCAGAAGAGGCAGAGCTCATGGTTTTTGCCCTGGCTCTTCGGCTGTGGGAGCAGAGGCCAACCGTTCGTGCTCTACTCCCTGGGATGCTGGGCAGTCCAGCACGGGTGCCAAAGAGGTTCCATTGTAATGGACTTTGAGTTGGGAAATCGCGGAGCGACAGCAATGCGCAGGGCACCATTGCACAGGTGACTTTCTGCAGAAGAGGCACAGCTCAAGTTTTTTGCCATGGCTTATCGGCTGTGGGAGCAAAGGCCAACCGTTCGTGCTCTACTGCCTGGGATGCTGGGCAGCCCAGCACGGATGCCAAAGATGTTCCATTGTAATGGACTTTGAGTTGGGAAATGGAGGAACGACAGCAATGCGGATGGCACCGTTCCACAGGTGACTTTCTGCAGAAGAGACACAGCTCAAGCTTTTTGCCCTGGCTCTTCGGCTGTGGGAGCAGAGGCCAACCGTTCGTGCTCTACTTCCTGGGATGCTGGGCAGCCCAGCACGGGTGCCACAGAGGTTCCATTGTAATGGCCTTTGAGTTCGGAAATCGAGGATCCTCAGCAATGCGGATGGCACCGTTGCAAAGCTGACTTTCTGCAGAAGAGGCACAGCTCAAGTTTTTTGCCCTGGCTCTTCGGCTGTGGGAGCAGAGGCCAACCGTTCATGCTCTACTCCCTGGGATGCTGGGCAGCCCAGCACGGGTGCCAAAGAGGTTCCATTGTAATGGACTTTGAGTTGGGAAATGGAGGAGCGACAGCAATGCAGATGGCACAGTTGCAAAGCTGACTTTCTGCAGAAGAGACACAGCTCATGTTTTTTGCCCTGGCTCTTCGGCTGTGGGAGCAGAGGCCAACCGTTCGTGCTCTACTGCCTGGGATGCTGGGCAGCCGAGCACGGGTGCCAGAGAGGTTCCATTGTAATGGACTTTGAGTTGGGAAATCGAGGAGCGACAGCAAAGCGGATGGCACCATGCAAAGCTGACTTTCTGCAGAAGAGGCACAGCTCAAGTTTTTTGCCCTGGCTCTTCGGCTGTGGGAGCAGAGGCCAACCGTTCGTGCTCTACTGCCTGGGATGCTGGGCAGCCGAGCACGGGTGCCAGAGAGGTTCCATTGTAATGGACTTTGAGTTGGGAAATCGAGGAGCGACAGCAAAGCGGATGGCACCGTTGCAAAGCTGACTTTCTGCAGAAGAGGCACAGCTCAAGTTTTTTGCCCTGGCTCTTCGGCTGTGGGAGCAGAGGCCAACCGTTCGTGCTCTACTGCCTGGGATGCTGGGCAGCCCAGCACGGGTGCCAAAGAGGTTCCATTGTAATGGACTTTGAGTTGGGAAATCGAGGAGTGACAGCAAAGCAGATGGCACCGTTGCACAGGTCACTTTCTGCAGAAGAGACACAGCTCAAGTTTTTTGCCCTGGCTCTTCGGCTGTGGGAGCAAAGGCCAACCGTTCGTGCTCTACTCCCTGGGATGCTGGGCTGCCCAGCCCGGGTGCCAAAGAGGTTCCATTGTAATGGACCTTGAGTTGGGAAATGGAGGAGTGACAGCAAAGCAGATGGCACCGTTGCAAAGCTGACTTTCTGCACAAGAGGCACAGCTCAAGTTTTTTGCCCTGGCTCTTCGGCTGTGGGAGCAGAGGCCAACCGTTCGTGCTCTACTCCCTGGGATGCTGGGCAGCCGAGCACGGGTGCCAAAGAGGTTCCATTGTAATGGACTTTGAGTTGGGAAATCGAAGATCGACAGCAAAGCGGATGGCACCGTTGCAAAGCTGACTTTCTGCAGAAGAGGCACAGCTCAAGTTTTTTGCCCTGGCTCTTCGGCTGTGGGAGCAGAGGCCAACCGTTCGTGCTCTACTGCCTGGGATGCTGGGCAGCCCAGCACGGGTGCCAAAGAGGTTCCATTGTAATGGACTTTGAGTTGGGAAATCGAAGAGTGACAGCAAAGCAGATGGCACCGTTGCACAGGTCACTTTCTGCAGAAGAGACTCAGATCAAGTTTTTTGCCCTGGCTCTTCGGCTGTGGGAGCAAAGGCCAACCGTTCGTGCTCTACTCCCTGGGATGCTGGGCAGCCGAGCACGGGTGCCAAACAGGTCCCATTGTAATGGACTTTGAGTTGGGAAATCGAAGAGCGACAGCAAAGCGGATGGCACCGTTGCAAAGCTGACTTTCTGCAGAAGAGGCACAGCTCAAGTTTTTTGCCCTGGCTCTTCGGCTGTGGGAGCAGAGGCCAACCGTTCGTGCTCTACTGCCTGGGATGCTGGGCAGCCGAGCACGGGTGCCAAAGAGGTTCCATTGTAATGGACTTTGAGTTGAGAAATCGAAGAGCGACAGCAAAGCGGATGGCACCGTTGCAAAGCTGACTTTCTGCAGAAGAGGCACAGCTCAAGTTTTTTGCCCTGGCTCTTCGGCTGTGGGAGCAAAGGCCAACCGTTCGTGCTCTACTCCCTGGGATGCTGGGCAGCCTAGCACGGGTGCCAAAGAGGTTCCATTGTAATGGACTTTGAGTTGGGAAATGGAGGAGTCACAGCAAAGCAGATGGCACCGTTGCAAAGCTGACTTTCTGCAGAAGAGGCACAGCTCAAGTTTTTTGCCCTGGCTCTTCGGCTGTGGGAGCACAGGCCAACCGTTCGTGCTCTACTCCCTGGGATGCTGGGCAGCCCAGCACGGGTGCCAAAGAGGTTCCATTGTAATGGACTTTGAGTTGGGAAATCGAGGAGTGACAGCAAAGCAGATGGCACCGTTGCACAGGTCACTTTCTGCAGAAGAGACACAGCTCAAGTTTTTTGCCCTGGCTCTTCGGCTGTGGGAGCAAAGGCCAACCGTTCGTGCTCTACTCCCTGGGATGCTGGGCTGCCTAGCACGGGTGCCAAAGAGGTTCCATTGTAATGGACCTTGAGTTGGGAAATGGAGGAGTGACAGCAAAGCAGATGGCACCGTTGCACAGGTCACTTTCTGCAGAGGAGACACAGCTCAAGTTTTTTGCCCTGGCTCTTCGGCTGTGGGAGCAGAGGCCAACCGTTCGTGCTCTACTGCCTGGGATGCTGGGCAGCCCAGCACGGGTGCCAAAGAGGTTCCATTGTAATGGACTTTGAGTTGAGAAATCTAAGAGCGACAGCAAAGTGGATGGCACCGTTGCAAAGCTGACTTTCTGCAGAAGAGGCACAGCTCAAGTTTTTTGCCCTGGCTCTTCGGCTGTGGGAGCAGAGGCCAACCGTTCGTGCTCTACTGCCTGGGATGCTGGGCAGCCCAGCACGGGTGCCAAAGAGGTCCCATTGTAATGGACTTTGAGTTGGGAAATCGAAGAGCGACAGCAATACGGATGGCACCGTTGCAAAGCTGACTTTCTGCAGAAGAGGCACAGCTCAAGTTTTTTGCCCTGGCTCTTCGGCTGTGGGAGCAGAGGCCAACCGTTCGTGCTCTACTCCCTGGGATGCTGGGCAGCCGAGCACGGGTGCCAAAGAGGTTCCATTGTAATGGACTTTGAGTTGGGAAATGGAGGAGCGACAGCAAAGCGGATGGCACCGTTGCTCAGGTGACTTTCTGCAGAAGAGGCACAGCTCAAGTTTTTTGCCCTGGCTCTTCGGCTGTGGGAGCAAAGGCCAACCGTTCGTGCTCTACTCCCTGGGAAGCTGGGCAGCCCAGCACGGATGCCAAAGATGTTCCATTGTAATGGACTTTGAGTTGGGAAATGGAGGAGCGACAGCAATACGGATGGCACCGTTGCAAAGCTGACTTTCTGCAGAAGAGACACAGCTCCAGTTTTTTGCCCTGGCTCTTTGGCTGTGGGAGCAGAGGCCAACCGTTCGTGCTCTACTGCCTGGGATGCTGGGCAGCCCAGCACGGGTGCCAAAGAGGTTCCATTGTAATGGACTTTGAGTTGAGAAATCGAGGAGTGACAGCAATACGGATGGCACCGTTGCAAAGCTGACTTTCAGCAGAAGAGGCAGAGCTCATGGTTTTTGCCCTGGCTCTTCGGCTGTGGGAGCAGAGGCCAACCGTTCGTTCTCTACTGACTGGGATGCTGGGCAGCCCAGCACGGGTGCCAAAGAGGTTCCATTGTAATGGACTTTGAGTTGGGAAATCGAGGAGCGACAGCAATGCGCAGGGCACCATTGCACAGGTGACTTTCTGCAGAAGAGGCACAGCTCAAGTTTTTTGCCCTGGCTTATCGGCTGTGGGAGCAAAGGTCAACCGTTCGTGCTCTACTGCCTGGGATGCTGGGCAGCCCAGCACGGGTGCCAAAGATGTTCCATTGTAATGGACTTTGAGTTGGGAAATGGAGGAGCGACAGCAATGCGGATGGCACCGTTCCACAGGTGACTTTCTGCAGAAGAGACACAGCTCAAGCTTTTTGCCCTGGCTCTTCGGCTGTGGGAGCAGAGGCCAACCGTTCGTGCTCTACTGCCTGGGATGCTGGGCAGCCCAGCACGGGTGCCACAGAGGTTCCATTGTAATGGCCTTTGAGTTCGGAAATCGAGGATCCTCAGCAATGCGGATGGCACCGTTGCAAACCTGACTTTCTGCAGAAGAGGCACAGCTCAAGTTTTTTGCCCTGGCTCTTCGTCTGTGGGAGCAGAGGCCAACCGTTCGTGCTCTACTGCCTAGGATGCTGGGCAGCCCAGCACGGGTGCCAAAGAGGTTCCATTGTAATGGACTTTGAGTTGGGAAATCGAGGAGCGACAGCAATACGGATGGCACCGTTGCAAAGCTGACTTTCTGCAGAAGAGGCACAGCTCAAGTTTTTTGCCCTGGCTCTTCGGCTGTGGGAGCAGAGGCCAACCGTTCGTGCTCTACTGCCTGGGATGCTGGGCAGCCGAGCACGGGTGCCAGAGAGGTTCCATTGTAATGGACTTTGAGTTGGGAAATGGAGGAGCGACAGCAATGCGGATGGCACCGTTGCACAGGTGACTTTCTGCAGAAGAGGCACAGCTCAAGTTTTTTGCCCTGGCTCTTCGGCTGTGGGAGCAGAGGCCAACCGTTCGTGCTCTACTGCCTAGGATGCCGAGCAGCCGAGCACGGGTGCCAGAGAGGTTGCATTGTAATGGGCTTTGAGTTGGGAAATCGAGGAGCGACAGCAATACGAATGGCACCGTTGCAAAGCTGACTTTCTGCAGAAGAGGCACAGCTCAAGTTTTTTGCCCTGGCTCTTCGGCTGTGGGAGCAGAGGCCAACCGTTCGTGCTCTACTGCCTGGGATGCTTGGCAGCCCAGCACGGGTGCCAAAGAGGTTCCATTGTAATGGACTTTGAGTTGGGAAATCGAGGAGCGACAGCAATGCGGATGGCACCATTGCACAGGTGACTTTCTGCAGAAGAGGCACAGCTCAAGCTTTTTGCCCTGGCTCTTCGGCTGTGGGAGCAAAGGCCAACCGTTCGTGCTCTACTGCCTGGGATGCTGGGCAGCCCAGCACGGATGCCAAAGATGTTCCATTGTAATGGACTTTGAGTTGGGAAATCGAGGAGCGACAGCAAAGCGGATGGCACCGTTGCACAGGTGACTTTCTGCAGAAGAGACACAGCTCAAGCTTTTTGCCCTGGCTCTTCGGCTGTGGGAGCAGAGGCCAACCGTTCGTGCTCTACTCCCTGGGATGCTGGGAAGCCGAGCACGGGTGCCAAAGAGGTTCCATTGTAATGGACTTTGAGTTGGAAAATGGAGGAGCGACAGCAAAGCGGATGGCACCGTTGCAAAGGTGAGTTTCTGCAGAAGAGGCACAGCTCCAGTTTTTTGCCCTGGCTCTTCGGCTGTGGGAGCAGAGGCCAACCGTTCGTGCTCTACTGCCTGGGATGCTGGGCAGCCGAGCACGGGTGCCAAAGAGGTTCCATTGTAATGGACTTTGAGTTGGGAAATGGAGGAGCGACAGCAAAGCGGATGGCACCGTTGCAAAGCTGACTTTCTGCAGAAGAGGCACAGCTCAAGCTTTTTGCCCTGGCTCTTCGGCTGTGGGAGCACAGGCCAACCGTTCGTGCTCTACTGCCTGGGATGCTGGGCAGCCCAGCACGGGTGCCAAAGAGGTTCCATTGTAATGGACTTTGAGTTGGGAAATCGAGGAGTGACAGTAAAGCAGATGGCACCGTTGCACAGGTCACTTTCTGCAGAAGAGACACAGCTCAAGTTTTTTGCCCTGGCTCTTCGGCTGTGGGAGCAAAGGCCAACCGTTCGTGCTCTACTCCCTGGGATGCTGGGCAGCCCAGCAAGGGTGCCAAAGAGGTTCCATTGTAATGGACCTTGAGTTGGGAAATGGAGGAGTCACAGCAAAGCAGATGGCACCGTTGCAAAGCTGACTTTCTGCAGAAGAGGCACAGCTCAAGTTTTTTGCCCTGGCTCTTCGGCTGTGGGAGCAGAGGCCAACCGTTCGTGCTCTACTGCCTGGGATGCTGGGCAGCCCAGCACGGGTGCCAAAGAGGTTCCATTGTAATGGACTTTGAGTTGGGAAATCGAAGAGCGACAGCAAAGTGGATGGCACCGTTGCAAAGCTGACTTTCTGCAGAAGAGGCACAGCTCAAGTTTTTTGCCCTGGCTCTTCGGCTGTGGGAGCAGAGGCCAACCGTTCGTGCTCTACTCTCTGGGATGCTGGGCAGCCCAGCACGGGTGCCAAAGAGGTTCCATTGTAATGGACTTTGAGTTGGGAAATCGAGGAGTGACAGCAAAGCAGATGGCACCGTTGCACAGGTCACTTTCTGCAGAGGAGACACAGCTCAAGTTTTTTGCCCTGGCTCTTCGGCTGTGGGAGCAAAGGCCAACCGTTCGTGCTCTACTCCCTGGGATGCTGGGCTGCCCAGCACGGGTGCCAAAGAGGTTCCATTGTAATGGACCTTGAGTTGGGAAATCGAGGAGTGACAGCAAAGCAGATGGCACCGTTGCAAAGCTGACTTTCTGCACAAGAGGCACAGCTCAAGTTTTTTGCCCTGGCTCTTCGGCTGTGGGAGCAGAGGCCAACCGTTCGTGCTCTACTCCCTGGGATGCTGGGCAGCCCAGCACGGGTGCCAAAGAGGTTCCATTGTAATGGACTTTGAGTTGGGAAATCGAAGAGCGACAGCAAAGTGGATGGCACCGTTGCAAAGCTGACTTTCTGCAGAAGAGGCACAGCTCAAGTTTTTTGCCCTGGCTCTTCGGCTGTGGGAGCAGAGGCCAACCGTTCGTGCTCTACTGCCTGGGATGCTGGGCAGCCCAGCACGGGTGCCAAAGAGGTTCCATTGTAATGGACTTTGAGTTGGGAAATCGAAGAGCGACAGCAAAGTGGATGGCACCGTTGCAAAGCTGACTTTCTGCAGAAGAGGCACAGCTCAAGTTTTTTGCCCTGGCTCTTCGGCTGTGGGAGCAGAGGCCAACCGTTCGTGCTCTACTGCCTGGGATGCTGGGCAGCCCAGCACGGGTGCCAAAGAGGTTCCATTGTAATGGACTTTGAGTTGAGAAATCGAAGAGCGACAGCAAAGCGGATGGCACTGTTGCAAAGGTGACTTTCTGCAGAAGAGGCACAGCTCAAGTTTTTTGCCCTGGCTCTTCGGCTGTGGGAGCAGAGGCCAAACGTTCGTGCTCTACTCCCTGGGATGCTGGGCAGCCGAGCACGGGTGCCAGAGAGGTTCCATTGTAATGGACTTTGAGTTGGGAAATGGAGGAGCGACAGCAATGCGGATGGCACCGTTGCAAAGCTGACTATCTGCAGAAGAGACACAGCTCAAGTTTTTTGCCCTGGCTCTTCGTCTGTGGGAGCAGAGGCCAACCGTTCGTGCTCTACTGCTGGGATGCTGGGCAGCCCAGCACGGGTGCCAAAGAGGTTCCATTGTAATGGACTTTGAGTTGGGAAATGGAAGAGCGACAGCAAAGCGGATGGCACCGTTGCAAAGCTGACTTTCTGCAGAAGAGGCACAGCTCAAGTTTTTTGCCCTGGCTCTTCGGCTGTGGGAGCAGAGGCCAACCGTTTGTGCTCTACTCCCTGGGATGCTGGGCAGCCCAGCACGGGTGCCAAAGAGGTTCCATTGTAATGGACTTTGAGTTGAGAAATCGAAGAGCGACAGCAATTCGGATGGCACCGTTGCAAAGCTGACTTTCTGCAGAAGAGGCACAGCTCAAGTTTTTTGCCCTGGCTCTTCGGCTGTGGGAGCAAAGGCCAACCGTTCGTGCTCTACTCCCTGGGATGCTGGGCAGCCCAGCACGGATGCCAAAGATGTTCCATTGTAATGGACTTTGAGTTGGGAAATGGAGGAACGACAGCAAAGCGGATGGCACCGTTGCAAAGCTGACTTTCTGCAGAAGAGACACAGCTCAAGTTTTTTGCCCTGGCTCTTCGGCTGTGGGAGCAGAGGCCAACCGTTCGTGCTCTACTCCCTGGGATGCTGGGCAGCCCAGCACGGGTGCCAAAGAGGTTCCATTGTAATGGACTTTGAGTTGGGAAATCGAGGAGTGACAGCAAAGCGGATGGCACTGTTGCAAAGGTGACTTTCTGCAGAAGAGGCACAGCTCAAGTTTTTTGCCCTGGCTCTTCGGCTGTGGGAGCAGAGGCCAACCGTTCGTGCTCTACTCCCTGGGATGCTGGGCAGCCCAGCACGGGTGCCAAAGAGGTTCCATTGTAATGGACTTTGAGTTGGGAAATCGAGGAGCGACAGCAATGCGGATGGCACAGTTGCAAAGGTGACTTTCTGCAGAAGAGGCACAGCTCAAGTTTTTTGCCCTGGCTCTTCGTCTGTGGGAGCAGAGGCCAACCGTTCGTGCTCTACTGCCTGGGATGCTTGGCAGCCCAGCACGGGTGCCACAGCTGTTCCATTGTAATGGACTTTGAGTTGGGAAATCGAGGAGCGACAGCAATGCGGATGGCACCGTTGCAAAGCTGACTTTCTGCAGAAGAGGCACAGCTCAAGTTTTTTGCCCTGGCTCTTCGGCTGTGGGAGCAGAGGCCAACCGTTCGTGCTCTACTGCCTGGGATGCTGGGCAGCCCAGCACGGGTGCCAAAGAGGTTCCATTGTAATGGACTTTGAGTTGGGAAATCGAAGAGCGACAGCAAAGTGGATGGCACCGTTGCAAAGCTGACTTTCTGCAGAAGAGGCACAGCTCAAGTTTTTTGCCCTGGCTCTTCGGCTGTGGGAGCAGAGGCCAACCGTTCGTGCTCTACTCCCTGGGATGCTGGGCAGCCCAGCACGGGTGCCAAAGAGGTTCCATTGTAATGGACTTTGAGTTGGGAAATCGAGGAGTGACAGCAAAGCAGATGGCACCGTTGTACAGGTGACTTTCTGCAGAAGAGACACAGCTCAAGTTTTTTGCCCTGGCTCTTCGGCTGTGGGAGCAAAGGCCAACCGTTCGTGCTCTACTCCCTGGGATGCTGGGCAGCCCAGCACGGGTGCCAGAGAGGTTCCATTGTAATGGACTTTGAGTTGGGAAATGGAGGAGCGACAGCAAAGCGGATGGCACCGTTGCAAAGCTGACTTTCTGCAGAAGAGACACAGCTCAAGTTTTTTGCCCTGGCTATTCGGCTGTGGGAGCAGAGGCCAACCGTTCGTGCTGTACTCCCTGGGATGCTGGGCAGCCCAGCACGGGTGCCAAAGAGGTTCCATTGTAATGGACTTTGAGTTGGGAAATCGAAGAGCGACAGCAAAGCGGATGGCACTGTTGCAAAGGTGACTTTCTGCAGAAGAGGCACAGCTCAAGTTTTTTGCCCTGGCTCTTCGGCTGTGGGAGCAGAGGCCAACCGTTCGTGCTCTACTGCCTGGGATGCTGGGCAGCCGAGCACGGGTGCCAGAGAGGTTGCATTGTAATTGGCTTTGAGTTGGGAAATCGAGGAGCGACAGCAATACGAATGGCACCGTTGCAAAGCTGACTTTCTGCAGAAGAGGCACAGCTCAAGTTTTTTGCCCTGGCTCTTCGGCTGTGGGAGCAGAGGCCAACCGTTCGTGCTCTACTGCCTGGGATGCTTGGCAGCCCAGCACGGGTGCCAAAGAGGTTCCATTGTAATGGACTTTGAGTTGGGAAATCGAGGAGCGACAGCAATGCGGAGGGCACCATTGCACAGGTGACTTTCTGCAGAAGAGGCACAGCTCAAGCTTTTTGCCCTGGCTCTTCGGCTGTGGGAGCAAAGGCCAACCGTTCGTGCTCTACTCCCTGGGATGCTGGGCAGCCCAGCACGGATGCCAAAGATG
This sequence comes from Psittacula echo, assembly GCF_963264785.1. Taxonomy (NCBI): domain Eukaryota; kingdom Metazoa; phylum Chordata; class Aves; order Psittaciformes; family Psittacidae; genus Psittacula; species Psittacula echo. Next base: position 389,105 of record NW_027664212.1, on the reverse strand, counting down.
TTCCATTGTAATGGACTTTGAGTTGGGAAATCGAGGAGCGACAGCAAAGCGGATGGCACCGTTGCACAGGTGACTTTCTGCAGAAGAGACACAGCTCAAGCTTTTTGCCCTGGCTCTTCGGCTGTGGGAGCAGAGGCCAACCGTTCGTGCTCTACTCCCTGGGATGCTGGGAAGCCGAGCACGGGTGCCAAAGAGGTTCCATTGTAATGGACTTTGAGTTGGAAAATGGAGGAGCGACAGCAAAGCGGATGGCACCGTTGCAAAGGTGAGTTTCTGCAGAAGAGGCACAGCTCCAGTTTTTTGCCCTGGCTCTTCGGCTGTGGGAGCAGAGGCCAACCGTTCGTGCTCTACTGCCTGGGATGCTGGGCAGCCGAGCACGGGTGCCAAAGAGGTTCCATTGTAATGGACTTTGAGTTGGGAAATGGAGGAGCGACAGCAAAGCGGATGGCACCGTTGCAAAGCTGACTTTCTGCAGAAGAGGCACAGCTCAAGCTTTTTGCCCTGGCTCTTCGGCTGTGGGAGCAGAGGCCAACCGTTCGTGCTCTACTGCCTGGGATGCTGGGCAGCCCAGCACGGGTGCCAAAGAGGTTCCATTGTAATGGACTTTGAGTTGGGAAATCGAGGAGTGACAGTAAAGCAGATGGCACCGTTGCACAGGTCACTTTCTGCAGAAGAGACACAGCTCAAGTTTTTTGCCCTGGCTCTTCGGCTGTGGGAGCAAAGGCCAACCGTTCGTGCTCTACTCCCTGGGATGCTGGGCAGCCCAGCACGGGTGCCAAAGAGGTTCCATTGTAATGGACCTTGAGTTGGGAAATGGAGGAGTCACAGCAAAGCAGATGGCACCGTTGCAAAGCTGACTTTCTGCAGAAGAGGCACAGCTCAAGTTTTTTGCCCTGGCTCTTCGGCTGTGGGAGCAGAGGCCAACCGTTCGTGCTCTACTGCCTGGGATGCTGGGCAGCCCAGCACGGGTGCCAAAGAGGTTCCATTGTAATGGACTTTGAGTTGGGAAATCGAAGAGCGACAGCAAAGTGGATGGCACCGTTGCAAAGCTGACTTTCTGCAGAAGAGGCACAGCTCAAGTTTTTTGCCCTGGCTCTTCGGCTGTGGGAGCAGAGGCCAACCGTTCGTGCTCTACTCTCTGGGATGCTGGGCAGCCCAGCACGGGTGCCAAAGAGGTTCCATTGTAATGGACTTTGAGTTGGGAAATCGAGGAGTGACAGCAAAGCAGATGGCACCGTTGCACAGGTCACTTTCTGCAGAGGAGACACAGCTCAAGTTTTTTGCCCTGGCTCTTCGGCTGTGGGAGCAAAGGCCAACCGTTCGTGCTCTACTCCCTGGGATGCTGGGCTGCCCAGCACGGGTGCCAAAGAGGTTCCATTGTAATGGACCTTGAGTTGGGAAATCGAGGAGTGACAGCAAAGCAGATGGCACCGTTGCACAGGTGACTTTCTGCAGAAGAGGCACAGCTCAAGTTTTTTGCCCTGGCTCTTCGGCTGTGGGAGCAGAGGCCAACCGTTCGTGCTCTACTCCCTGGGATGCTGGGCAGCCCAGCACGGGTGCCAAAGAGGTTCCATTGTAATGGACTTTGAGTTGGGAAATCGAAGAGCGACAGCAAAGTGGATGGCACCGTTGCAAAGCTGACTTTCTGCAGAAGAGGCACAGCTCAAGTTTTTTGCCCTGGCTCTTCGGCTGTGGGAGCAGAGGCCAACCGTTCGTGCTCTACTGCCTGGGATGCTGGGCAGCCCAGCACGGGTGCCAAAGAGGTTCCATTGTAATGGACTTTGAGTTGGGAAATCGAAGAGCGACAGCAAAGCGGATGGCACTGTTGCAAAGGTGACTTTCTGCAGAAGAGGCACAGCTCAAGTTTTTTGCCCTGGCTCTTCGGCTGTGGGAGCAGAGGCCAAACGTTCGTGCTCTACTCCCTGGGATGCTGGGCAGCCGAGCACGGGTGCCAGAGAGGTTCCATTGTAATGGACTTTGAGTTGGGAAATGGAGGAGCGACAGCAATGCGGATGGCACCGTTGCAAAGCTGACTATCTGCAGAAGAGACACAGCTCAAGTTTTTTGCCCTGGCTCTTCGTCTGTGGGAGCAGAGGCCAACCGTTCGTGCTCTACTGCTGGGATGCTGGGCAGCCCAGCACGGGTGCCAAAGAGGTTCCATTGTAATGGACTTTGAGTTGGGAAATGGAAGAGCGACAGCAAAGCGGATGGCACCGTTGCAAAGCTGACTTTCTGCAGAAGAGGCACAGCTCAAGTTTTTTGCCCTGGCTCTTCGGCTGTGGGAGCAGAGGCCAACCGTTTGTGCTCTACTCCCTGGGATGCTGGGCAGCCCAGCACGGGTGCCAAAGAGGTTCCATTGTAATGGACTTTGAGTTGAGAAATCGAAGAGCGACAGCAATTCGGATGGCACCGTTGCAAAGCTGACTTTCTGCAGAAGAGGCACAGCTCAAGTTTTTTGCCCTGGCTCTTCGGCTGTGGGAGCAAAGGCCAACCGTTCGTGCTCTACTCCCTGGGATGCTGGGCAGCCCAGCACGGATGCCAAAGATGTTCCATTGTAATGGACTTTGAGTTGGGAAATGGAGGAGCGACAGCAAAGCGGATGGCACCGTTGCAAAGCTGACTTTCTGCAGAAGAGACACAGCTCAAGCTTTTTGCCCTGGCTCTTCGGCTGTGGGAGCAGAGGCCAACCGTTCGTGCTCTACTCCCTGGGATGCTGGGCAGCCCAGCACGGGTGCCAAAGAGGTTCCATTGTAATGGACTTTGAGTTGGGAAATCGAGGAGTGACAGCAAAGCGGATGGCACCGTTGCAAAGCTGACTTTCTGCAGAAGAGGCACAGCTCAAGTTTTTTGCCCTGGCTCTTCGGCTGTGGGAGCAGAGGCCAACCGTTCGTGCTCTACTCCCTGGGATGCTGGGCAGCCCAGCACGGGTGCCAAAGAGGTTCCATTGTAATGGACTTTGAGTTGGGAAATCGAGGAGCGACAGCAATGCGGATGGCACAGTTGCAAAGCTGACTTTCTGCAGAAGAGGCACAGCTCAAGTTTTTTGCCCTGGCTCTTCGTCTGTGGGAGCAGAGGCCAACCGTTCGTGCTCTACTGCCTGGGATGCTTGGCAGCCCAGCACGGGTGCCACAGCTGTTCCATTGTAATGGACTTTGAGTTGGGAAATCGAGGAGCGACAGCAATGCGGATGGCACCGTTGCAAAGCTGACTTTCTGCAGAAGAGGCACAGCTCAAGTTTTTTGCCCTGGCTCTTCGGCTGTGGGAGCAGAGGCCAACCGTTCGTGCTCTACTGCCTGGGATGCTGGGCAGCCCAGCACGGGTGCCAAAGAGGTTCCATTGTAATGGACTTTGAGTTGGGAAATCGAAGAGCGACAGCAAAGTGGATGGCACCGTTGCAAAGCTGACTTTCTGCAGAAGAGGCACAGCTCAAGTTTTTTGCCCTGGCTCTTCGGCTGTGGGAGCAGAGGCCAACCGTTCGTGCTCTACTCCCTGGGATGCTGGGCAGCCCAGCACGGGTGCCAAAGAGGTTCCATTGTAATGGACTTTGAGTTGGGAAATCGAGGAGTGACAGCAAAGCAGATGGCACCGTTGTACAGGTGACTTTCTGCAGAAGAGACACAGCTCAAGTTTTTTGCCCTGGCTCTTCGGCTGTGGGAGCAAAGGCCAACCGTTCGTGCTCTACTCCCTGGGATGCTGGGCAGCCCAGCACGGGTGCCAAAGATGTTCCATTGTAATGGACTTTGAGTTGGGAAATGGAGGAGCGACAGCAAAGCGGATGGCACCGTTGCAAAGCTGACTTTCTGCAGAAGAGACACAGCTCAAGTTTTTTGCCCTGGCTCTTCGGCTGTGGGAGCAAAGGCCAACCGTTCGTGCTCTACTCCCTGGGATGCTGGGCAGCCCAGCACGGGTGCCAAAGAGGTTCCATTGTAATGGACTTTGAGTTGGGAAATCGAAGAGCGACAGCAAAGCGGATGGCACTGTTGCAAAGGTGACTTTCTGCAGAAGAGGCACAGCTCAAGTTTTTTGCCCTGGCTCTTCGGCTGTGGGAGCAGAGGCCAACCGTTCGTGCTCTACTGCCTGGGATGCTGGGCAGCCGAGCACGGGTGCCAGAGAGGTTCCATTGTAATGGACTTTGAGTTGGGAAATGGAGGAGCGACAGCAATGCGGATGGCACCGTTGCAAAGCTGACTTTCTGCAGAAGAGACACAGCTCAAGTTTTTTGCCCTGGCTCTTCGTCTGTGGGAGCAGAGGCCAACCGTTCGTGCTCTACTGCCTGGGATGCTGGGCAGCCCAGCACGGGTGCCAAAGAGGTTCCATTGTAATGGACTTTGAGTTGGGAAATGGAAGAGCGACAGCAAAGCGGATGGCACCGTTGCAAAGCTGACTTTCTGCAGAAGAGGCACAGCTCAAGTTTTTTGCCCTGGCTCTTCGGCTGTGGGAGCAGAGGCCAACCGTTCATGCTCTACTCCCTGGGATGCTGGGCAGCCCAGCACGGGTGCCAAAGAGGTTCCATTGTAATGGACTTTGAGTTGAGAAATCGAAGAGCGACAGCAAAGCGGATGGCACCGTTGCAAAGCTGACTTTCTGCAGAAGAGGCACAGCTCAAGTTTTTTGCCCTGGCTCTTCGGCTGTGGGAGCAAAGGCCAACCGTTCGTGCTCTACTCCCTGGGATGCTGGGCAGCCCAGCACGGATGCCAAAGATGTTCCATTGTAATGGACTTTGAGTTGGGAAATGGAGGAGCGACAGCAAAGCGGATGGCACCGTTGCAAAGCTGACTTTCTGCAGAAGAGACACAGCTCAAGCTTTTTGCCCTGGCTCTTCGGCTGTGGGAGCAGAGGCCAACCGTTCGTGCTCTACTCCCTGGGATGCTGGGCAGCCCAGCACGGGTGCCAAAGAGGTTCCATTGTAATGGACTTTGAGTTGGGAAATCGAGGAGTGACAGCAAAGCGGATGGCACTGTTGCAAAGGTGACTTTCTGCAGAAGAGGCACAGCTCAAGTTTTTTGCCCTGGCTCTTCGGCTGTGGGAGCAGAGGCCAACCGTTCGTGCTCTACTGCCTGGGATGCTGGGCAGCCCAGCACGGGTGCCAAAGAGGTTCCATTGTAATGGACTTTGAGTTGGGAAATGGAGGAGCGACAGCAAAGCGGATGGCACCGTTCCACAGGTGACTTTCTGCAGAAGAGACACAGCTCAAGCTTTTTGCCCTGGCTCTTCGGCTGTGGGAGCAGAGGCCAACCGTTCGTGCTCTACTGCCTGGGATGCTGGGCAGCCCAGCACGGGTGCCACAGAGGTTCCATTGTAATGGCCTTTGAGTTCGGAAATCGAGGATCCTCAGCAATGTGGATGGCACCGTTCCACAGGTGACTTTCTGCAGAAGAGGCACAGCTCAAGTTTTTTACCCTGGCTCTTCGGCTGTGGGAGCAGAGGCCAACCGTTCGTGCTCTAGTCCCTGGGATGCTGGGCAGCCCAGCACGGGTGCCAAAGAGGTTCCATTGTAATGGACTTTGAGTTGGGAAATCGAGGAGCGACAGCAATGCGGATGGCACTGTTGCAAAGCTGACTTTCTGCAGAAGAGGCACAGCTCAAGTTTTTTGCCCTGGCTCTTCGGCTGTGGGAGCAGAGGCCAACCGTTCGTGCTCTAGTCCCTGGGATGCTGGGCAGCCCAGCACGGGTGCCAAAGAGGTTCCATTGTAATGGACTTTGAGTTGGGAAATGGAGGAGCGACAGCAATGCGGATGGCACCGTTGCAAAGCTGACTTTCTGCAGAAGAGGCACAGCTCAAGTTTTTTACCCTGGCTCTTCGGCTGTGGGAGCAGAGGCCAACCGTTCGTGCTCTACTGCCTGGGACGCTGGGCAGCCGAGCACGGGTGCCAAAGAGGTTCCATTGTAATGGACTTTGAGTTGGGAAATCGAGGAGCGACAGCAATGCGGATGGCACCGTTGCAAAGCTGACTTTCTGCAGAAGAGGCACAGCTCAAGTTTTTTGCCCTGGCTCTTCGGCTGTGGGAGCAGAGGCCAACCGTTCGTGCTCTACTGCCTAGGATGCTGGGCAGCCGAGCACGGGTGCCAGAGAGGTTGCATTGTAATGGACTTTGAGTTGGGAAATCGAGGAGCGACAGCAATACGGATGGCACCGTTGCAAAGCTGACTTTCTGCAGAAGAGGCACAGCTCAAGTTTTTTGCCCTGGCTCTTTGGCTGTGGGAGCAGAGGCCAACCGTTCGTGCTCTACTGCCTAGGATGCTGGGCAGCCCAGCACGGGTGCCAGAGAGGTTCCATTGTAATGGACTTTGAGTTGGGAAATCGAGGACTGACAGCAATACGGATGGCACCGTTGCAAAGCTGACTTTCTGCAGAAGAGACACAGCTCAAGTTTTTTGCCCTGGCTTATCGGCTGTGGGAGCAAAGGCCAACCGTTCGTGCTCTACTCCCTGGGATGCTGGGCAGCCCAGCACGGATGCCAAAGATGTTCCATTTTAATGGACTTTGAGTTGGGAAATGGAGAAGCGACAGCAAAGCGGATGGCACCGTTGCAAAGCTGACTTTCTGCAGAAGAGACAAAGCTCAAGCTTTTTGACCTGGCTCTTCGGCTGTGGGAGCAGAGGCCAACCGTTCGTGCTCTACTCCCTGGGATGCTGGGCAGCCCAGCACGGGTGCCAAAGAGGTTCCATTGTAATGGACTTTGAGTTGGGAAATCGAGGAGCGACAGCAATGCGGATGGCACTGTTGCAAAGGTGACTTTCTGCAGAAGAGGCACAGCTCAAGTTTTTTGCCCTGGCTCTTCGTCTGTGGGAGCAAAGGCCAACCGTTCATGCTCTACTCCCTGGGATGCTGGGCAGCCCAGCACGGGTGCCAAAGAGGTTCCATTGTAATGGACTTTGAGTTGAGAAATCGAAGAGCGACAGCAAAGCGGATGGCACCGTTGCAAAGCTGACTTTCTGCAGAAGAGGCACAGCTCAAGTTTTTTGCCCTGGCTCTTCGGCTGTGGGAGCAAAGGCCAACCGTTCGTGCTCTACTCCCTGGGATGCTGGGCAGCCCAGCACGGATGCCAAAGATGTTCCATTGTAATGGACTTTGAGTTGGGAAATGGAGGAGCGACAGCAAAGCGGATGGCACCGTTGCAAAGCTGACTTTCTGCAGAAGAGACACAGCTCAAGCTTTTTGCCCTGGCTCTTCGGCTGTGGGAGCAGAGGCCAACCGTTCGTGCTCTACTCCCTGGGATGCTGGGCAGCCCAGCACGGGTGCCAAAGAGGTTCCATTGTAATGGACTTTGAGTTGGGAAATCGAGGAGTGACAGCAAAGCGGATGGCACTGTTGCAAAGGTGACTTTCTGCAGAAGAGGCACAGCTCAAGTTTTTTGCCCTGGCTCTTCGGCTGTGGGAGCAGAGGCCAACCGTTCGTGCTCTACTCCCTGGGATGCTGGGCAGCCCAGCACGGGTGCCAAAGAGGTTCCATTGTAATGGACTTTGAGTTGGGAAATCGAGGAGCGACAGCAATGCGGATGGCACAGTTGCAAAGCTGACTTTCTGCAGAAGAGGCACAGCTCAAGTTTTTTGCCCTGGCTCTTCGGCTGTGGGAGCAGAGGCCAACCGTTCGTGCTCTACTGCCTGGGATGCTGGGCAGCCCAGCACGGGTGCCACAGCTGTTCCATTGTAATGGACTTTGAGTTGGGAAATCGAGGAGCGACAGCAATACGGATGGCACCGTTGCAAAGCTGACTTTCTGCAGAAGAGGCACAGCTCAAGTTTTTTGCCCTGGCTCTTCGGCTGTGGGAGCAGAGGCCAACCGTTCGTGCTCTACTGCCTAGGATGCTGGGCAGCCCAGCACGGGTGCCAGAGAGGTTCCATTGTAATGGACTTTGAGTTGAGAAATCGAGGAGTGACAGCAATACGGATGGCACCGTTGCAAAGCTGACTTTCTGCAGAAGAGGCACAGCTCATGTTTTTTGCCCTGGCTCTTCGGCTGTGGGAGCAGAGGCCAACCGTTCGTGCTCTACTGCCTGGGATGCTGGGCAGCCCAGCACGGGTGCCAAAGAGGTTCCATTGTAATGGACTTTGAGTTGGGAAATGGAGGAGCGACAGCAAAGCGGATGGCACCGTTCCACAGGTGACTTTCTGCAGAAGAGACACAGCTCAAGCTTTTTGCCCTGGCTCTTCGGCTGTGGGAGCAGAGGCCAACCGTTCGTGCTCTACTGCCTGGGATGCTGGGCAGCCCAGCACGGGTGCCACAGAGGTTCTATTGTAATGGCCTTTGAGTTCGGAAATCGAGGATCCTCAGCAATGTGGATGACACCGTTCCACAGGTGACTTTCTGCAGAAGAGGCACAGCTCAAGTTTTTTACCCTGGCTCTTCGGCTGTGGGAGCAGAGGCCAACCGTTCGTGCTCTAGTCCCTGGGATGCTGGGCAGCCCAGCACGGGTGCCAAAGAGGTTCCATTGTAATGGACTTTGAGTTGGGAAATCGAGGAGCGACAGCAATGCGGATGGCACTGTTGCAAAGCTGACTTTCTGCAGAAGAGGCACAGCTCAAGTTTTTTGCCCTGGCTCTTCGGCTGTGGGAGCAGAGGCCAACCGTTCGTGCTCTACTCCCTGGGATGCTGGGCAGCCCAGCACGGGTGCCAAAGAGGTTCCATTGTAATGGACTTTGAGTTGGGAAATGGAGGAGCGACAGCAATGCGGATGGCACCGTTGCAAAGCTGACTTTCTGCAGAAGAGGCACAGCTCAAGTTTTTTACCCTGGCTCTTCGGCTGTGGGAGCAGAGGCCAACCGTTCGTGCTCTACTGCCTGGGACGCTGGGCAGCCGAGCACGGGTGCCAAAGAGGTTCCATTGTAATGGACTTTGAGTTGGGAAATGGAGGAGCGACAGCAATGCGGATGGCACCGTTGCAAAGCTGACTTTCTGCAGAAGAGGCACAGCTCAAGTTTTTTGCCCTGGCTCTTCGGCTGTGGGAGCAGAGGCCAACCGTTCGTGCTCTACTGCCTAGGATGCTGGGCAGCCGAGCACGGGTGCCAGAGAGGTTGCATTGTAATGGACTTTGAGTTGGGAAATCGAGGAGCGACAGCAATACGGATGGCACCGTTGCAAAGCTGACTTTCTGCAGAAGAGGCACAGCTCAAGTTTTTTGCCCTGGCTCTTTGGCTGTGGGAGCAGAGGCCAACCGTTCGTGCTCTACTGCCTAGGATGCTGGGCAGCCCAGCACGGGTGCCAGAGAGGTTCCATTGTAATGGACTTTGAGTTGGGAAATCGAGGACTGACAGCAATACGGATGGCACCGTTGCAAAGCTGACTTTCTGCAGAAGAGACACAGCTCAAGTTTTTTGCCCTGGCTTATCGGCTGTGGGAGCAAAGGCCAACCGTTCGTGCTCTACTCCCTGGGATGCTGGGCAGCCCAGCACGGATGCCAAAGATGTTCCATTTTAATGGACTTTGAGTTGGGAAATGGAGAAGCGACAGCAAAGCGGATGGCACCGTTGCAAAGCTGACTTTCTGCAGAAGAGACAAAGCTCAAGCTTTTTGCCCTGGCTCTTCGGCTGTGGGAGCAGAGGCCAACCGTTCGTGCTCTACTCCCTGGGATGCTGGGCAGCCCAGCACGGGTGCCAAAGAGGTTCCATTGTAATGGACTTTGAGTTGGGAAATCGAGGAGCGACAGCAATGCGGATGGCACTGTTGCAAAGGTGACTTTCTGCAGAAGAGGCACAGCTCAAGTTTTTTGCCCTGGCTCTTCGGCTGTGGGAGCAAAGGCCAACCGTTCGTGCTCTACTGCCTGGGATGCTGGGCAGCCCAGCACGGGTGCCAAAGAGGTTCCATTGTAATGGACTTTGAGTTGGGAAATCGAGGAGCAACAGCAATGCGGATGGCACAGTTGCAAAGCTGACTTTCTGCAGAAGAGGCACAGCTCAAGTTTTTTGCCCTGGCTCTTCGGCTGTGGGAGCAGAGGCCAACCGTTCGTGCTCTAATCTCTGGGATGCTGGGCAGCCGAGCACGGGTGCCAAAGAGGTTCCATTGTAATGGACTTTGAGTTGGGAAATCGAGGAGCGACAGCAAAGTGCATGGCACCGTTGCAAAGCTGACTTTCTGCAGAAGAGACACAGCTCAAGTTTTTTGCCCTGGCTCTTCGGCTGTGGGAGCAGAGGCCAACCGTTCGTGCTCTACTGCCTGGGATGCTGGGCAGCCCAGCACGGGTGCCAGAGAGGTTCCATTGTAATGGACTTTGAGTTGGGAAATGGAGGAGCGACAGCAAAGCGGATGGCACCGTTGCAAAGCTGACTTTCTGCAGAAGAGGCACAGCTCAAGTTTTTTGCCCTGGCTCTTCGGCTGTGGGAGCAGAGGCCAACCGTTCGTGCTCTACTGCCTAGGATGCTGGGCAGCCGAGCACGGGTGCCAAAGAGGTTCCATTGTAATGGACTTTGAGTTGGGAAATCGAGGAGCGACAGCAATACGGATGGCACCGTTGCAAAGCTGACTTTCTGCAGAAGAGGCACAGCTCAAGTTTTTTGCCCTGGCTCTTCGGCTGTGGGAGCAGAGGCCAACCGTTCGTGCTCTACTGCCTGGGATGCTGGGCAGCCGAGCACGGGTGCCAGAGAGGTTCCATTGTAATGGACTTTGAGTTGAGAAATCGAGGAGTGACAGCAATACGGATGGCACCGTTGAAAAGCTGACTTTCTGCAGAAGAGGCAGAGCTCATGTTTTTTGCCCTGGCTCTTCGGCTGTGGGAGCAGAGGCCAACCGTTCGTGCTCTACTGCCTGGGATGCTGGGCAGCCCAGCACGGGTGCCAAAGAGGTTCCATTGTAATGGACTTTGAGTTGGGAAATCGAGGAGCGACAGCAATGCGGAGGGCACCATTGCACAGGTGACTTTCTGCAGAAGAGGCACAGCTCAAGTTTTTTGCCCTGGCTCTTCGGCTGTGGGAGCAGAGGCCAACCGTTCGTGCTCTACTCCCTGGGATGCTGGGCTGCCCAGCACGGATGCCAAAGATGTTCCATTGTAATGGACTTTGAGTTGGGAAATGGAGGAGCGACAGCAAAGCGGATGGCACTGTTCCACAGGTGACTTTCTGCAGAAGAGACACAGCTCAAGCTTTTTGCCCTGGCTCTTCGGCTGTGGGAGCAGAGGCCAACCGTTCGTGCTCTACTTCCTGGGATGCTGGGCAGCCCAGCACGGGTGCCACAGAGGTTCTATTGTAATGGCCTTTGAGTTCGGAAATCGAGGATCCTCAGCAATGTGGATGGCACCGTTGCAAATCTGACTTTCTGCAGAAGAGGCACAGCTCAAGTTTTTTGCCCTGGCTCTTTGGCTGTGGGAGCAGAGGCCAACCGTTCGTGCTCTACTCCCTGGGATGCTGGGCAGCCCAGCACGGGTGCCAAAGAGGTTCCATTGTAATGGACTTTGAGTTGGGAAATGGAGGAGCGACAGCAATGCGGATGGCACTGTTGCAAAGCTGACTTTCTGCAGAAGAGGCACAGCTCAAGTTTTTTGCCCTGGTTCTTCGGCTGTGGGAGCAGAGGCCAACCGTTCGTGCTCTACTCCCTGGGATGCTGGGCAGCCCAGCACGGGTGCCAAAGAGGTTCCATTGTAATGGACTTTGAGTTGGGAAATGGAGGAGCGACAGCAATGCGGATGGCACCGTTGCAAAGCTGACTTTCTGCAGAAGAGGCACAGCTCAAGTTTTTTACCCTGGCTCTTCGGCTGTGGGAGCAGAGGCCAACCGTTCGTGCTCTACTGCCTGGGACGCTGGGCAGCCGAGCACGGGTGCCAAAGAGGTTCCATTGTAATGGACTTTGAGTTGGGAAATCGAGGAGCGACAGCAATGCGGATGGCACCGTTGCAAAGCTGACTTTCTGCAGAAGAGGCACAGCTCAAGTTTTTTGCCCTGGCTCTTTGGCTGTGGGAGCAGAGGCCAACCGTTCGTGCTCTACTGCCTAGGATGCTGGGCAGCCGAGCACGGGTGCCAGAGAGGTTGCATTGTAATGGACTTTGAGTTGGGAAATCGAGGAGCGACAGCAATACGGATGGCACCGTTGCAAAGCTGACTTTCTGCAGAAGAGGCACAGCTCAAGTTTTTTGCCCTGGCTCTTCGGCTGTGGGAGCAGAGCCCAACCGTTCGTGCTCTACTGCCTGGGATGCTGGGCAGCCCAGCACGGGTGCCAGAGAGGTTCCATTGTAATGGACTTTGAGTTGGGAAATCGAGGAGCGACAGCAAAGCGGATGGCACAGTTGCAAAGCTGACTTTCTGCAGAAGAGGCACAGCTCAAGGTTTTTGCCCTGGCTTATCGGCTGTGGGAGCAAAGGCCAACCGTTCGTGCTCTACTCCCTGGGATGCTGGGCAGCCCAGCACGGATGCCAAAGATGTTCCATTGTAATGGACTTTGAGTTGGGAAATCGAGGAGCGACAGCAAAGCGGATGGCACCGTTGCACAGGTGAATTTCTGCAGAAGAGACACAGCTCAAGCTTTTTGCCCTGGCTCTTCGGCTGTGGGAGCAGAGGCCAACCGTTCGTGCTCTACTGCCTAGGATGCTGGGCAGCCGAGCACGGGTGCCAGAGAGGTTGCATTGTAATGGACTTTGAGTTGGGAAATCGAAGAGCGACAGCAAAGCGGATGGCACTGTTGCAAAGCTGACTTTCTGCAGAAGAGGCACAGCTCATGTTTTTTGCCATGGCTCTTCGGCTGTGGGAGCAGAGGCCAACTGTTCGTGCTCTACTCCCTGGGATGCTGGGCAGCCCAGCACGGGTGCCAAAGAGGTTCCATTGTAATGGACTTCGAGTTGGCAAATGAAGGAGCGACAGCAAAGCGAATGGCACCGTTCCACAGGTGACTTTCTGCAGAAGAGACACAGCTCAAGTTTTTTGCCCTGGCTCTTCGGCTGTGGGAGCAGAGGCCAACCGTTCGTGCTCTACTCCCTGGGATGCTGGGCAGCCCAGCACGGGTGCCAAAGAGGTTCCATTGTAATGGACTTTGAGTTGGGAAATGGAGGAGCGACAGCAAAGCGGATGGCACCGTTGCAAAGCTGACTTTCTGCAGAAGAGGCACAGCTCAAGTTTTTTGCCCTGGCTCTTCGGCTGTGGGAGCAGAGGCCAACCGTTCGTGCTCTACTCCCTGGGATGCTGGGCAGCCCAGCACGGGTGCCAAAGAGGTTCCATTGTAATGGACTTTGAGTTGGGAAATCGAGGATCCTCAGCAACGCGGATGGCACCGTTGCAAAGCTGACTTTCTGCACAAGAGGCACAGCTCAAGTTTTTTGCCCTGGCTCTTCGGCTGTGGGAGCACAGGCCAACCGTTCGTGCTCTACTGCCTGGGATGCTGGGCAGCCCAGCACGGGTGCCAGAGAGGTTCCATTGTAATGGACTTTGAGTTGGGAAATCGAGGAGCGACAGCAATGCGGATGGCACCGTTGCAAAGCTGACTTTCTGCAGAAGAGACACAGCTCAAGTTTTTTGCCCTGGCTCTTCGGCTGTGGGAGCAGAGGCCAACCGTTCGTGCTCTACTCCCTGGGATGCTGGGCAGCCCAGCACGGGTGCCAAAGAGGTTCCATTGTAATGGACTTTGAGTTGGGAAATCGAAGAGCGACAGCAAAGCGGATGGCACCGTTGCAAAGCTGACTTTCTGCAGAAGAGGCACAGCTCAAGTTTTTTGCCCTGGCTCTTCGGCTGTGGGAGCAGAGGCCAACCGTTCGTGCTCTACTGCCTGGGATGCTGGGCAGCCCAGCACGGGTGCCAAAGAGGTTCCATTGTAATGGACTTTGAGTTGAGAAATCGAAGAGCGACAGCAAAGCGGATGGCACCGTTGCAAAGCTGACTTTCTGCAGAAGAGGCACAGCTCAAGTTTTTTGCCCTGGCTCTTCGGCTGTGGGAGCAAAGGCCAACCGTTCGTGCTCTACTGCCTGGGATGCTGGGCAGCCCAGCACGGATGCCAAAGAGGTTCCATTGTAATGGACTTTGAGTTGGGAAATCGAGGAGCGACAGCAAAGCGGATGGCACCGTTGCAAAGCTGACTTTCTGCAGAAGAGACACAGCTCAAGCTTTTTGCCCTGGCTCTTCGGCTGTGGGAGCAGAGGCCAACCGTTCGTGCTCTACTGCCTGGGATGCTGGGCAGCCCAGCACGGGTGCCAAAGAGGTTCCATTGTAATGGACTTTGAGTTGGGAAATCGAAGAGCGACAGCAAAGCGGATGGCACTGTTGCAAAGCTGACTTTCTGCAGAAGAGGCACAGCTCAAGTTTTTTGCCCTGGCTCTTCGGCTGTGGGAGCAGAGGCCAACCGTTCGTGCTCTACTGCCTGGGATGCTGGGCAGCCCAGCACGGGTGCCAAAGAGGTTCCATTGTAATGGACTTTGAGTTGGGAAATCGAGGAGCGACAGCAAAGCGGATGGCACCGTTGCAAAGCTGACTTTCTGCAGAAGAGGCACAGCTCAAGTTTTTTGCCCTGGCTCTTCGGCTGTGGGAGCAGAGGCCAACCGTTCGTGCTCTACTCTCTGGGATGCTGGGCAGCCCAGCACGGGTGCCAGAGAGGTTCCATTGTAATGGACTTTGAGTTGGGAAATCGAGGAGCGACAGCAAAGCGGATGGCACTGTTGCAAAGGTGACTTTCTGCAGAAGAGGCACAGCTCCAGTTTTTTGCCCTGGCTCTTCGGCTGTGGGAGCAGAGGCCAACCGTTCGTGCTCTACTGCCTGGGATGCTGGGCAGCCGAGCACGGGTGCCAGAGAGGTTCCATTGTAATGGACTTTGAGTTGAGAAATCGAGGAGTGACAGCAATACGGATGGCACCGTTGCAAAGCTGACTTTCAGCAGAAGAGGCAGAGCTCATGTTTTTTGCCCTGGCTCTTCGGCTGTGGGAGCAGAGGCCAACTGTTCGTGCTCTAATCTCTGGGATGCTGGGCAGCCGAGCACGGGTGCCAAAGAGGTTCCATTGTAATGGACTTTGAGTTGGGAAATCGAAGAGCGACAGCAAAGTGCATGGCACCGTTGCAAAGCTGACTTTCTGCAGAAGAGACACAGCTCAAGTTTTTTGCCCTGGCTCTTCGGCTGTGGGAGCAGAGGCCAACCGTTCGTGCTCTACTGCCTGGGATGCTGGGCAGCCCAGCACGGGTGCCAGAGAGGTTCCATTGTAATGGACTTTGAGTTGGGAAATGGAGGAGCGACAGCAAAGCGGATGGCACCGTTGCAAAGCTGACTTTCTGCAGAAGAGGCACAGCTCAAGTTTTTTGCCCTGGCTCTTCGGCTGTGGGAGCAGAGGCCAACCGTTCGTGCTCTACTGCCTAGGATGCTGGGCAGCCGAGCACGGGTGCCAAAGAGGTTCCATTGTAATGGACTTTGAGTTGGGAAATCGAGGAGCGACAGCAATACGGATGGCACCGTTGCAAAGCTGACTTTCTGCAGAAGAGGCACAGCTCAAGTTTTTTGCCCTGGCTCTTCGGCTGTGGGAGCAGAGGCCAACCGTTCGTGCTCTACTGCCTGGGATGCTGGGCAGCCGAGCACAGGTGCCAGAGAGGTTCCATTGTAATGGACTTTGAGTTGAGAAATCGAGGAGTGACAGCAATACGGATGGCACCGTTGCAAAGCTGACTTTCTGCAGAAGAGGCAGAGCTCATGTTTTTTGCCCTGGCTCTTCGGCTGTGGGAGCAGAGGCCAACCGTTCGTGCTCTACTGCCTGGGATGCTGGGCAGCCCAGCACGGGTGCCAAAGAGGTTCCATTGTAATGGACTTTGAGTTGGGAAATCGAGGAGTGACAGCAATGCGGAGGGCACCATTGCACAGGTGACTTTCTGCAGAAGAGGCACAGCTCAAGTTTTTTGCCCTGGCTCTTCGGCTGTGGGAGCAGAGGCCAACCGTTCGTGCTCTACTCCCTGGGATGCTGGGCTGCCCAGCACGGATGCCAAAGATGTTCCATTGTAATGGACTTTGAGTTGGGAAATCGAGGAGCGACAGCAAAGCGGATGGCACCGTTCCACAGGTGACTTTCTGCAGAAGAGACACAGCTCAAGCTTTTTGCCCTGGCTCTTCGGCTGTGGGAGCAGAGGCCAACCGTTCGTGCTCTACTTCCTGGGATGCTGGGCAGCCCAGCACGGGTGCCACAGAGGTTCTATTGTAATGGCCTTTGAGTTCGGAAATCGAGGATCCTCAGCAATGTGGATGGCACCGTTGCAAATCTGACTTTCTGCAGAAGAGGCACAGCTCAAGTTTTTTGCCCTGGCTCTTCGTCTGTGGGAGCAGAGGCCAACCGTTCGTGCGCTAGTGCCTGGGATGCTGGGCAGCCCAGCACGAGTGCCAAAGAGGTTCCATTGTAATGGACTTTGAGTTGGGAAATGGAGGAGCGACAGCAATGCGGATGGCACTGTTGCAAAGCTGACTTTCTGCAGAAGAGGCACAGCTCAAGTTTTTTGCCCTGGGTCTTCGGCTGTGGGAGCAGAGGCCAACCGTTCGTGCTCTACTCCCTGGGATGCTGGGCAGCCCAGCACGGGTGCCAAAGAGGTTCCATTGTAATGGACTTTGAGTTGGGAAATGGAGGAGCGACAGCAATGCGGATGGCACCGTTGCAAAGCTGACTTTCTGCAGAAGAGGCACAGCTCAAGTTTTTTACCCTGGCTCTTCGGCTGTGGGAGCAGAGGCCAACCGTTCGTGCTCTACTGCCTGGGACGCTGGGCAGCCCAGCACGGGTGCCAAAGAGGTTCCATTGTAATGGACTTTGAGTTGGGAAATCGAGGAGCGACAGCAATGCGGATGGCACCGTTGCAAAGCTGACTTTCTGCAGAAGAGACACAGCTCAAGTTTTTTGCCCTGGCTCTTTGGCTGTGGGAGCAGAGGCCAACCGTTCGTGCTCTACTGCCTAGGATGCTGGGCAGCCGAGCACGGGTGCCAGAGAGGTTGCATTGTAATGGACTTTGAGTTGGGAAATCGAGGAGCGACAGCAATACGGATGGCACCGTTGCAAAGCTGACTTTCTGCAGAAGAGGCACAGCTCAAGTTTTTTGCCCTGGCTCTTCGGCTGTGGGAGCAGAGCCCAACCGTTCGTGCTCTACTGCCTGGGATGCTGGGCAGCCCAGCACGGGTGCCAGAGAGGTTCCATTGTAATGGACTTTGAGTTGGGAAATCGAGGAGCGACAGCAATGCGGATGGCACCATTGCACAGGTGACTTTCTGCAGAAGAGGCACAGCTCAAGGTTTTTGCCCTGGCTTATCGGCTGTGGGAGCAAAGGCCAACCGTTCGTGCTCTACTCCCTGGGATGCTGGGCAGCCCAGCACGGATGCCAAAGATGTTCCATTGTAATGGACTTTGAGTTGGGAAATCGAGGAGCGACAGCAAAGCGGATGGCACCGTTGCACAGGTGACTTTCTGCAGAAGAGACACAGCTCAAGCTTTTTGCCCTGGCTCTTCGGCTGTGGGAGCAGAGGCCAACCGTTCGTGCTCTACTGCCTAGGATGCTGGGCAGCCGAGCACGGGTGCCAGAGAGGTTGCATTGTAATGGACTTTGAGTTGGGAAATCGAAGAGCGACAGCAAAGCGGATGGCACTGTTGCAAAGCTGACTTTCTGCAGAAGAGGCACAGCTCATGTTTTTTGCCCTGGCTCTTCGGCTGTGGGAGCAGAGGCCAACTGTTCGTGCTCTACTCCCTGGGATGCTGGGCAGCCCAGCACGGGTGCCAAAGAGGTTCCATTGTAATGGACTTCGAGTTGGCAAATGGAGGAGCGACAGCAAAGCGAATGGCACCGTTGCAAAGCTGACTTTCTGCAGAAGAGACACAGCTCAAGTTTTTTGCCCTGGCTCTTCGGCTGTGGGAGCAGAGGCCAACCGTTCGTGCTCTACTCCCTGGGATGCTGGGCAGCCCAGCACGGGTGCCAAAGAGGTTCCATTGTAATGGACTTTGAGTTGGGAAATGGAGGAGCGACAGCAAAGCGGATGGCACCGTTGCAAAGCTGACTTTCTGCAGAAGAGGCACAGCTCAAGTTTTTTGCCCTGGCTCTTCGGCTGTGGGAGCAGAGGCCAACCGTTCGTGCTCTACTCCCTGGGATGCTGGGCAGCCGAGCACGGGTGCCAAAGAGGTTCCATTGTAATGGACTTTGAGTTGGGAAATCGAGGATCCTCAGCAACGCGGATGGCACCGTTGCAAAGCTGACTTTCTGCAGAAGAGGCACAGCTCAAGTTTTTTGCCCTGGCTCTTCGGCTGTGGGAGCACAGGCCAACCGTTCGTGCTCTACTCCCTGGGATGCTGGGCAGCCCAGCACGGGTGCCAAAGAGGTTCCATTGTAATGGACTTTGAGTTGGGAAATCGAGGAGCGACAGCAATGCGGATGGCACCGTTGCAAAGCTGACTTTCTGCAGAAGAGACACAGCTCAAGTTTTTTGCCCTGGCTCTTCGGCTGTGGGAGCAGAGGCCAACCGTTCGTGCTCTACTCCCTGGGATGCTGGGCAGCCCAGCACGGGTGCCAAAGAGGTTCCATTGTAATGGACTTTGAGTTGGGAAATCGAAGAGCGACAGCAAAGCGGATGGCACCGTTGCAAAGCTGACTTTCTGCAGAAGAGGCACAGCTCAAGTTTTTTGCCCTGGCTCTTCGGCTGTGGGAGCAGAGGCCAACCGTTCGTGCTCTACTGCCTGGGATGCTGGGCAGCCCAGCACGGGTGCCAAAGAGGTTCCATTGTAATGGACTTTGAGTTGAGAAATCGAAGAGCGACAGCAAAGCGGATGGCACCGTTGCAAAGCTGACTTTCTGCAGAAGAGGCACAGCTCAAGTTTTTTGCCCTGGCTCTTCGGCTGTGGGAGCAAAGGCCAACCGTTCGTGCTCTACTGCCTGGGATGCTGGGCAGCCCAGCACGGATGCCAAAGAGGTTCCATTGTAATGGACTTTGAGTTGGGAAATGGAGGAGCGACAGCAAAGCGGATGGCACCGTTGCAAAGCTGACTTTCTGCAGAAGAGACACAGCTCAAGCTTTTTGCCCTGGCTCTTCGGCTGTGGGAGCAGAGGCCAACCGTTCGTGCTCTACTGCCTGGGATGCTGGGCAGCCCAGCACGGGTGCCAAAGAGGTTCCATTGTAATGGACTTTGAGTTGGGAAATCGAGGAGCGACAGCAAAGCGGATGGCACCGTTGCAAAGCTGACTTTCTGCAGAAGAGGCACAGCTCAAGTTTTTTGCCCTGGCTCTTCGGCTGTGGGAGCAGAGGCCAACCGTTCGTGCTCTACTCCCTGGGATGCTGGGCAGCCCAGCACGGGTGCCAGAGAGGTTCCATTGTAATGGACTTTGAGTTGGGAAATCGAGGAGCGACAGCAAAGCGGATGGCACAGTTGCAAAGCTGACTTTCTGCAGAAGAGGCACAGCTCCAGTTTTTTGCCCTGGCTCTTCGGCTGTGGGAGCAGAGGCCAACCGTTCGTGCTCTACTGCCTGGGATGCTGGGCAGCCGAGCACGGGTGCCAGAGAGGTTCCATTGTAATGGACTTTGAGTTGAGAAATCGAGGAGTGACAGCAAAGCGGATGGCACCGTTGCAAAGCTGACTTTCAGCAGAAGAGGCAGAGCTCATGTTTTTTGCCCTGGCTCTTCGGCTGTGGGAGCAGAGGCCAACTGTTCGTGCTCTACTGCCTGGGATGCTGGGCAGCCCAGCACGGGTGCCAAAGAGGTTCCATTGTAATGGACTTTGAGTTGGGAAATGGAGGAGCGACAGCAATGCGGAGGGCACCATTGCACAGGTGACTTTCTGCAGAAGAGGCACAGCTCGTTTTTTGCCCTGGCTCTTCGGCTGTGGGAGCAGAGGCCAACCGTTCGTGCTCTACTGCCTGGGATGCTGGGCAGCCGAGCACGGGTGCCAGAGAGGTTCCATTGTAATGGACTTTGAGTTGAGAAATCGAGGAGTGACAGCAATACGGATGGCACCGTTGCAAAGCTGACTTTCAGCAGAAGAGGCAGAGCTCATGTTTTTTGCCCTGGCTCTTCGGCTGTGGGAGCAGAGGCCAACTGTTCGTGCTCTACTGCCTGGGATGCTGGGCAGCCCAGCACGGGTGCCAAAGAGGTTCCATTGTAATGGACTTTGAGTTGGGAAATGGAGGAGCGACAGCAATGCGGAGGGCACCATTGCACAGGTGACTTTCTGCAGAAGAGGCACAGCTCAAGTTTTTTGCCCTGGCTTATCGGCTGTGGGAGCAGAGGCCAAACGTTCGTGCTCTACTGCCTGGGATGCTGGGCAGCCGAGCACGGGTGCCAAAGAGGTTCCATTGTAATGGACTTTGAGTTGGGAAATGGAGGAGCGACAGCAAAGCGGATGGCACCGTTCCACAGGTGACTTTCTGCAGAAGAGACACAGCTCAAGCTTTTTGCCCTGGCTCTTCGGCTGTGGGAGCAGAGGCCAACCGTTCGTGCTCTACTTCCTGGGATGCTGGGCAGCCCAGCACGGGTGCCAAAGAGGTTCCATTGTAATGGCCTTTGAGTTCAAAAATCGAGGATCCTCAGCAATGCGGATGGCACCGTTGCAAAGCTGACTTTCTGCAGAAGAGGCACAGCTCAAGTTTTTTGCCCTGGCTCTTCGGCTGTGGGAGCAGAGGCCAACCGTTCATGCTCTACTCCCTGGGATGCTGGGCAGCCCAGCACGGGTGCCAGAGAGGTTCCATTGTAATGGACTTTGAGTTGGGAAATGGAGGAGCGACAGCAATGCGGATGGCACCGTTGCAAAGCTGACTTTCTGCAGAAGAGGCACAGCTCAAGTTTTTTGCCCTGGCTCTTCGGCTGTGGGAGCAGAGGCCAACCGTTCGTGCTCTACTGCCTGGGATGCTGGGCAGCCCAGCACGGGTGCCAAAGAGGTTCCATTGTAATGGACTTTGAGTTGGGAAATCGAAGAGCGACAGCAAAGCGGATGGCACCGTTGCAAAGCTGACTTTCTGCAGAAGAGGCACAGCTCAAGTTTTTTGCCCTGGCTCTTCGGCTGTGGGAGCAGAGGCCAACCGTTCGTGCTCTACTGCCTGGGATGCTGGGCAGCCCAGCACGGGTGCCAAAGAGGTTCCATTGTAATGGACTTTGAGTTGGGAAATCGAGGAGCGACAGCAATACGGATGGCACCGTTGCAAAGCTGACTTTCTGCAGAAGAGGCACAGCTCAAGTTTTTTGCCCTGGCTCTTCGGCTGTGGGAGCAGAGGCCAACCGTTCGTGCTCTACTGCCTGGGATGCTGGGCAGCCGAGCACGGGTGCCAGAGAGGTTCCATTGTAATGGACTTTGAGTTGGGAAATCGAAGAGTGACAGCAATACGGATGGCACCGTTGCAAAGCTGACTTTCAGCAGAAGAGGCAGAGCTCATGGTTTTTGCCCTGGCTCTTCGGCTGTGGGAGCAGAGGCCAACCGTTCGTGCTCTACTGCCTGGGATGCTGGGCAGCCCAGCACGGGTGCCAAAGAGGTTCCATTGTAATGGACTTTGAGTTGGGAAATCGAGGAGTGACAGCAAAGCAGATGGCACCGTTGCAAAGGTCACTTTCTGCAGAAGAGACACAGCTCAAGTTTTTTGCCCTGGCTCTTCGGCTGTGGGAGCAGAGGCCAACCGTTCGTGCTCTACTGCCTGGGATGCTGGGCTGCCCAGCACGGGTGCCAAAGAGGTTCCATTGTAATGGACTTTGAGTTGGGAAATCGAGGAGAGACAGCAAAGCAGATGGCACCGTTGCACAGGTCACTTTCTGCAGAAGAGACACAGCTCAAGTTTTTTGCCCTGGCTCTTCGGCTGTGGGAGCAAAGGCCAACCGTTCGTGCTCTACTCCCTGGGATGCTGGGCTGCCCAGCACGGGTGCCAAAGAGGTTCCATTGTAATGGACCTCGAGTTGGGAAATGGAGGAGTGACAGCAAAGCAGATGGCACCGTTGCAAAGCTGACTTTCTGCAGAAGAGGCACAGCTCAAGTTTTTTGCCCTGGCTCTTCGGCTGTGGGAGCAGAGGCCAACCGTTCGTGCTCTACTCCCTGGGATGCTGGGCAGCCCAGCACGGGTGCCAAAGAGGTTCCATTGTAATGGACTTTGAGTTGGGAAATCGAAGAGCGACAGCAAATTGGATGGCACCATTGCAAAGCTGACTTTCTGCAGAAGAGGCACAGCTCAAGTTTTTTGCCCTGGCTCTTCGGCTGTGGGAGCAGAGGCCAACCGTTCGTGCTCTACTGCCTGGGATGCTGGGCAGCCCAGCACGGGTGCCAAAGAGGTTCCATTGTAATGGACTTTGAGTTGGGAAATCGAGGATCCTCAGCAATGCGGATGGCACCGTTGCAAAGCTGACTTTCTGCAGAAGAGACACAGCTCAAGTTTTTTGCCCTGGCTCTTCGGCTGTGGGAGCAGAGGCCAACCGTTCGTGCTCTACTCCCTGGGATGCTGGGCAGCCCAGCACGGGTGCCAAAGAGGTTCCATTGTAATGGACTTTGAGTTGGGAAATCGAAGAGCGACAGCAAAGCGGATGGCACCGTTGCAAAGCTGACTTTCTGCAGAAGAGGCACAGCTCAAGTTTTTTGCCCTGGCTCTTCGGCTGTGGGAGCAGAGGCCAACCGTTCGTGCTCTACTGCCTGGGATGCTGGGCAGCCCAGCACGGGTGCCAAAGAGGTTCCATTGTAATGGACTTTGAGTTGAGAAATCGAAGAGCGACAGCAAAGCGGATGGCACCGTTGCAAATCTGACTTTCTGCAGAAGAGACACAGCTCAAGTTTTTTGCCCTGGCTCTTCGGCTGTGGGAGCAAAGGCCAACCGTTCGTGCTCTACTCCCTGGGATGCTGGGCAGCCCAGCACGGGTGCCAAAGATGTTCCATTGTAATGGACTTTGAGTTGGGAAATGGAGGAGCGACAGCAAAGCGGATGGCACCGTTGCAAAGCTGACTTTCTGCAGAAGAGACACAGCTCAAGCTTTTTGCCCTGGCTCTTCGGCTGTGGGAGCAGAGGCCAACCGTTCGTGCTCTACTCCCTGGGATGCTGGGCAGCCCAGCACGGGTGCCAAAGAGGTTCCATTGTAATGGACTTTGAGTTGGGAAATCGAGGAGCGACAGCAATACGGATGGCACCGTTGCAAAGCTGACTTTCTGCAGAAGAGGCACAGCTCAAGTTTTTTGCCCTGGCTCTTCGGCTGTGGGAGCAGAGGCCAACCGTTCGTGCTCTACTGCCTGGGATGCTGGGCAGCCGAGCACGGGTGCCAGAGAGGTTCCATTGTAATGGACTTTGAGTTGGGAAATCGAGGAGTGACAGCAATACGGATGGCACCGTTGCAAAGCTGACTTTCAGCAGAAGATGCAGAGCTCATGGTTTTTGCCCTGGCTCTTCGGCTGTGGGAGCAGAGGCCAACCGTTCGTGCTCTACTGCCTGGGATGCTGGGCAGCCCAGCACGGGTGCCAAAGAGGTTCCATTGTAATGGACTTTGAGTTGGGAAATCGAGGAGTGACAGCAAAGCAGATGGCACCGTTGCAAATCTGACTTTCTGCAGAAGAGGCACAGCTCAAGTTTTTTGCCCTGGCTCTTCGGCTGTGGGAGCAAAGGCCAACCGTTCGTGCTCTACTGCCTGGGATGCTGGGCAGCCCAGCACGGGTGCCAAAGATGTTCCATTGTAATGGACTTTGAGTTGGGAAATGGAGGAGCGACAGCAATGCGGATGGCACCGTTGCAAAGCTGACTTTCTGCAGAAGAGGCACAGCTCAAGTTTTTTGCCCTGGCTCTTCGGCTGTGGGAGCAGAGGCCAACCGTTCGTGCTCTACTGCCTGGGATGCTGGGCAGCCCAGCACGGGTGCCAAAGAGGTTCCATTGTAATGGACTTTGAGTTGGGAAATCGAAGAGCGACAGCAAAGCGGATGGCACCGTTGCAAAGCTGACTTTCTGCAGAAGAGGCACAGCTCCAGTTTTTTGCCCTGGCTCTTCGGCTGTGGGAGCAGAGGCCAACCGTTCGTGCTCTACTGCCTGGGATGCTGGGCAGCCCAGCACGGGTGCCAAAGAGGTTCCATTGTAATGGACTTTGAGTTGGGAAATCGAGGAGCGACAGCAATGCGGATGGCACAGTTGCAAAGCTGACTTTCTGCAGAAGAGACACAGCTCAAGTTTTTTGCCCTGGCTCTTCGGCTGTGGGAGCAGAGGCCAACCGTTCGTGCTCTACTCCCTGGGATGCTGGGCAGCCCAGCACGGGTGCCAAAGAGGTTCCATTGTAATGGACTTTGAGATGGGAAATCGAAGAGCGACAGCAAAGCGGATGGCACCGTTGGAAAGCTGACTTTCTGCAGAAGAGGCACAGCTCAAGTTTTTTGCCCTGGCTCTTCGGCTGTGGGAGCAGAGCCCAACCGTTCGTGCTCTACTGCCTGGGATGCTGGGCAGCCCAGCACGGGTGCCAAAGAGGTTCCATTGTAATGGACTTTGAGTTGAGAAATCGAAGAGCGACAGCAAAGCGGATGGCACCGTTGCAAAGCTGACTTTCTGCAGAAGAGGCACAGCTCAAGTTTTTTGCCCTGGCTCTTCGGCTGTGGGAGCAAAGGCCAACCGTTCGTGCTCTACTCCCTGGGATGCTGGGCAGCCCAGCACGGGTGCCAAAGATGTTCCATTGTAATGGACTTTGAGTTGGGAAATGGAGGAGCGACAGCAAAGCGGATGGCACCGTTGCAAAGCTGACTTTCTGCAGAAGAGACACAGCTCAAGCTTTTTGCCCTGGCTCTTCGGCTGTGGGAGCAGAGGCCAACCGTTCGTGCTCTACTGCCTGGGATGCTGGGCAGCCCAGCACGGGTGCCAAAGAGGTTCCATTGTAATGGACTTTGAGTTTGGAAATCGAAGAGCGACAGCAAAGCGGATGGCACCGTTGCAAAGGTGACTTTCTGCAGAAGAGGCACAGCTCCAGTTTTTTGCCCTGGCTCTTCGGCTGTGGGAGCAGAGGCCAACCGTTCGTGCTCTACTCCCTGGGATGCTGGGCAGCCCAGCACGGGTGCCAAAGAGGTTCCATTGTAACGGACTTTGAGTTGGGAAATCGAAGAGCGACAGCAATACGGATGGCACCGTTGCAAAGCTGACTTTCTGCAGAAGAGGCACAGCTCAAGTTTTTTGCCCTGGCTCTTCGGCTGTGGGAGCAGAGGCCAACCGTTCGTGCTCTACTCCCTGGGATGCTGGGCAGCCCAGCACGGGTGCCAAAGATGTTCCATTGTAATGGACTTTGAGTTGGGAAATGGAGGAGCGACAGCAATGCGGACGGCACCGTTGCAAAGCTGACTTTCTGCAGAAGAGGCACAGCTCAAGTTTTTTGCCCTGGCTCTTCGGCTGTGGGAGCAGAGGCCAAACTTTCGTTCTCTACTCCCTGGGATGCTGGGCTGCCCAGCACGGGTGCCAAAGAGGTTCCATTGTAATGGACTTTGAGTTGGGAAATGGAGGAGCGACAGCAATGCGGATGTCACCGTTGCACAGGTGACTTTCTGCAGAAGAGGCACAGCTCAAGTTTTTTGCCCTGGCTCTTCGGCTGTGGGAGCAGAGGGCAGCCGTTCGTGCTCTACTCCCTGGGATGCTGGGCAGCCCAGCACGGGTGCCAAAGAGGTTCCATTGTAATGGACTTTGAGTTGGGAAATGGAGGAGCGACAGCAAAGCGGATGGCACCGTTGCAAAGCTGACTTTCTGCAGAAGAGGCACAGCTCAAGCTTTTTGCCCTGACTCTTCGGCTGTGGGAGCACAGGCCAACCGTTCGTGCTCTAGTGCCTGGGATGCTGGGCAGCCCAGCACGGGTGCCAAAGAGGTTCCATTGTAATGGACTTTGAGTTGGGAAATCGAAGAGCAACAGCAAAGTGGATGGCACCGTTGCAAAGCTGACTTTCTGCAGAAGAGGCACAGCTCAAGCTTTTTGCCCTGACTCTTCGGCTGTGGGAGCACAGGCCAACCGTTCGTGCTCTAGTGCCTGGGATGCTGGGCAGCCCAGCACGGGTGCCAAAGAGGTTCCATTGTAATGGACTTTGAGTTGGGAAATCGAAGAGCAACAGCAAAGTGGATGGCACCGTTGCAAAGCTGACTTTCTGCAGAAGAGGCACAGCTCAAGTTTTTTGCCCTGGCTCTTCGGCTGTGGGAGGAGAGGCCAACCGTTCGTGCTCTACTCCCTGGGATGCTGGGCAGCCCAGCACGGGTGCCAAAGAGGTTCCATTGTAATGGACTTTGAGTTGGGAAATCGAGGAGCGACAGCAATGCGGATGGCACAGTTGCAAAGCTGACTTTCTGCAGAAGAGGCACAGCTCAAGTTTTTTGCCCTGGCTCTTCGGCTGTGGGAGCAGAGGCCAACCGTTCGTGCTCTACTCCCTGGGATGCTGGGCAGCCCAGCACGGGTGCCAGAGAGGTTCCATTGTAATGGGCTTTGAGTTGGGAAATCGAGGAGCGACAGCAATACGGATGGCACCGTTGCAAAGCTGACTTTCTGCAGAAGAGGCACAGCTCAAGTTTTTTGCCCTGGCTCTTCGGCTGTGGGAGCAGAGGCCAACCGTTCGTGCTCTACTGCCTGGGATGCTGGGCAGCCGAGCACGGGTGCCAGAGAGGTTCCATTGTAATGGACTTTGAGTTGGGAAATGGAGGAGTGACAGCAATGCGGATGGCACCGTTGCAAAGCTGACTTTCTGCAGAAGAGGCACAGCTCAAGCTTTTTGCCCTGACTCTTCGGCTGTGGGAGCAGAGGCCAACTGTTCGTGCTCTACTGCCTGGGATGCTGGGCAGCCCAGCACGGGTGCCAGAGAGGTTCCATTGTAATGGGCTTTGAGTTGGGAAATCGAGGAGCGACAGCAATACGGATGGCACCGTTGCACAGGTGACTTTCTGCAGAAGAGGCACAGCTCAAGTTTTTTGCCCTGGCTCTTCGGCTGTGGGAGCAGAGGCCAACCGTTCGTGCTCTACTCCCTGGGATGCTGGGCAGCCCAGCACGGGTGCCAAAGAGGTTCCATTGTAATGGACTTTGAGTTGGGAAATCGAAGAGCGACAGCAAAGCGGATGGCACCGTTGCAAAGCTGACTTTCTGCAGAAGAGGCACAGCTCAAGTTTTTTGCCCTGGCTCTTCGGCTGTGGGAGCAGAGGCCAACCGTTCGTGCTCTACTGCCTGGGATGCTGGG
Organism: Psittacula echo; assembly: GCF_963264785.1. Classification (NCBI taxonomy): domain Eukaryota; kingdom Metazoa; phylum Chordata; class Aves; order Psittaciformes; family Psittacidae; genus Psittacula; species Psittacula echo. The sequence continues at coordinate 362,085 of NW_027664212.1, read as the reverse complement.
CAGCCCAGCACGGGTGCCAAAGAGGTTCCATTGTAATGGACTTTGAGTTGAGAAATCGAAGAGCGACAGCAAAGCGGATGGCACCGTTGCAAAGCTGACTTTCTGCAGAAGAGGCACAGCTCAAGTTTTTTGCCCTGGCTCTTCGGCTGTGGGAGCAAAGGCCAACCGTTCGTGCTCTACTGCCTGGGATGCTGGGCAGCCCAGCACGGATGCCAAAGAGGTTCCATTGTAATGGACTTTGAGTTGGGAAATCGAGGAGCGACAGCAAAGCGGATGGCACCGTTGCAAAGCTGACTTTCTGCAGAAGAGACACAGCTCAAGCTTTTTGCCCTGGCTCTTCGGCTGTGGGAGCAGAGGCCAACCGTTCGTGCTCTACTCCCTGGGATGCTGGGCAGCCCAGCACGGGTGCCAAAGAGGTTCCATTGTAATGGACTTTGAGTTGGGAAATCGAAGAGCGACAGCAAAGCGGATGGCACTGTTGCAAAGCTGACTTTCTGCAGAAGAGGCACAGCTCAAGTTTTTTGCCCTGGCTCTTCGGCTGTGGGAGCAGAGGCCAACCGTTCGTGCTCTACTGCCTGGGATGCTGGGCAGCCCAGCACGGGTGCCAAAGAGGTTCCATTGTAATGGACTTTGAGTTGGGAAATCGAGGAGCGACAGCAAAGCGGATGGCACCGTTGCAAAGCTGACTTTCTGCAGAAGAGGCACAGCTCAAGTTTTTTGCCCTGGCTCTTCGGCTGTGGGAGCAGAGGCCAACCGTTCGTGCTCTACTCTCTGGGATGCTGGGCAGCCCAGCACGGGTGCCAAAGAGGTTCCATTGTAATGGACTTTGAGTTGGGAAATCGAGGAGCGACAGCAAAGCGGATGGCACTGTTGCAAAGGTGACTTTCTGCAGAAGAGGCACAGCTCCAGTTTTTTGCCCTGGCTCTTCGGCTGTGGGAGCAGAGGCCAACCGTTCGTGCTCTACTGCCTGGGATGCTGGGCAGCCGAGCACGGGTGCCAGAGAGGTTCCATTGTAATGGACTTTGAGTTGAGAAATCGAGGAGTGACAGCAATACGGATGGCACCGTTGCAAAGCTGACTTTCAGCAGAAGAGGCAGAGCTCATGTTTTTTGCCCTGGCTCTTCGGCTGTGGGAGCAGAGGCCAACTGTTCGTGCTCTAATCTCTGGGATGCTGGGCAGCCGAGCACGGGTGCCAAAGAGGTTCCATTGTAATGGACTTTGAGTTGGGAAATCGAAGAGCGACAGCAAAGTGCATGGCACCGTTGCAAAGCTGACTTTCTGCAGAAGAGACACAGCTCAAGTTTTTTGCCCTGGCTCTTCGGCTGTGGGAGCAGAGGCCAACCGTTCGTGCTCTACTCCCTGGGATGCTGGGCAGCCCAGCACGGGTGCCAGAGAGGTTCCATTGTAATGGACTTTGAGTTGGGAAATGGAGGAGCGACAGCAAAGCGGATGGCACCGTTGCAAAGCTGACTTTCTGCAGAAGAGGCACAGCTCAAGTTTTTTGCCCTGGCTCTTCGGCTGTGGGAGCAGAGGCCAACCGTTCGTGCTCTACTGCCTAGGATGCTGGGCAGCCGAGCACGGGTGCCAAAGAGGTTCCATTGTAATGGACTTTGAGTTGGGAAATCGAGGAGCGACAGCAATGTGGATGGCACCGTTGCAAAGCTGACTTTCTGCAGAAGAGGCACAGCTCAAGTTTTTTGCCCTGGCTCTTCGGCTGTGGGAGCAGAGGCCAACCGTTCGTGCTCTACTGCCTGGGATGCTGGGCAGCCGAGCACGGGTGCCAGAGAGGTTCCATTGTAATGGACTTTGAGTTGAGAAATCGAGGAGTGACAGCAATACGGATGGCACCGTTGCAAAGCTGACTTTCTGCAGAAGAGGCAGAGCTCATGTTTTTTGCCCTGGCTCTTCGGCTGTGGGAGCAGAGGCCAACCGTTCGTGCTCTACTGCCTGGGATGCTGGGCAGCCCAGCACGGGTGCCAAAGAGGTTCCATTGTAATGGACTTTGAGTTGGGAAATCGAGGAGCGACAGCAATGCGGAGGGCACCATTGCACAGGTGACTTTCTGCAGAAGAGGCACAGCTCAAGTTTTTTGCCCTGGCTCTTCGGCTGTGGGAGCAGAGGCCAACCGTTCGTGCTCTACTCCCTGGGATGCTGGGCTGCCCAGCACGGATGCCAAAGATGTTCCATTGTAATGGACTTTGAGTTGGGAAATCGAGGAGCGACAGCAAAGCGGATGGCACCGTTCCACAGGTGACTTTCTGCAGAAGAGACACAGCTCAAGCTTTTTGCCCTGGCTCTTCGGCTGTGGGAGCAGAGGCCAACCGTTCGTGCTCTACTTCCTGGGATGCTGGGCAGCCCAGCACGGGTGCCACAGAGGTTCTATTGTAATGGCCTTTGAGTTCGGAAATCGAGGATCCTCAGCAATGTGGATGGCACCGTTGCAAATCTGACTTTCTGCAGAAGAGGCACAGCTCAAGTTTTTTGCCCTGGCTCTTCGTCTGTGGGAGCAGAGGCCAACCGTTCGTGCGCTAGTGCCTGGGATGCTGGGCAGCCCAGCACGAGTGCCAAAGAGGTTCCATTGTAATGGACTTTGAGTTGGGAAATGGAGGAGCGACAGCAATGCGGATGGCACTGTTGCAAAGCTGACTTTCTGCAGAAGAGGCACAGCTCAAGTTTTTTGCCCTGGGTCTTCGGCTGTGGGAGCAAAGGCCAACCGTTCGTGCTCTACTCCCTGGGATGCTGGGCAGCCCAGCACGGGTGCCAAAGAGGTTCCATTGTAATGGACTTTGAGTTGGGAAATGGAGGAGCGACAGCAATGCGGATGGCACCGTTGCAAAGCTGACTTTCTGCAGAAGAGGCACAGCTCAAGTTTTTTACCCTGGCTCTTCGGCTGTGGGAGCAGAGGCCAACCGTTCGTGCTCTACTGCCTGGGACGCTGGGCAGCCGAGCACGGGTGCCAAAGAGGTTCCATTGTAATGGACTTTGAGTTGGGAAATCGAGGAGCGACAGCAATGCGGATGGCACCGTTGCAAAGCTGACTTTCTGCAGAAGAGACACAGCTCAAGTTTTTTGCCCTGGCTCTTTGGCTGTGGGAGCAGAGGCCAACCGTTCGTGCTCTACTGCCTAGGATGCTGGGCAGCCGAGCACGGGTGCCAGAGAGGTTGCATTGTAATGGACTTTGAGTTGGGAAATCGAGGAGCGACAGCAATACGGATGGCACCGTTGCAAAGCTGACTTTCTGCAGAAGAGGCACAGCTCAAGTTTTTTGCCCTGGCTCTTCGGCTGTGGGAGCAGAGCCCAACCGTTCGTGCTCTACTGCCTGGGATGCTGGGCAGCCCAGCACGGGTGCCAGAGAGGTTCCATTGTAATGGACTTTGAGTTGGGAAATCGAGGAGCGACAGCAATGCGGATGGCACCATTGCACAGGTGACTTTCTGCAGAAGAGGCACAGCTCAAGGTTTTTGCCCTGGCTTATCGGCTGTGGGAGCAAAGGCCAACCGTTCGTGCTCTACTCCCTGGGATGCTGGGCAGCCCAGCACGGATGCCAAAGATGTTCCATTGTAATGGACTTTGAGTTGGGAAATCGAGGAGCGACAGCAAAGCGGATGGCACCGTTGCACAGGTGACTTTCTGCAGAAGAGACACAGCTCAAGCTTTTTGCCCTGGCTCTTCGGCTGTGGGAGCAGAGGCCAACCGTTCGTGCTCTACTGCCTAGGATGCTGGGCAGCCGAGCACGGGTGCCAGAGAGGTTGCATTGTAATGGACTTTGAGTTGGGAAATCGAAGAGCGACAGCAAAGCGGATGGCACTGTTGCAAAGCTGACTTTCTGCAGAAGAGGCACAGCTCATGTTTTTTGCCCTGGCTCTTCGGCTGTGGGAGCAGAGGCCAACTGTTCGTGCTCTAGTGCCTGGGATGCTGGGCAGCCCAGCACGGGTGCCAAAGAGGTTCCATTGTAATGGACTTCGAGTTGGCAAATGGAGGAGCGACAGCAAAGCGAATGGCACCGTTGCAAAGCTGACTTTCTGCAGAAGAGACACAGCTCAAGTTTTTTGCCCTGGCTCTTCGGCTGTGGGAGCAGAGGCCAACCGTTCGTGCTCTACTCCCTGGGATGCTGGGCAGCCCAGCACGGGTGCCAAAGAGGTTCCATTGTAATGGACTTTGAGTTGGGAAATGGAGGAGCGACAGCAAAGCGGATGGCACCGTTGCAAAGCTGACTTTCTGCAGAAGAGGCACAGCTCAAGTTTTTTGCCCTGGCTCTTCGGCTGTGGGAGCAGAGGCCAACCGTTCGTGCTCTACTCCCTGGGATGCTGGGCAGCCGAGCACGGGTGCCAAAGAGGTTCCATTGTAATGGACTTTGAGTTGGGAAATCGAGGATCCTCAGCAACGCGGATGGCACCGTTGCAAAGCTGACTTTCTGCAGAAGAGGCACAGCTCAAGTTTTTTGCCCTGGCTCTTCGGCTGTGGGAGCACAGGCCAACCGTTCGTGCTCTACTCCCTGGGATGCTGGGCAGCCCAGCACGGGTGCCAAAGAGGTTCCATTGTAATGGACTTTGAGTTGGGAAATCGAGGAGCGACAGCAATGCGGATGGCACCGTTGCAAAGCTGACTTTCTGCAGAAGAGACACAGCTCAAGCTTTTTGCCCTGGCTCTTCGGCTGTGGGAGCAGAGGCCAACCGTTCGTGCTCTACTGCCTGGGATGCTGGGCAGCCCAGCACGGGTGCCAAAGAGGTTCCATTGTAATGGACTTTGAGTTGGGAAATCGAAGAGCGACAGCAAAGCGGATGGCACCGTTGCAAAGCTGACTTTCTGCAGAAGAGGCACAGCTCAAGTTTTTTGCCCTGGCTCTTCGGCTGTGGGAGCAGAGGCCAACCGTTCGTGCTCTACTGCCTGGGATGCTGGGCAGCCCAGCACGGGTGCCAAAGAGGTTCCATTGTAATGGACTTTGAGTTGAGAAATCGAAGAGCGACAGCAAAGCGGATGGCACCGTTGCAAAGCTGACTTTCTGCAGAAGAGGCACAGCTCAAGTTTTTTGCCCTGGCTCTTCGGCTGTGGGAGCAAAGGCCAACCGTTCGTGCTCTACTGCCTGGGATGCTGGGCAGCCCAGCACGGATGCCAAAGAGGTTCCATTGTAATGGACTTTGAGTTGGGAAATGGAGGAGCGACAGCAAAGCGGATGGCACCGTTGCAAAGCTGACTTTCTGCAGAAGAGACACAGCTCAAGCTTTTTGCCCTGGCTCTTCGGCTGTGGGAGCAGAGGCCAACCGTTCGTGCTCTACTCCCTGGGATGCTGGGCAGCCCAGCACGGGTGCCAAAGAGGTTCCATTGTAATGGACTTTGAGTTGGGAAATCGAAGAGCGACAGCAAAGCGGATGGCACCGTTGCAAAGCTGACTTTCTGCAGAAGAGGCACAGCTCAAGTTTTTTGCCCTGGCTCTTCGGCTGTGGGAGCAGAGGCCAACCGTTCGTGCTCTACTGCCTGGGATGCTGGGCAGCCCAGCACGGGTGCCAAAGAGGTTCCATTGTAATGGACTTTGAGTTGGGAAATCGAGGAGCGACAGCAAAGCGGATGGCACCGTTGCAAAGCTGACTTTCTGCAGAAGAGGCACAGCTCAAGTTTTTTGCCCTGGCTCTTCGGCTGTGGGAGCAGAGGCCAACCGTTCGTGCTCTACTCCCTGGGATGCTGGGCAGCCCAGCACGGGTGCCAGAGAGGTTCCATTGTAATGGACTTTGAGTTGGGAAATGGAGGAGCGACAGCAAAGCGGATGGCACAGTTGCAAAGCTGACTTTCTGCAGAAGAGGCACAGCTCCAGTTTTTTGCCCTGGCTCTTCGGCTGTGGGAGCAGAGGCCAACCGTTCGTGCTCTACTGCCTGGGATGCTGGGCAGCCGAGCACGGGTGCCAGAGAGGTTCCATTGTAATGGACTTTGAGTTGAGAAATCGAGGAGTGACAGCAAAGCGGATGGCACCGTTGCAAAGCTGACTTTCAGCAGAAGAGGCAGAGCTCATGTTTTTTGCCCTGGCTCTTCGGCTGTGGGAGCAGAGGCCAACTGTTCGTGCTCTACTGCCTGGGATGCTGGGCAGCCCAGCACGGGTGCCAAAGAGGTTCCATTGTAATGGACTTTGAGTTGGGAAATGGAGGAGCGACAGCAATGCGGAGGGCACCATTGCACAGGTGACTTTCTGCAGAAGAGGCACAGCTCGTTTTTTGCCCTGGCTCTTCGGCTGTGGGAGCAGAGGCCAACCGTTCGTGCTCTACTGCCTGGGATGCTGGGCAGCCGAGCACGGGTGCCAGAGAGGTTCCATTGTAATGGACTTTGAGTTGAGAAATCGAGGAGTGACAGCAATACGGATGGCACCGTTGCAAAGCTGACTTTCAGCAGAAGAGGCAGAGCTCATGTTTTTTGCCCTGGCTCTTCGGCTGTGGGAGCAGAGGCCAACTGTTCGTGCTCTACTGCCTGGGATGCTGGGCAGCCCAGCACGGGTGCCAAAGAGGTTCCATTGTAATGGACTTTGAGTTGGGAAATGGAGGAGCGACAGCAATGCGGAGGGCACCATTGCACAGGTGACTTTCTGCAGAAGAGGCACAGCTCAAGTTTTTTGCCCTGGCTTATCGGCTGTGGGAGCAGAGGCCAACCGTTCGTGCTCTACTGCCTGGGATGCTGGGCAGCCGAGCACGGGTGCCAAAGAGGTTCCATTGTAATGGACTTTGAGTTGGGAAATGGAGGAGCGACAGCAAAGCGGATGGCACCGTTCCACAGGTGACTTTCTGCAGAAGAGACACAGCTCAAGCTTTTTGCCCTGGCTCTTCGGCTGTGGGAGCAGAGGCCAACCGTTCGTGCTCTACTTCCTGGGATGCTGGGCAGCCCAGCACGGGTGCCAAAGAGGTTCCATTGTAATGGCCTTTGAGTTCAAAAATCGAGGATCCTCAGCAATGCGGATGGCACCGTTGCAAAGCTGACTTTCTGCAGAAGAGGCACAGCTCAAGTTTTTTGCCCTGGCTCTTCGGCTGTGGGAGCAGAGGCCAACCGTTCATGCTCTACTCCCTGGGATGCTGGGCAGCCCAGCACGGGTGCCAGAGAGGTTCCATTGTAATGGACTTTGAGTTGGGAAATGGAGGAGCGACAGCAATGCGGATGGCACCGTTGCAAAGCTGACTTTCTGCAGAAGAGGCACAGCTCAAGTTTTTTGCCCTGGCTCTTCGGCTGTGGGAGCAGAGGCCAACCGTTCGTGCTCTACTGCCTGGGATGCTGGGCAGCCCAGCACGGGTGCCAAAGAGGTTCCATTGTAATGGACTTTGAGTTGGGAAATCGAAGAGCGACAGCAAAGCGGATGGCACCGTTGCAAAGCTGACTTTCTGCAGAAGAGGCACAGCTCAAGTTTTTTGCCCTGGCTCTTCGGCTGTGGGAGCAGAGGCCAACCGTTCGTGCTCTACTGCCTGGGATGCTGGGCAGCCCAGCACGGGTGCCAAAGAGGTTCCATTGTAATGGACTTTGAGTTGGGAAATCGAGGAGCGACAGCAATACGGATGGCACCGTTGCAAAGCTGACTTTCTGCAGAAGAGGCACAGCTCAAGTTTTTTGCCCTGGCTCTTCGGCTGTGGGAGCAGAGGCCAACCGTTCGTGCTCTACTGCCTGGGATGCTGGGCAGCCGAGCACGGGTGCCAGAGAGGTTCCATTGTAATGGACTTTGAGTTGGGAAATCGAAGAGTGACAGCAATACGGATGGCACCGTTGCAAAGCTGACTTTCAGCAGAAGAGGCAGAGCTCATGGTTTTTGCCCTGGCTCTTCGGCTGTGGGAGCAGAGGCCAACCGTTCGTGCTCTACTGCCTGGGATGCTGGGCAGCCCAGCACGGGTGCCAAAGAGGTTCCATTGTAATGGACTTTGAGTTGGGAAATCGAGGAGTGACAGCAAAGCAGATGGCACCGTTGCAAAGGTCACTTTCTGCAGAAGAGACACAGCTCAAGTTTTTTGCCCTGGCTCTTCGGCTGTGGGAGCAGAGGCCAACCGTTCGTGCTCTACTGCCTGGGATGCTGGGCTGCCCAGCACGGGTGCCAAAGAGGTTCCATTGTAATGGACTTTGAGTTGGGAAATCGAGGAGAGACAGCAAAGCAGATGGCACCGTTGCACAGGTCACTTTCTGCAGAAGAGACACAGCTCAAGTTTTTTGCCCTGGCTCTTCGGCTGTGGGAGCAAAGGCCAACCGTTCGTGCTCTACTCCCTGGGATGCTGGGCTGCCCAGCACGGGTGCCAAAGAGGTTCCATTGTAATGGACCTCGAGTTGGGAAATGGAGGAGTGACAGCAAAGCAGATGGCACCGTTGCAAAGCTGACTTTCTGCAGAAGAGGCACAGCTCAAGTTTTTTGCCCTGGCTCTTCGGCTGTGGGAGCAGAGGCCAACCGTTCGTGCTCTACTCCCTGGGATGCTGGGCAGCCCAGCACGGGTGCCAAAGAGGTTCCATTGTAATGGACTTTGAGTTGGGAAATCGAAGAGCGACAGCAAATTGGATGGCACCATTGCAAAGCTGACTTTCTGCAGAAGAGGCACAGCTCAAGTTTTTTGCCCTGGCTCTTCGGCTGTGGGAGCAGAGGCCAACCGTTCGTGCTCTACTGCCTGGGATGCTGGGCAGCCCAGCACGGGTGCCAAAGAGGTTCCATTGTAATGGACTTTGAGTTGGGAAATCGAGGATCCTCAGCAATGCGGATGGCACCGTTGCAAAGCTGACTTTCTGCAGAAGAGACACAGCTCAAGTTTTTTGCCCTGGCTCTTCGGCTGTGGGAGCAGAGGCCAACCGTTCGTGCTCTACTCCCTGGGATGCTGGGCAGCCCAGCACGGGTGCCAAAGAGGTTCCATTGTAATGGACTTTGAGTTGGGAAATCGAAGAGCGACAGCAAAGCGGATGGCACCGTTGCAAAGCTGACTTTCTGCAGAAGAGGCACAGCTCAAGTTTTTTGCCCTGGCTCTTCGGCTGTGGGAGCAGAGGCCAACCGTTCGTGCTCTACTGCCTGGGATGCTGGGCAGCCCAGCACGGGTGCCAAAGAGGTTCCATTGTAATGGACTTTGAGTTGAGAAATCGAAGAGCGACAGCAAAGCGGATGGCACCGTTGCAAATCTGACTTTCTGCAGAAGAGACACAGCTCAAGTTTTTTGCCCTGGCTCTTCGGCTGTGGGAGCAAAGGCCAACCGTTCGTGCTCTACTCCCTGGGATGCTGGGCAGCCCAGCACGGGTGCCAAAGATGTTCCATTGTAATGGACTTTGAGTTGGGAAATGGAGGAGCGACAGCAAAGCGGATGGCACCGTTGCAAAGCTGACTTTCTGCAGAAGAGACACAGCTCAAGCTTTTTGCCCTGGCTCTTCGGCTGTGGGAGCAGAGGCCAACCGTTCGTGCTCTACTCCCTGGGATGCTGGGCAGCCCAGCACGGGTGCCAAAGAGGTTCCATTGTAATGGACTTTGAGTTGGGAAATCGAGGAGCGACAGCAATACGGATGGCACCGTTGCAAAGCTGACTTTCTGCAGAAGAGGCACAGCTCAAGTTTTTTGCCCTGGCTCTTCGGCTGTGGGAGCAGAGCCCAACCGTTCGTGCTCTACTCCCTGGGATGCTGGGCAGCCCAGCACGGGTGCCAGAGAGGTTCCATTGTAATGGACTTTGAGTTGGGAAATCGAGGAGCGACAGCAATACGGATGGCACCGTTGCAAAGCTGACTTTCTGCAGAAGAGGCACAGCTCAAGTTTTTTGCCCTGGCTCTTCGGCTGTGGGAGCAGAGGCCAACCGTTCGTGCTCTACTGCCTGGGATGCTGGGCAGCCGAGCACGGGTGCCAGAGAGGTTCCATTGTAATGGACTTTGAGTTGGGAAATCGAGGAGTGACAGCAATACGGATGGCACCGTTGCAAAGCTGACTTTCAGCAGAAGATGCAGAGCTCATGGTTTTTGCCCTGGCTCTTCGGCTGTGGGAGCAGAGGCCAACCGTTCGTGCTCTACTGCCTGGGATGCTGGGCAGCCCAGCACGGGTGCCAAAGAGGTTCCATTGTAATGGACTTTGAGTTGGGAAATCGAGGAGTGACAGCAAAGCAGATGGCACCGTTGCAAATCTGACTTTCTGCAGAAGAGGCACAGCTCAAGTTTTTTGCCCTGGCTCTTCGGCTGTGGGAGCAAAGGCCAACCGTTCGTGCTCTACTGCCTGGGATGCTGGGCAGCCCAGCACGGGTGCCAAAGATGTTCCATTGTAATGGACTTTGAGTTGGGAAATCGAAGAGCGACAGCAAAGCGGATGGCACTGTTGCAAAGGTGACTTTCTGCAGAAGAGGCACAGCTCAAGTTTTTTGCCCTGGCTCTTCGGCTGTGGGAGCAGAGGCCAACCGTTCGTGCTCTACTCCCTGGGATGCTGGGCAGCCCAGCACGGGTGCCAAAGATGTTCCATTGTAATGGACTTTGAGTTGGGAAATGGAGGAGCGACAGCAATGCGGATGGCACCGTTGCAAAGCTGACTTTCTGCAGAAGAGGCACAGCTCAAGTTTTTTGCCCTGGCTCTTCGGCTGTGGGAGCAGAGGCCAACCGTTCGTGCTCTACTGCCTGGGATGCTGGGCAGCCCAGCACGGGTGCCAAAGAGGTTCCATTGTAATGGACTTTGAGTTGGGAAATCGAAGAGCGACAGCAAAGCGGATGGCACCGTTGCAAAGCTGACTTTCTGCAGAAGAGGCACAGCTCCAGTTTTTTGCCCTGGCTCTTCGGCTGTGGGAGCAGAGGCCAACCGTTCGTGCTCTACTGCCTGGGATGCTGGGCAGCCCAGCACGGGTGCCAAAGAGGTTCCATTGTAATGGACTTTGAGTTGGGAAATCGAGGAGCGACAGCAATGCGGATGGCACCGTTGCAAAGCTGACTTTCTGCAGAAGAGACACAGCTCAAGTTTTTTGCCCTGGCTCTTCGGCTGTGGGAGCAGAGGCCAACCGTTCGTGCTCTACTCCCTGGGATGCTGGGCAGCCCAGCACGGGTGCCAAAGAGGTTCCATTGTAATGGACTTTGAGATGGGAAATCGAGGAGCGACAGCAAAGCGGATGGCACCGTTGGAAAGCTGACTTTCTGCAGAAGAGGCACAGCTCAAGTTTTTTGCCCTGGCTCTTCGGCTGTGGGAGCAGAGCCCAACCGTTCGTGCTCTACTGCCTGGGATGCTGGGCAGCCCAGCACGGGTGCCAAAGAGGTTCCATTGTAATGGACTTTGAGTTGAGAAATCGAAGAGCGACAGCAAAGCGGATGGCACCGTTGCAAAGCTGACTTTCTGCAGAAGAGGCACAGCTCAAGTTTTTTGCCCTGGCTCTTCGGCTGTGGGAGCAGAGGCCAAACTTTCGTTCTCTACTCCCTGGGATGCTGGGCTGCCCAGCACGGGTGCCAAAGAGGTTCCATTGTAATGGACTTTGAGTTGGGAAATGGAGGAGCGACAGCAATGCGGATGTCACCGTTGCACAGGTGACTTTCTGCAGAAGAGGCACAGCTCAAGTTTTTTGCCCTGGCTCTTCGGCTGTGGGAGCAGAGGGCAGCCGTTCGTGCTCTACTCCCTGGGATGCTGGGCAGCCCAGCACGGGTGCCAAAGAGGTTCCATTGTAATGGACTTTGAGTTGGGAAATGGAGGAGCGACAGCAAAGCGGATGGCACCGTTGCAAAGCTGACTTTCTGCAGAAGAGGCACAGCTCAAGCTTTTTGCCCTGACTCTTCGGCTGTGGGAGCACAGGCCAACCGTTCGTGCTCTAGTGCCTGGGATGCTGGGCAGCCCAGCACGGGTGCCAAAGAGGTTCCATTGTAATGGACTTTGAGTTGGGAAATCGAAGAGCAACAGCAAAGTGGATGGCACCGTTGCAAAGCTGACTTTCTGCAGAAGAGGCACAGCTCAAGCTTTTTGCCCTGACTCTTCGGCTGTGGGAGCACAGGCCAACCGTTCGTGCTCTAGTGCCTGGGATGCTGGGCAGCCCAGCACGGGTGCCAAAGAGGTTCCATTGTAATGGACTTTGAGTTGGGAAATCGAAGAGCAACAGCAAAGTGGATGGCACCGTTGCAAAGCTGACTTTCTGCAGAAGAGGCACAGCTCAAGTTTTTTGCCCTGGCTCTTCGGCTGTGGGAGGAGAGGCCAACCGTTCGTGCTCTACTCCCTGGGATGCTGGGCAGCCCAGCACGGGTGCCAAAGAGGTTCCATTGTAATGGACTTTGAGTTGGGAAATCGAGGAGCGACAGCAATGCGGATGGCACAGTTGCAAAGCTGACTTTCTGCAGAAGAGGCACAGCTCAAGTTTTTTGCCCTGGCTCTTCGGCTGTGGGAGCAGAGGCCAACCGTTCGTGCTCTACTCCCTGGGATGCTGGGCAGCCCAGCACGGGTGCCAGAGAGGTTCCATTGTAATGGACTTTGAGTTGGGAAATCGAGGAGCGACAGCAATACGGATGGCACCGTTGCAAAGCTGACTTTCTGCAGAAGAGGCACAGCTCAAGTTTTTTGCCCTGGCTCTTCGGCTGTGGGAGCAGAGGCCAACCGTTCGTGCTCTACTGCCTGGGATGCTGGGCAGCCGAGCACGGGTGCCAGAGAGGTTCCATTGTAATGGACTTTGAGTTGGGAAATGGAGGAGTGACAGCAATGCGGATGGCACCGTTGCAAAGCTGACTTTCTGCAGAAGAGGCACAGCTCAAGCTTTTTGCCCTGACTCTTCGGCTGTGGGAGCAGAGGCCAACTGTTCGTGCTCTACTGCCTGGGATGCTGGGCAGCCCAGCACGGGTGCCAGAGAGGTTCCATTGTAATGGGCTTTGAGTTGGGAAATCGAGGAGCGACAGCAATACGGATGGCACCGTTGCACAGGTGACTTTCTGCAGAAGAGGCACAGCTCAAGCTTTTTGCCCTGGCTTATCGGCTGTGGGAGCAAAGGCCAACCGTTCGTGCTCTACTCCCTGGGATGCTGGGCAGCCCAGCACGGATGCCAAAGATGTTCCATTGTAATGGACTTTGAGTTGGGAAATGGAGGAGCGACAGCAAAGCGGATGGCACCGTTGCACAGGAGACTTTCTGCAGAAGAGACACAGCTCAAGCTTTTTGCCCTGGCTCTTCGGCTGTGGGAGCAGAGGCCAACCGTTCGTGCTCTACTGCCTGGGATGCTGGGCAGCCCAGCACGGTTGCCAAAGAGGTTCCATTGTAATGGACTTTGAGTTGGGAAATGGAGGAGCGACAGCAATGCGGATGGCACTGTTTCAAGGGTGAGTTTCTGCAGAAGAGGCACAGCTCCAGTTTTTTGCCCTGGCTCTTCGGCTGTGGGAGCAGAGGCCAACCGTTCGTGCTCTACTGCCTGGGATGCTGGGCTGCCCAGCACGGGTGCCAAAGAGGTTCCATTGTAATGGACTTTGAGTTGGGAAATGGAGGAGCGACAGCAAAGCGGATGGCACCGTTGCAAAGCTGACTTTCTGCAGAAGAGGCACAGCTCAAGTTTTTTGCCCTGGCTCTTTGGCTGTGGGAGCAGAGGCCAACCGTTCGTGCTCTACTGCCTAGGATGCTGGGCAGCCCAGCACGGGTGCCAAAGAGGTTCCATTGTAATGGACTTTGAGTTGGGAAATCGAGGAGCGACAGCAATGCGGATGGCACAGTTGCAAAGCTGACTTTCTGCAGAAGAGGCACAGCTCAAGTTTTTTGCCCTGGCTCTTCGGCTGTGGGAGCAGAGACCAACCGTTCGTGCTCTACTCCCTGGGATGCTGGGCAGCCCAGCACGGGTGCCAAAGAGGTTCCATTGTAATGGACTTTGAGTTGGGAAATCGAGGAGCGACAGCAATACGGATGGCACCGTTGCAAAACTGACTTTCTGCAGAAGAGGCACAGATCAAGTTTTTTGCCCTGGCTCTTCGGCTGTGGGAGCAGAGGCCAACCGTTCGTGCTCTACTGCCTGGGATGCTGGGCAGCCCAGCACGGGTGCCAAAGAGGTTCCATTGTAATGGACTTTGAGTTGGGAAATGGAGGAGCGACAGCAAAGCGGATGGCACCGTTGCAAAGCTGACTTTCTGCAGAAGAGACACAGCTCAAGTTTTTTGCCCTGGCTCTTCGGCTGTGGGAGCAGAGGCCAACCGTTCGTGCTCTACTGCCTAGGATGCTGGGCAGCCCAGCACGGGTGCCAAAGAGGTTCCATTGTAATGGACTTTGAGTTGGGAAATCGAGGAGCGACAGCAATACGGATGGCACCGTTGCAAAGCTGACTTTCAGCAGAAGAGGCAGAGCTCATGTTTTTTGCCCTGGCTCTTCGGCTGTGGGAGCAGAGGCCAACCGTTCGTGCTCTACTGCCTGGGATGCTGGGCAGCCCAGCACGGGTGCCAAAGAGGTTCCATTGTAATGGACTTTGAGTTGGGAAATCGAGGAGCGACAGCAATGCGGAGGGCACCATTGCACAGGTGACTTTCTGCAGAAGAGGCACAGCTCCAGTTTTTTGCCCTGGCTTATCGGCTGTGGGAGCAGAGGCCAACCGTTCGTGCTCTACTGCCTGGGATGCTGGGCAGCCCAGCACGGATGCCAAAGATGTTCCATTGTAATGGACTTTGAGTTGGGAAATGGAGGAGCGACAGCAAAGCGGATGGCACCGTTCCACAGGTGACTTTCTGCAGAAGAGACACAGCTCAAGTTTTTTGCCCTGGCTCTTCGGCTGTGGGAGCACAGGCCAACCGTTCGTGCTCTACTCCCTGGGATGCTGGGCAGCCCAGCACGGGTGCCACAGAGGTTCCATTGTAATGGCCTTTGAGTTCGGAAATCGAGGATCCTCAGCAATGCGGATGGTACCGTTGCAAAGCTGACTTTCTGCAGAAGAGGCACAGCTCAAGTTTTTTGCCCTGGCTCTTCGGCTGTGGGAGCAGAGGCCAACCGTTCATGCTCTACTCCCTGGGATGCTGGGCAGCCGAGCACGGGTGCCAGAGAGGTTCCATTGTAATGGACTTTGAGTTGGGAAATGGAGGAGCGACAGCAATGCGGATGGCACCGTTGCAAAGCTGACTTTCTGCAGAAGAGGCACAGCTCAAGTTTTTTGCCCTGGCTCTTCGGCTGTGGGAGCAGAGGCCAACCGTTCGTGCTCTACTCCCTGGGATGCTGGGCAGCCCAGCACGGGTGCCAAAGAGGTTCCATTGTAATGGACTTTGAGTTGAGAAATCGAAGAGCGACAGCAAAGCGGATGGCACCGTTGCAAAGCTGACTTTCTGCAGAAGAGGCACAGCTCAAGTTTTTTGCCCTGGCTCTTCGGCTGTGGGAGCAGAGGCCAACCGTTCGTGCTCTACTCCCTGGGATGCTGGGCAGCCCAGCACGGGTGCCAAAGAGGTTCCATTGTAATGGACTTTGAGTTGGGAAATCGAGGAGCGACAGCAAAGCGGATGGCACCGTTGCAAAGCTGACTTTCTGCAGAAGAGGCACAGCTCAAGTTTTTTGCCCTGGCTCTTCGGCTGTGGGAGCAGAGGCCAACCGTTCGTGCTCTACTGCCTGGGATGCTGGGCAGCCCAGCACGGGTGCCACAGAGGTTCCATTGTAATGGACTTTGAGTTGAGAAATCGAGGAGTGACAGCAATACGGATGGCACCGTTGCAAAGCTGACTTTCAGCAGAAGAGGCAGAGCTCATGGTTTTTGCCCTGGCTCTTCGGCTGTGGGAGCAGAGGCCAACCGTTCGTGCTCTACTCCCTGGGATGCTGGGCAGCCCAGCACGGGTGCCAAAGAGGTTCCATTGTAATGGACTTTGAGTTGGGAAATCGAGGAGTGACAGCAAAGCAGATGGCACCTTTGCACAGGTCACTTTCTGCAGAAGAGACACAGCTCAAGTTTTTTGCCCTGGCTCTTCGGCTGTGGGAGCAAAGGCCAACCGTTCGTGCTCTACTGCCTGGGATGCTGGGCTGCCCAGCACGGGTGCCAAAGAGGTTCCATTGTAATGGACTTTGAGTTGGGAAATGGAGGAGTGACAGCAAAGCAGATGGCACCGTTGCACAGGTCACTTTCTGCAGAAGAGACACAGCTCAAGTTTTTTGCCCTGGCTCTTCGGCTGTGGGAGCAAAGGCCAACCGTTCGTGCTCTACTCCCTGGGATGCTGGGCTGCCCAGCACGGGTGCCAAAGAGGTTCCATTGTAATGGACCTCGAGTTGGGAAATGGAAGAGTGACAGCAATGCGGATGGCACCGTTGCAAAGCTGACTTTCTGCACAAGAGGCACAGCTCAAGTTTTTTGCCCTGGCTCTTCGGCTGTGGGAGCAGAGGCCAACCGTTCGTGCTCTACTGCCTGGGATGCTGGGCAGCCCAGCACGGGTGCCAAAGAGGTTCCATTGTAATGGACTTTGAGTTGGGAAATCGAAGAGCGACAGCAAAGTGGATGGCACAGTTGCAAAGCTGACTTTCTGCAGAAGAGGCACAGCTCAAGTTTTTTGCCCTGGCTCTTCGGCTGTGGGAGCAGAGGCCAACCGTTCGTGCTCTACTCCCTGGGATGCTGGGCAGCCCAGCACGGGTGCCAAAGAGGTTCCATTGTAATGGACTTTGAATTGGGAAATCGAAGAGCGACAGCAAAGCGGATGGCACTGTTGCAAAGGTGACTTTCTGCAGAAGAGGCACAGCTCAAGTTTTTTGCCCTGGCTCTTCGGCTGTGGGAGCAGAGGCCAACCGTTCGTGCTCTACTGCCTGGGATGCTGGGCAGCCCAGCACGGGTGCCAAAGAGGTTCCATTGTAATGGACTTTGAGTTGGGAAATCGAGGAGCGACAGCAATGCGGATGGCACAGTTGCAAAGCTGACTTTCTGCAGAAGAGGCACAGCTCAAGTTTTTTGCCCTGGCTCTTCGGCTGTGGGAGCAGAGGCCAACCGTTCGTGCTCTACTCCCTGGGATGCTGGGCAGCCCAGCACGGGTGCCAGAGAGGTTCCATTGTAATGGACTTTGAGTTGGGAAATCGAGGAGCGACAGCAATACGGATGGCACCGTTGCAAAGCTGACTTTCTGCAGAAGAGGCACAGCTCAAGTTTTTTGCCCTGGCTCTTCGGCTGTGGGAGCAGAGGCCAACCGTTCGTGCTCTACTGCCTGGGATGCTGGGCAGCCGAGCACGGGTGCCAAAGAGGTTCCATTGTAATGGACTTTGAGTTGAGAAATCGAGGAGTGACAGCAATACGGATGGCACCGTTGCAAAGCTGACTTTCAGCAGAAGAGGCAGAGCTCATGGTTTTTGCCCTGGCTCTTCGGCTGTGGGAGCAGAGGCCAACCGTTCGTGCTCTACTCCCTGGGATGCTGGGCTGCCCAGCACGGGTGCCAAAGAGGTTCCATTGTAATGGACTTTGAGTTGGGAAATCGAGGAGTGACAGCAAAGCAGATGGCACCGTTGCACAGGTCACTTTCTGCAAAAGAGACACAGCTCAAGTTTTTTGCCCTGGCTCTTCGGCTGTGGGAGAAAAGGCCAACCGTTCGTGCTCTACTCCCTGGGATGCTGGGCTGCCCAGCACGGGTGCCAAAGAGGTTCCATTGTAATGGACCTCGAGTTGGGAAATGGAGGAGTGACAGCAAAGCAGATGGCACCGTTGCAAAGCTGACTTTCTGCACAAGAGGCACAGCTCAAGTTTTTTGCCCTGGCTCTTCGGCTGTGGGAGCAGAGGCCAACCGTTCGTGCTCTACTGCCTGGGATGCTGGGCAGCCCAGCACGGGTGCCAAAGAGGTTCCATTGTAATGGACTTTGAGTTGGGAAATCGAAGAGCGACAGCAAAGTGGATGGCACCATTGCAAAGCTGACTTTCTGCAGAAGAGGCACAGCTCAAGTTTTTTGCCCTGGCTCTTCGGCTGTGGGAGCAGAGGCCAACCGTTCGTGCTCTACTCCCTGGGATGCTGGGCAGCCCAGCACGGGTGCCAAAGAGGTTCCATTGTAATGGACTTTGAGTTGGGAAATCGAGGAGCGACAGCAATGCGGATGGCACCGTTGCAAAGCTGACTTTCTGCAGAAGAGGCACAGCTCAAGTTTTTTGCCCTGGCTCTTCGGCTGTGGGAGCAGAGGCCAACCGTTCGTGCTCTACTCCCTGGGATGCTGGGCAGCCCAGCACGGGTGCCAAAGAGGTTCCATTGTAATGGACTTTGAGTTGAGAAATCGAAGAGCGACAGCAAAGCGGATGGCACCGTTGCAAATCTGACTTTCTGCAGAAGAGGCACAGCTCAAGTTTTTTGCCCTGGCTCTTCGGCTGTGGGAGCAGAGGCCAACCGTTCGTGCTCTACTGCCTGGGATGCTGGGCAGCCCAGCACGGGTGCCAAAGAGGTTCCATTGTAATGGACTTTGAGTTGGGAAATGGAGGAGCGACAGCAAAGCGGATGGCACCGTTGCAAAGCTGACTTTCTGCAGAAGAGACACAGCTCAAGCTTTTTGCCCTGGCTCTTCGGCTGTGGGAGCAGAGGCCAACCGTTCGTGCTCTACTCCCTGGGATGCTGGGCAGCCCAGCACGGGTGCCAAAGAGGTTCCATTGTAATGGACTTTGAGTTGGGAAATCGAAGAGCGACAGCAAAGCGGATGGCACTGTTGCAAAGGTGACTTTCTGCAGAAGAGGCACAGCTCAAGTTTTTTGCCCTGGCTCTTCGGCTGTGGGAGCAGAGGCCAACCGTTCGTGCTCTACTCCCTGGGATGCTGGGCAGCCCAGCACGGGTGCCAAAGAGGTTCCATTGTAATGGACTTTGAGTTGGGAAATGGAGGAGCGACAGCAATGCGGATGGCACAGTTGCAAAGCTGACTTTCTGCAGAAGAGACACAGCTCAAGTTTTTTGCCCTGGCTCTTCGGCTGTGGGAGCAGAGGCCAACCGTTCGTGCTCTACTGCCTGGGATGCTGGGCAGCCAAGCACGGGTGCCAGAGAGGTTCCATTGTAATGGACTTTGAGTTGGGAAATCGAGGAGCGACAGCAAAGCGGATGGCACCGTTGCAAAGCTGACTTTCTGCAGAAGAGGCACAGCTCAAGTTTTTTGCCCTGGCTCTTCGGCTGTGGGAGCAGAGGCCAACCGTTCGTGCTCTACTCCCTGGGATGCTGGGCAGCCCAGCACGGGTGCCAAAGAGGTTCCATTGTAATGGACTTTGAGTTGGGAAATCGAGGAGCGACAGCAATACGGATGGCACCGTTGCAAAGCTGACTTTCTGCAGAAGAGGCACAGCTCAAGTTTTTTGCCCTGGCTCTTCGGCTGTGGGAGCAGAGGCCAACCGTTCGTGCTCTTCTGCCTGGGATGCTGGGCAGCCGAGCACAGGTGCCAGAGAGGTTCCATTGTAATGGACTTTGAGTTGAGAAATCGAGGAGTGACAGCAATACGGATGGCACCGTTGCAAAGCTGACTTTCTGCAGAAGAGGCACAGCTCATGTTTTTTGCCCTGGCTCTTCGGCTGTGGGAGCAGAGGCCAACCGTTCGTGCTCTACTGCCTGGGATGCTGGGCAGCCCAGCACGGGTGCCAAAGAGGTTCCATTGTAATGGACTTTGAGTTGGGAAATGGAGGAGCGACAGCAAAGCGGAGGGCACCATTGCACAGGTGACTTTCTGCAGAAGAGGCACAGCTCAAGTTTTTTGCCCTGGCTCTTCGGCTGTGGGAGCAGAGGCCAACCGTTCGTGCTCTACTCCCTGGGATGCTGGGCAGCCCAGCACGGATGCCAAAGGTGTTCCATTGTAATGGACTTTGAGTTGGGAAATGGAGGAGCGACAGCAAAGCGGATGGCACCGTTCCACAGGTGACTTTCTGCAGAAGAGACACAGCTCAAGCTTTTTGCCCTGGCTCTTCGGCTGTGGGAGCAGAGGCCAACCGTTCGTGCTCTACTTCCTGGGATGCTGGGCAGCCCAGCACGGATGCCACAGATTTTCCATTGTAATGGCCTTTGAGTTCGGAAATCGAGGATCCTCAGCAATGCGGATGGCACCGTTGCAAAGCTGACTTTCTGCAGAAGAGGCACAGCTCAAGTTTTTTGCCCTGGCTCTTCGGCTGTGGGAGCAGAGGCCAACCGTTCGTGCTCTACTCCCTGGGATGCTGGGCAGCCCAGCACGGGTGCCAAAGAGGTTCCATTGTAATGGACTTTGAGTTGGGAAATGGAAGAGCGACAGCAAAGCGGATGGCACCGTTGCAAAGCTGACTTTCTGCAGAAGAGGCACAGCTCAAGTTTTTTGCCCTGGCTCTTCGGCTGTGGGAGCAGAGGCCAACCGTTCGTGCTCTACTGCCTGGGATGCTGGGCAGCCCAGCACGGGTGCCAAAGAGGTTCCATTGTAATGGACTTTGAGTTGGGAAATCGAGGAGCGACAGCAATGCGGATGGCACCGTTGCAAAGCTGACTTTCTGCAGAAGAGACACAGCTCAAGTTTTTTGCCCTGGCTCTTCGGCTGTGGGAGCAGAGGCCAACCGTTCGTGCTCTACTCCCTGGGATGCTGGGCAGCCCAGCACGGGTGCCAAAGAGGTTCCATTGTAATGGACTTTGAGTTGGGAAATCGAAGAGCGACAGCAAAGCGGATGGCACCGTTGCAAAGCTGACTTTCTGCAGAAGAGGCACAGCTCCAGTTTTTTGCCCTGGCTCTTCGGCTGTGGGAGCAGAGGCCAACCGTTCGTGCTCTACTCCCTGGGATGCTGGGCAGCCCAGCACGGGTGCCAAAGAGGTTCCATTGTAATGGACTTTGAGTTGGGAAATGGAGGAGCGACAGCAAAGCGGATGGCACCATTGCAAAGCTGACTTTCTGCAGAAGAGACACAGCTCAAGCTTTTTGCCCTGGCTCTTCGGCTGTGGGAGCAGAGGCCAACCGTTCGTGCTCTACTCCCTGGGATGCTGGGCAGCCCAGCACGGGTGCCAGAGAGGTTCCATTGTAATGGACTTTGAGTTGGGAAATCGAAGAGCGACAGCAAAGCGGATGGCACCGTTGCAAAGCTGACTTTCTGCAGAAGAGGCACAGCTCAAGTTTTTTGCCCTGGCTCTTCGGCTGTGGGAGCAGAGGCCAACCGTTCGTGCTCTACTGCCTGGTATGCTGGGCAGCCCAGCACGGGTGCCAAAGAGGTTCCATTGTAATGGACTTTGAGTTGGGAAATCGAGGAGCGACAGCACTGCGGATGGCACAGTTGCAAAGCTGACTTTCTGCAGAAGAGGCACAGCTCAAGTTTTTTGCCCTGGCTCTTCGGCTGTGGGAGCAGAGGCCAACCGTTCGTGCTCTACTCCCTGGGATGCTGGGCAGCCCAGCACGGGTGCCAAAGAGGTTCCATTGTAATGGACTTTGAGTTGGGAAATCGAGGAGCGACAGCAATACGGATGGCACCGTTGCAAAGCTGACTTTCTGCAGAAGAGGCACAGCTCAAGTTTTTTGCCCTGGCTCTTCGGCTGTGGGAGCAGAGGCCAACCGTTCGTGCTCTACTGCCTGGGATGCTGGGCAGCCCAGCACGGGTGCCAGAGAGGTTCCATTGTAATGGACTTTGAGTTGGGAAATCGAGGAGCGACAGCAAAGCAGATGGCACAGTTGCAAAGCTGACTTTCTGCAGAAGAGGCACAGCTCAAGTTTTTTGCCCTGGCTCTTCGGCTGTGGGAGCAGAGGCCAACCGTTCGTGCTCTTCTCCCTGGGATGCTGGGCAGCCCAGCACGGATGCCAAAGAAGTTCCATTGTAATGGACTTTGAGTTGGGAAATCGAGGAGCGACAGCAATACGGATGGCACCGTTGCAAAGCTGACTTTCTGCAGAAGAGACACAGCTCAAGTTTTTTGCCCTGGCTCTTCGGCTGTGGGAGCAGAGGCCAACCATTCGTGCTCTACTCCCTGGGATGCTGGGCAGCCCAGCACGGGTGCCAGAGAGGTTCCATTGTAATGGACTTTGAGTTGAGAAATCGAGGAGTGACAGCAATACGGATGGCACCGTTGCAAAGCTGACTTTCAGCAGAAGAGGCAGAGCTCATGTTTTTTGCCCTGGCTCTTCGGCTGTGGGAGCAGAGGCCAACCGTTCGTGCTCTACTGCCTGGTATGCTGGGCAGCCCAGCACGGGTGCCAAAGAGGTTCCATTGTAATGGACTTTGAGTTGGGAAATGGAGGAGCGACAGCAATGCGGAGGGCACCATTGCACAGGTGACTTTCTGCAGAAGAGGCACAGCTCCAGTTTTTTGCCCTGGCTCTTCGGCTGTGGGAGCAGAGGCCAACCGTTCGTGCTCTACTCCCTGGGATGCTGGGCAGCCGAGCACGGGTGCCAGAGAGGTTCCATTGTAATGGACTTTGAGTTGGGAAATCGAGGAGCGACAGCAAAGCAGATGGCACAGTTGCAAAGCTGACTTTCTGCAGAAGAGGCAGAGCTCAAGTTTTTTGCCCTGGCTCTTCGGCTGTGGGAGCAGAGGCCAACCATTCGTGCTCTTCTCCCTGGGATGCTGGGCAGCCCAACACGGATGCCAAAGAAGTTCCATTGTAATGGACTTTGAGTTGGGAAATCGAGGAGCGACAGCAATACGGATGGCACCGTTGCAAAGCTGACTTTCTGCAGAAGAGGCACAGCTCAAGTTTTTTGCCCTGGCTCTTCGGCTGTGGGAGCAGAGGCCAACCATTCGTGCTCTACTGCCTGGGATGCTGGGCAGCCGAGCACGGGTGCCAGAGAGGTTCCATTGTAATGGACTTTGAGTTGAGAAATCGAGGAGTGACAGCAATACGGATGGCACCGTTGCAAAGCTGACTTTCAGCAGAAGAGGCAGATCTCATGTTTTTTGCCCTGGCTCTTCGGCTGTGGGAGCAGAGGCCAACCGTTCGTGCTCTACTGCCTGGTATGCTGGGCAGCCCAGCATGGGTGCCAAAGAGGTTCCATTGTAATGGACTTTGAGTTGGGAAATGGAGGAGCGACAGCAATGCGGAGGGCACCATTGCACAGGTGACTTTCTGCAGAAGAGGCACAGCTCCAGTTTTTTGCCCTGGCTCTTCGGCTGTGGGAGCAGAGGCCAACCGTTCGTGCTCTACTGCCTGGGATGCTGGGCAGCCCAGCACGGATGCCAAAGATGTTCCATTGTAATGGAGTTTGAGTTGGGAAATGGAGGAGCGACAGCAAAGCGGATGGCACCGTTCCACAGGTGACATTCTGCAGAAGAGACACAGCTCAAGCTTTTTGCCCTGGCTCTTCGGCTGTGGGAGCAGAGGCCAACCGTTCGTGCTCTACTTCCTGGGATGCTGGGCAGCCCAGCACGGGTGCCACAGAGGTTCCATTGTAATGGCCTTTGAGTTCGGAAATCGAGGATCCTCAGCAATGCGGATGGCACCGTTGCAAAGCTGACTTTCTGCAGAAGAGGCACAGCTCAAGTTTTTTGCCCTGGCTCTTCGGCTGTGGGAGCAGAGGCCAACCGTTCGTGCTCTACTGCCTGGGATGCTGGGCAGCCCAGCACGGGTGCCAAAGAGGTTCCATTGTAATGGACTTTGAGTTGGGAAATTGAAGAGCGACAGCAAAGCGGATGGCACCGTTGCAAAGCTGACTTTCTGCAGAAGAGGCACAGCTCCAGTTTTTTGCCCTGGCTCTTCGGCTGTGGGAGCAGAGGCCAACTGTTCGTGCTCTACTCCCTGGGATGCTGGGCAGCCCAGCACGGGTGCCAAAGAGGTTCCATTGTAATGGACTTTGAGTTGGGAAATCGAAGAGCGACAGCAAAGCGGATGGCACCGTTGCAAAGCTGACTTTCTGCAGAAGAGGCACAGCTCAAGTTTTTTGCCCTGGCTCTTCGGCTGTGGGAGCAGAGGCCAACCGTTCGTGCTCTACTCCCTGGGATGCTGGGCAGCCCAGCACGGGTGCCAAAGAGGTTCCATTGTAATGGACTTTGAGTTGGGAAATGGAGGAGCGACAGCAATGCGGACAGCACCGTTGCAAAGCTGACTTTCTGCAGAAGAGGCACAGCTCAAGTTTTTTGCCCTGGCTCTTCGGCTGTGGGAGCAGAGGCCAAACTTTCGTTCTCTACTCCCTGGGATGCTGGGCAGCCGAGCACGGGTGCCAAAGAGGTTCCATTTTAATGGACTTTGAGTTGGGAAATGGAGGAGCGACAGCAATGCGGACGGCACCGTTGCAAAGCTGACTTTCTGCAGAAGAGGCACAGCTCAAGTTTTTTGCCCTGGCTCTTCGGCTGTGGGAGCAGAGGCCAACCGTTCGTGCTCTACTCCCTGGGATGCTGGGCTGCCCAGCACGGGTGCCAAAGAGGTTCCATTGTAATGGACTTTGAGTTGGGAAATGGAGGAGCGACAGCAAAGCGGATGGCACCGTTGCAAAGCTGACTTTCTGCAGAAGAGGCACAGCTCCAGTTTTTTGCCCTGGCTCTTCGGCTGTGGGAGCAGAGGCCAACCGTTCGTGCTCTACTGCCTGGGATGCTGGGCAGCCCAGCACGGGTGCCAAAGATGTTCCATTGTAATGGACTTTGAGTTGGGAAATGGAGGAGCGACAGCAAAGCGGATGGCACCGTTGCACAGGTGACTTTCTGCAGAAGAGACACAGCTCAAGTTTTTTGCCCTGGCTCTTCGGCTGTGGGAGCAGAGGCCAACCGTTCGTGCTCTACTGCCTGGGATGCTGGGCAGCTGAGCACGGGTGCCAGAGAGGTTCCATTGTAATGGACTTTGAGTTGAGAAATCGAGGAGTGACAGCAATACGGATGGCACCGTTGCAAAGCTGACTTTCAGCAGAAGAGGCAGAGCTCATGTTTTTTGCCCTGGCTCTTCGGCTGTGGGAGCAGAGGCCAACCGTTCGTGCTCTACTGCCTGGGATGCTGGGCAGCCCAGCACGGGTGCCAAAGAGGTTCCATTGTAATGGACTTTGAGTTGGGAAATGGAGGAGCGACAGCAATGCGGAGGGCACCATTGCACAGGTGACTTTCTGCAGAAGAGGCACAGCTCCAGTTTTTTGCCCTGGCTCTTTGGCTGTGGGAGCAGAGGCCAACCGTTCGTGCTCTACTGCCTGGGATGCTGGGCAGCCCAGCACGGGTGCCAAAGAGGTTCCATTGTAATGGCCTTTGAGTTCGGAAATCGAGGATCCTCAGCAATGCGGATGGCACCGTTGCAAAGCTGACTTTCTGCAGAAGAGGCACAGCTCAAGTTTTTTGCCCTGGCTCTTCGGCTGTGGGAGCAGAGGCCAACCGTTCGTGCTCTACTGCCTGGGATGCTGGGCAGCCCAGCACGGGTGCCAAAGAGGTTCCATTGTAATGGACTTTGAGTTGGGAAATGGAGGAGCGACAGCAATGCGGATGGCACCGTTGCAAAGCTGACTTTCTGCAGAAGAGGCACAGCTCAAGTTTTTTGCCCTGGCTCTTCGGCTGTGGGAGCAGAGGCCAACCGTTCGTGCTCTACTCCCTGGGATGCTGGGCAGCCCAGCACGGGTGCCAAAGAGGTTCCATTGTAATGGACTTTGAGTTGGGAAATCGAAATGCGACAGCAATGCGGATGGCACCGTTGCAAAGCTGACTTTCTGCAGAAGAGGCACAGCTCAAGTTTTTTGCCCTGGCTCTTCGGCTGTGGGAGCAGAGGCCAACCGTTCGTGCTCTACTCCCTGGGATGCTGGGCAGCCCAGCACGGGTGCCAAAGAGGTTCCATTGTAATGGACTTTGAGTTGGGAAATCGAAGAGCGACAGCAAAGCGGATGGCACCGTTGCAAAGCTGACTTTCTGCAGAAGAGGCACAGCTCAAGTTTTTTGCCCTGGCTCTTCGGCTGTGGGAGCAGAGGCCAACCGTTCGTGCTCTACTCCCTGGGATGCTGGGCAGCCCAGCACGGGTGCCAAAGAGGTTCCATTGTAATGGACTTTGAGTTGGGAAATGGAGGAGCGACAGCAATGCGGACGGCACCGTTGCAAAGGTGACTTTCTGCAGAAGAGGCACAGCTCAAGTTTTTTGCCCTGGCTCTTCGGCTGTGGGAGCAGAGGCCAAACTTTCGTTCTCTACTCCCTGGGATGCTGGGCAGCCGAGCACGGGTGCCAAAGAGGTTCCATTGTAATGGACTTTGAGTTGGGAAATCGAGGAGCGACAGCAATGCGGATGGCACCGTTCCACAGGTGACTTTCTGCAGAAGAGGCACAGCTCAAGTTTTTTGCCCTGGCTCTTCGGCTGTGGGAGCAGAGGGCAGCCGTTCGTGCTCTACTCCCTGGGATGCTGGGCTGCCCAGCACGGGTGCCAGAGAGGTTCCACTGTAATGGACTTTGAGTTGGGAAATGGAGGAGCGACAGCAAAGCGGATGGCACCGTTGCAAAGCTGACTTTCTGCAGAAGAGGCACAGCTCCAGTTTTTTGCCCTGGCTCTTCGGCTGTGGGAGCAGAGGCCAACCGTTCGTGCTCTACTGCCTGGGATGCTGGGCAGCCCAGCACGGGTGCCAAAGAGGTTCCATTGTAATGGACTTTGAGTTGCGAAATGGAGGAGCGACAGCAATGCCGATGGCACCGTTGCACAGGTGACTTTCTGCAGAAGAGACACAGCTCAAGTTTTTTGCCCTGGCTCTTCGGCTGTAGGAGCACAGGCCAACCGTTCGTGCTCTACTCCCTGGGATGCTGGGCAGCCCAGCACGGGTGCAAACAGGTTCCATTGTAATGGACTTTGAGTTGGGAAATGGAGGAGCGACAGCAAAGCAGATGGCACCGTTGCAAAGCTGACTTTCTGCACAAGAGGCACAGCTCAAGTTTTTTGCCCTGGCTCTTCGGCTGTGGGAGCAGAGGCCAACCGTTCGTGCTCTACTGCCTGGGATGCTGGGCAGCCCAGCACGGGTGCCAAAGAGGTTCCATTGTAATGGACTTTGAGTTGGGAAATCGAAGAGCGACAGCAAAGTGGATGGCACCGTTGCAAAGCTGACTTTCTGCAGAAGAGGCACAGCTCAAGTTTTTTGCCCTGGCTCTTCGGCTGTGGGAGGAGAGGCCAACCGTTCGTGCTCTACTCCCTGGGATGCTGGGCAGCCCAGCACGGGTGCCAAAGAGGTTCCATTGTAATGGACTTTGAGTTGGGAAATGGAGGAGTGACAGCAATGCGGATGGCACCGTTGCAAAGCTGACTTTCTGCAGAAGAGGCACAGCTCAAGTTTTTTGCCCTGGCTCTTCGGCTGTGGGAGCAGAGGCCAACCGTTCGTGCTCTACTCCCTGGGATGCTGGGCAGCCCAGCACGGGTGCCAAAGAGGTTCCATTGTAATGGACTTTGAGTTGGGAAATCGAAGAATGACAGCAAAGCGGATGGCACCGTTGCAAAGGTGACTTTCTGCAGAAGAGGCACAGCTCAAGTTTTTTGCCCTGGCTCTTCGGCTGTGGGAGCAGAGGCCAACCGTTCGTGCTCTACTCCCTGGGATGCTGGGCAGCCCAGCACGGGTGCCAAAGAGGTTCCATTGTAATGGACTTTGAGTTGGGAAATGGAGGAGCGACAGCAACGCGGATGGCACCGTTGCAAAGCTGACTTTCTGCAGAAGAGGCACAGCTCAAGTTTTTTGCCCTGGCTCTTCGGCTGTGGGAGCAGAGGCCAACCGTTCGTGCTCTACTGCCTGGGATGCTGGGCAGCCCAGCACGGGTGCCAAAGAGGTTCCATTGTAATGGACTTTGAGTTGGGAAATCGAGGATCCTCAGCAATGCGGATGGCACCGTTGCAAAGCTGATTTTCTGCAGAAGAGGCACAGCTCAAGGTTTTTGCCCTGGCTCTTCGGCTGTGGGAGCAGAGGCCAGCCGTTCGTGCTCTACTCCCTGGGATGCTGGGCAGCCCAGCACGGGTGCCAAAGAGGTTCCATTGTAATGGACTTTGAGTTGGGAAATGGAGGAGCGACAGCAATGTGGATGGCACCGTTGCAAAGCTGACTTTCTGCAGAAGAGACACAGCTCAAGTTTTTTGCCCTGGCTCTTCGGCTGTGGGAGCAGAGGCCAACCGTTCGTACTCTACTTCCTGGGATGCTGGGCAGCCCAGCACAGGTGCCACAGAGGTTCCATTGTAATGGCCTTTGAGTTGGGAAATCGAGGATCCTCAGCAATGCGGACAGCACCGTTGCAAAGCTGACTTTCTGCAGAAGAGGCACAGCTCCAGTTTTTTGCCCTGGCTCTTCGGCTGTGGGAGCAGAGGCCAACCGTTCGTGCTCTACTCCCTGGGATGCTGGGCAGCCCAGCACGGGTGCCAAAGAGGTTCCATTGTAATGGACTTTGAGTTGGGAAATCGAAGAGCAACAGCAAAGTGGATGGCACCGTTGCAAAGCTGACTTTCTGCAGAAGAGACACAGCTCAAGTTTTTTGCCCTGGCTCTTCGGCTGTGGGAGGAGAGGCCAACCGTTCGTGCTCTACTGCCTGGGATGCTGGGCAGCCCAGCACGGGTGCCAAAGAGGTTCCATTGTAATGGACTTTGAGTTGGGAAATGGAGGAGTGACAGCAATGCGGATGGCACCGTTGCAAAGCTGACTTTCTGCAGAAGAGGCACAGCTCAAGTTTTTTGCCCTGGCTCTTCGGCTGTGGGAGCAGAGGCCAACCGTTCGTGCTCTACTCCCTGGGATGCTGGGCAGCCCAGCACGGGTGCCAAAGAGGTTCCATTGTAATGGACTTTGAGTTGGGAAATGGAGGAGCGACAGCAATGCGGATGGCACAGTTGCAAAGCTGACTTTCTGCAGAAGAGGCACAGCTCAAGTTTTTTGCCCTGTCTCTTCGGCTGTGGGAGCAGAGGCCAACCGTTCGTGCTCTACTCCCTGGGATGCTGGGCAGCCCAGCACGGGTGCCAAAGAGGTTCCATTGTAATGGACTTTGAGTTGGGAAATCGAAGAGCGACAGCAAAGCGGATGGCACTGTTGCAAAGGTGACTTTCTGCAGAAGAGGCACAGCTCAAGTTTTTTGCCCTGGCTCTTCGGCTGTGGGAGCAGAGGCCAACCGTTCGTGCTCTACTGCCTGGGATGCTGGGCAGCCCAGCACGGGTGCCAAAGAGGTTCCATTGTAATGGACTTTGAGTTGGGAAATCGAAGAGCGACAGCAATGCGGATGGCACAGTTGCAAAGCTGACTTTCTGCAGAAGAGGCACAGCTCCAGTTTTTTGCCCTGGCTCTTCGGCTGTGGGAGCAGAGGCCAACCGTTCGTGCTCTACTGCCTGGGATGCTGGGCAGCCGAGCACGGGTGCCAAAGAGGTTCCATTGTAATGGACTTTGAGTTGGGAAATCGAGGAGCGACAGCAATACGGATGGCACCGTTGCAAAGCTGACTTTCTGCAGAAGAGGCACAGCTCAAGTTTTTTGCCCTGGCTCTTCGGCTGTGGGAGCAGAGGCCAACCGTTCGTGCTCTACTCCCTGGGATGCTGCGTAGCCCAACACGGGTGCCAAAGAGGTTCCATTGTAATGGACTTTGAGTTGGGAAATCGAGGAGCGACAGCAATGCGGAGGGCACCATTGCACAGGTGACTTTCTGCAGAAGAGGCACAGCTCAAGTTTTTTGCCCTGGCTCTTCGCCTGTGGGAGCAGAGGCCAACCGTTCGTGCTCTACTCCCTGGGATGCTGGGCAGCCCAGCACGGGTGCCAAAGAGGTTCCATTGTAATGGACTTTGAGTTGGGAAATGGAGGAGCGACAGCAAAGCGGATGGCACCGTTCCACAGGTGACTTTCTGCAGAAGAGACACAGCTCAAGTTTTTTGCCCTGGCTCTTCGGCTGTGGGAGCAGAGGCCAACCGTTCGTGCTCTACTCCCTGGGATGCTGGGCAGCCCAGCACGGGTGCCAAAGAGGTTCCATTGTAATGGACTTTGAGTTGAGAAATCGAAGAGCGACAGCAAAGCGGATGGCACTGTTGCAAAGGTGACTTTCTGCAGAAGAGGCACAGCTCAAGTTTTTTGCCCTGGCTCTTCGGCTGTGGGAGCAGAGGCCAACCGTTCGTGCTCTACTGCCTGGGATGCTGGGCAGCCCAGCACGGGTGCCAAAGAGGTTCCATTGTAATGGACTTTGAGTTGGGAAATCGAAGAGCGACAGCAAAGTGGATGGCACCGTTGCAAAGCTGACTTTCTGCAGAAGAGGCACAGCTCAAGTTTTTTGCCCTGGCTCTTCGGCTGTGGGAGGAGAGGCCAACCGTTCGTGCTCTACTCCCTGGGATGCTGGGCAGCCCAGCACGGGTGCCAAAGAGGTTCCATTGTAATGGACTTTGAGTTGGGAAATGGAGGAGTGACAGCAATGCGGATGGCACCGTTGCAAAGCTGACTTTCTGCAGAAGAGGCACAGCTCAAGTTTTTTGCCCTGGCTCTTCGGCTGTGGGAGCAGAGGCCAACCGTTCGTGCTCTACTCCCTGGGATGCTGGGCAGCCCAGCACGGGTGCCAAAGAGGTTCCATTGTAATGGACTTTGAGTTGGGAAATCGAAGAATGACAGCAAAGCGGATGGCACCGTTGCAAAGGTGACTTTCTGCAGAAGAGGCACAGCTCAAGTTTTTTGCCCTGGCTCTTCGGCTGTGGGAGCAGAGGCCAACCGTTCGTGCTCTACTCCCTGGGATGCTGGGCAGCCCAGCACGGGTGCCAAACAGGTTCCATTGTAATGGACTTTGAGTTGGGAAATGGAGGAGCGACAGCAACGCGGATGGCACCGTTGCAAAGCTGACTTTCTGCAGAAGAGGCACAGCTCAAGTTTTTTGCCCTGGCTCTTCGGCTGTGGGAGCAGAGGCCAACCGTTCGTGCTCTACTGCCTGGGATGCTGGGCAGCCCAGCACGGGTGCCAAAGAGGTTCCATTGTAATGGACTTTGAGTTGGGAAATCGAGGATCCTCAGCAATGCGGATGGCACCGTTGCAAAGCTGATTTTCTGCAGAAGAGGCACAGCTCAAGGTTTTTGCCCTGGCTCTTCGGCTGTGGGAGCAGAGGCCAGCCGTTCGTGCTCTACTCCCTGGGATGCTGGGCAGCCCAGCACGGGTGCCAAAGAGGTTCCATTGTAATGGACTTTGAGTTGGGAAATGGAGGAGCGACAGCAATGTGGATGGCACCGTTGCAAAGCTGACTTTCTGCAGAAGAGACACAGCTCAAGTTTTTTGCCCTGGCTCTTCGGCTGTGGGAGCAGAGGCCAACCGTTCGTACTCTACTTCCTGGGATGCTGGGCAGCCCAGCACAGGTGCCACAGAGGTTCCATTGTAATGGCCTTTGAGTTGGGAAATCGAGGATCCTCAGCAATGCGGACAGCACCGTTGCAAAGCTGACTTTCTGCAGAAGAGGCACAGCTCCAGTTTTTTGCCCTGGCTCTTCGGCTGTGGGAGCAGAGGCCAACCGTTCGTGCTCTACTCCCTGGGATGCTGGGCAGCCCAGCACGGGTGCCAAAGAGGTTCCATTGTAATGGACTTTGAGTTGGGAAATCGAAGAGCAACAGCAAAGTGGATGGCACCGTTGCAAAGCTGACTTTCTGCAGAAGAGACACAGCTCAAGTTTTTTGCCCTGGCTCTTCGGCTGTGGGAGGAGAGGCCAACCGTTCGTGCTCTACTGCCTGGGATGCTGGGCAGCCCAGCACGGGTGCCAAACAGGTTCCATTGTAATGGACTTTGAGTTGGGAAATGGAGGAGTGACAGCAATGCGGATGGCACCGTTGCAAAGCTGACTTTCTGCAGAAGAGGCACAGCTCAAGTTTTTTGCCCTGGCTCTTCGGCTGTGGGAGCAGAGGCCAACCGTTCGTGCTCTACTCCCTGGGATGCTGGGCAGCCCAGCACGGGTGCCAAAGAGGTTCCATTGTAATGGACTTTGAGTTGGGAAATGGAGGAGCGACAGCAATGCGGATGGCACAGTTGCAAAGCTGACTTTCTGCAGAAGAGGCACAGCTCAAGTTTTTTGCCCTGTCTCTTCGGCTGTGGGAGCAGAGGCCAACCGTTCGTGCTCTACTCCCTGGGATGCTGGGCAGCCCAGCACGGGTGCCAAAGAGGTTCCATTGTAATGGACTTTGAGTTGGGAAATCGAAGAGCGACAGCAAAGCGGATGGCACTGTTGCAAAGGTGACTTTCTGCAGAAGAGGCACAGCTCAAGTTTTTTGCCCTGGCTCTTCGGCTGTGGGAGCAGAGGCCAACCGTTCGTGCTCTACTGCCTGGGATGCTGGGCAGCCCAGCACGGGTGCCAAAGAGGTTCCATTGTAATGGACTTTGAGTTGGGAAATCGAAGAGCGACAGCAATGCGGATGGCACAGTTGCAAAGCTGACTTTCTGCAGAAGAGGCACAGCTCCAGTTTTTTGCCCTGGCTCTTCGGCTGTGGGAGCAGAGGCCAACCGTTCGTGCTCTACTGCCTGGGATGCTGGGCAGCCCAGCACGGGTGCCAAAGAGGTTCCATTGTAATGGACTTTGAGTTGGGAAATCGAGGAGCGACAGCAATACGGATGGCACCGTTGCAAAGCTGACTTTCTGCAGAAGAGGCACAGCTCAAGTTTTTTGCCCTGGCTCTTCGGCTGTGGGAGCAGAGGCCAACCGTTCGTGCTCTACTCCCTGGGATGCTGCGTAGCCCAACACGGGTGCCAAAGAGGTTCCATTGTAATGGACTTTGAGTTGGGAAATCGAGGAGCGACAGCAATGCGGAGGGCACCATTGCACAGGTGACTTTCTGCAGAAGAGACACAGCTCAAGTTTTTTGCCCTGGCTCTTCGCCTGTGGGAGCAGAGGCCAACCGTTCGTGCTCTACTGCCTGGGATGCTGGGCAGCCCAGCACGGGTGCCAAAGAGGTTCCATTGTAATGGACTTTGAGTTGGGAAATGGAGGAGCGACAGCAAAGCGGATGGCACCGTTCCACAGGTGACTTTCTGCAGAAGAGACACAGCTCAAGTTTTTTGCCCTGGCTCTTCGGCTGTGGGAGCAGAGGCCAACCGTTCGTGCTCTACTCCCTGGGATGCTGGGCAGCCCAGCACGGGTGCCAAAGAGGTTCCATTGTAATGGACTTTGAGTTGAGAAATCGAAGAGCGACAGCAAAGCGGATGGCACTGTTGCAAAGGTGACTTTCTGCAGAAGAGGCACAGCTCAAGTTTTTTGCCCTGGCTCTTCGGCTGTGGGAGCAGAGGCCAACCGTTCGTGCTCTACTGCCTGGGATGCTGGGCAGCCCAGCACGGGTGCCAAAGAGGTTCCATTGTAATGGACTTTGAGTTGGGAAATCGAAGAGCGACAGCAATGCGGATGGCACAGTTGCAAAGCTGACTTTCTGCAGAAGAGGCACAGCTCAAGTTTTTTGCCCTGGCTCTTCGGCTGTGGGAGCAGAGGCCAACCGTTCGTGCTCTACTCCCTGGGATGCTGGGCAGCCCAGCACGGGTGCCAAAGAGGTTCCATTGTAATGGACTTTGAGTTGGGAAATCGAGGAGCGACAGCAATACGGATGGCACCGTTGCAAAGCTGACTTTCTGCAGAAGAGGCACAGCTCCAGTTTTTTGCCCTGGCTCTTCGGCTGTGGGAGCAGAGGCCAACCGTTCGTGCTCTACTCCCTGGGATGCTGGGCAGCCCAGCACGGGTGCCAAAGAGGTTCCATTGTAATGGACTTTGAGTTGGGAAATCGAGGAGCGACAGCAATGCGGAGGGCACCATTGCACAGGTGACTTTCTGCAGAAGAGGCACAGCTCAAGTTTTTTGCCCTGGCTCTTCGGCTGTGGGAGCAGAGGCCAACCGTTCGTGCTCTACTGCCTGGGATGCTGGGCAGCCCAGCACGGGTGCCAAAGAGGTTCCATTGTAATGGACTTTGAGTTGGGAAATGGAGGAGCGACAGCAAAGCGGATGGCACCGTTCCACAGGTGACTTTCTGCAGAAGAGACACAGCTCAAGTTTTTTGCCCTGGCTCTTCGGCTGTGGGAGCAGAGGCCAACCGTTCGTGCTCTACTCCCTGGGATGCTGGGCAGCCCAGCACGGGTGCCAAAGAGGTTCCATTGTAATGGACTTTGAGTTGGGAAATCGAAGAGCGACAGCAAAGCGGATGGCACTGTTGCAAAGGTGACTTTCTGCAGAAGAGGCACAGCTCAAGTTTTTTGCCCTGGCTCTTCGGCTGTGGGAGCAGAGGCCAACCGTTCGTGCTCTACTCCCTGGGATGCTGGGCAGCCCAGCACGGGTGCCAAAGAGGTTCCATTGTAATGGACTTTGAGTTGGGAAATCGAAGAGCGACAGCAATGCGGATGGCACAGTTGCAAAGCTGACTTTCTGCAGAAGAGGCACAGCTCAAGTTTTTTGCCCTGGCTCTTCGGCTGTGGGAGCAGAGGCCAACCGTTCGTGCTCTACTCCCTGGGATGCTGGGCAGCCCAGCACGGGTGCCAAAGAGGTTCCATTGTAATGGACTTTGAGTTGGGAAATCGAGGAGCGACAGCAATACGGATGGCACCGTTGCAAAGCTGACTTTCTGCAGAAGAGGCACAGCTCAAGTTTTTTGCCCTGGCTCTTCGGCTGTGGGAGCAGAGGCCAACCGTTCGTGCTCTACTCCCTGGGATGCTGGGCAGCCCAGCATGGGTGCCAGAGAGGTTCCATTGTAATGGACTTTGAGTTGGGAAAAGAGGAGCGACAGCAAAGCGGATGGCACCGTTGCAAAGCTGACTTTCTGCAGAAGAGGCACAGCTCAAGTTTTTTGCCCTGGCTCTTCGGCTGTGGGAGCAGAGGCCAACCGTTCGTGCTCTACTCCCTGGGATGCTGGGCAGCCCAGCACGGGTGCCAAAGAGGTTCCATTGTAATGGACTTTGAGTTGGGAAATCGAGGAGAGACAGCAAAGCGGATGGCACCGTTGCAAAGCTGACTTTCTGCAGAAGAGGCACAGCTCAAGTTTTTTGCCCTGGCTCTTCGGCTGTGGGAGCAGAGGCCAACCGTTCGTGCTCTACTGCCTGGGATGCTGGGCAGCCCAGCACGGATGCCAAAGAGTTTCCATTGTAATGGACTTTGAGTTGGGAAATGGAGGAGCGACAGCAAAGCGGATGGCACCGTTCCACAGATGACTTTCTGCAGAAGAGACACAGCTCAAGTTTTTTGCCCTGGCTCTTCGGCTGTGGGAGCAGAGGCCAACCGTTCGTGCTCTACTGCCTGGGATGCTGGGCAGCCCAGCACGGGTGCCAAAGAGGTTCCATTGTAATGGACTTTGAGTTGGGAAATCGAAGAGCGACAGCAATGCGGATGGCACTGTTGCAAAGGTGACTTTCTGCAGAAGAGGCACAGCTCAAGTTTTTTGCCCTGGCTCTTCGGCTGTGGGAGCAGAGGCCAACCGTTCGTGCTCTACTGCTTGGGATGCTGGGCAGCCGAGCACGGGTGCCAAAGAGGTTCCATTGTAATGGACTTTGAGTTGGGAAATCGAAGAGCGACAGCAATGCGGATGGCACCGTTGCAAAGCTGACTTTCTGCACAAGAGGCACAGCTCAAGTTTTTTGCCCTGGCTCTTCGGCTGTGGGAGCAGAGGCCAACCGTTCGTGCTCTACTGCCTGGGATGCTGGGCAGGCCAGCACGGGTGCCAAAGAGGTTCCATTGTAATGGACTTTGAGTTGGGAAATCGAGGAGCGACAGCAATACGGATGGCACCGTTGCAAAGCTGACTTTCTGCAGAAGAGGCACAGCTCAAGTTTTTTGCCCTGGCTCTTCGGCTGTGGGAGCAGAGGCCAACCGTTCGTGCTCTACTGCCTGGGATGCTGGGCAGCCCAGCACGGGTGCCAGAGAGGTTCCATTGTAATGGACTTTGAGTTGGGAAATGGAGGAGCGACAGCAAAGCGGATGGCACCGTTGCAAAGCTGACTTTCTGCAGAAGAGGCACAGCTCAAGTTTTTTGCCCTGGCTCTTCGGCTGTGGGAGCAGAGGCCAACCGTTCGTGCTCTACTCCCTGGGATGCTGGGCAGCCCAGCACGGGTGCCAAAGAGGTTCCATTGTAATGGACTTTGAGTTGGGAAATCGAGGAGCGACAGCAATACGGATGGCACCGTTGCAAAGCTGACTTTCTGCAGAAGAGACACAGCTCAAGTTTTTTGCCCTGGCTCTTCGGCTGTGGGAGCAGAGGCCAACCGTTCGTGCTCTACTCCCTGGGATGCTGGGCAGCCCAGCACGGGTGCCAAAGAGGTTCCATTGTAATGGACTTTGAGTTGGGAAATCGAGGAGCGACAGCAATGCGGAGGGCACCATTGCACAGGTGACTTTCTGCAGAAGAGGCACAGCTCAAGTTTTTTGCCCTGGCTCTTCGGCTGTGGGAGCAGAGGCCAACCGTTCGTGCTCTACTGCCTGGGATGCTGGGCAGCCCAGCACGGGTGCCAAAGAGGTTCCATTGTAATGGACTTTGAGTTGGGAAATGGAGGAGCGACAGCAAAGCGGATGGCACCGTTCCACAGGTGACTTTCTGCAGAAGAGACACAGCTCAAGTTTTTTGCCCTGGCTCTTCGGCTGTGGGAGCAGAGGCCAACCGTTCGTGCTCTACTCCCTGGGATGCTGGGCAGCCCAGCACGGGTGCCAAAGAGGTTCCATTGTAATGGACTTTGAGTTGGGAAATCGAAGAGCGACAGCAAAGCGGATGGCACTGTTGCAAAGGTGACTTTCTGCAGAAGAGGCACAGCTCAAGTTTTTTGCCCTGGCTCTTCGGCTGTGGGAGCAGAGGCCAACCGTTCGTGCTCTACTGCCTGGGATGCTGGGCAGCCCAGCACGGGTGCCAAAGAGGTTCCATTGTAATGGACTTTGAGTTGGGAAATCGAAGAGCGACAGCAATGCGGATGGCACAGTTGCAAAGCTGACTTTCTGCAGAAGAGGCACAGCTCAAGTTTTTTGCCCTGGCTCTTCGGCTGTGGGAGCAGAGGCCAACCGTTCGTGCTCTACTCCCTGGGATGCTGGGCAGCCCAGCACGGGTGCCAAAGAGGTTCCATTGTAATGGACTTTGAGTTGGGAAATCGAGGAGCGACAGCAATACGGATGGCACCGTTGCAAAGCTGACTTTCTGCAGAAGAGGCACAGCTCAAGTTTTTTGCCCTGGCTCTTCGGCTGTGGGAGCAGAGGCCAACCGTTCGTGCTCTACTCCCTGGGATGCTGGGCAGCCCAGCACGGGTGCCAGAGAGGTTCCATTGTAATGGACTTTGAGTTGGGAAAAGAGGAGCGACAGCAAAGCGGATGGCACCGTTGCAAAGCTGACTTTCTGCAGAAGAGGCACAGCTCAAGTTTTTTGCCCTGGCTCTTCGGCTGTGGGAGCAGAGGCCAACCGTTCGTGCTCTACTCCCTGGGATGCTGGGCAGCCCAGCACGGGTGCCAAAGAGGTTCCATTGTAATGGACTTTGAGTTGGGAAATCGAGGAGCGACAGCAATACGGATGGCACCGTTGCAAAGCTGACTTTCTGCAGAAGAGGCACAGCTCAAGTTTTTTGCCCTGGCTCTTCGGCTGTGGGAGCAGAGGCCAACCGTTCGTGCTCTACTCCCTGGGATGCTGGGCAGCCCAGCACGGGTGCCAAAGAGGTTCCATTGTAATGGACTTTGAGTTGGGAAATCGAGGAGAGACAGCAAAGCGGATGGCACCGTTGCAAAGCTGACTTTCTGCAGAAGAGGTACAGCTCAAGTTTTTTGCCCTGGCTCTTCGGCTGTGGGAGCAGAGGCCAACCGTTCGTGCTCTACTGCCTGGGATGCTGGGCAGCCCAGCACGGATGCCAAAGAGCTTCCATTGTAATGGACTTTGAGTTGGGAAATGGAGGAGCGACAGCAAAGCGGATGGCACCGTTCCACAGATGACTTTCTGCAGAAGAGACACAGCTCAAGTTTTTTGCCCTGGCTCTTCGGCTGTGGGAGGAGAGGCCAACCGTTCGTGCTCTACTCCCTGGGATGCTGGGCAGCCCAGCACGGGTGCCAAAGAGGTTCCATTGTAATGGACTTTGAGTTGGGAAATCGAAGAGCGACAGCAATGCGGATGGCACTGTTGCAAAGGTGACTTTCTGCAGAAGAGGCACAGCTCAAGTTTTTTGCCCTGGCTCTTCGGCTGTGGGAGCAGAGGCCAACCGTTCGTGCTCTACTGCTTGGGATGCTGGGCAGCCCAGCACGGGTGCCAAAGAGGTTCCATTGTAATGGACTTTGAGTTGGGAAATCGAAGAGCGACAGCAATGCGGATGGCACCGTTGCAAAGCTGACTTTCTGCACAAGAGGCACAGCTCAAGTTTTTTGCCCTGGCTCTTCGGCTGTGGGAGCAGAGGCCAACCGTTCGTGCTCTACTGCCTGGGATGCTGGGCAGCCCAGCACGGGTGCCAAAGAGGTTCCATTGTAATGGACTTTGAGTTGGGAAATCGAGGAGCGACAGCAATACGGATGGCACCGTTGCAAAGCTGACTTTCTGCAGAAGAGGCACAGCTCAAGTTTTTTGCCCTGGCTCTTCGGCTGTGGGAGCAGAGGCCAACCGTTCGTGCTCTACTGCCTGGGATGCTGGGCAGCCCAGCACGGGTGCCAGAGAGGTTCCATTGTAATGGACTTTGAGTTGGGAAATGGAGGAGCGACAGCAAAGCGGATGGCACCGTTGCAAAGCTGACTTTCTGCAGAAGAGGCACAGCTCAAGTTTTTTGCCCTGGCTCTTCGGCTGTGGGAGCAGAGGCCAACCGTTCGTGCTCTACTCCCTGGGATGCTGGGCAGCCCAGCACGGGTGCCAAAGAGGTTCCATTGTAATGGACTTTGAGTTGGGAAATCGAGGAGCGACAGCAAAGCGGATGGCACCGTTGCAAAGCTGACTTTCTGCAGAAGAGGCACAGCTCAAGTTTTTTGCCCTGGCTCTTCGGCTGTGGGAGCAGAGGCCAACCGTTCGTGCTCTACTCCCTGGGATGCTGGGCAGCCCAGCACGGGTGCCAGAGAGGTTCCATTGTAATGGACTTTGAGTTGGGAAATCGAAGAGCGACAGCAATGCGGATGGCACCGTTGCAAAGCTGACTTTCTGCAGAAGAGGCACAGCTCAAGTTTTTTGCCCTGTCTCTTCGGCTGTGGGAGCAGAGGCCAACCGTTCGTGCTCTAGTGCCTGGGATGCTGGGCTGCCCAGCACGGGTGCCAAAGAGGTTCCATTGTAATGGACTTTGAGTTGGGAAATCGAGGAGCGACAGCAATACGGATGGCACCGTTGCAAAGCTGACTTTCTGCAGAAGAGGCAGAGCTCATGTTTTTTGCCCTGGCTCTTCGGCTGTGG
The DNA here is from genome assembly GCF_963264785.1 of Psittacula echo. NCBI lineage: Eukaryota > Metazoa > Chordata > Aves > Psittaciformes > Psittacidae > Psittacula > Psittacula echo. The sequence goes on along the minus strand of NW_027664212.1, from coordinate 323,130 downwards.
GAGCAGAGGCCAACCGTTCGTGCTCTACTCCCTGGAATGCTGGGCAGCCCAGCACGGGTGCCAAAGAGGTTCCATTGTAATGGACTTTGAGTTGGGAAATCGAGGAGCGACAGCAATGCGGAGGGCACAGTTGCAAAGCTGACTTTCTGCAGGAGAGGCAGAGCTCAAGTTTTTTGCCCTGGCTCTTCGGCTGTGGGAGCAGAGGCCAACCGTTCGTGCTCTACTGCCTGGGATGCTGGGCAGCCCAGCACGGGTGCCAGAGAGGTTCCATTGTAATGGACTTTGAGTTGGGAAATGGAGGAGCGACAGCAAAGCGGATGGCACCGTTGCAAAGCTGACTTTCTGCAGAAGAGGCACAGCTCAAGTTTTTTGCCCTGGCTCTTCGGCTGTGGGAGCAGAGGCCAACCGTTCGTGCTCTACTCCCTGGGATGCTGGGCAGCCCAGCACGGGTGCCAAACAGGTTCCATTGTAATGGACTTTGAGTTGGGAAATCGAGGAGCGACAGCAAAGCGGATGGCACCGTTCCACAGGTGACTTTCTGCAGAAGAGACACAGCTCAAGCTTTTTGCCCTGGCTCTTCGGCTGTGGGAGCAGAGGCCAACCGTTCGTGCTCTACTCCCTGGGATGCTGGGCAGCCCAGCACGGGTGCCAAAGAGGTTCCATTGTAAAGGACTTTGAGTTGGGAAATCGAAGAGCGACAGCAAAGCGGATGGCACTGTTGTAAAGGTGACTTTCTGCAGAAGAGGCAGTGCTCCAGTTTTTTGCCCTGGCTCTTCGGCTGTGGGAGCAGAGGCCAACCGTTCGTGCTCTACTGCCTGGGATGCTGGGCAGCCCAGCACGGGTGCCAAAGAGGTTCCATTGTAATGGACTTTGAGTTGGGAAATCGAGGAGCGACAGCAATGCGGATGGCACAGTTGCAAAGCTGACTTTCTGCAGAAGAGGCAGAGCTCAAGTTTTTTGCCCTGGCTCTTCGGCTGTGGGAGCAGAGGCCAACCGTTCGTGCTCTACTGCCTGGGATGCTGGGCAGCCCAGCACGGGTGCCAAAGAGGTTCCATTGTAATGGACTTTGAGTTGGGAAATCGAGGAGCGACAGCAATACGAATGGCACCGTTGCAAAGCTGACTTTCTGCAGAAGAGGCACAGCTCAAGTTTTTTGCCCTGGCTCTTCGGCTGTGGGAGCAGAGGCCAACCGTTCGTGCTCTACTCCCTGGGATGCTGGGCAGCCCAGCACGGGTGCCAAAGAGGTTCCATTGTAATGGACTTTGAGTTGGGAAATCGAAGAGCGACAGCAAAGCGGATGGCACTGTTGCAAAGGTGACTTTCTGCAGAAGAGGCACAGCTCAAGTTTTTTGCCCTGGCTCTTCGGCTGTGGGAGCAGAGGCCAACCGTTCGTGCTCTACTGCCTGGGATGCTGAGCAGCCCAGCACGGGTGCCAAAGAGGTTCCATTGTAATGGACTTTGAGTTGGGAAATCGAAGAGCGACAGCAATGCGGATGGCACAGTTGCAAAGCTGACTTTCTGCAGAAGAGGCACAGCTCAAGTTTTTTGCCCTGGCTCTTCGGCTGTGGGAGCAGAGGCCAACCGTTCGTGCTCTACTGCCTGGGATGCTGGGCAGCCCAGCACGGGTGCCAAAGAGGTTCCATTGTAATGGACTTTGAGTTGGGAAATGGAGGAGCGACAGCAATACGGATGGCACCGTTGCAAAGCTGACTTTCTGCAGAAGAGGCACAGCTCAAGTTTTTTGCCCTGGCTCTTCGGCTGTGGGAGCAGAGGCCAACCGTTCGTGCTCTACTGCCTGGGATGCTGGGCAGCCCAGCACGGGTGCCAGAGAGGTTCCATTGTAATGGACTTTGAGTTGGGAAATGGAGGAGCGACAGCAAAGCGGATGGCACCGTTGCAAAGCTGACTTTCTGCAGAAGAGGCACAGCTCAAGTTTTTTGCCCTGGCTCTTCGGCTGTGGGAGCAGAGGGCAACCGTTCGTGCTCTAGTGCCTGGGATGCTGGGCAGCCCAGCACGGGTGCCAAAGAGGTTCCATTGTAATGGACTTTGAGTTGGGAAATCGAGGAGCGACAGCAAAGCGGATGGCACCGTTGCAAAGCTGACTTTCTGCAGAAGAGGCACAGCTCAAGTTTTTTGCCCTGACTCTTCGGCTGTGGGAGCAGAGGCCAACCGTTCGTGCTCTACTCCCTGGGATGCTGGGCAGCCCAGCACGGGTGCCAGAGAGGTTCCATTGTAATGGACTTTGAGTTGGGAAATCGAGGAGCGACAGCAATGCGGATGGCACCGTTGCAAAGCTGACTTTCTGCAGAAGAGGCACAGCTCAAGTTTTTTGCCCTGGCTCTTCGGCTGTGGGAGCAGAGGCCAACCGTTCGTGCTCTACTCCCTGGGATGCTGGGCAGCCCAGCACGGATGCCAAAGAGGTTCCATTGTAATGGACTTTGAGTTGGGAAATGGAGGAGCGACAGCAAAGCGGATGGCACCGTTCCACAGGTGACTTTCTGCAGAAGAGACACAGCTCAAGCTTTTTGCCCTGGCTCTTCGGCTGTGGGAGCAGAGGCCAACCGTTCGTGCTCTACTCCCTGGGATGCTGGGCAGCCCAGCACGGGTGCCAAAGAGGTTCCATTGTAAAGGACTTTGAGTTGGGAAATCGAAGAGCGACAGCAAAGCGGATGGCACTGTTGTAAAGGTGACTTTCTGCAGAAGAGGCACAGCTCCAGTTTTTTGCCCTGGCTCTTCGGCTGTGGGAGCAGAGGCCAACCGTTCGTGCTCTACTGCCTGGGATGCTGGGCAGCCCAGCACGGGTGCCAAAGAGGTTCCATTGTAATGGACTTTGAGTTGGGAAATCGAGGAGCGACAGCAATGCGGATGGCACAGTTGCAAAGCTGACTTTCTGCAGAAGAGGCACAGCTCAAGTTTTTTGCCCTGGCTCTTCGGCTGTGGGAGCAGAGGCCAACCGTTCGTGCTCTACTGCCTGGGATGCTGGGCAGCCCAGCACGGGTGCCAAAGAGGTTCCATTGTAATGGACTTTGAGTTGGGAAATCGAGGAGCGACAGCAATACGGATGGCACCGTTGCAAAGCTGACTTTCTGCAGAAGAGGCACAGCTCAAGTTTTTTGCCCTGGCTCTTCGGCTGTGGGAGCAGAGGCCAACCGTTCGTGCTCTACTCCCTGGGATGCTGGGCAGCCCAGCACGGGTGCCAAAGAGGTTCCATTGTAATGGACTTTGAGTTGGGAAATCGAAGAGCGACAGCAAAGCGGATGGCACTGTTGCAAAGGTGACTTTCTGCAGAAGAGGCACAGCTCAAGTTTTTTGCCCTGGCTCTTCGCCTGTGGGAGCAGAGGCCAACCGTTCGTGCTCTACTCCCTGGGATGCTGGGCAGCCCAGCACGGGTGCCAAAGAGGTTCCATTGTAATGGACTTTGAGTTGGGAAATCGAGGAGCGACAGCAATGCGGATGGCACAGTTGCAAAGCTGACTTTCTGCAGAAGAGACACAGCTCAAGTTTTTTGCCCTGGCTCTTCGGCTGTGGGAGCAGAGGCCAACCGTTCGTGCTCTACTGCCTGGGATGCTGGGCAGCCCAGCACGGGTGCCAAAGAGGTTCCATTGTAATGGACTTTGAGTTGGGAAATCGAGGAGCGACAGCAATACGGATGGCACCGTTGCAAAGCTGACTTTCTGCACAAGAGGCACAGCTCAAGTTTTTTGCCCTGGCTCTTCGGCTGTGGGAGCAGAGGCCAACCGTTCGTGCTCTACTGCCTGGGATGCTGGGCAGCCCAGCACGGGTGCCAAAGAGGTTCCATTGTAATGGACTTTGAGTTGGGAAATCGAGGAGCGACAGCAATACGGATGGCACTGTTGCAAAGCTGACTTTCTGCAGAAGAGGCACAGCTCAAGTTTTTTGCCCTGGCTCTTCGGCTGTGGGAGCAGAGGCCAACCGTTCGTGCTCTACTGCCTGGGATGCTGGGCAGCCCAGCACGGGTGCCAAAGAGGTTCCATTGTAATGGACTTTGAGTTGGGAAATCGAGGAGCGACAGCAATGCGGAGGGCACCATTGCACAGGTGACTTTCTGCAGAAGAGGCACAGCTCAAGTTTTTTGCCCTGGCTCTTCGGCTGTGGGAGCAGAGGCCAACCGTTCATGCTCTACTGCCTGGGATGCTGGGCAGCCCAGCACGGGTGCCAAAGATGTTCCATTGTAATGGACTTTGAGTTGGGAAATGGAGGAGCGACAGCAAAGCGGATGGCACCGTTCCACAGGTGACTTTCTGCAGAAGAGACACAGCTCAAGTTTTTTGCCCTGGCTCTTCGGCTGTGGGAGCAGAGGCCAACCGTTCGTGCTCTAGTGCCTGGGATGCTGGGCAGCCCAGCACGGGTGCCAAAGAGGTTCCATTGTAATGGACTTTGAGTTGGGAAATCGAAGAGCGACAGCAAAGCGGATGGCACTGTTGCAAAGGTGACTTTCTGCAGAAGAGGCACAGCTCAAGTTTTTTGCCCTGGCTCTTCGGCTGTGGGAGCAGAGGCCAACCGTTCGTGCTCTACTGCCTGGGATGCTGGGCAGCCCAGCACGGGTGCCAAAGAGGTTCCATTGTAATGGACTTTGAGTTGGGAAATCGAAGAGCGACAGCAATGCGGATGGCACAGTTGCAAAGCTGACTTTCTGCAGAAGAGGCACAGCTCAAGTTTTTTGCCCTGGCTCTTCGGCTGTGGGAGCAGAGGCCAACCGTTCGTGCTCTACTGCCTGGGATGCTGGGCAGCCCAGCACGGGTGCCAAAGAGGTTCCATTGTAATGGACTTTGAGTTGGGAAATCGAGGAGCGACAGCAATGCGGAGGGCACCATTGCACAGGTGACTTTCTGCAGAAGAGGCACAGCTCAAGTTTTTTGCCCTGGCTCTTCGGCTGTGGGAGCAGAGGCCAACCGTTCGTGCTCTACTCCCTGGGATGCTGGGCAGCCCAGCACGGATGCCAAAGAGGTTCCATTGTAATGGACTTTGAGTTGGGAAAAGAGGAGCGACAGCAAAGCGGATGGCACCGTTGCAAAGCTGACTTTCTGCAGAAGAGGCACAGCTCAAGTTTTTTGCCCTGGCTCTTCGGCTGTGGGAGCAGAGGCCAACCGTTCGTGCTCTACTGCCTGGGATGCTGGGCAGCCCAGCACGGGTGCCAAAGAGGTTCCATTGTAATGGACTTTGAGTTGGGAAATCGAGGAGCGACAGCAAAGCGGATGGCACCGTTGCAAAGCTGACTTTCTGCAGAAGAGGCACAGCTCAAGTTTTTTGCCCTGGCTCTTCGGCTGTGGGAGCAGAGGCCAACCGTTCGTGCTCTACTCCCTGGGATGCTGGGCAGCCCAGCACGGGTGCCAGAGAGGTTCCATTGTAATGGACTTTGAGTTGGGAAATGGAGGAGCGACAGCAAAGCGGATGGCACCGTTGCAAAGCTGACTTTCTGCAGAAGAGGCACAGCTCAAGTTTTTTGCCCTGGCTCTTCGGCTGTGGGAGCAGAGGCCAACCGTTCGTGCTCTAGTGCCTGGGATGCTGGGCAGCCCAGCACGGGTGCCAAAGAGGTTCCATTGTAATGGACTTTGAGTTGGGAAATCGAGGAGCGACAGCAAAGCGGATGGCACCGTTGCAAAGCTGACTTTCTGCAGAAGAGGCACAGCTCAAGTTTTTTGCCCTGACTCTTCGGCTGTGGGAGCAGAGGCCAACCGTTCGTGCTCTACTCCCTGGGATGCTGGGCAGCCCAGCACGGGTGCCAGAGAGGTTCCATTGTAATGGACTTTGAGTTGGGAAATCGAGGAGCGACAGCAATGCGGATGGCACCGTTGCAAAGCTGACTTTCTGCAGAAGAGGCACAGCTCAAGTTTTTTGCCCTGGCTTATCGGCTGTGGGAGCAGAGGCCAACCGTTCGTGCTCTACTCCCTGGGATGCTGGGCAGCCCAGCACGGATGCCAAAGAGGTTCCATTGTAATGGACTTTGAGTTGGGAAATGGAGGAGCGACAGCAAAGCGGATGGCACCGTTCCACAGGTGACTTTCTGCAGAAGAGACACAGCTCAAGCTTTTTGCCCTGGCTCTTCGGCTGTGGGAGCAGAGGCCAACCGTTCGTGCTCTACTCCCTGGGATGCTGGGCAGCCCAGCACGGGTGCCAAAGAGGTTCCATTGTAAAGGACTTTGAGTTGGGAAATCGAAGAGCGACAGCAAAGCGGATGGCACTGTTGTAAAGGTGACTTTCTGCAGAAGAGGCACAGCTCCAGTTTTTTGCCCTGGCTCTTCGGCTGTGGGAGCAGAGGCCAACCGTTCGTGCTCTACTGCCTGGGATGCTGGGCAGCCCAGCACGGGTGCCAAAGAGGTTCCATTGTAATGGACTTTGAGTTGGGAAATCGAGGAGCGACAGCAATGCGGATGGCACAGTTGCAAAGCTGACTTTCTGCAGAAGAGGCACAGCTCAAGTTTTTTGCCCTGGCTCTTCGGCTGTGGGAGCAGAGGCCAACCGTTCGTGCTCTACTGCCTGGGATGCTGGGCAGCCCAGCACGGGTGCCAAAGAGGTTCCATTGTAATGGACTTTGAGTTGGGAAATCGAGGAGCGACAGCAATACGGATGGCACCGTTGCAAAGCTGACTTTCTGCAGAAGAGGCACAGCTCAAGTTTTTTGCCCTGGCTCTTCGGCTGTGGGAGCAGAGGCCAACCGTTCGTGCTCTACTCCCTGGGATGCTGGGCAGCCCAGCACGGGTGCCAAAGAGGTTCCATTGTAATGGACTTTGAGTTGGGAAATCGAAGAGCGACAGCAAAGCGGATGGCACCGTTGCAAAGCTGACTTTCTGCAGAAGAGGCACAGCTCAAGTTTTTTGCCCTGGCTCTTCGGCTGTGGGAGCAGAGGCCAACCGTTCGTGCTCTACTGCCTGGGATGCTGGGCAGCCCAGCACGGGTGCCAAAGAGGTTCCATTGTAATGGACTTTGAGTTGGGAAATCGAGGAGCGACAGCAATGCGGATGGCACAGTTGCAAAGCTGACTTTCTGCAGAAGAGACACAGCTCAAGTTTTTTGCCCTGGCTCTTCGGCTGTGGGAGCAGAGGCCAACCGTTCGTGCTCTACTGCCTGGGATGCTGGGCAGCCCAGCACGGGTGCCAAAGAGGTTCCATTGTAATGGACTTTGAGTTGGGAAATCGAGGAGCGACAGCAATACGGATGGCACCGTTGCAAAGCTGACTTTCTGCACAAGAGGCACAGCTCAAGTTTTTTGCCCTGGCTCTTCGGCTGTGGGAGCAGAGGCCAACCGTTCGTGCTCTACTGCCTGGGATGCTGGGCAGCCCAGCACGGGTGCCAAAGAGGTTCCATTGTAATGGACTTTGAGTTGGGAAATCGAGGAGCGACAGCAATACGGATGGCACTGTTGCAAAGCTGACTTTCTGCAGAAGAGGCACAGCTCAAGTTTTTTGCCCTGGCTCTTCGGCTGTGGGAGCAGAGGCCAACCGTTCGTGCTCTACTCCCTGGGATGCTGGGCAGCCCAGCACGGGTGCCAAAGAGGTTCCATTGTAATGGACTTTGAGTTGGGAAATCGAGGAGCGACAGCAATGCGGAGGGCACCATTGCACAGGTGACTTTCTGCAGAAGAGGCACAGCTCAAGTTTTTTGCCCTGGCTCTTCGGCTGTGGGAGCAGAGGCCAACCGTTCGTGCTCTACTGCCTGGGATGCTGGGCAGCCCAGCACGGGTGCCAAAGATGTTCCATTGTAATGGACTTTGAGTTGGGAAATGGAGGAGCGACAGCAAAGCGGATGGCACCGTTCCACAGGTGACTTTCTGCAGAAGAGACACAGCTCAAGTTTTTTGCCCTGGCTCTTCGGCTGTGGGAGCAGAGGCCAACCGTTCGTGCTCTAGTGCCTGGGATGCTGGGCAGCCCAGCACGGGTGCCAAAGAGGTTCCATTGTAATGGACTTTGAGTTGGGAAATCGAAGAGCGACAGCAAAGCGGATGGCACTGTTGCAAAGGTGACTTTCTGCAGAAGAGGCACAGCTCAAGTTTTTTGCCCTGGCTCTTCGGCTGTGGGAGCAGAGGCCAACCGTTCGTGCTCTACTGCCTGGGATGCTGGGCAGCCCAGCACGGGTGCCAAAGAGGTTCCATTGTAATGGACTTTGAGTTGGGAAATCGAAGAGCGACAGCAATGCGGATGGCACAGTTGCAAAGCTGACTTTCTGCAGAAGAGGCACAGCTCAAGTTTTTTGCCCTGGCTCTTCGGCTGTGGGAGCAGAGGCCAACCGTTCGTGCTCTACTGCCTGGGATGCTGGGCAGCCCAGCACGGGTGCCAAAGAGGTTCCATTGTAATGGACTTTGAGTTGGGAAATCGAGGAGCGACAGCAATGCGGAGGGCACCATTGCACAGGTGACTTTCTGCAGAAGAGGCACAGATCAAGTTTTTTGCCCTGGCTCTTCGGCTGTGGGAGCAGAGGCCAACCGTTCGTGCTCTACTCCCTGGGATGCTGGGCAGCCCAGCACGGATGCCAAAGAGGTTCCATTGTAATGGACTTCGAGCTGGGAAATCGAGGAGCGACAGCAAAGCGGATGGCACCGTTGCAAAGCTGACTTTCTGCAGAAGAGGCACAGCTCAAGTTTTTTGCCCTGGCTCTTCGGCTGTGGGAGCAGAGGCCAACCGTTCGTGCTCTACTGCCTGGGATGCTGGGCAGCCCAGCACGGGTGCCAAAGAGGTTCCATTGTAATGGACTTTGAGTTGGGAAATCGAGGAGCGACAGCAAAGCGGATGGCACCGTTGCAAAGCTGACTTTCTGCAGAAGAGGCACAGCTCAAGTTTTTTGCCCTGGCTCTTCGGCTGTGGGAGCAGAGGCCAACCGTTCGTGCTCTACTCCCTGGGATGCTGGGCAGCCCAGCACGGGTGCCAGAGAGTTTCCATTGTAATGGACTTTGAGTTGGGAAATCGAGGAGCGACAGCAATGCGGATGGCACCGTTGCAAAGCTGACTTTCTGCAGAAGAGGCACAGCTCAAGTTTTTTGCCCTGTCTCTTCGGCTGTGGGAGCAGAGGCCAACCGTTCGTGCTCTACTGCCTGGGATGCTGGGCAGCCCAGCACGGGTGCCAAAGAGGTTCCATTGTAATGGACTTTGAGTTGAGAAATCGAGGAGTGACAGCAATACGGATGGCACCGTTGCAAAGCTGACTTTCAGCAGAAGAGGCAGAGCTCATGTTCTTTGCCCTGGCTCTTCGGCTGTGGGAGCAGAGGCCAACCGTTCGTGCTCTACTCCCTGGGATGCTGGGTAGCCCAGCACGGGTGCCAAAGAGGTTCCATTGTAATGGACTTTGAGTTGGGAAATCGAGGAGCGACAGCAATGCGGAGGGCACCATTGCACAGGTGACTTTCTGCAGAAGAGGCACAGCTCAAGTTTTTTGCCCTGGCTCTTCGGCTGTGGGAGCAGAGGCCAACCGTTCGTGCTCTACTCCCTGGGATGCTGGGCAGCCCAGCACGGATGCCAAAGAGTTTCCAATGTAATGGACTTTGAGTTGGGAAATGGAGGAGCGACAGCAAAGCGGATGGCACCGTTCCACAGGTGACTTTCTGCAGAAGAGACACAGCTCAAGTTTTTTGGCCTGGCTCTTCGGCTGTGGGAGCAGAGGCCAACCGTTCGTGCTCTACTCCCTGGGATGCTGGGCAGCCCAGCACGGGTGCCAAAGATGTTCCATTGTAATGGACTTTGAGTTGGGAAATCGAGGAGCGACAGCAATGCGGAGGGCACCATTGCACAGGTGACTTTCTGCAGAAGAGGCACAGCTCAAGTTTTTTGCCCTGGCTCTTCGGCTGTGGGAGCAGAGGCCAACCGTTCGTGCTCTACTCCCTGGGATGCTGGGCAGCCCAGCACGGATGCCAAAGATGTTCCATTGTAATGGACTTTGAGTTGGGAAATGGAGGAGCGACAGCAAAGCGGATGGCACCGTTCCACAGGTGACTTTCTGCAGAAGAGACACAGCTCAAGTTTTTTGCCCTGGCTCTTCGGCTGTGGGAGCAGAGGCCAACCGTTCGTGCTCTACTGCCTGGGATGCTGGGCAGCCCAGCACGGGTGCCAAAGAGGTTCCATTGTAATGGACTTTGAGTTGGGAAATCGAAGAGCGACAGCAAAGCGGATGGCACTGTTGCAAAGGTGACTTTCTGCAGAAGAGGCACAGCTCAAGTTTTTTGCCCTGGCTCTTCGGCTGTGGGAGCAGAGGCCAACCGTTCGTGCTCTACTGCCTGGGATGCTGGGCAGCCGAGCACGGGTGCCAAAGAGGTTCCATTGTAATGGACTTTGAGTTGGGAAATCAAAGAGCGACAGCAATGCGGATGGCACAGTTGCAAAGCTGACTTTCTGCACAAGAGGCACAGCTCAAGTTTTTTGCCCTGGCTCTTCGGCTGTGGGAGCAGAGGCCAACCGTTCGTGCTCTACTGCCTGGGATGCTGGGCAGCCCAGCACGGGTGCCAAAGAGGTTCCATTGTAATGGACTTTGAGTTGGGAAATCGAGGAGCGACAGCAATACGGATGGCACCGTTGCAAAGCTGACTTTCTGCAGAAGAGGCACAGCTCAAGTTTTTTGCCCTGGCTCTTCGGCTGTGGGAGCAGAGGCCAACCGTTCGTGCTCTACTGCCTGGGATGCTGGGCAGCCCAGCACGGGTTCCAGAGAGGTTCCATTGTAATGGACTTTGAGTTGGGAAATGGAGGAGCGACAGCAAAGCGGATGGCACCGTTGCAAAGCTGACTTTCTGCAGAAGAGGCACAGCTCAAGTTTTTTGCCCTGGCTCTTCGGCTGTGGGAGCAGAGGCCAACCGTTCGTGCTCTAGTGCCTGGGATGCTGGGCAGCCCAGCACGGGTGCCAAAGAGGTTCCATTGTAATGGACTTTGAGTTGGGAAATCGAGGAGCGACAGCAAAGCGGATGGCACCGTTGCAAAGCTGACTTTCTGCAGAAGAGGCACAGCTCAAGTTTTTTGCCCTGGCTCTTCGGCTGTGGGAGCAGAGGCCAACCGTTCGTGCCCTACTCCCTGGGATGCTGGGTAGCCCAGCACGGGTGCCAAAGAGGTTCCATTGTAATGGACTTTGAGTTGGGAAATGGAGGAGCGACAGCAATGCGGAGGGCACCATTGCACAGGTGACTTTCTGCAGAAGAGGCACAGCTCAAGTTTTTTGCCCTGGCTCTTCGGCTGTGGGAGCAGAGGCCAACCGTTCGTGCTCTACTCCCTGGGATGCTGGGCAGGCCAGCACGGATGCCAAAGAGTTTCCATTGTAATGGACTTTGAGTTGGGAAATGGAGGAGCGACAGCAAAGCGGATGGCACCGTTCCACAGGTGACTTTCTGCAGAAGAGACACAGCTCAAGTTTTTTGCCCTGGCTCTTCGGCTGTGGGAGCAGAGGCCAACCGTTCGTGCTCTACTCCCTGGGATGCTGGGCAGCCCAGCACGGGTGCCAAAGAGGTTCCATTGTAATGGACTTTGAGTTGGGAAATCGAAGAGCGACAGCAAAGCGGATGGCACTGTTGCAAAGGTGACTTTCTGCAGAAGAGGCACAGCTCAAGTTTTTTGCCCTGGCTCTTCGGCTGTGGGAGCAGAGGCCAACCGTTCGTGCTCTACTGCCTGGGATGCTGGGCAGCCCAGCACGGGTGCCAAAGAGGTTCCATTGTAATGGACTTTGAGTTGGGAAATCGAAGAGCGACAGCAATGCGGATGGCACAGTTGCAAAGCTGACTTTCTGCAGAAGAGGCACAGCTCAAGTTTTTTGCCCTGGCTCTTCGGCTGTGGGAGCAGAGGCCAACCATTCGTGCTCTACTCCCTGGGATGCTGGGCAGCCCAGCACGGGTGCCAAAGAGGTTCCATTGTAATGGACTTTGAGTTGGGAAATCGAGGAGCGACAGCAATACGGATGGCACCGTTGCAAAGCTGACTTTCTGCAGAAGAGGCACAGCTCAAGTTTTTTGCCCTGGCTCTTCGGCTGTGGGAGCAGAGGCCAACCGTTCGTGCTCTACTCCCTGGGATGCTGGGCAGCCCAGCACGGGTGCCAAAGAGGTTCCATTGTAATGGACTTTGAGTTGGGAAATCGAGGAGCGACAGCAATGCGGAGGGCACCATTGCACAGGTGACTTTCTGCAGAAGAGGCACAGCTCAAGTTTTTTGCCCTGTCTCTTCGGCTGTGGGAGCAGAGGCCAACCGTTCGTGCTCTACTCCCTGGGATGCTGGGCAGCCCAGCACGGGTGCCAAAGAGGTTCCATTGTAATGGACTTTGAGTTGGGAAATCGAGGAGCGACAGCAATGCGGAGGGCACCATTGCACAGGTGACTTTCTGCAGAAGAGGCACAGCTCAAGTTTTTTGCCCTGGCTCTTCGGCTGTGGGAGCAGAGGCCAACCGTTCGTGCTCTACTCCCTGGGATGCTGGGCAGCCCAGCACGGATGCCAAAGAGGTTCCATTGTAATGGACTTTGAGTTGGGAATAGAGGAGCGCCAGCAAAGCGGATGGCACCGTTGCAAAGCTGACTTTCTGCAGAAGAGGCACAGCTCAAGATTTTGCCCTGGCTCTTCGGCTGTGGGAGCAGAGGCCAACCGTTCGTGCTCTACTGCCTGGGATGCTGGGCAGCCCAGCACGGGTGCCAAAGAGGTTCCATTGTAATGGACTTTGAGTTGGGAAATCGAGGAGCGACAGCAATGCGGATGGCACCGTTGCAAAGCTGACTTTCTGCAGAAGAGGCACAGCTCAAGTTTTTTGCCCTGGCTCTTCGGCTGTGGGAGCAGAGGCCAACCGTTCGTGCTCTACTCCCTGGGATGCTGGGCAGCCCAGCACGGGTGCCAGAGAGGTTCCATTGTAATGGACTTTGAGTTGGGAAATAGAGGAGCGACAGCAATGCGGATGGCACCGTTGCAAAGCTGACTTTCTGCAGAAGAGGCACAGCTCAAGTTTTTTGCCCTGTCTCTTCGGCTGTGGGAGCAGAGGCCAACCGTTCGTCCTCTACTGCCTGGGATGCTGGGCAGCCCAGCACAGGTGCCAAAGAGGTTCCATTGTAATGGCCTTTGAGTTGAGAAATCGAGGAGTGACAGCAATACGGATGGCACCGTTGCAAAGCTGACTTTCAGCAGAAGAGGCAGAGCTCATGTTTTTTGCCCTGGCTCTTCGGCTGTGGGAGCAGAGGCCAACCGTTCGTGCTCTACTCCCTGGGATGCTGGGTAGCCCAGCACGGGTGCCAAAGAGGTTCCATTGTAATGGACTTTGAGTTGGGAAATCGAGGAGCGACAGCAATGCGGAGGGCACCATTGCACAGGTGACTTTCTGCAGAAGAGGCACAGCTCAAGTTTTTTGCCCTGGCTCTTCGGCTGTGGGAGCAGAGGCCAACCGTTCGTGCCCTACTCCCTGGGATGCTGGGTAGCCCAGCACGGGTGCCAAAGAGGTTCCATTGTAATGGACTTTGAGTTGGGAAATCGAGGAGCGACAGCAATGCGGAGGGCACCATTGCACAGGTGACTTTCTGCAGAAGAGGCACAGCTCAAGTTTTTTGCCCTGGCTCTTCGGCTGTGGGAGCACAGGCCAACCGTTCGTGCTCTACTCCCTGGGATGCTGGGCAGGCCAGCACGGATGCCAAAGAGTTTCCATTGTAATGGACTTTGAGTTGGGAAATGGAGGAGCGACAGCAAAGCGGATGGCACCGTTCCACAGGTGACTTTCTGCAGAAGAGACACAGCTCAAGTTTTTTGCCCTGGCTCTTCGGCTGTGGGAGCAGAGGCCAACCGTTCGTGCTCTACTGCCTGGGATGCTGGGCAGCCCAGCACGGGTGCCAAAGAGGTTCCATTGTAATGGACTTTGAGTTGGGAAATCGAAGAGCGACAGCAAAGCGGATGGCACTGTTGCAAAGGTGACTTTCTGCAGAAGAGGCACAGCTCAAGTTTTTTGCCCTGGCTCTTCGGCTGTGGGAGCAGAGGCCAACCGTTCGTGCTCTACTGCCTGGGATGCTGGGCAGCCCAGCACGGGTGCCAAAGAGGTTCCATTGTAATGGACTTTGAGTTGGGAAATCGAGGAGCGACAGCAAAGCGGATGGCACCGTTGCAAAGCTGACTTTCTGCAGAAGAGGCACAGCTCAAGTTTTTTGCCCTGGCTCTTCGGCTGTGGGAGCAGAGGCCAACCATTCGTGCTCTACTCCCTGGGATGCTGGGCAGCCCAGCACGGGTGCCAAAGAGGTTCCATTGTAATGGACTTTGAGTTGGTTAATCGAGGAGCGACAGCAAAGCGGATGGCACCGTTGCAAAGCTGACTTTCTGCAGAAGAGGCACAGCTCAAGTTTTTTGCCCTGGCTCTTCGGCTGTGGGAGCAGAGGCCAACCGTTCGTGCTCTACTGCCTGGGATGCTGGGCAGCCCAGCACGGGTGCCAGAGAGGTTCCATTGTAATGGACTTTGAGTTCGGAAATCGAGGATCCTCAGCAATGCGGATGGCACCGTTGCAAAGCTGACTTTCTGCAGAAGAGGCACAGCTCAATTTTTTTGCCCTGGCTCTTCGGCTGTGGGAGCAGAGGCCAACCGTTCGTGCTCTACTCCCTGGGATGCTGGGCAGCCCAGCACGGGTGCCAAAGAGGTTCCATTGTAATGGACTTTGAGTTGGGAAATGGAGGAGCGACAGCAAAGCGGATGGCACCGTTCCAAAGCTGACTTTCTGCAGAAGAGACACAGCTCAAGCTTTTTGCCCTGGCTCTTCGGCTGTGGGAGCAGAGGCCAACCGTTCGTGCTCTACTCCCTGGGATGCTGGGCAGCCCAGCACGGGTGCCAAAGAGGTTCCATTGTAAAGGACTTTGAGTTGGGAAATCGAAGAGCGACAGCAAAGCGGATGGCACTGTTGTAAAGGTGACTTTCTGCAGAAGAGGCACAGCTCCAGTTTTTTGCCCTGGCTCTTCGGCTGTGGGAGCAGAGGCCAACCGTTCGTGCTCTACTCCCTGGGATGCTGGGCAGCCCAGCACGGGTGCCAAAGAGGTTCCATTGTAATGGACTTTGAGTTGGGAAATCGAGGAGCGACAGCAATGCGGATGGCACAGTTGCAAAGCTGACTTTCTGCAGAAGAGGCACAGCTCAATTTTTTTGCCCTGGCTCTTCGGCTGTGGGAGCAGAGGCCAACCGTTCGTGCTCTACTCCCTGGGATGCTGGGTAGCCCAACACGGGTGCCAAAGAGGTTCCATTGTAATGGACTTTGAGTTGGGAAATCGAGGAGCGACAGCAATACGGATGGCACCATTGCAAAGCTGACTTTCTGCAGAAGAGGCACAGCTCAAGTTTTTTGCCCTGGCTCTTCGGCTGTGGGAGCAGAGGCCAACCGTTCGTGCTCTACTCCCTGGGATGCTGGGCAGCCCAGCACGGGTGCCAAAGAGGTTCCATTGTAATGGACTTTGAGTTGGGAAATCGAAGAGCGACAGCAAAGCGGATGGCACTGTTGCAAAGGTGACTTTCTGCAGAAGAGGCACAGCTCAAGTTTTTTGCCCTGGCTCTTCGGCTGTGGGAGCAGAGGCCAACCGTTCGTGCTCTACTCCCTGGGATGCTGGGCAGCCCAGCACGGGTGCCAAAGAGGTTCCATTGTAATGGACTTTGAGTTGGGAAATCGAAGAGCGACAGCAAAGCGGATGGCACCGTTGCAAAGGTGACTTTCTGCAGAAGAGGCACAGCTCCAGTTTTTTGCCCTGGCTCTTCGGCTGTGGGAGCAGAGGCCAACCGTTCGTGCTCTACTCCCTGGGATGCTAGGCAGCCCAGCACGGGTGCCAAAGATGTTCCATTGTAATGGACTTTGAGTTGGGAAATCGAAGAGCGACAGCAAAGCGGATGGCACCGTTGCAAAGCTGACTTTCTGCAGAAGAGGCACAGCTCAAGTTTTTTGCCCTGGCTCTTCGGCTGTGGGAGCAGAGGCCAACCGTTCGTGCTCTACTCCCTGGGATGCTGGGCAGCTGAGCACGGGTGCCAAAGAGGTTCCATTGTAATGGACTTTGAGTTGGGAAATGGAGGAGCGACAGCAATGCGGACGGCACCGTTGCAAAGCTGACTTTCTGCAGAAGAGGCACAGCTCAAGTTTTTTGCCCTGGCTCTTCGGCTGTGGGAGCAGAGGCCAAACTTTCGTTCTCTACTCCCTGGGATGCTGGGCAGCCCAGCACGGGTGCCAAAGAGGTTCCATTGTAATGGACTTTGAGTTGGGAAATGGAGGAGCAACAGCAATGCGGATGGCACCGTTGCACAGGTGACTTTCTGCAGAAGAGACACAGCTCAAGTTTTTTGCCCTGGCTCTTCGGCTGTGGGAGCAGAGGCCAGCCGTTCGTGCTCTACTCCCTGGGATGCTGGGCAGCCCAGCACGGGTGCCAAAGAGGTTCCATTGTAATGGACTTTGAGTTGGGAAATGGAGGAGAGACAGCAAAGCGGATGGCACCGTTGCACAGGTGACTTTCTGCAGAAGAGACACAGCTCAAGTTTTCTGCCCTGGCTCTTCGGCTGTGGGAGCAGAGGCCAACCGTTCGTGCTCTACTCCCTGGGATGCTGGGCTGCCCAGCACGGGTGCCAAAGAGGTTCCATTGTTATGGACTTTGAGTTGGGAAATGGAGGAGTGACAGCAAAGCAGATGGCACCGTTGCAAAGCTGACTATCTGCAGAAGAGGCACAGCTCAAGTTTTTTGCCCTGGCTCTTCGGCTGTGGGAGCAGAGGCCAACCATTCGTGCTCTACTCCCTGGGATGCTGGGCAGCCCAGCACGGGTGCCAAAGAGGTTCCATTGTAATGGACTTTGAGTTGGTTAATCGAGGAGCGACAGCAAAGCGGATGGCACCGTTGCAAAGCTGACTTTCTGCAGAAGAGGCACAGCTCAAGTTTTTTGCCCTGGCTCTTCGGCTGTGGGAGCAGAGGCCAACCGTTCGTGCTCTACTGCCTGGGATGCTGGGCAGCCCAGCACGGGTGCCAGAGAGGTTCCATTGTAATGGACTTTGAGTTCGGAAATCGAGGATCCTCAGCAATGCGGATGGCACCGTTGCAAAGCTGACTTTCTGCAGAAGAGGCACAGCTCAATTTTTTTGCCCTGGCTCTTCGGCTGTGGGAGCAGAGGCCAACCGTTCGTGCTCTACTCCCTGGGATGCTGGGCAGCCCAGCACGGGTGCCAAAGAGGTTCCATTGTAATGGACTTTGAGTTGGGAAATGGAGGAGCGACAGCAAAGCGGATGGCACCGTTCCAAAGCTGACTTTCTGCAGAAGAGACACAGCTCAAGCTTTTTGCCCTGGCTCTTCGGCTGTGGGAGCAGAGGCCAACCGTTCGTGCTCTACTCCCTGGGATGCTGGGCAGCCCAGCACGGGTGCCAAAGAGGTTCCATTGTAAAGGACTTTGAGTTGGGAAATCGAAGAGCGACAGCAAAGCGGATGGCACTGTTGTAAAGGTGACTTTCTGCAGAAGAGGCACAGCTCCAGTTTTTTGCCCTGGCTCTTCGGCTGTGGGAGCAGAGGCCAACCGTTCGTGCTCTACTCCCTGGGATGCTGGGCAGCCCAGCACGGGTGCCAAAGAGGTTCCATTGTAATGGACTTTGAGTTGGGAAATCGAGGAGCGACAGCAATGCGGATGGCACAGTTGCAAAGCTGACTTTCTGCAGAAGAGGCACAGCTCAATTTTTTTGCCCTGGCTCTTCGGCTGTGGGAGCAGAGGCCAACCGTTCGTGCTCTACTCCCTGGGATGCTGGGTAGCCCAACACGGGTGCCAAAGAGGTTCCATTGTAAAGGACTTTGAGTTGGGAAATCGAGGAGCGACAGCAATACGGATGGCACCATTGCAAAGCTGACTTTCTGCAGAAGAGGCACAGCTCAAGTTTTTTGCCCTGGCTCTTCGGCTGTGGGAGCAGAGGCCAACCGTTCGTGCTCTACTCCCTGGGATGCTGGGCAGCCCAGCACGGGTGCCAAAGAGGTTCCATTGTAATGGACTTTGAGTTGGGAAATCGAAGAGCGACAGCAAAGCGGATGGCACTGTTGCAAAGGTGACTTTCTGCAGAAGAGGCACAGCTCAAGTTTTTTGCCCTGGCTCTTCGGCTGTGGGAGCAGAGGCCAACCGTTCGTGCTCTACTGCCTGGGATGCTGGGCAGCCCAGCACGGGTGCCAAAGAGGTTCCATTGTAATGGACTTTGAGTTGGGAAATCGAGGAGCGACAGCAATACGGATGGCACCGTTGCAAAGCTGACTTTCTGCACAAGAGGCACAGCTCAAGTTTTTTGCCCTGGCTCTTCGGCTGTGGGAGCAGAGGCCAACCGTTCGTGCTCTACTCCCTGGGATGCTGGGCAGCCCAGCACGGGTGCCAAAGAGGTTCCATTGTAATGGACTTTGAGTTGGGAAATCGAGGAGCGAGAGCAATACGGATGGCACCGTTGCAAAGCTGACTTTCTGCAGAAGAGGCACAGCTCAAGTTTTTTGCCCTGGCTCTTCGGCTGTGGGAGCAGAGGCCAACCGTTCGTGCTCTACTGCCTGGGATGCTGGGCAGCCCAGCACGGGTGCCAGAGAGGTTCCATTGTAATGGACTTTGAGTTGGGAAATGGAGGAGCGACAGCAAAGCGGATGGCACCGTTGCAAAGCTGACTTTCTGCAGAAGAGGCACAGCTCAAGTTTTTTGCCCTGGCTCTTCGGCTGTGGGAGCAGAGGCCAACCGTTCGTGCTCTACTCCCTGGGATGCTGGGCAGCCCAGCACGGGTGCCAAAGAGGTTCCATTGTAATGGACTTTGAGTTGGGAAATCGAGGAGCGACAGCAAAGCGGATGGCACCGTTACAAAGCTGACTTTCTGCAGAAGAGGCACAGCTCAAGTTTTTTGCCCTGGCTCTTCGGCTGTGGGAGCAGAGGCCAACCGTTCGTGCTCTACTCCCTGGGATGCTGGGCAGGCCAGCACGGATGCCAAAGAGTTTCCATTGTAATGGACTTTGAGTTGGGAAATGGAGGAGCGACAGCAAAGCGGATGGCACCGTTCCACAGGTGACTTTCTGCAGAAGAGACACAGCTCAAGTTTTTTGCCCTGGCTCTTCGGCTGTGGGAGCAGAGGCCAACCGTTCCTGCTCTACTCCCTGGGATGCTGGGCAGTCCAGCACGGGTGCCAAAGAGGTTCCATTGTAATGGACTTTGAGTTGGGAAATCGAAGAGCGACAGGAAAGCGGATGGCACTGTTGCAAAGCTGACTTTCTGCAGAAGAGGCACAGCTCAAGTTTTTTGCCCTGGCTCTTCGGCTGTGGGAGCAGAGGCCAACCGTTCGTGCTCTACTGCCTGGGATGCTGGGCAGCCCAGCACGGGTGCCAAAGAGGTTCCATTGTAATGGACTTTGAGTTGGGAAATCGAAGAGCGACAGCAATGCGGATGGCACAGTTGCAAAGCTGACTTTCTGCAGAAGAGGCACAGCTCAAGTTTTTTGCCCTGGCTCTTCGGCTGTGGGAGCAGAGGCCAACCATTCGTGCTCTACTCCCTGGGATGCTGGGCAGCCCAGCACGGGTGCCAAAGAGGTTCCATTGTAATGGACTTTGAGTTGGGAAATCGAGGAGCGACAGCAATACGGATGGCACAGTTGCAAAGCTGACTTTCTGCAGAAGAGGCACAGCTCAAGTTTTTTGCCCTGGCTCTTCGGCTGTGGGAGCAGAGGCCAACCGTTCGTGCTCTACTGCCTGGGATGCTGGGCAGCCCAGCACGGGTGCCAAAGAGGTTCCATTGTAATGGACTTTGAGTTGGGAAATCGAGGAGCGACAGCAAAGCGGATGGCACTGTTGTAAAGGTGACTTTCTGCAGAAGAGGCACAGCTCAAGTTTTTTGCCCTGGCTCTTCGGCTGTGGGAGCAGAGGCCAACCGTTCGTGCTCTACTCCCTGGGATGCTGGGCAGCCGAGCACGGGTGCCAAAGAGGTTCCATTGTAATGGACTTTGAGTTGGGAAATCGAGGAGCGACAGCAATGCGGAGGGCACCATTGCACAGGTGACTTTCTGCAGAAGAGGCACAGCTCAAGTTTTTTGCCCTGGCTCTTCGGCTGTGGGAGCAGAGGCCAACCGTTCGTGCTCTACTCCCTGGGATGCTGGGCAGCCCAGCACGGATGCCAAAGATGTTCCATTGTAATGGACTTTGAGTTGGGAAATGGAGGAGCGACAGCAAAGCGGATGGCACCGTTCCACAGGTGACTTTCTGCAGAAGAGACACAGCTCAAGTTTTTTGCCCTGGCTCTTCGGCTGTGGGAGCAGAGGCCAACCGTTCGTGCTCTACTGCCTGGGATGCTGGGCAGCCCACCACGGGTGCCAAAGAGGTTCCATTGTAATGGACTTTGAGTTGGGAAATCGAAGAGCGACAGCAATGCGGATGGCACAGTTGCAAAGCTGACTTTCTGCAGAAGAGGCACAGCTCAAGTTTTTTGCCCTGGCTCTTCGGCTGTGGGAGCAGAGGCCAACCGTTCGTGCTCTACTGCCTGGGATGCTGGGCAGCCCAGCACGGGTGCCAAAGAGGTTCCATTGTAATGGACTTTGAGTTGGGAAATCGAGGAGCGACAGCAATACGGATGGCACCGTTGCAAAGCTGACTTTCTGCAGAAGAGGCACAGCTCAAGTTTTTTGCCCTGGCTCTTCGGCTGTGGGAGCAGAGGCCAACCGTTCGTGCTCTACTGCCTGGGATGCTGGGCAGCCCAGCACGGGTGCCAGAGAGGTTCCATTGTAATGGACTTTGAGTTGGGAAATCGAGGAGCGACAGCAATGCGGATGGCACCGTTGCAAAGCTGACTTTCTGCAGAAGAGGCACAGCTCAAGTTTTTTGCCCTGGCTTATCGGCTGTGGGAGCAAAGGCCAACCGTTCGTGCTCTACTCCCTGGGATGCTGGGCAGCCCAGCACGGATGCCAAAGAGGTTCCATTGTAATGGACTTTGAGTTGGGAAATGGAGGAGCGACAGCAAAGCGGATGGCACCGTTCCACAGGTGACTTTCTGCAGAAGAGACACAGCTCAAGCTTTTTGCCCTGGCTCTTCGGCTGTGGGAGCAGAGGCCAACCGTTCGTGCTCTACTCCCTGGGATGCTGGGCAGCCCAGCACGGGTGCCAAAGAGGTTCCATTGTAATGGACTTTGAGTTGGGAAATCGAGGAGCGACAGCAATGCGGATGGCACAGTTGCAAAGCTGACTTTCTGCAGAAGAGGCACAGCTCAAGTTTTTTGCCCTGGCTCTTCGGCTGTGGGAGCAGAGGCCAACCGTTCGTGCTCTACTCCCTGGGATGCTGGGCAGCCCAGCACGGGTGCCAAAGAGGTTCCATTGTAATGGACTTTGAGTTGGGAAATCGAAGAGCGACAGCATAGCGGATGGCACTGTTGCAAAGGTGACTTTCTGCAGAAGAGGCACAGCTCAAGTTTTTTGCCCTGGCTCTTCGGCTGTGGGAGCAGAGGCCAACCGTTCGTGCTCTACTCCCTGGGATGCTGGGCAGCCCAGCACGGGTGCCAAAGAGGTTCCATTGTAATGGACTTTGAGTTGGGAAATCGAGGAGCGACAGCAATACGGATGGCACCGTTGCAAAGCTGACTTTCTGCAGAAGAGGCACAGCTCAAGTTTTTTGCCCTGGCTCTTCGGCTGTGGGAGCAGAGGCCAACCGTTCGTGCTCTACTGCCTGGGATGCTGGGCAGCCCAGCACGGGTGCCAAAGAGGTTCCATTGTAATGGACTTTGAGTTGGGAAATCGAGGAGCGACAGCAATGCGGATGGCACCGTTGCAAAGCTGACTTTCTGCAGAAGAGGCACAGCTCAAGTTTTTTGCCCTGGCTCTTCGGCTGTGGGAGCAGAGGCCAACCGTTCGTGCTCTACTCCCTGGGATGCTGGGCAGCCCAGCACGGGTGCCAGAGAGGTTCCATTGTAATGGACTTTGAGTTGGGAAATGGAGGAGCGACAGCAAAGCGGATGGCACCGTTGCAAAGCTGACTTTCTGCAGAAGAGGCACAGCTCAAGTTTTTTGCCCTGGCTCTTCGGCTGTGGGAGCAGAGGCCAACCGTTCGTGCTCTACTCCCTGGGATGCTGGGCAGCCCAGCACGGGTGCCAAAGAGGTTCCATTGTAATGGACTTTGAGTTGGGAAATGGAGGAGCGACAGCAAAGCGGATGGCACCGTTACAAAGCTGACTTTCTGCAGAAGAGGCACAGCTCAAGTTTTTTGCCCTGGCTCTTCGGCTGTGGGAGCAGAGGCCAACCGTTCGTGCTCTACTCCCTGGGATGCTGGGCAGCCCAGCACGGGTGCCAGAGAGGTTCCATTGTAATGGACTTTGAGTTGGGAAATAGAGGAGCGACAGCAATGCGGATGGCACCGTTGCAAAGCTGACTTTCTGCAGAAGAGGCACAGCTCAAGTTTTTTGCCCTGTCTCTTCGGCTGTGGGAGCAGAGGCCAACCGTTCGTGCTCTACTCCCTGGGATGCTGGGCAGGCCAGCACGGATGCCAAAGAGTTTCCATTGTAATGGACTTTGAGTTGGGAAATGGAGGAGCGACAGCAAAGCGGATGGCACCGTTCCACAGGTGACTTTCTGCAGAAGAGACACAGCTCAAGTTTTTTGCCCTGGCTCTTCGGCTGTGGGAGCAGAGGCCAACCGTTCGTGCTCTACTCCCTGGGATGCTGGGCAGTCCAGCACGGGTGCCAAAGAGGTTCCATTGTAATGGACTTTGAGTTGGGAAATCGAAGAGCGACAGCAAAGCGGATGGCACTGTTGCAAAGGTGACTTTCTGCAGAAGAGGCACAGCTCAAGTTTTTTGCCCTGGCTCTTCGGCTGTGGGAGCAGAGGCCAACCGTTCGTGCTCTACTGCCTGGGATGCTGGGCAGCCCAGCACGGGTGCCAAAGAGGTTCCATTGTAATGGACTTTGAGTTGGGAAATCGAAGAGCGACAGCAATGCGGATGGCACAGTTGCAAAGCTGACTTTCTGCAGAAGAGGCACAGCTCAAGTTTTTTGCCCTGGCTCTTCGGCTGTGGGAGCAGAGGCCAACCATTCGTGCTCTACTCCCTGGGATGCTGGGCAGCCCAGCACGGGTGCCAAAGAGGTTCCATTGTAATGGACTTTGAGTTGGGAAATCGAGGAGCGACAGCAATACGGATGGCACAGTTGCAAAGCTGACTTTCTGCAGAAGAGGCACAGCTCAAGTTTTTTGCCCTGGCTCTTCGGCTGTGGGAGCAGAGGCCAACCGTTCGTGCTCTACTGCCTGGGATGCTGGGCAGCCCAGCACGGGTGCCAAAGAGGTTCCATTGTAATGGACTTTGAGTTGGGAAATCGAGGAGCGACAGCAATGCGGAGGGCACCATTGCACAGGTGACTTTCTGCAGAAGAGGCACAGCTCAAGTTTTTTGCCCTGGCTCTTCGGCTGTGGGAGCAGAGGCCAACCGTTCGTGCTCTACTCCCTGGGATGCTGGGCAGCCGAGCACGGGTGCCAAAGAGGTTCCATTGTAATGGACTTTGAGTTGGGAAATCGAGGAGCGACAGTAATGCGGAGGGCACCATTGCACAGGTGACTTTCTGCAGAAGAGGCACAGCTCAAGTTTTTTGCCCTGGCTCTTCGGCTGTGGGAGCAGAGGCCAACCGTTCGTGCTCTACTCCCTGGGATGCTGGGCAGCCCAGCACGGATGCCAAAGAGGTTCCATTGTAATGGACTTTGAGTTGGGAAATGGAGGAGCGACAGCAAAGCGGATGGCACCGTTCCACAGGTGACTTTCTGCAGAAGAGACACAGCTCAAGTTTTTTGCCCTGGCTCTTCGGCTGTGGGAGCAGAGGCCAACCGTTCGTGCTCTACTCCCTGGGATGCTGGGCAGCCCAGCACGGGTGCCAAAGAGGTTCCATTGTAATGGACTTTGAGTTGGGAAATCGAAGAGCGACAGCAAAGCGGATGGCACTGTTGCAAAGGTGACTTTCTGCAGAAGAGGCACAGCTCAAGTTTTTTGCCCTGGCTCTTCGGCTGTGGGAGCAGAGGCCAACCGTTCGTGCTCTACTCCCTGGGATGCTGGGCAGCCCAGCACGGGTGCCAAAGAGGTTCCATTGTAATGGACTTTGAGTTGGGAAATCGAGGAGCGACAGCAATACGGATGGCACCGTTGCAAAGCTGACTTTCTGCAGAAGAGGCACAGCTCAAGTTTTTTGCCCTGGCTCTTCGGCTGTGGGAGCAGAGGCCAACCGTTCGTGCTCTACTGCCTGGGATGCTGGGCAGCCCAGCACGGGTGCCAGAGAGGTTCCATTGTAATGGACTTTGAGTTGGGAAATCGAGGAGCGACAGCAATGCGGATGGCACCGTTGCAAAGCTGACTTTCTGCAGAAGAGGCACAGCTCAAGTTTTTTGCCCTGGCTTATCGGCTGTGGGAGCAAAGGCCAACCGTTCGTGCTCTACTCCCTGGGATGCTGGGCAGCCCAGCACGGATGCCAAAGAGGTTCCATTGTAATGGACTTTGAGTTGGGAAATGGAGGAGCGACAGCAAAGCGGATGGCACCGTTCCACAGGTGACTTTCTGCAGAAGAGACACAGCTCAAGCTTTTTGCCCTGGCTCTTCGGCTGTGGGAGCAGAGGCCAACCGTTCGTGCTCTACTGCCTGGGATGCTGGGCAGCCCAGCACGGGTGCCAAAGAGGTTCCATTGTAATGGACTTTGAGTTGGGAAATCGAGGAGCGACAGCAATACGGATGGCACCGTTGCAAAGCTGACTTTCTGCAGAAGAGGCACAGCTCAAGTTTTTTGCCCTGGCTCTTCGGCTGTGGGAGCAGAGGCCAACCGTTCGTGCTCTACTGCCTGGGATGCTGGGCAGCCCAGCACGGGTGCCAAAGAGGTTCCATTGTAATGGACTTTGAGTTGGGAAATCGAAGAGCGACAGCAAAGCGGATGGCACTGTTGCAAAGGTGACTTTCTGCAGAAGAGGCACAGCTCAAGTTTTTTGCCCTGGCTCTTCGGCTGTGGGAGCAGAGGCCAACCGTTCGTGCTCTACTGCCTGGGATGCTGGGCAGCCCAGCACGGGTGCCAAAGAGGTTCCATTGTAATGGACTTTGAGTTGGGAAATCGAAGAGCGACAGCAATGCGGATGGCACAGTTGCAAAGCTGACTTTCTGCAGAAGAGGCACAGCTCAAGTTTTTTGCCCTGGCTCTTCGGCTGTGGGAGCAGAGGCCAACCGTTCGTGCTCTACTGCCTGGGATGCTGGGCAGCCCAGCACGGGTGCCAAAGAGGTACCATTGTAATGGACTTTGAGTTGGGAAATCGAGGAGCGACAGCAATACGGATGGCACCGTTGCAAAGCTGACTTTCTGCACAAGAGGCACAGCTCAAGTTTTTTGCCCTGGCTCTTCGGCTGTGGGAGCAGAGGCCAACCGTTCGTGCTCTACTGCCTGGGATGCTGGGCAGCCCAGCACGGGTGCCAAAGAGGTTCCATTGTAATGGACTTTGAGTTGGGAAATCGAGGAGCGACAGCAATGCGGAGGGCACCATTGCACAGGTGACTTTCTGCAGAAGAGGCACAGCTCAAGTTTTTTGCCCTGGCTCTTCGGCTGTGGGAGCAGAGGCCAACCGTTCGTGCTCTACTCTCTGGGATGCTGGGCAGCCCAGCACGGGTGCCAAAGAGGTTCCATTGTAATGGACTTTGAGTTGGGAAATCGAAGAGCGACAGCAATGCGGATGGCACAGTTGCAAAGCTGACTTTCTGCAGAAGAGGCACAGCTCAAGTTTTTTGCCCTGGCTCTTCGGCTGTGGGAGCAGAGGCCAACCATTCGTGCTCTACTCCCTGGGATGCTGGGCAGCCCAGCACGGGTGCCAAAGAGGTTCCATTGTAATGGACTTTGAGTTGGGAAATCGAGGAGCGACAGCAATACGGATGGCACAGTTGCAAAGCTGACTTTCTGCAGAAGAGGCACAGCTCAAGTTTTTTGCCCTGGCTCTTCGGCTGTGGGAGCAGAGGCCAACCGTTCGTGCTCTACTGCCTGGGATGCTGGGCAGCCCAGCACGGGTGCCAAAGAGGTTCCATTGTAATGGACTTTGAGTTGGGAAATCGAGGAGCGACAGCAATGCGGAGGGCACCATTGCACAGGTGACTTTCTGCAGAAGAGGCACAGCTCAAGTTTTTTGCCCTGGCTCTTCGGCTGTGGGAGCAGAGGCCAACCGTTCGTGCTCTACTCCCTGGGATGCTGGGCAGCCGAGCACGGGTGCCAAAGAGGTTCCATTGTAATGGACTTTGAGTTGGGAAATCGAGGAGCGACAGCAATGCGGAGGGCACCATTGCACAGGTGACTTTCTGCAGAAGAGGCACAGCTCAAGTTTTTTGCCCTGGCTCTTCGGCTGTGGGAGCAGAGGCCAACCGTTCGTGCTCTACTCCCTGGGATGCTGGGCAGCCCAGCACGGATGCCAAAGATGTTCCATTGTAATGGACTTTGAGTTGGGAAATGGAGGAGCGACAGCAAAGCGGATGGCACCGTTCCACAGGTGACTTTCTGCAGAAGAGACACAGCTCAAGTTTTTTGCCCTGGCTCTTCGGCTGTGGGAGCAGAGGCCAACCGTTCGTGCTCTACTGCCTGGGATGCTGGGCAGCCCAGCACGGGTGCCAAAGAGGTTCCATTGTAATGGACTTTGAGTTGGGAAATCGAAGAGCGACAGCAAAGCGGATGGCACTGTTGCAAAGGTGACTTTCTGCAGAAGAGGCACAGCTCCAGTTTTTTGCCCTGGCTCTTCGGCTGTGGGAGCAGAGGCCAACCGTTCGTGCTCTACTGCCTGGGATGCTGGGCAGCCCAGCACGGGTGCCAAAGAGGTTCCATTGTAATGGACTTTGAGTTGGGAAATCGAAGAGCGACAGCAATGCGGATGGCACAGTTGCAAAGCTGACTTTCTGCAGAAGAGGCACAGCTCAAGTTTTTTGCCCTGGCTCTTCGGCTGTGGGAGCAGAGGCCAACCGTTCGTGCTCTACTGCCTGGGATGCTGGGCAGCCCAGCACGGGTGCCAAAGAGGTTCCATTGTAATGGACTTTGAGTTGGGAAATCGAGGAGCGACAGCAATACGGATGGCACCGTTGCAAAGCTGACTTTCTGCAGAAGAGGCACAGCTCAAGTTTTTTGCCCTGGCTCTTCGGCTGTGGGAGCAGAGGCCAACCGTTCGTGCTCTACTGCCTGGGATGCTGGGCAGCCCAGCACGGGTGCCAGAGAGGTTCCATTGTAATGGACTTTGAGTTGGGAAATCGAGGAGCGACAGCAATGCGGATGGCACCGTTGCAAAGCTGACTTTCTGCAGAAGAGGCACAGCTCAAGTTTTTTGCCCTGGCTTATCGGCTGTGGGAGCAAAGGCCAACCGTTCGTGCTCTACTCCCTGGGATGCTGGGCAGCCCAGCACGGATGCCAAAGAGGTTCCATTGTAATGGACTTTGAGTTGGGAAATGGAGGAGCGACAGCAAAGCGGATGGCACCGTTCCACAGGTGACTTTCTGCAGAAGAGACACAGCTCAAGCTTTTTGCCCTGGCTCTTCGGCTGTGGGAGCAGAGGCCAAGCGTTCGTGCTCTACTCGCTGGGATGCTGGGCAGCCCAGCACGGGTGCCAAAGAGGTTCCATTGTAATGGACTTTGAGTTGGGAAATCGAGGAGCGACAGCAATGCGGATGGCACAGTTGCAAAGCTGACTTTCTGCAGAAGAGGCACAGCTCAAGTTTTTTGCCCTGGCTCTTCGGCTGTGGGAGCAGAGGCCAACCGTTCGTGCTCTACTCCCTGGGATGCTGGGCAGCCCAGCACGGGTGCCAAAGAGGTTCCATTGTAATGGACTTTGAGTTGGGAAATCGAGGAGCGACAGCAATGCGGATGGCACCGTTGCAAAGCTGACTTTCTGCAGAAGAGGCACAGCTCAAGTTTTTTGCCCTGGCTCTTCGGCTGTGGGAGCAGAGGCCAACCGTTCGTGCTCTACTGCCTGGGATGCTGGGCAGCCCAGCACGGGTGCCAAAGAGGTTCCATTGTAATGGACTTTGAGTTGGGAAATCGAGGAGCGACAGCAATACGGATGGCACCGTTGCAAAGCTGACTTTCTGCAGAAGAGGCACAGCTCAAGTTTTTTGCCCTGGCTCTTCGGCTGTGGGAGCAGAGGCCAACCGTTCGTGCTCTACTGCCTGGGATGCTGGGCAGCCCAGCACGGGTGCCAGAGAGGTTCCATTGTAATGGACTTTGAGTTGGGAAATCGAGGAGCGACAGCAATGCGGATGGCACCGTTGCAAAGCTGACTTTCTGCAGAAGAGGCACAGCTCAAGTTTTTTGCCCTGGCTTATCGGCTGTGGGAGCAAAGGCCAACCGTTCGTGCTCTACTCCCTGGGATGCTGGGCAGCCCAGCACGGATGCCAAAGAGGTTCCATTGTAATGGACTTTGAGTTGGGAAATGGAGGAGCGACAGCAAAGCGGATGGCACCGTTCCACAGGTGACTTTCTGCAGAAGAGACACAGCTCAAGCTTTTTGCCCTGGCTCTTCGGCTGTGGGAGCAGAGGCCAACCGTTCGTGCTCTACTCCCTGGGATGCTGGGCAGCCCAGCACGGGTGCCAAAGAGGTTCCATTGTAATGGACTTTGAGTTGGGAAATCGAGGAGCGACAGCAATGCGGATGGCACAGTTGCAAAGCTGACTTTCTGCAGAAGAGGCACAGCTCAAGTTTTTTGCCCTGGCTCTTCGGCTGTGGGAGCAGAGGCCAACCGTTCGTGCTCTACTGCCTGGGATGCTGGGCAGCCCAGCACGGGTGCCAAAGAGGTTCCATTGTAATGGACTTTGAGTTGGGAAATCGAGGAGCGACAGCAATACGGATGGCACCGTTGCAAAGCTGACTTTCTGCAGAAGAGGCACAGCTCAAGTTTTTTGCCCTGGCTCTTCGGCTGTGGGAGCAGAGGCCAACCGTTCGTGCTCTACTGCCTGGGATGCTGGGCAGCCCAGCACGGGTGCCAAAGAGGTTCCATTGTAATGGACTTTGAGTTGGGAAATCGAAGAGCGACAGCAAAGCGGATGGCACTGTTGCAAAGGTGACTTTCTGCAGAAGAGGCACAGCTCAAGTTTTTTGCCCTGGCTCTTCGGCTGTGGGAGCAGAGGCCAACCGTTCGTGCTCTACTGCCTGGGATGCTGGGCAGCCCAGCACGGGTGCCAAAGAGGTTCCATTGTAATGGACTTTGAGTTGGGAAATCGAAGAGCGACAGCAATGCGGATGGCACAGTTGCAAAGCTGACTTTCTGCAGAAGAGGCACAGCTCAAGTTTTTTGCCCTGGCTCTTCGGCTGTGGGAGCAGAGGCCAACCGTTCGTGCTCTACTGCCTGGGATGCTGGGCAGCCCAGCACGGGTGCCAAAGAGGTACCATTGTAATGGACTTTGAGTTGGGAAATCGAGGAGCGACAGCAATACGGATGGCACCGTTGCAAAGCTGACTTTCTGCACAAGAGGCACAGCTCAAGTTTTTTGCCCTGGCTCTTCGGCTGTGGGAGCAGAGGCCAACCGTTCGTGCTCTACTCCCTGGGATGCTGGGCAGCCGAGCACGGGTGCCAAAGAGGTTCCATTGTAATGGACTTTGAGTTGGGAAATCGAGGAGCGACAGCAATGCGGAGGGCACCATTGCACAGGTGACTTTCTGCAGAAGAGGCACAGCTCAAGTTTTTTGCCCTGGCTCTTCGGCTGTGGGAGCAGAGGCCAACCGTTCGTGCTCTACTCCCTGGGATGCTGGGCAGCCGAGCACGGATGCCAAAGAGGTTCCATTGTAATGGACTTTGAGTTGGGAAATCGAGGAGCGACAGCAATGCGGATGGCACCATTGCACAGGTGACTTTCTGCAGAAGAGGCACAGCTCCAGTTTTTTGCCCTGGCTCTTCGGCTGTGGGAGCAGAGGCCAACCGTTCGTGCTCTACTCCCTGGGATGCTGGGCAGCCCAGCACGGATGCCAAAGATGTTCCATTGTAATGGACTTTGAGTTGGGAAATGGAGGAGCGACAGCAAAGCGGATGGCACCGTTCCACAGGTGACTTTCTGCAGAAGAGACACAGCTCCAGTTTTTTGCCCTGGCTCTTCGGCTGTGGGAGCAGAGGCCAACCGTTCGTGCTCTACTCCCTGGGATGCTGGGCAGCCCAGCACGGGTGCAAAAGAGGTTCCATTGTAATGGACTTTGAGTTGGGAAATCGAAGAGCGACAGCAATGCGGATGGCACAGTTGCAAAGCTGACTTTCTGCAGAAGAGGCACAGCTCAAGTTTTTTGCCCTGGCTCTTCGGCTGTGGGAGCAGAGGCCAACCATTCGTGCTCTACTCCCTGGGATGCTGGGCAGCCCAGCACGGGTGCCAAAGAGGTTCCATTGTAATGGACTTTGAGTTGGGAAATGGAGGAGCGACAGCAATACGGATGGCACAGTTGCAAAGCTGACTTTCTGCAGAAGAGGCACAGCTCAAGTTTTTTGCCCTGGCTTATCGGCTGTGGGAGCAGAGGCCAACCGTTCGTGCTCTACTCCCTGGGATGCTGGGCAGCCCAGCACGGGTGCCAAAGAGGTTCCATTGTAATGGACTTTGAGTTGGGAAATCGAGGAGCGACAGCAATGCGGAGGGCACCATTGCACAGGTGACTTTCTGCAGAAGAGGCACAGCTCAAGTTTTTTGCCCTGGCTCTTCGGCTGTGGGAGCAGAGGCCAACCGTTCGTGCTCTACTCCCTGGGATGCTGGGCAGCCCAGCACGGGTGCCAAAGAGGTTCCATTGTAATGGACTTTGAGTTGGGAAATCGAAGAGCGACAGCAATGCGGATGGCACAGTTGCAAAGCTGACTTTCTGCAGAAGAGGCACAGCTCAAGTTTTTTGCCCTGGCTCTTCGGCTGTGGGAGCAGAGGCCAACCGTTCGTGCTCTACTCCCTGGGATGCTGGGCAGCCCAGCACGGGTGCCAAAGAGGTTCCATTGTAATGGACTTTGAGTTGGGAAATGGAGGAGCGACAGCAAAGCGGATGGCACCGTTCCACAGGTGACTTTCTGCAGAAGAGACACAGCTCAAGTTTTTTGCCCTGGCTCTTCGGCTGTGGGAGCAGAGGCCAAGCGTTCGTGCTCTACTGCCTGGGATGCTGGGCAGCCCAGCACGGGTGCCAAAGAGGTTCCATTGTAATGGACTTTGAGTTGGGAAATCGAAGAGCGACAGCAAAGCGGATGGCACTGTTGCAAAGGTGACTTTCTGCAGAAGAGGCACAGCTCCAGTTTTTTGCCCTGGCTCTTCGGCTGTGGGAGCAGAGGCCAACCGTTCGTGCTCTACTGCCTGGGATGCTGGGCAGCCCAGCACGGGTGCCAAAGAGGTTCCATTGTAATGGACTTTGAGTTGGGAAATCGAAGAGCGACAGCAATGCGGATGGCACAGTTGCAAAGCTGACTTTCTGCAGAAGAGGCACAGCTCAAGTTTTTTGCCCTGGCTCTTCGGCTGTGGGAGCAGAGGCCAACCGTTCGTGCTCTACTGCCTGGGATGCTGGGCAGCCCAGCACGGGTGCCAAAGAGGTTCCATTGTAATGGACTTTGAGTTGGGAAATCGAGGAGCGACAGCAATACGGATGGCACCGTTGCAAAGCTGACTTTCTGCAGAAGAGGCACAGCTCAAGTTTTTTGCCCTGGCTCTTCGGCTGTGGGAGCAGAGGCCAACCGTTCGTGCTCTACTGCCTGGGATGCTGGGCAGCCCAGCACGGGTGCCAGAGAGGTTCCATTGTAATGGACTTTGAGTTGGGAAATCGAGGAGCGACAGCAATGCGGATGGCACCGTTGCAAAGCTGACTTTCTGCAGAAGAGGCACAGCTCAAGTTTTTTGCCCTGGCTCTTCGGCTGTGGGAGCAAAGGCCAACCGTTCGTGCTCTACTCCCTGGGATGCTGGGCAGCCCAGCACGGATGCCAAAGAGGTTCCATTGTAATGGACTTTGAGTTGGGAAATGGAGGAGCGACAGCAAAGCGGATGGCACCGTTCCACAGGTGACTTTCTGCAGAAGAGACACAGCTCAAGCTTTTTGCCCTGGCTCTTCGGCTGTGGGAGCAGAGGCCAAGCGTTCGTGCTCTACTCGCTGGGATGCTGGGCAGCCCAGCACGGGTGCCAAAGAGGTTCCATTGTAATGGACTTTGAGTTGGGAAATCGAGGAGCGACAGCAATGCGGATGGCACAGTTGCAAAGCTGACTTTCTGCAGAAGAGGCACAGCTCAAGTTTTTTGCCCTGGCTCTTCGGCTGTGGGAGCAGAGGCCAACCGTTCGTGCTCTACTGCCTGGGATGCTGGGCAGCCCAGCACGGGTGCCAAAGAGGTTCCATTGTAATGGACTTTGAGTTGGGAAATCGAGGAGCGACAGCAATGCGGATGGCACCATTGCACAGGAGACTTTCTGCAGAAGAGGCACAGCTCAAGTTTTTTGCCCTGGCTCTTCGGCTGTGGGAGCAGAGGCCAACCGTTCGTGCTCTACTGCCTGGGATGCTGGGCAGCCCAGCACGGGTGCCAAAGATGTTCCATTGTAATGGACTTTGAGTTGGGAAATGGAGGAGCGACAGCAAAGCGGATGGCACCGTTGCAAAGCTGACTTTCTGCAGAAGAGGCACAGCTCAAGTTTTTTGCCCTGGCTCTTCGGCTGTGGGAGCAGAGGCCAACCGTTCGTGCTCTACTCCCTGGGATGCTGGGCAGCCCAGCACGGGTGCCAAAGAGGTTCCATTGTAATGGACTTTGAGTTGGGAAATCGAAGAGCGACAGCAAAGCGGATGGCACTGTTGCAAAGGTGACTTTCTGCAGAAGAGGCACAGCTCAAGTTTTTTGCCCTGGCTCTTCGGCTGTGGGAGCAGAGGCCAACCGTTCGTGCTCTACTCCCTGGGATGCTGGGCAGCCCAGCACGGGTGCCAAAGAGGTTCCATTGTAATGGACTTTGAGTTGGGAAATCGAAGAGCGACAGCAATGCGGATGGCACAGTTGCAAAGGTGACTTTCTGCAGAAGAGGCACAGCTCAAGTTTTTTGCCCTGGCTCTTCGGCTGTGGGAGCAGAGGGCAACCGTTCGTGCTCTACTGCCTGGGATGCTGGGCAGCCCAGCACGGGTGCCAAAGAGGTTCCATTGTAATGGACTTTGAGTTGGGAAATCGAGGAGCGACAGCAATGCGGAGGGCACCATTGCACAGGTGACTTTCTGCAGAAGAGGCACAGCTCAAGTTTTTTGCCCTGGCTCTTCGGCTGTGGGAGCAGAGGCCAACCGTTCGTGCTCTACTCCCTGGGATGCTGGGCAGCCGAGCACGGGTGCCAAAGAGGTTCCATTGTAATGGACTTTGAGTTGGGAAATCGAGGAGCGACAGCAATGCGGAGGGCACCATTGCACAGGTGACTTTCTGCAGAAGAGGCACAGCTCAAGTTTTTTGCCCTGGCTCTTCGGCTGTGGGAGCAGAGGCCAACCGTTCGTGCTCTACTCCCTGGGATGCTGGGCAGCCCAGCACGGATGCCAAAGATGTTCCATTGTAATGGACTTTGAGTTGGGAAATGGAGGAGCGACAGCAAAGCGGATGGCACCGTTCCACAGGTGACTTTCTGCAGAAGAGACACAGCTCAAGTTTTTTGCCCTGGCTCTTCGGCTGTGGGAGCAGAGGCCAAGCGTTCGTGCTCTACTGCCTGGGATGCTGGGCAGCCCAGCACGGGTGCCAAAGAGGTTCCATTGTAATGGACTTTGAGTTGGGAAATCGAAGAGCGACAGCAAAGCGGATGGCACTGTTGCAAAGGTGACTTTCTGCAGAAGAGGCACAGCTCCAGTTTTTTGCCCTGGCTCTTCGGCTGTGGGAGCAGAGGCCAACCGTTCGTGCTCTACTGCCTGGGATGCTGGGCAGCCCAGCACGGGTGCCAAAGAGGTTCCATTGTAATGGACTTTGAGTTGGGAAATCGAAGAGCGACAGCAATGCGGATGGCACAGTTGCAAAGCTGACTTTCTGCAGAAGAGGCACAGCTCAAGTTTTTTGCCCTGGCTCTTCGGCTGTGGGAGCAGAGGCCAACCGTTCGTGCTCTACTGCCTGGGATGCTGGGCAGCCCAGCACGGGTGCCAAAGAGGTTCCATTGTAATGGACTTTGAGTTGGGAAATCGAGGAGCGACAGCAATACGGATGGCACCGTTGCAAAGCTGACTTTCTGCAGAAGAGGCACAGCTCAAGTTTTTTGCCCTGGCTCTTCGGCTGTGGGAGCAGAGGCCAACCGTTCGTGCTCTACTGCCTGGGATGCTGGGCAGCCCAGCACGGGTGCCAGAGAGGTTCCATTGTAATGGACTTTGAGTTGGGAAATCGAGGAGCGACAGCAATGCGGATGGCACCGTTGCAAAGCTGACTTTCTGCAGAAGAGGCACAGCTCAAGTTTTTTGCCCTGGCTCTTCGGCTGTGGGAGCAAAGGCCAACCGTTCGTGCTCTACTCCCTGGGATGCTGGGCAGCCCAGCACGGATGCCAAAGAGGTTCCATTGTAATGGACTTTGAGTTGGGAAATGGAGGAGCGACAGCAAAGCGGATGGCACCGTTCCACAGGTGACTTTCTGCAGAAGAGACACAGCTCAAGCTTTTTGCCCTGGCTCTTCGGCTGTGGGAGCAGAGGCCAAGCGTTCGTGCTCTACTCGCTGGGATGCTGGGCAGCCCAGCACGGGTGCCAAAGAGGTTCCATTGTAATGGACTTTGAGTTGGGAAATCGAGGAGCGACAGCAATGCGGATGGCACAGTTGCAAAGCTGACTTTCTGCAGAAGAGGCACAGCTCAAGTTTTTTGCCCTGGCTCTTCGGCTGTGGGAGCAGAGGCCAACCGTTCGTGCTCTACTCCCTGGGATGCTGGGCAGCCCAGCACGGGTGCCAAAGAGGTTCCATTGTAATGGACTTTGAGTTGGGAAATGGAGGAGCGACAGCAATACGGATGGCACCGTTGCAAAGCTGACTTTCTGCAGAAGAGGCACAGCTCAAGTTTTTTGCCCTGGCTCTTCGGCTGTGGGAGCAGAGGCCAACCGTTCGTGCTCTACTGCCTGGGATGCTGGGCAGCCCAGCACGGGTGCCAAAGAGGTTCCATTGTAATGGACTTTGAGTTGGGAAATCGAGGAGCGACAGCAATACGGATGGCACCGTTGCAAAGCTGACTTTCTGCAGAAGAGGCACAGCTCAAGTTTTTTGCCCTGGCTCTTCGGCTGTGGGAGCAGAGGCCAACCGTTCGTGCTCTACTGCCTGGGATGCTGGGCAGCCCAGCACGGGTGCCAGAGAGGTTCCATTGTAATGGACTTTGAGTTGGGAAATGGAGGAGCGACAGCAATGCGGATGGCACCGTTGCAAAGCTGACTTTCTGCAGAAGAGGCACAGCTCAAGTTTTTTGCCCTGGCTTATCGGCTGTGGGAGCAAAGGCCAACCGTTCGTGCTCTACTGCCTGGGATGCTGGGCAGCCCAGCACGGATGCCAAAGAGGTTCCATTGTAATGGACTTTGAGTTGGGAAATGGAGGAGCGACAGCAAAGCGGATGGCACCGTTCCACAGGTGACTTTCTGCAGAAGAGACACAGCTCAAGCTTTTTGCCCTGGCTCTTCGGCTGTGGGAGCAGAGGCCAACCGTTCGTGCTCTACTCCCTGGGATGCTGGGCAGCCCAGCACGGGTGCCAAAGAGGTTCCATTGTAATGGACTTTGAGTTGGGAAATCGAGGAGCGACAGCAATGCGGATGGCACAGTTGCAAAGCTGACTTTCTGCAGAAGAGGCACAGCTCAAGTTTTTTGCCCTGGCTCTTCGGCTGTGGGAGCAGAGGCCAACCGTTCGTGCTCTACTCCCTGGGATGCTGGGCAGCCCAGCACGGGTGCCAAAGAGGTTCCATTGTAATGGACTTTGAGTTGGGAAATCGAGGAGCGACAGCAATACGGATGGCACCGTTGCAAAGCTGACTTTCTGCAGAAGAGGCACAGCTCAAGTTTTTTGCCCTGGCTCTTCGACTGTGGGAGCAGAGGCCAACCGTTCGTGCTCTACTGCCTGGGATGCTGGGCAGCCCAGCACGGGTGCCAAAGAGGTTCCATTGTAATGGACTTTGAGTTGGGAAATCGAAGAGCGACAGCAAAGCGGATGGCACTGTTGCAAAGGTGACTTTCTGCAGAAGAGGCACAGCTCAAGTTTTTTGCCCTGGCTCTTCGGCTGTGGGAGCAGAGGCCAACCGTTCGTGCTCTACTGCCTGGGATGCTGGGCAGCCCAGCACGGGTGCCAAAGAGGTTCCATTGTAATGGACTTTGAGTTGGGAAATCGAAGAGCGACAGCAATGCGGATGGCACAGTTGCAAAGCTGACTTTCTGCAGAAGAGGCACAGCTCAAGTTTTTTGCCCTGGCTCTTCGGCTGTGGGAGCAGAGGCCAACCGTTCGTGCTCTACTGCCTGGGATGCTGGGCAGCCCAGCACGGGTGCCAAAGAGGTACCATTGTAATGGACTTTGAGTTGGGAAATCGAGGAGCGACAGCAATACGGATGGCACCGTTGCAAAGCTGACTTTCTGCACAAGAGGCACAGCTCAAGTTTTTTGCCCTGGCTCTTCGGCTGTGGGAGCAGAGGCCAACCGTTCGTGCTCTACTCCCTGGGATGCTGGGCAGCCCAGCACGGGTGCCAAAGAGGTTCCATTGTAATGGACTTTGAGTTGGGAAATCGAGGAGCGACAGCAATGCGGAGGGCACCATTGCACAGGTGACTTTCTGCAGAAGAGGCACAGCTCAAGTTTTTTGCCCTGGCTCTTCGGCTGTGGGAGCAGAGGCCAACCGTTCGTGCTCTACTCCCTGGGATGCTGGGCAGCCGAGCACTGATGCCAAAGAGGTTCCATTGTAATGGACTTTGAGTTGGGAAATCGAGGAGCGACAGCAATGCGGATGGCACCATTGCACAGGTGACTTTCTGCAGAAGAGGCACAGCTCCAGTTTTTTGCCCTGGCTCTTCGGCTGTGGGAGCAGAGGCCAACCGTTCGTGCTCTACTCCCTGGGATGCTGGGCAGCCCAGCACGGATGCCAAAGATGTTCCATTGTAATGGACTTTGAGTTGGGAAATGGAGGAGCGACAGCAAAGCGGATGGCACCGTTCCACAGGTGACTTTCTGCAGAAGAGACACAGCTCCAGTTTTTTGCCCTGGCTCTTCGGCTGTGGGAGCAGAGGCCAACCGTTCGTGCTCTACTCCCTGGGATGCTGGGCAGCCCAGCACGGGTGCAAAAGAGGTTCCATTGTAATGGACTTTGAGTTGGGAAATCGAAGAGCGACAGCAATGCGGATGGCACAGTTGCAAAGCTGACTTTCTGCAGAAGAGGCACAGCTCAAGTTTTTTGCCCTGGCTCTTCGGCTGTGGGAGCAGAGGCCAACCATTCGTGCTCTACTCCCTGGGATGCTGGGCAGCCCAGCACGGGTGCCAAAGAGGTTCCATTGTAATGGACTTTGAGTTGGGAAATGGAGGAGCGACAGCAATACGGATGGCACAGTTGCAAAGCTGACTTTCTGCAGAAGAGGCACAGCTCAAGTTTTTTGCCCTGGCTTATCGGCTGTGGGAGCAGAGGCCAACCGTTCGTGCTCTACTCCCTGGGATGCTGGGCAGCCCAGCACGGGTGCCAAAGAGGTTCCATTTTAATGGACTTTGAGTTGGGAAATCGAGGAGCGACAGCAATGCGGAGGGCACCATTGCACAGGTGACTTTCTGCAGAAGAGGCACAGCTCAAGTTTTTTGCCCTGGCTCTTCGGCTGTGGGAGCAGAGGCCAACCGTTCGTGCTCTACTCCCTGGGATGCTGGGCAGCCCAGCACGGGTGCCAAAGAGGTTCCATTGTAATGGACTTTGAGTTGGGAAATCGAAGAGCGACAGCAATGCGGATGGCACAGTTGCAAAGCTGACTTTCTGCAGAAGAGGCACAGCTCAAGTTTTTTGCCCTGGCTCTTCGGCTGTGGGAGCAGAGGCCAACCGTTCGTGCTCTACTCCCTGGGATGCTGGGCAGCCCAGCACGGGTGCCAAAGAGGTTCCATTGTAATGGACTTTGAGTTGGGAAATCGAGGAGCGACAGCAATACGGATGGCACAGTTGCAAAGCTGACTTTCTGCAGAAGAGGCACAGCTCAAGTTTTTTGCCCTGGCTCTTCGGCTGTGGGAGCAGAGGCCAACCGTTCGTGCTCTACTCCCTGGGATGCTGGGCAGCCCAGCACGTGTGCCAAAGAGGTTCCATTGTAATGGACTTTGAGTTGGGAAATCGAGGAGCGACAGCAATGCGGAGGGCACCATTGCACAGGTGACTTTCTGCAGAAGAGGCACAGCTCAAGTTTTTTGCCCTTGCTCTTCGGCTGTGGGAGCAGAGGCCAACCGTTCGTGCTCTACTGCCTGGGATGCTGGGCAGCCCAGCACGGGTGCCAAAGAGGTTCCATTGTAATGGACTTTGAGTTGGGAAATCGAGGAGCGACAGCAATGCGGATGGCACCATTGCACAGGAGACTTTCTGCAGAAGAGGCACAGCTCAAGTTTTTTGCCCTGGCTCTTCGGCTGTGGGAGCAGAGGCCAACCGTTCGTGCTCTACTGCCTGGGATGCTGGGCAGCCCAGCACGGGTGCCAAAGATGTTCCATTGTAATGGACTTTGAGTTGGGAAATGGAGGAGCGACAGCAAAGCGGATGGCACCGTTGCAAAGCTGACTTTCTGCAGAAGAGGCACAGCTCAAGTTTTTTGCCCTGGCTCTTCGGCTGTGGGAGCAGAGGCCAACCGTTCGTGCTCTACTCCCTGGGATGCTGGGCAGCCCAGCACGGGTGCCAAAGAGGTTCCATTGTAATGGACTTTGAGTTGGGAAATCGAAGAGCGACAGCAAAGCGGATGGCACTGTTGCAAAGGTGACTTTCTGCAGAAGAGGCACAGCTCAAGTTTTTTGCCCTGGCTCTTCGGCTGTGGGAGCAGAGGCCAACCGTTCGTGCTCTACTCCCTGGGATGCTGGGCAGCCCAGCACGGGTGCCAAAGAGGTTCCATTGTAATGGACTTTGAGTTGGGAAATCGAAGAGCGACAGCAATGCGGATGGCACAGTTGCAAAGGTGACTTTCTGCAGAAGAGGCACAGCTCAAGTTTTTTGCCCTGGCTCTTCGGCTGTGGGAGCAGAGACCAACCGTTCGTGCTCTACTGCCTGGGATGCTGGGCAGCCCAGCACGGGTGCCAAAGAGGTATCATTGTAATGGACTTTGAGTTGGGAAATCGAGGAGCGACAGCAATGCGGATGGCACCGTTGCAAAGCTGACTTTCTGCCGAAGAGGCACAGCTCAAGTTTTTTGCCCTGGCTCTTCGGCTGTGGGAGCAGAGGCCAACCGTTCGTGCTCTACTCCCTGGGATGCTGGGCAGCCCAGCACGGGTGCCAGAGAGGTTCCATTGTAATGGACTTTGAGTTGGGAAATGGAGGAGCGACAGCAAAGCGGATGGCAGCGTTGCAAAGCTGACTTTCTGCAGAAGAGGCACAGCTCAAGTTTTTTGCCCTGGCTCTTCGGCTGTGGGAGCAGAGGCCAACCGTTCGTGCTCTACTCCCTGGGATGCTGGGCAGCCCAGCACGGGTGCCAAAGAGGTTCCATTGTAATGGACTTTGAGTTGGGAAATCGAGGAGCGACAGCAATGCGGATGGCACCGTTGCAAAGCTGACTTTCTGCAGAAGAGGCACAGCTCAAGTTTTTTGCCCTGGCTCTTCGGCTGTGGGAGCAGAGGCCAACCGTTCGTGCTCTACTCCTGGGATGCTGGGCAGCCCAGCACGGGTGCCAAAGAGGTTCCATTGTAATGGACTTTGAGTTGGGAAATGGAGGAGCGACAGCAAAGCGGATGGCACAGTTGCAAAGCTGACTTTCTGCAGAAGAGGCACAGCTCAAGTTTTTTGCCCTGGCTCTTCGGCTGTGGGAGCAGAGGCCAACCGTTCGTGCTCTACTGCCTGGGATGCTGGGCAGCCCAGCACGGGTGCCAGAGAGGTTCCATTGTAATGGACTTTGAGTTGGGAAATCGAGGAGCGACAGCAATGCGGATGGCACCGTTGCAAAGCTGACTTTCTGCAGAAGAGGCACAGCTCAAGTTTTTTGCCCTGTCTCTTCGGCTGTGGGAGCAGAGGCCAACCGTTCGTGCTCTACTCCCTGGGATGCTGGGCAGGCCAGCACGGATGCCAAAGAGTTTCCATTGTAATGGACTTTGAGTTGGGAAATGGAGGAGCGACAGCAAAGCGGATGGCACCGTTCCACAGGTGACTTTCTGCAGAAGAGACACAGCTCAAGTTTTTTGCCCTGGCTCTTCGGCTGTGGGAGCAGAGGCCAACCGTTCGTGCTCTACTCCCTGGGATGCTGGGCAGTCCAGCACGGGTGCCAAAGAGGTTCCATTGTAATGGACTTTGAGTTGGGAAATCGAAGAGCGACAGCAAAGCGGATGGCACTGTTGCAAAGCTGACTTTCTGCAGAAGAGGCACAGCTCAAGTTTTTTGCCCTGGCTCTTCGGCTGTGGGAGCAGAGGCCAACCGTTCGTGCTCTACTGCCTGGGATGCTGGGCAGCCCAGCACGGGTGCCAAAGAGGTTCCATTGTAATGGACTTTGAGTTGGGAAATCGAAGAGCGACAGCAATGCGGATGGCACAGTTGCAAAGCTGACTTTCTGCAGAAGAGGCACAGCTCAAGTTTTTTGCCCTGGCTCTTCGGCTGTGGGAGCAGAGGCCAACCATTCGTGCTCTACTCCCTGGGATGCTGGGCAGCCCAGCACGGGTGCAAAAGAGGTTCCATTGTAATGGACTTTGAGTTGGGAAATCGAGGAGCGACAGCAATACGGATGGCACAGTTGCAAAGCTGACTTTCTGCAGAAGAGGCACAGCTCAAGTTTTTTGCCCTGGCTCTTCGGCTGTGGGAGCAGAGGCCAACCGTTCGTGCTCTACTCCCTGGGATGCTGGGCAGCCCAGCACGGGTGCCAAAGAGGTTCCATTGTAATGGACTTTGAGTTGGGAAATCGAGGAGCGACAGCAATGCGGAGGGCACCATTGCACAGGTGACTTTCTGCAGAAGAGGCACAGCTCAAGTTTTTTGCCCTGGCTCTTCGGCTGTGGGAGCAGAGGCCAACCGTTCGTGCTCTACTCCCTGGGATGCTGGGCAGCCGAGCACGGGTGCCAAAGAGGTTCCATTGTAATGGACTTTGAGTTGGGAAATCGAGGAGCGACAGCAATGCGGAGGGCACCATTGCAAAGCTGACTTTCTGCAGAAGAGGCACAGCTCAAGTTTTTTGCCCTGGCTCTTCGGCTGTGGGAGCAGAGGCCAACCGTTCGTGCTCTACTCCCTGGGATGCTGGGCAGCCCAGCACGGATGCCAAAGATGTTCCATTGTAATGGACTTTGAGTTGGGAAATGGAGGAGCGACAGCAAAGCGGATGGCACCGTTCCACAGGTGACTTTCTGCAGAAGAGACACAGCTCAAGTTTTTTGCCCTGGCTCTTCGGCTGTGGGAGCAGAGGCCAACCGTTCGTGCTCTACTCCCTGGGATGCTGGGCAGCCCAGCACGGGTGCCAAAGAGGTTCCATTGTAATGGACTTTGAGTTGGGAAATCGAAGAGCGACAGCAAAGCGGATGGCACTGTTGCAAAGGTGACTTTCTGCAGAAGAGGCACAGCTCAAGTTTTTTGCCCTGGCTCTTCGGCTGTGGGAGCAGAGGCCAACCGTTCGTGCTCTACTGCCTGGGATGCTGGGCAGCCCAGCACGGGTGCCAAAGAGGTTCCATTGTAATGGACTTTGAGTTGGGAAATCGAGGAGCGACAGCAATACGGATGGCACCGTTGCAAAGCTGACTTTCTGCAGAAGAGGCACAGCTCAAGTTTTTTGCCCTGGCTCTTCGGCTGTGGGAGCAGAGGCCAACCGTTCGTGCTCTACTCCCTGGGATGCTGGGCAGCCCAGCACGGGTGCCAGAGAGGTTCCATTGTAATGGACTTTGAGTTGGGAAATGGAGGAGCGACAGCAAAGCGGATGGCACCGTTGCAAAGCTGACTTTCTGCAGAAGAGACACAGCTCAAGTTTTTTGCCCTGGCTCTTCGGCTGTGGGAGCAGAGGCCAACCGTTCGTGCTCTACTCCCTGGGATGCTGGGCAGCCCAGCACGGGTGCCAAAGAGGTTCCATTGTAATGGACTTTGAGTTGGGAAATCGAGGAGCGACAGCAATACGGATGGCACCGTTGCAAAGCTGACTTTCTGCAGAAGAGGCACAGCTCAAGTTTTTTGCCCTGGCTCTTCGGCTGTGGGAGCAGAGGCCAACCGTTCGTGCTCTACTGCCTGGGATGCTGGGCAGCCCAGCACGGGTGCCAGAGAGGTTCCATTGTAATGGACTTTGAGTTGGGAAATGGAGGAGCGACAGCAAAGCGGATGGCACCGTTGCAAAGCTGACTTTCTGCAGAAGAGGCACAGCTCAAGTTTTTTGCCCTGGCTCTTCGGCTGTGGGAGCAGAGGCCAACCGTTCGTGCTCTACTGCCTGGGATGCTGGGCAGCCCAGCACGGGTGCCAAAGAGGTTCCATTGTAATGGACTTTGAGTTGGGAAATCGAGGAGCGACAGCAAAGCGGATGGCACCGTTGCAAAGCTGACTTTCTGCAGAAGAGGCACAGCTCAAGTTTTTTGCCCTGGCTCTTCGGCTGTGGGAGCAGAGGCCAACCGTTCGTGCTCTACTCCCTGGGATGCTGGGCAG
This sequence comes from Psittacula echo, assembly GCF_963264785.1. NCBI lineage: Eukaryota > Metazoa > Chordata > Aves > Psittaciformes > Psittacidae > Psittacula > Psittacula echo. The sequence goes on along the minus strand of NW_027664212.1, from coordinate 280,555 downwards.
CCCAGCACGGGTGCCAGAGAGGTTCCATTGTAATGGACTTTGAGTTGGGAAATCGAGGAGCGACAGCAATGCGGATGGCACCGTTGCAAAGCTGACTTTCTGCAGAAGAGGCACAGCTCAAGTTTTTTGCCCTGTCTCTTCGGCTGTGGGAGCAGAGGCCAACCGTTCGTGCTCTACTCCCTGGGATGCTGGGCAGGCCAGCACGGATGCCAAAGAGTTTCCATTGTAATGGACTTTGAGTTGGGAAATGGAGGAGCGACAGCAAAGCGGATGGCACCGTTCCACAGGTGACTTTCTGCAGAAGAGACACAGCTCAAGTTTTTTGCCCTGGCTCTTCGGCTGTGGGAGCAGAGGCCAACCGTTCGTGCTCTACTCCCTGGGATGCTGGGCAGTCCAGCACGGGTGCCAAAGAGGTTCCATTGTAATGGACTTTGAGTTGGGAAATCGAAGAGCGACAGCAAAGCGGATGGCACTGTTGCAAAGCTGACTTTCTGCAGAAGAGGCACAGCTCAAGTTTTTTGCCCTGGCTCTTCGGCTGTGGGAGCAGAGGCCAACCGTTCGTGCTCTACTCCCTGGGATGCTGGGCAGCCCAGCACGGGTGCCAAAGAGGTTCCATTGTAATGGACTTTGAGTTGGGAAATCGAAGAGCGACAGCAATGCGGATGGCACAGTTGCAAAGCTGACTTTCTGCAGAAGAGGCACAGCTCAAGTTTTTTGCCCTGGCTCTTCGGCTGTGGGAGCAGAGGCCAACCATTCGTGCTCTACTCCCTGGGATGCTGGGCAGCCCAGCACGGGTGCCAAAGAGGTTCCATTGTAATGGACTTTGAGTTGGGAAATCGAGGAGCGACAGCAATACGGATGGCACAGTTGCAAAGCTGACTTTCTGCAGAAGAGGCACAGCTCAAGTTTTTTGCCCTGGCTCTTCGGCTGTGGGAGCAGAGGCCAACCGTTCGTGCTCTACTGCCTGGGATGCTGGGCAGCCCAGCACGGGTGCCAAAGAGGTTCCATTGTAATGGACTTTGAGTTGGGAAATCGAGGAGCGACAGCAAAGCGGATGGCACCGTTGCAAAGTTGACTTTCTGCAGAAGAGGCACAGCTCAAGTTTTTTGCCCTGGCTCTTCGGCTGTGGGAGCAGAGGCCAACCGTTCGTGCTCTACTCCCTGGGATGCTGGGCAGCCCAGCACGGGTGCCAGAGAGGTTCCATTGTAATGGACTTTGAGTTGGGAAATCGAGGAGCGACAGCAATGCGGATGGCACAGTTGCAAAGCTGACTTTCTGCAGAAGAGACACAGCTCAAGTTTTTTGCCCTGTCTCTTCGGCTGTGGGAGCAGAGGCCAACCGTTCGTGCTCTACTCCCTGGGATGCTGGGCAGGCCAGCACGGATGCCAAAGAGTTTCCATTGTAATGGACTTTGAGTTGGGAAATGGAGGAGCGACAGCAAAGCGGATGGCACCGTTCCACAGGTGACTTTCTGCAGAAGAGACACAGCTCAAGTTTTTTGCCCTGGCTCTTCGGCTGTGGGAGCAGAGGCCAACCGTTCGTGCTCTACTCCCTGGGATGCTGGGCAGTCCAGCACGGGTGCCAAAGAGGTTCCATTGTAATGGACTTTGAGTTGGGAAATCGAAGAGCGACAGCAAAGCGGATGGCACTGTTGCAAAGCTGACTTTCTGCAGAAGAGGCACAGCTCAAGTTTTTTGCCCTGGCTCTTCGGCTGTGGGAGCAGAGGCCAACCGTTCGTGCTCTACTGCCTGGGATGCTGGGCAGCCCAGCACGGGTGCCAAAGAGGTTCCATTGTAATGGACTTTGAGTTGGGAAATCGAAGAGCGACAGCAATGCGGATGGCACAGTTGCAAAGCTGACTTTCTGCAGAAGAGGCACAGCTCAAGTTTTTTGCCCTGGCTCTTCGGCTGTGGGAGCAGAGGCCAACCATTCGTGCTCTACTCCCTGGGATGCTGGGCAGCCCAGCACGGGTGCCAAAGAGGTTCCATTGTAATGGACTTTGAGTTGGGAAATCGAGGAGCGACAGCAATACGGATGGCACAGTTGCAAAGCTGACTTTCTGCAGAAGAGGCACAGCTCAAGTTTTTTGCCCTGGCTCTTCGGCTGTGGGAGCAGAGGCCAACCGTTCGTGCTCTACTCCCTGGGATGCTGGGCAGCCCAGCACGGGTGCCAAAGAGGTTCCATTGTAATGGACTTTGAGTTGGGAAATCGAGGAGCGACAGCAATGCGGAGGGCACCATTGCACAGGTGACTTTCTGCAGAAGAGGCACAGCTCAAGTTTTTTGCCCTGGCTCTTCGGCTGTGGGAGCAGAGGCCAACCGTTCGTGCTCTACTCCCTGGGATGCTGGGCAGCCGAGCACGGGTGCCAAAGAGGTTCCATTGTAATGGACTTTGAGTTGGGAAATCGAGGAGCGACAGCAATGCGGAGGGCACCATTGCACAGGTGACTTTCTGCAGAAGAGGCACAGCTCAAGTTTTTTGCCCTGGCTCTTCGGCTGTGGGAGCAGAGGCCAACCGTTCGTGCTCTACTCCCTGGGATGCTGGGCAGCCCAGCACGGGTGCCAAAGATGTTCCATTGTAATGGACTTTGAGTTGGGAAATGGAGGAGCGACAGCAAAGCGGATGGCACCGTTCCACAGGTGACTTTCTGCAGAAGAGACACAGCTCAAGTTTTTTGCCCTGGCTCTTCGGCTGTGGGAGCAGAGGCCAACCGTTCGTGCTCTACTCCCTGGGATGCTGGGCAGCCCAGCACGGGTGCCAAAGAGGTTCCATTGTAATGGACTTTGAGTTGGGAAATCGAAGAGCGACAGCAAAGCGGATGGCACTGTTGCAAAGGTGACTTTCTGCAGAAGAGGCACAGCTCAAGTTTTTTGCCCTGGCTCTTCGGCTGTGGGAGCAGAGGCCAACCGTTCGTGCTCTACTGCCTGGGATGCTGGGCAGCCCAGCACGGGTGCCAAAGAGGTTCCATTGTAATGGACTTTGAGTTGGGAAATCGAAGAGCGACAGCAATGCGGATGGCACAGTTGCAAAGGTGACTTTCTGCAGAAGAGGCACAGCTCAAGTTTTTTGCCCTGGCTCTTCGGCTGTGGGAGCAGAGGCCAACCGTTCGTGCTCTACTGCCTGGGATGCTGGGCAGCCCAGCACGGGTGCCAAAGAGGTTCCATTGTAATGGACTTTGAGTTGGGAAATCGAAGAGCGACAGCAATACGGATGGCACCGTTGCAAAGCTGACTTTCTGCAGAAGAGGCACAGCTCAAGTTTTTTGCCCTGGCTCTTCGGCTGTGGGAGCAGAGGCCAACCGTTCGTGCTCTACTCCCTGGGATGCTGGGCAGCCCAGCACGGGTGCCAGAGAGGTTCCATTGTAATGGACTTTGAGTTGGGAAATGGAGGAGCGACAGCAAAGCGGATGGCACCGTTGCAAAGCTTACTTTCTGCAGAAGAGACACAGCTCAAGTTTTTTGCCCTGGCTCTTCGGCTGTGGGAGCAGAGGCCAACCGTTCGTGCTCTACTCCCTGGGATGCTGGGCAGCCCAGCACGGGTGCCAAAGAGGTTCCATTGTAATGGACTTTGAGTTGGGAAATGGAGTAGCGACAGCAAAGCGGATGGCACCGTTCCACAGGTGACTTTCTGCAGAAGAGACACAGCTCAAGCTTTTTGCCCTGGCTCTTCGGCTGTGGGAGCAGAGGCCAACCGTTCGTGCTCTACTGCCTGGGATGCTGGGCAGCCCAGCACGGGTGCCAAAGAGGTTCCATTGTAAAGGACTTTGAGTTGGGAAATCGAAGAGCGACAGCAAAGCGGATGGCACTGTTGTAAAGGTGACTTTCTGCAGAAGAGGCACAGCTCAAGTTTTTTGCCCTGGCTCTTCGGCTGTGGGAGCAGAGGCCAACCGTTCGTGCTCTACTCCCTGGGATGCTGGGCAGCCCAGCACGGGTGCCAATGAGGTTCCATTGTAATGGACTTTGAGTTGGGAAATCGAGGAGCGACAGCAATGCGGATGGCACAGTTGCAAAGCTGACTTTCTGCAGAAGAGGCACAGCTCAAGTTTTTTGCCCTGGCTCTTCGGCTGTGGGAGCAGAGGCCAACCGTTCGTGCTCTACTCCCTGGGATGCTGGGCAGCCCAGCACGGGTGCCAAAGAGGTTCCATTGTAATGGACTTTGAGTTGGGAAATCGAGGAGCGACAGCAATACGGATGGCACAGTTGCAAAGCTGACTTTCTGCAGAAGAGGCACAGCTCAAGTTTTTTGCCCTGGCTCTTCGGCTGTGGGAGCAGAGGCCAACCGTTCGTGCTCTACTCCCTGGGATGCTGGGCAGCCCAGCACTGATGCCAAAGAGGTTCCATTGTAATGGACTTTGAGTTGGGAAATGGAGGAGCGACAGCAATGCGGAGGGCACCATTGCACAGGTGACTTTCTGCAGAAGAGGCACAGCTCAAGTTTTTTGCCCTGGCTCTTCGGCTGTGGGAGCAGAGGCCAACCGTTCGTGCTCTACTCCCTGGGATGCTGGGCAGCCCAGCACGGGTGCCAAAGAGGTTCCATTGTAATGGACTTTGAGTTGGGAAATCGAAGAGCGACAGCAATGCGGATGGCACAGTTGCAAAGCTGACTTTCTGCAGAAGAGGCACAGCTCAAGTTTTTTGCCCTGGCTCTTCGGCTGTGGGAGCAGAGGCCAACCATTCGTGCTCTACTCCCTGGGATGCTGGGCAGCCCAGCACGGGTGCCAAAGAGGTTCCATTGTAATGGACTTTGAGTTGGGAAATCGAGGAGCGACAGCAAAGCGGATGGCACCGTTGCAAAGCTGACTTTCTGCAGAAGAGGCACAGCTCAAGTTTTTTGCCCTGGCTCTTCGGCTGTGGGAGCAGAGGCCAACCGTTCGTGCTCTACTCCCTGGGATGCTGGGCAGCCCAGCACGGGTGCCAAAGAGGTTCCATTGTAATGGACTTTGAGTTGGGAAATCGAGGAGCGACAGCAATGCGGAGGGCACCATTGCACAGGTGACTTTCTGCAGAAGAGGCACAGCTCAAGTTTTTTGCCCTGGCTCTTCGGCTGTGGGAGCAGAGGCCAACCGTTCGTGCTCTACTCCCTGGGATGCTGGGCAGCCCAGCACGGATGCCAAAGATGTTCCATTGTAATGGACTTTGAGTTGGGAAATCGAGGAGCGACAGCAAAGCGGATGGCACCGTTCCACAGGTGAGTTTCTGCAGAAGAGACACAGCTCAAGTTTTTTGCCCTGGCTCTTCGGCTGTGGGAGCAGAGGCCAACCGTTCGTGCTCTACTGCCTGGGATGCTGGGCAGCCCAGCACGGGTGCCAAAGAGGTTCCATTGTAATGGACTTTGAGTTGGGAAATCGAAGAGCGACAGCAAAGCGGATGGCACAGTTGCAAAGCTGACTTTCTGCAGAAGAGGCACAGCTCAAGTTTTTTGCCCTGGCTCTTCGGCTGTGGGAGCAGAGACCAACCGTTCGTGCTCTACTCCCTGGGATGCTGGGCAGCCCAGCACGGGTGCCAAAGAGGTATCATTGTAATGGACTTTGAGTTGGGAAATCGAGGAGCGACAGCAATACGGATGGCACCGTTGCAAAGCTGACTTTCTGCAGAAGAGGCACAGCTCAAGTTTTTTGCCCTGGCTCTTCGGCTGTGGGAGCAGAGGCCAACCGTTCGTGCTCTACTCCCTGGGATGCTGGGCAGCCCAGCACGGGTGCCAGAGAGGTTCCATTGTAATGGACTTTGAGTTGGGAAATGGAGGAGCGACAGCAAAGCGGATGGCAGCGTTGCAAAGCTGACTTTCTGCAGAAGAGGCACAGCTCAAGTTTTTTGCCCTGGCTCTTCGGCTGTGGGAGCAGAGGCCAACCGTTCGTGCTCTACTCCCTGGGATGCTGGGCAGCCCAGCACGGGTGCCAAAGAGGTTCCATTGTAATGGACTTTGAGTTGGGAAATCGAGGAGCGACAGCAATGCGGATGGCACCGTTGCAAAGCTGACTTTCTGCAGAAGAGGCACAGCTCAAGTTTTTTGCCCTGGCTTATCGGCTGTGGGAGCAAAGGCCAACCGTTCGTGCTCTACTCCCTGGGATGCTGGGCAGCCCAGCACGGATGCCAAAGAGGTTCCATTGTAATGGACTTTGAGTTGGGAAATGGAGGAGCGACAGCAAAGCGGATGGCACCGTTCCACAGGTGACTTTCTGCAGAAGAGACACAGCTCAAGCTTTTTGCCCTGGCTCTTCGGCTGTGGGAGCAGAGGCCAACCGTTCGTGCTCTACTCCCTGGGATGCTGGGCAGCCCAGCACGGGTGCCAAAGAGGTTCCATTGTAAAGGACTTTGAGTTGGGAAATCGAAGAGTGACAGCAAAGCGGATGGCACTGTTGTAAAGGTGACTTTCTGCAGAAGAGGCACAGCTCAAGTTTTTTGCCCTGGCTCTTCGGCTGTGGGAGCAGAGGCCAACCGTTCGTGCTCTACTGCCTGGGATGCTGGGCAGCCGAGCACGGGTGCCAAAGAGGTTCCATTGTAATGGACTTTGAGTTGGGAAATCGAGGAGCGACAGCAATGCGGATGGCACAGTTGCAAAGCTGACTTTCTGCAGAAGAGGCACAGCTCAAGTTTTTTGCCCTGGCTCTTCGGCTGTGGGAGCAGAGGCCAACCCTTCGTGCTCTACTGCCTGGGATGCTGGGCAGCCCAGCACGGGTGCCAAAGAGGTTCCATTGTAATGGACTTTGAGTTGGGAAATCGAGGAGCGACAGCAATACGGATGGCACCGTTGCAAAGCTGACTTTCTGCACAAGAGGCACAGCTCCAGTTTTTTGCCCTGGCTCTTCGGCTGTGGGAGCAGAGGCCAACCGTTCGTGCTCTACTCCCTGGGATGCTGGGCAGCCCAGCACGGGTGCCAAAGAGGTTCCATTGTAATGGACTTTGAGTTGGGAAATCGAGGAGCGACAGCAATGCGGAGGGCACCATTGCACAGCTGACTTTCTGCAGAAGAGGCACAGCTCAAGTTTTTTGCCCTGGCTCTTCGGCTGTGGGAGCAGAGGCCAACCGTTCGTGCTCTACTCCCTGGGATGCTGGGCAGCCGAGCACGGGTGCCAAAGAGGTTCCATTGTAATGGACTTTGAGTTGGGAAATGGAGGAGCGACAGCAATGCGGATGGCACAGTTGCAAAGCTGACTTTCTGCAGAAGAGGCACAGCTCAAGTTTTTTGCCCTGGCTCTTCGGCTGTGGGAGCAGAGGCCAACCGTTCGTGCTCTACTGCCTGGGATGCTGGGCAGCCCAGCACGGATGCCAAAGATGTTCCATTGTAATGGACTTTGAGTTGGGAAATGGAGGAGCGACAGCAAAGCGGATGGCACCGTTCCACAGGTGACTTTCTGCAGAAGAGACACAGCTCAAGTTTTTTGCCCTGGCTCTTCGGCTGTGGGAGCAGAGGCCAACCGTTCGTGCTCTACTCCCTGGGATGCTGGGCAGCCCAGCACGGGTGCCAAAGAGGTTCCATTGTAATGGACTTTGAGTTGGGAAATCGAAGAGCGACAGCAATGCGGATGGCACAGTTGCAAAGCTGACTTTCTGCAGAAGAAGCACAGCTCAAGTTTTTTGCCCTGGCTCTTCGGCTGTGGGAGCAGAGGCCAACCGTTCGTGCTCTACTGCCTGGGATGCTGGGCAGCCCAGCACGGGTGCCAAAGAGGTTCCATTGTAATGGACTTTGAGTTGGGAAATCGAGGAGCGACAGCAATACGGATGGCACCGTTGCAAAGCTGACTTTCTGCAGAAGAGGCACAGCTCAAGTTTTTTGCCCTGGCTCTTCGGCTGTGGGAGCAGAGGCCAACCGTTCGTGCTCTACTGCCTGGGATGCTGGGCAGCCCAGCACGGGTGCCAAAGAGGTTCCATTGTAATGGACTTTAAGTTGGGAAATGGAGGAGCGACAGCAAAGCGGATGGCACCATTGCACAGGTGACTTTCTGCAGAAGAGGCACAGCTCAAGTTTTTTGCCCTGGCTCTTCGGCTGTGGGAGCAGAGGCCAACCGTTCGTGCTCTACTCCCTGGGATGCTGGGCAGCCCAGCACGGGTGCCAAAGAGGTTCCATTGTAATGGACTTTGAGTTGGGAAATCGAGGAGCGACAGCAAAGCGGATGGCACTGTTGCAAAGGTGACTTTCTGCAGAAGAGGCACAGCTCAAGTTTTTTGCCCTGGCTCTTCGGCTGTGGGAGCAGAGGCCAACCGTTCGTGCTCTACTGCCTGGGATGCTGGGCAGCCCAGCACGGGTGCCAAAGAGGTTCCATTGTAATGGACTTTGATTTGGGAAATCGAAGAGCGACAGCAATGCGGATGGCACAGTTGCAAAGCTGACTTTCTGCAGAAGAGGCACAGCTCAAGTTTTTTGCCCTGGCTCTTCGGCTGTGGGTGCAGAGGCAAACCATTCGTGCTCTACTCCCTGGGATGCTGGGCAGCCCAGCACGGGTGCCAAAGAGGTTCCATTGTAATGGACTTTGAGTTGGGAAATGGAGGAGCGACAGCAATACGGATGGCACCGTTGCAAAGCTGACTTTCTGCAGAAGAGGCACAGCTCAAGTTTTTTGCCCTGGCTCTTCGGCTGTGGGAGCAGAGGCCAACCGTTCGTGCTCTACTCCCTGGGATGCTGGGCAGCCCAGCACTGATGCCAAAGAGGTTCCATTGTAATGGACTTTGAGTTGGGAAATCGAGGAGCGACAGCAATACGGATGACACAGTTGCAAAGGTGACTTTCTGCAGAAGAGGCACAGCTCAAGTTTTTTGCCCTGGCTCTTCGGCTGTGGGAGCAGAGGCCAACCGTTCGTGCTCTACTCCCTGGGATGCTGGGCAGCCCAGCACGGGTGCCAAAGAGGTTCCATTGTAATGGACTTTGAGTTGGGAAATCGAAGAGCGACAGCAAAGCGGATGGCACTGTTGCAAAGGTGACTTTCTGCAGAAGAGGCACAGCTCAAGTTTTTTGCCCTGGCTCTTCGGCTGTGGGAGCAGAGGCCAACCGTTCGTGCTCTACTGCCTGGGATGCTGGGCAGCCCAGCACGGGTGCCAAAGAGGTTCCATTGTAATGGACTTTGAGTTGGGAAATCGAAGAGCGACAGCAATGCGGATGGCACAGTTGCAAAGCTGACTTTCTGCAGAAGAGGCACAGCTCAAGTTTTTTGCCCTGGCTCTTCGGCTGTGGGAGCAGAGGCCAACCGTTCGTGCTCTACTCCCTGGGATGCTGGGCAGCCCAGCACGGGTGCCAGAGAGGTTCCATTGTAATGGACTTTGAGTTGGGAAATGGAGGAGCGACAGCAAAGCGGATGGCACCGTTGCAAAGCTGACTTTCTGCAGAAGAGGCACAGCTCAAGTTTTTTGCCCTGGCTCTTCGGCTGTGGGAGCAGAGGCCAACCGTTCGTGCTCTACTCCCTGGGATGCTGGGCAGCCCAGCACGGGTGCCAAAGAGGTTCCATTGTAATGGACTTTGAGTTGGGAAATCGAGGAGCGACAGCAATACGGATGGCACCGTTGCAAAGCTGACTTTCTGCAGAAGAGGCACAGCTCAAGTTTTTTGCCCTGGCTCTTCGGCTGTGGGAGCAGAGGCCAACCGTTCGTGCTCTACTCCCTGGGATGCTGGGCAGCCCAGCACGGGTGCCAGAGAGGTTCCATTGTAATGGACTTTGAGTTGGGAAATCGAGGAGCGACAGCAATGCGGATGGCACCGTTGCAAAGCTGACTTTCTGCAGAAGAGGCACAGCTCAAGTTTTTTGCCCTGGCTTATCGGCTGTGGGAGCAAAGGCCAACCGTTCGTGCTCTACTCCCTGGGATGCTGGGCAGCCCAGCACGGGTGCCAAAGAGGTTCCATTGTAATGGACTTTGAGTTGGGAAATGGAGGAGCGACAGCAATGCGGAGGGCACCGTTCCACAGGTGACTTTCTGCAGAAGAGACACAGCTCAAGCTTTTTGCCCTGGCTCTTCGGCTGTGGGAGCAGAGGCCAACCGTTCGTGCTCTACTCCCTGGGATGCTGGGCAGCCCAGCACGGGTGCCAAAGAGGTTCCATTGTAAAGGACTTTGAGTTGGGAAATCGAAGAGCGACAGCAAAGCGGATGGCACTGTTGTAAAGGTGACTTTCTGCAGAAGAGGCACAGCTCAAGTTTTTTGCCCTGGCTCTTCGGCTGTGGGAGCAGAGGCCAACCGTTCGTGCTCTACTCCCTGGGATGCTGGGCAGCCCAGCACGGGTGCCAAAGAGGTTCCATTGTAATGGACTTTGAGTTGGGAAATCGGGGAGCGACAGCAATGCGGATGGCACAGTTGCAAAGCTGACTTTCTGCAGAAGAGGCACAGCTCAAGTTTTTTGCCCTGGCTCTTCGGCTGTGGGAGCAGAGGTCAACCGTTCGTGCTCTACTCCCTGGGATGCTGGGCAGCCCAGCACGGGTGCCAAAGAGGTTCCATTGTAATGGACTTTGAGTTGGGAAATCGAGGAGCGACAGCAATACGGATGGCACCGTTGCAAAGCTGACTTTCTGCAGAAGAGGCACAGCTCAAGTTTTTTGCCCTGGCTCTTCGGCTGTGGGAGCAGAGGCCAACCGTTCGTGCTCTACTGCCTGGGATGCTGGGCAGCCCAGCACGGGTGCCAAAGAGGTTCCATTGTAATGGACTTTGAGTTGGGAAATCGAAGAGCGACAGCAATGCGGATGGCACCGTTGCAAAGCTGACTTTCTGCAGAAGAGGCACAGCTCAAGTTTTTTGCCCTGGCTCTTCGGCTGTGGGAGCAGAGGCCAACCGTTCGTGCTCTACTCCCTGGGATGCTGGGCAGCCCAGCACGGGTGCCAGAGAGGTTCCATTGTAATGAACTTTGAGTTGGGAAATGGAGGAGCGACAGCAAAGCGGATGGCAGCGTTGCAAAGCTGACTTTCTGCAGAAGAGGCACAGCTCAAGTTTTTTGCCCTGGCTCTTCGGCTGTGGGAGCAGAGGCCAACCGTTCGTGCTCTACTCCCTGGGATGCTGGGCAGCCCAGCACGGGTGCCAAAGAGGTTCCATTGTAATGGACTTTGAGTTGGGAAATCGAGGAGCGACAGCAATGCGGATGGCACCGTTGCAAAGCTGACTTTCTGCAGAAGAGGCACAGCTCAAGTTTTTTGCCCTGGCTTATCGGCTGTGGGAGCAAAGGCCAACCGTTCGTGCTCTACTCCCTGGGATGCTGGGCAGCCCAGCACGGATGCCAAAGAGGTTCCATTGTAATGGACTTTGAGTTGGGAAATGGAGGAGCGACAGCAAAGCGGATGGCACCGTTCCACAGGTGACTTTCTGCAGAAGAGACACAGCTCAAGCTTTTTGCCCTGGCTCTTCGGCTGTGGGAGCAGAGGCCAACCGTTCGTGCTCTACTCCCTGGGATGCTGGGCAGCCCAGCACGGGTGCCAAAGAGGTTCCATTGTAAAGGACTTTGAGTTGGGAAATCGAAGAGCGACAGCAAAGCGGATGGCACTGTTGTAAAGGTGACTTTCTGCAGAAGAGGCACAGCTCAAGTTTTTTGCCCTGGCTCTTCGGCTGTGGGAGCAGAGGCCAACCGTTCGTGCTCTACTGCCTGGGATGCTGGGCAGCCCAGCACGGGTGCCAAAGAGGTTCCATTGTAATGGACTTTGAGTTGGGAAATCGAGGAGCGACAGCAATGCGGATGGCACAGTTGCAAAGGTGACTTTCTGCAGAAGAGGCACAGCTCAAGTTTTTTGCCCTGGCTCTTCGGCTGTGGGAGCAGAGGCCAACCCTTCGTGCTCTACTGCCTGGGATGCTGGGCAGCCCAGCACGGGTGCCAAAGATGTTCCATTGTAATGGACTTTGAGTTGGGAAATCGAGGAGCGACAGCAATGCGGATGGCACCGTTGCAAAGCTGACTTTCTGCACAAGAGGCACAGCTCCAGTTTTTTGCCCTGGCTCTTCGGCTGTGGGAGCAGAGGCCAACCGTTCGTGCTCTACTCCCTGGGATGCTGGGCAGCCCAGCACGGGTGCCAAAGAGGTTCCATTGTAATGGACTTTGAGTTGGGAAATCGAGGAGCGACAGCAATGCGGAGGGCACCATTGCACAGCTGACTTTCTGCAGAAGAGGCACAGCTCAAGTTTTTTGCCCTGGCTCTTCGGCTGTGGGAGCAGAGGCCAACCGTTCGTGCTCTACTCCCTGGGATGCTGGGCAGCCGAGCACGGGTGCCAAAGAGGTTCCATTGTAATGGACTTTGAGTTGGGAAATCAAGGAGCGACAGCAATGCGGATGGCACAGTTGCAAAGCTGACTTTCTGCAGAAGAGGCACAGCTCAAGTTTTTTGCCCTGGCTCTTCGGCTGTGGGAGCAGAGGCCAACCGTTCGTGCTCTACTCCCTGGGATGCTGGGCAGCCCAGCACGGATGCCAAAGATGTTCCATTGTAATGGACTTTGAGTTGGGAAATGGAGGAGCGACAGCAAAGCGGATGGCACCGTTCCACAGGTGACTTTCTGCAGAAGAGACACAGCTCAAGTTTTTTGCCCTGGCTCTTCGGCTGTGGGAGCAGAGGCCAACCGTTCGTGCTCTACTCCCTGGGATGCTGGGCAGCCCAGCACGGGTGCCAAAGAGGTTCCATTGTAATGGACTTTGAGTTGGGAAATCGAAGAGCGACAGCAATGCGGATGGCACAGTTGCAAAGCTGACTTTCTGCAGAAGAGGCACAGCTCAAGTTTTTTGCCCTGGCTCTTCGGCTGTGGGAGCAGAGGCCAACCGTTCGTGCTCTACTGCCTGGGATGCTGGGCAGCCCAGCACGGGTGCCAAAGAGGTTCCATTGTAATGGACTTTGAGTTGGGAAATCGAGGAGCGACAGCAATACGGATGGCACCGTTGCAAAGCTGACTTTCTGCACAAGAGGCACAGCTCAAGTTTTTTGCCCTGGCTCTTCGGCTGTGGGAGCAGAGGCCAACCGTTCGTGCTCTACTGCCTGGGATGCTGGGCAGCCCAGCACGGGTGCCAGAGAGGTTCCATTGTAATGGACTTTGAGTTGGGAAATGGAGGAGCGACAGCAATGCGGATGGCACCATTGCACAGGTGACTTTCTGCAGAAGAGGCACAGCTCAAGTTTTTTGCCCTGGCTCTTCGGCTGTGGGAGCAGAGGCCAACCGTTCGTGCTCTACTCCCTGGGATGCTGGGCAGCCCAGCACGGGTGCCAAAGAGGTTCCATTGTAATGGACTTTGAGTTGGGAAATCGAGGAGCGACAGCAAAGCGGATGGCACTGTTGCAAAGGTGACTTTCTGCAGAAGAGGCACAGCTCAAGTTTTTTGCCCTGGCTCTTCGGCTGTGGGAGCAGAGGCCAACCGTTCGTGCTCTACTGCCTGGGATGCTGGGCAGCCCAGCACGGGTGCCAAAGAGGTTCCATTGTAATGGACTTTGAGTTGGGAAATCGAAGAGCGACAGCAATGCGGATGGCACAGTTGCAAAGCTGACTTTCTGCAGAAGAGGCACAGCTCAAGTTTTTTGCCCTGGCTCTTCGGCTGTGGGAGCAGAGGCAAACCATTCGTGCTCTACTCCCTGGGATGCTGGGCAGCCCAGCACGGGTGCCAAAGAGGTTCCATTTTAATGGACTTTGAGTTGGGAAATCGAGGAGCGACAGCAATACGGATGGCACCGTTGCAAAGCTGACTTTCTGCAGAAGAGGCACAGCTCAAGTTTTTTGCCCTGGCTCTTCGGCTGTGGGAGCAGAGGCCAACCGTTCGTGCTCTACTCCCTGGGATGCTGGGCAGCCCAGCACGGGTGCCAAAGAGGTTCCATTGTAATGGACTTTGAGTTGGGAAATCGAGGAGCGACAGCAATACGGATGACACCGTTGCAAAGCTGACTTTCTGCAGAAGAGGCACAGCTCAAGTTTTTTGCCCTGGCTCTTCGGCTGTGGGAGCAGAGGCCAACCGTTCGTGCTCTACTCCCTGGGATGCTGGGCAGCCCAGCACGGGTGCCAAAGAGGTTCCATTGTAATGGACTTTGAGTTGGGAAATCGAAGAGCGACAGCAAAGCGGATGGCACTGTTGCAAAGGTGACTTTCTGCAGAAGAGGCACAGCTCAAGTTTTTTGCCCTGGCTCTTCGGCTGTGGGAGCAGAGGCCAACCGTTCGTGCTCTACTCCCTGGGATGCTGGGCAGCCCAGCACGGGTGCCAAAGAGGTTCCATTGTAATGGACTTTGAGTTGGGAAATCGAAGAGCGACAGCAATGCGGATGGCACAGTTGCAAAGCTGACTTTCTGCAGAAGAGGCACAGCTCAAGTTTTTTGCCCTGGCTCTTCGGCTGTGGGAGCAGAGGCCAACCGTTCGTGCTCTACTGCCTGGGATGCTGGGCAGCCGAGCACGGGTGCCAAAGAGGTTCCATTGTAATGGACTTTGAGTTGGGAAATCGAGGAGCGACAGCAATGCGGATGGCACCGTTCCAAAGCTGACTTTCTGCAGAAGAGGCACAGCTCAAGTTTTTTGCCCTGGCTTATCGGCTGTGGGAGCAGAGGCCAACCGTTCGTGCTCTACTCCCTGGGATGCTGGGCAGCCCAGCACGGGTGCCAAAGAGGTTCCATTGTAAAGGACTTTGAGTTGGGAAATCGAAGAGCGACAGCAAAGCGGATGGCACTGTTGTAAAGGTGACTTTCTGCAGAAGAGGCACAGCTCAAGTTTTTTGCCCTGGCTCTTCGGCTGTGGGAGCAGAGGCCAACCGTTCGTGCTCTACTGCCTGGGATGCTGGGCAGCCCAGCACGGGTGCCAAAGAGGTTCCATTGTAATGGACTTTGAGTTGGGAAATCGGGGAGCGACAGCAATGCGGATGGCACAGTTGCAAAGCTGACTTTCTGCAGAAGAGGCACAGCTCAAGTTTTTTGCCCTGGCTCTTCGGCTGTGGGAGCAGAGGCCAACCGTTCGTGCTCTACTCCCTGGGATGCTGGGCAGCCCAGCACGGGTGCCAAAGAGGTTCCATTGTAATGGACTTTGAGTTGGGAAATCGAGGAGCGACAGCAATACGGATGGCACCGTTGCAAAGCTGACTTTCTGCAGAAGAGGCACAGCTCAAGTTTTTTGCCCTGGCTCTTCGGCTGTGGGAGCAGAGGCCAACCGTTCGTGCTCTACTGCCTGGGATGCTGGGCAGCCCAGCACGGGTGCCAAAGAGGTTCCATTGTAATGGACTTTGAGTTGGGAAATCGAAGAGCGACAGCAATGCGGATGGCACAGTTGCAAAGCTGACTTTCTGCAGAAGAGGCACAGCTCAAGTTTTTTGCCCTGGCTCTTCGGCTGTGGGAGCAGAGGCCAACCGTTCGTGCTCTACTGCCTGGGATGCTGGGCAGCCCAGCACGGGTGCCAGAGAGGTTCCATTGTAATGGACTTTGAGTTGGGAAATCGAGGAGTGACAGCAAAGCGGATGGCAGCGTTGCAAAGCTGACTTTCTGCAGAAGAGGCACAGCTCAAGTTTTTTGCCCTGGCTTATCGGCTGTGGGAGCAAAGGCCAACCGTTCGTGCTCTACTCCCTGGGATGCTGGGCAGCCCAGCACGGATGCCAAAGAGGTTCCATTGTAATGGACTTTGAGTTGGGAAATGGAGGAGCGACAGCAAAGCGGATGGCACCGTTCCACAGGTGACTTTCTGCAGAAGAGACACAGCTCAAGCTTTTTGCCCTGGCTCTTCGGCTGTGGGAGCAGAGGCCAACCGTTCGTGCTCTACTCCCTGGGATGCTGGGCAGCCCAGCACGGGTGCCAAAGAGGTTCCATTGTAAAGGACTTTGAGTTGGGAAATCGAAGAGCGACAGCAAAGCGGATGGCACTGTTGTAAAGGTGACTTTCTGCAGAAGAGGCACAGCTCAAGTTTTTTGCCCTGGCTCTTCGGCTGTGGGAGCAGAGGCCAACCGTTCGTGCTCTACTGCCTGGGATGCTGGGCAGCCCAGCACGGGTGCCAAAGAGGTTCCATTGTAATGGACTTTGAGTTGGGAAATCGAGGAGCGACAGCAATGCGGATGGCACAGTTGCAAAGCTGACTTTCTGCAGAAGAGGCACAGCTCAAGTTTTTTGCCCTGGCTCTTCGGCTGTGGGAGCAGAGGCCAACCCTTCGTGCTCTACTGCCTGGGATGCTGGGCAGCCCAGCACGGGTGCCAAAGAGGTTCCATTGTAATGGACTTTGAGTTGGGAAATCGAGGAGCGACAGCAATACGGATGGCACCGTTGCAAAGCTGACTTTCTGCACAAGAGGCACAGCTCCAGTTTTTTGCCCTGGCTCTTCGGCTGTGGGAGCAGAGGCCAACCGTTCGTGCTCTACTCCCTGGGATGCTGGGCAGCCCAGCACGGGTGCCAAAGAGGTTCCATTGTAATGGACTTTGAGTTGGGAAATCGAGGAGCGACAGCAATGCGGAGGGCACCATTGCACAGCTGACTTTCTGCAGAAGAGGCACAGCTCAAGTTTTTTGCCCTGGCTCTTCGGCTGTGGGAGCAGAGGCCAACCGTTCGTGCTCTACTGCCTGGGATGCTGGGCAGCCCAGCACGGATGCCAAAGATGTTCCATTGTAATGGACTTTGAGTTGGGAAATGGAGGAGCGACAGCAAAGCGGATGGCACCGTTCCACAGGTGACTTTCTGCAGAAGAGACACAGCTCAAGTTTTTTGCCCTGGCTCTTCGGCTGTGGGAGCAGAGGCCAACCGTTCGTGCTCTACTCCCTGGGATGCTGGGCAGCCCAGCACGGGTGCCAAAGAGGTTCCATTGTAATGGACTTTGAGTTGGGAAATCGTAGAGCGACAGCAATGCGGATGGCACAGTTGCAAAGCTGACTTTCTGCAGAAGAGGCACAGCTCAAGTTTTTTGCCCTGGCTCTTCGGCTGTGGGAGCAGAGGCCAACCGTTCGTGCTCTACTGCCTGGGATGCTGGGCAGCCCAGCACGGGTGCCAAAGAGGTTCCATTGTAATGGACTTTGAGTTGGGAAATCGAGGAGCGACAGCAATACGGATGGCACCGTTGCAAAGCTGACTTTCTGCAGAAGAGGCACAGCTCAAGTTTTTTGCCCTGGCTCTTCGGCTGTGGGAGCAGAGGCCAACCGTTCGTGCTCTACTGCCTGGGATGCTGGGCAGCCCAGCACGGGTGCCAGAGAGGTTCCATTGTAATGGACTTTGAGTTGGGAAATGGAGGAGCGACAGCAAAGCGGATGGCACCATTGCACAGGTGACTTTCTGCAGAAGAGGCACAGCTCAAGTTTTTTGCCCTGGCTCTTCGGCTGTGGGAGCAGAGGCCAACCGTTCGTGCTCTACTGCCTGGGATGCTGGGCAGCCCAGCACGGGTGCCAAAGAGGTTCCATTGTAATGGACTTTGAGTTGGGAAATCGAGGAGCGACAGCAAAGCGGATGGCACTGTTGCAAAGGTGACTTTCTGCAGAAGAGGCACAGCTCAAGTTTTTTGCCCTGGCTCTTCGGCTGTGGGAGCAGAGGCCAACCGTTCGTGCTCTACTGCCTGGGATGCTGGGCAGCCCAGCACGGGTGCCAAAGAGGTTCCATTGTAATGGACTTTGAGTTGGGAAATCGAAGAGCGACAGCAATGCGGATGGCACAGTTGCAAAGCTGACTTTCTGCAGAAGAGGCACAGCTCAAGTTTTTTGCCCTGGCTCTTCGGCTGTGGGAGCAGAGGCAAACCATTCGTGCTCTACTCCCTGGGATGCTGGGCAGCCCAGCACGGGTGCCAAAGAGGTTCCATTGTAATGGACTTTGAGTTGGGAAATCGAGGAGCGACAGCAATACGGATGGCACCGTTCCAAAGCTGACTTTCTGCAGAAGAGACACAGCTCAAGTTTTTTGCCCTGGCTCTTCGGCTGTGGGAGCAGAGGCCAACCGTTCGTGCTCTACTCCCTGGGATGCTGGGCAGCCCAGCACGGGTGCCAAAGAGGTTCCATTGTAATGGACTTTGAGTTGGGAAATCGAGGAGCGACAGCAATACGGATGACACCGTTGCAAAGCTGACTTTCTGCAGAAGAGGCACAGCTCAAGTTTTTTGCCCTGGCTCTTCGGCTGTGGGAGCAGAGGCCAACCGTTCGTGCTCTACTCCCTGGGATGCTGGGCAGCCCAGCACGGGTGCCAAAGAGGTTCCATTGTAATGGACTTTGAGTTGGGAAATCGAAGAGCGACAGCAAAGCGGATGGCACTGTTGCAAAGGTGACTTTCTGCAGAAGAGGCACAGCTCAAGTTTTTTGCCCTGGCTCTTCGGCTGTGGGAGCAGAGGCCAACCGTTCGTGCTCTACTGCCTGGGATGCTGGGCAGCCCAGCACGGGTGCCAAAGAGGTTCCATTGTAATGGACTTTGAGTTGGGAAATCGAAGAGCGACAGCAATGCGGATGGCACAGTTGCAAAGCTGACTTTCTGCAGAAGAGGCACAGCTCAAGTTTTTTGCCCTGGCTCTTCGGCTGTGGGAGCAGAGGCCAACCGTTCGTGCTCTACTGCCTGGGATGCTGGGCAGCCCAGCACGGGTGCCAAAGAGGTTCCATTGTAATGGACTTTGAGTTGGGAAATCGAGGAGCGACAGCAATGCGGATGGCACCGTTCCAAAGCTGACTTTCTGCAGAAGAGGCACAGCTCAAGTTTTTTGCCCTGGCTTATCGGCTGTGGGAGCAGAGGCCAACCCTTCGTGCTCTACTCCCTGGGATGCTGGGCAGCCCAGCACGGGTGCCAAAGAGGTTCCATTGTAAAGGACTTTGAGTTGGGAAATCGAAGAGCGACAGCAAAGCGGATGGCACTGTTGTAAAGGTGACTTTCTGCAGAAGAGGCACAGCTCAAGTTTTTTGCCCTGGCTCTTCGGCTGTGGGAGCAGAGGCCAACCGTTCGTGCTCTACTCCCTGGGATGCTGGGCAGCCCAGCACGGGTGCCAAAGAGGTTCCATTGTAATGGACTTTGAGTTGGGAAATCGGGGAGCGACAGCAATGCGGATGGCACAGTTGCAAAGCTGACTTTCTGCAGAAGAGGCACAGCTCAAGTTTTTTGCCCTGGCTCTTCGGCTGTGGGAGCAGAGGCCAACCGTTCGTGCTCTACTCCCTGGGATGCTGGGCAGCCCAGCACGGGTGCCAAAGAGGTTCCATTGTAATGGACTTTGAGTTGGGAAATCGAGGAGCGACAGCAATACGGATGGCACCGTTGCAAAGCTGACTTTCTGCAGAAGAGGCACAGCTCAAGTTTTTTGCCCTGGCTCTTCGGCTGTGGGAGCAGAGGCCAACCGTTCGTGCTCTACTGCCTGGGATGCTGGGCAGCCCAGCACGGGTGCCAAAGAGGTTCCATTGTAATGGACTTTGAGTTGGGAAATCGAAGAGCGACAGCAATGCGGATGGCACAGTTGCAAAGCTGACTTTCTGCAGAAGAGGCACAGCTCAAGTTTTTTGCCCTGGCTCTTCGGCTGTGGGAGCAGAGGCCAACCGTTCGTGCTCTACTCCCTGGGATGCTGGGCAGCCCAGCACGGGTGCCAGAGAGGTTCCATTGTAATGGACTTTGAGTTGGGAAATGGAGGAGCGACAGCAAAGCGGATGGCACTGTTGCAAAGCTGACTTTCTGCAGAAGAGGCACAGCTCAAGTTTTTTGCCCTGGCTCTTCGGCTGTGGGAGCAGAGGCCAACCGTTCGTGCTCTACTCCCTGGGATGCTGGGCAGCCCAGCACGGGTGCCAAAGAGGTTCCATTGTAATGGACTTTGAGTTGGGAAATCGAGGAGCGACAGCAATGCGGATGGCACTGTTGCAAAGCTGACTTTCTGCAGAAGAGGCACAGCTCAAGTTTTTTGCCCTGGCTTATCGGCTGTGGGAGCAAAGGCCAACCGTTCGTGCTCTACTCCCTGGGATGCTGGGCAGCCCAGCACGGATGCCAAAGAGGTTCCATTGTAATGGACTTTGAGTTGGGAAATGGAGGAGCGACAGCAAAGCGGATGGCACCGTTCCACAGGTGACTTTCTGCAGAAGAGACACAGCTCAAGCTTTTTGCCCTGGCTCTTCGGCTGTGGGAGCAGAGGCCAACCGTTCGTGCTCTACTCCCTGGGATGCTGGGCAGCCCAGCACGGGTGCCAAAGAGGTTCCATTGTAAAGGACTTTGAGTTGGGAAATCGAAGAGCGACGGCAAAGCGGATGGCACTGTTGTAAAGGTGACTTTCTGCAGAAGAGGCACAGCTCAAGTTTTTTGCCCTGGCTCTTCGGCTGTGGGAGCAGAGGCCAACCGTTCGTGCTCTACTGCCTGGGATGCTGGGCAGCCCAGCACGGGTGCCAAAGAGGTTCCATTGTAATGGACTTTGAGTTGGGAAATCGAGGAGCGACAGCAATGCGGATGGCACAGTTGCAAAGCTGACTTTCTGCAGAAGAGGCACAGCTCAAGTTTTTTGCCCTGGCTCTTCGGCTGTGGGAGCAGAGGCCAACCCTTCGTGCTCTACTGCCTGGGATGCTGGGCAGCCCAGCACGGGTGCCAAAGAGGTTCCATTGTAATGGACTTTGAGTTGGGAAATCGAGGAGCGACAGCAATGCGGATGGCACAGTTGCAAAGCTGACTTTCTGCAGAAGAGGCACAGCTCAAGTTTTTTGCCCTGGCTCTTCGGCTGTGGGAGCAGAGGCCAACCGTTCGTGCTCTACTCCCTGGGATGCTGGGCAGCCCAGCACGGGTGCCAGAGAGGTTCCATTGTAATGGACTTTGAGTTGGGAAATGGAGGAGCGACAGCAAAGCGGATGGCACTGTTGCAAAGCTGACTTTCTGCAGAAGAGGCACAGCTCAAGTTTTTTGCCCTGGCTCTTCGGCTGTGGGAGCAGAGGCCAACCGTTCGTGCTCTACTCCCTGGGATGCTGGGCAGCCCAGCACGGGTGCCAAAGAGGTTCCATTGTAATGGACTTTGAGTTGGGAAATCGAGGAGCGACAGCAATGCGGATGGCACTGTTGCAAAGCTGACTTTCTGCAGAAGAGGCACAGCTCAAGTTTTTTGCCCTGGCTTATCGGCTGTGGGAGCAAAGGCCAACCGTTCGTGCTCTACTCCCTGGGATGCTGGGCAGCCCAGCACGGATGCCAAAGAGGTTCCATTGTAATGGACTTTGAGTTGGGAAATGGAGGAGCGACAGCAAAGCGGATGGCACCGTTCCACAGGTGACTTTCTGCAGAAGAGACACAGCTCAAGCTTTTTGCCCTGGCTCTTCGGCTGTGGGAGCAGAGGCCAACCGTTCGTGCTCTACTCCCTGGGATGCTGGGCAGCCCAGCACGGGTGCCAAAGAGGTTCCATTGTAAAGGACTTTGAGTTGGGAAATCGAAGAGCGACAGCAAAGCGGATGGCACTGTTGTAAAGGTGACTTTCTGCAGAAGAGGCACAGCTCAAGTTTTTTGCCCTGGCTCTTCGGCTGTGGGAGCAGAGGCCAACCGTTCGTGCTCTACTGCCTGGGATGCTGGGCAGCCCAGCACGGGTGCCAAAGAGGTTCCATTGTAATGGACTTTGAGTTGGGAAATCGAGGAGCGACAGCAATGCGGATGGCACAGTTGCAAAGCTGACTTTCTGCAGAAGAGGCACAGCTCAAGTTTTTTGCCCTGGCTCTTCGGCTGTGGGAGCAGAGGCCAACCCTTCGTGCTCTACTGCCTGGGATGCTGGGCAGCCCAGCACGGGTGCCAAAGAGGTTCCATTGTAATGGACTTTGAGTTGGGAAATCGAGGAGCGACAGCAATACGGATGGCACCGTTGCAAAGCTGACTTTCTGCACAAGAGGCACAGCTCCAGTTTTTTGCCCTGGCTCTTCGGCTGTGGGAGCAGAGGCCAACCGTTCGTGCTCTACTCCCTGGGATGCTGGGCAGCCCAGCACGGGTGCCAAAGAGGTTCCATTGTAATGGACTTTGAGTTGGGAAATCGAGGAGCGACAGCAATGCGGAGGGCACCATTGCACAGCTGACTTTCTGCAGAAGAGACACAGCTCAAGTTTTTTGCCCTGGCTCTTCGGCTGTGGGAGCAGAGGCCAACCGTTCGTGCTCTACTCCCTGGGATGCTGGGCAGCCGAGCACGGGTGCCAAAGAGGTTCCATTGTAATGGACTTTGAGTTGGGAAATCGAGGAGCGACAGCAATGCGGATGGCACAGTTGCAAAGCTGACTTTCTGCAGAAGAGGCACAGCTCAAGTTTTTTGCCCTGGCTCTTCGGCTGTGGGAGCAGAGGCCAACCGTTCGTGCTCTACTCCCTGGGATGCTGGGCAGCCCAGCACGGATGCCAAAGATGTTCCATTGTAATGGACTTTGAGTTGGGAAATGGAGGAGCGACAGCAAAGCGGATGGCACCGTTCCACAGGTGACTTTCTGCAGAAGAGACACAGCTCAAGTTTTTTGCCCTGGCTCTTCGGCTGTGGGAGCAGAGGCCAACCGTTCGTGCTCTACTCCCTGGGATGCTGGGCAGCCCAGCACGGGTGCCAAAGAGGTTCCATTGTAATGGACTTTGAGTTGGGAAATCGAAGAGCGACAGCAATGCGGATGGCACAGTTGCAAAGCTGACTTTCTGCAGAAGAGGCACAGCTCAAGTTTTTTGCCCTGGCTCTTCGGCTGTGGGAGCAGAGGCCAACCGTTCGTGCTCTACTGCCTGGGATGCTGGGCAGCCCAGCACGGGTGCCAAAGAGGTTCCATTGTAATGGACTTTGAGTTGGGAAATCGAGGAGCGACAGCAATACGGATGGCACCGTTGCAAAGCTGACTTTCTGCAGAAGAGGCACAGCTCAAGTTTTTTGCCCTGGCTCTTCGGCTGTGGGAGCAGAGGCCAACCGTTCGTGCTCTACTGCCTGGGATGCTGGGCAGCCCAGCACGGGTGCCAGAGAGGTTCCATTGTAATGGACTTTGAGTTGGGAAATGGAGGAGCGACAGCAAAGCGGATGGCACCATTGCACAGGTGACTTTCTGCAGAAGAGGCACAGCTCAAGTTTTTTGCCCTGGCTCTTCGGCTGTGGGAGCAGAGGCCAACCGTTCGTGCTCTACTGCCTGGGATGCTGGGCAGCCCAGCACGGGTGCCAAAGAGGTTCCATTGTAATGGACTTTGAGTTGGGAAATCGAAGAGCGACAGCAATGCGGATGGCACAGTTGCAAAGCTGACTTTCTGCAGAAGAGGCACAGCTCAAGTTTTTTGCCCTGTCTCTTCGGCTGTGGGAGCAGAGGCAAACCGTTCGTGCTCTACTCCCTGGGATGCTGGGCAGCCCAGCACGGGTGCCAAAGAGGTTCCATTGTAATGGACTTTGAGTTGGGAAATGGAGGAGCGACAGCAAAGCGGATGGCACCGTTCCACAGGTGACTTTCTGCAGAAGAGACACAGCTCAAGTTTTTTGCCCTGGCTCTTCGGCTGTGGGAGCAGAGGCCAACCGTTCGTGCTCTACTGCCTGGGATGCTGGGCAGCCCAGCACGGGTGCCAAAGAGGTTCCATTGTAATGGACTTTGAGTTGGGAAATCGAGGAGCGACAGCAATGCGGATGGCACAGTTGCAAAGCTGACTTTCTGCAGAAGAGGCACAGCTCAAGTTTTTTGCCCTGGCTCTTCGGCTGTGGGAGCAGAGGCCAACCCTTCGTGCTCTACTGCCTGGGATGCTGGGCAGCCCAGCACGGGTGCCAAAGAGGTTCCATTGTAATGGACTTTGAGTTGGGAAATCGAGGAGCGACAGCAATACGGATGGCACCGTTGCAAAGCTGACTTTCTGCACAAGAGGCACAGCTCCAGTTTTTTGCCCTGGCTTATCGGCTGTGGGAGCAAAGGCCAACCGTTCGTGCTCTACTCCCTGGGATGCTGGGCAGCCCAGCACGGGTGCCAGAGAGGTTCCATTGTAATGGACTTTGAGTTGGGAAATGGAGGAGCGACAGCAATGCGGATGGCACCGTTCCACAGGTGACTTTCTGCAGAAGAGACACAGCTCAAGCTTTTTGCCCTGGCTCTTCGGCTGTGGGAGCAGAGGCCAACCGTTCGTGCTCTACTGCCTGGGATGCTGGGCAGCCCAGCACGGGTGCCAAAGAGGTTCCATTGTAAAGGACTTTGAGTTGGGAAATCGAAGAGCGACAGCAAAGCGGATGGCACTGTTGTAAAGGTGACTTTCTGCAGAAGAGGCACAGCTCAAGTTTTTTGCCCTGGCTCTTCGGCTGTGGGAGCAGAGGCCAACCGTTCGTGCTCTACTCCCTGGGATGCTGGGCAGCCCAGCACGGGTGCCAAAGAGGTTCCATTGTAATGGACTTTGAGTTGGGAAATCGGGGAGCGACAGCAATGCGGATGGCACAGTTGCAAAGCTGACTTTCTGCAGAAGAGGCACAGCTCAAGTTTTTTGCCCTGGCTCTTCGGCTGTGGGAGCAGAGGCCAACCGTTCGTGCTCTACTCCCTGGGATGCTGGGCAGCCCAGCACGGGTGCCAAAGAGGTTCCATTGTAATGGACTTTGAGTTGGGAAATCGAGGAGCGACAGCAATACGGATGGCACCGTTGCAAAGCTGACTTTCTGCAGAAGAGGCACAGCTCAAGTTTTTTGCCCTGGCTCTTCGGCTGTGGGAGCAGAGGCCAACCGTTCGTGCTCTACTGCCTGGGATGCTGGGCAGCCCAGCACGGGTGCCAAAGAGGTTCCATTGTAATGGACTTTGAGTTGGGAAATCGAGGAGCGACAGCAATACGGATGGCACAGTTGCAAAGCTGACTTTCTGCAGAAGAGGCACAGCTCAAGTTTTTTGCCCTGGCTCTTCGGCTGTGGGAGCAGAGGCCAACCGTTCGTGCTCTACTCCCTGGGATGCTGGGCAGCCCAGCACGGGTGCCAAAGAGGTTCCATTGTAATGGACTTTGAGTTGGGAAATCGAGGAGCGACAGCAATGCGGATGGCACCATTGCACAGGTGACTTTCTGCAGAAGAGGCACAGCTCAAGTTTTTTGCCCTGGCTCTTCGGCTGTGGGAGCAGAGGCCAACCGTTCGTGCTCTACTGCCTGGGATGCTGGGCAGCCGAGCACGGGTGCCAAAGAGGTTCCATTGTAATGGACTTTGAGTTGGGAAATGGAGGAGCGACAGCAATGCGGAGGGCACCATTGCACAGGTGACTTTCTGCAGAAGAGGCACAGCTCAAGTTTTTTGCCCTGGCTCTTCGGCTGTGGGAGCAGAGGCCAACCGTTCGTGCTCTACTCCCTGGGATGCTGGGCAGCCCAGCACGGATGCCAAAGATGTTCCATTGTAATGGACTTTGAGTTGGGAAATGGAGGAGCGACAGCAAAGCGGATGGCACCGTTCCACAGGTGACTTTCTGCAGAAGAGACACAGCTCAAGTTTTTTGCCCTGGCTCTTCGGCTGTGGGAGCAGAGGCCAACCGTTCGTGCTCTACTCCCTGGGATGCTGGGCAGCCCAGCACGGGTGCCAAAGAGGTTCCATTGTAATGGACTTTGAGTTGGGAAATCGAAGAGCGACAGCAAAGCGGATGGCACTGTTGCAAAGGTGACTTTCTGCAGAAGAGGCACAGCTCAAGTTTTTTGCCCTGGCTCTTCGGCTGTGGGAGCAGAGGCCAACCGTTCGTGCTCTACTGCCTGGGATGCTGGGCAGCCCAGCACGGGTGCCAAAGAGGTTCCATTGTAATGGACTTTGAGTTGGGAAATCGAAGAGCGACAGCAATGCGGATGGCACAGTTGCAAAGCTGACTTTCTGCAGAAGAGGCACAGCTCAAGTTTTTTGCCCTGGCTCTTCGGCTGTGGGAGCAGAGGCCAACCGTTCGTGCTCTACTGCCTGGGATGCTGGGCAGCCCAGCACGGGTGCCAAAGAGGTTCCATTGTAATGGACTTTGAGTTGGGAAATCGAGGAGCGACAGCAATACGGATGGCACCGTTGCAAAGCTGACTTTCTGCAGAAGAGGCACAGCTCAAGTTTTTTGCCCTGGCTCTTCGGCTGTGGGAGCAGAGGCCAACCGTTCGTGCTCTACTGCCTGGGATGCTGGGCAGCCCAGCACGGGTGCCAGAGAGGTTCCATTGTAATGGACTTTGAGTTGGGAAATGGAGGAGCGACAGCAAAGCGGATGGCACCGTTGCAAAGCTGACTTTCTGCAGAAGAGGCACAGCTCAAGTTTTTTGCCCTGGCTCTTCGGCTGTGGGAGCAGAGGCCAACCGTTCGTGCTCTACTGCCTGGGATGCTGGGCAGCCCAGCACGGGTGCCAAAGAGGTTCCATTGTAATGGACTTTGAGTTGGGAAATCGAGGAGCGACAGCAAAGCGGATGGCACCGTTGCAAAGCTGACTTTCTGCAGAAGAGGCACAGCTCAAGTTTTTTGCCCTGGCTCTTCGGCTGTGGGAGCAGAGGCCAACCGTTCGTGCTCTACTCCCTGGGATGCTGGGCAGCCCAGCACGGGTGCCAGAGAGGTTCCATTGTAATGGACTTTGAGTTGGGAAATCGAGGAGCGACAGCAATGCGGATGGCACTGTTGCAAAGCTGACTTTCTGCAGAAGAGGCACAGCTCAAGTTTTTTGCCCTGTCTCTTCGGCTGTGGGAGCAGAGGCCAACCGTTCGTGCTCTACTCCCTGGGATGCTGGGCAGGCCAGCACGGATGCCAAAGAGTTTCCATTGTAATGGACTTTGAGTTGGGAAATGGAGGAGCGACAGCAAAGCGGATGGCACCGTTCCACAGGTGACTTTCTGCAGAAGAGACACAGCTCAAGTTTTTTGCCCTGGCTCTTCGGCTGTGGGAGCAGAGGCCAACCGTTCGTGCTCTACTCCCTGGGATGCTGGGCAGTCCAGCACGGGTGCCAAAGAGGTTCCATTGTAATGGACTTTGAGTTGGGAAATCGAAGAGCGACAGCAATGCGGATGGCACAGTTGCAAAGCTGACTTTCTGCAGAAGAGGCACAGCTCAAGTTTTTTGCCCTGGCTCTTCGGCTGTGGGAGCAGAGGCCAACCGTTCGTGCTCTACTGCCTGGGATGCTGGGCAGCCCAGCACGGGTGCCAAAGAGGTTCCATTGTAATGGACTTTGAGTTGGGAAATCGAGGAGCGACAGCAATACGGATGGCACCGTTGCAAAGCTGACTTTCTGCAGAAGAGGCACAGCTCAAGTTTTTTGCCCTGGCTCTTCGGCTGTGGGAGCAGAGGCCAACCGTTCGTGCTCTACTCCCTGGGATGCTGGGCAGCCCAGCACGGGTGCCAAACAGGTTCCATTGTAATGGACTTTGAGTTGGGAAATGGAGGAGCGACAGCAAAGCGGATGGCACCGTTGCAAAGCTGACTTTCTGCAGAAGAGGCACAGCTCAAGTTTTTTGCCCTGGCTCTTCGGCTGTGGGAGCAGAGGCCAACCGTTCGTGCTCTACTCCCTGGGATGCTGGGCAGCCCAGCACGGGTGCCAAAGAGGTTCCATTGTAATGGACTTTGAGTTGGGAAATCGAGGAGCGACAGCAATACGGATGGCACAGTTGCAAAGCTGACTTTCTGCAGAAGAGGCACAGCTCAAGTTTTTTGCCCTGGCTCTTCGGCTGTGGGAGCAGAGGCCAACCGTTCGTGCTCTACTCCCTGGGATGCTGGGCAGCCCAGCACGGGTGCCAGAGAGGTTCCATTGTAATGGACTTTGAGTTGGGAAATGGAGGAGCGACAGCAATGCGGATGGCACCGTTGCAAAGCTGACTTTCTGCAGAAGAGGCACAGCTCAAGTTTTTTGCCCTGGCTCTTCGGCTGTGGGAGCAGAGGCCAACCGTTCGTGCTCTACTCCCTGGGATGCTGGGCAGCCCAGCACGGATGCCAAAGAGGTTCCATTGTAATGGACTTTGAGTTGGGAAATCGAGGAGCGACAGCAATGCGGATGGCACCGTTGCAAAGCTGACTTTCTGCAGAAGAGGCACAGCTCAAGTTTTTTGCCCTGGCTCTTCGGCTGTGGGAGCAGAGGCCAACCGTTCGTGCTCTGCTCCCTGGGATGCTGGGCAGCCCAGCACGGGTGCCAAAGAGGTTCCATTGTAATGGACTTTGAGTTGGGAAATCGGGGAGCGACAGCAATGCGGATGGCACAGTTGCAAAGCTGACTTTCTGCAGAAGAGGCACAGCTCAAGTTTTTTGCCCTGGCTCTTCGGCTGTGGGAGCAGAGGCCAACCATTCGTGCTCTACTCCCTGGGATGCTGGGCAGCCCAGCACGGGTGCCAAAGAGGTTCCATTGTAATGGACTTTGAGTTGGGAAATCGAGGAGCGACAGCAATACGGATGGCACCGTTGCAAAGCTGACTTTCTGCAGAAGAGGCACAGCTCAAGTTTTTTGCCCTGGCTCTTCGGCTGTGGGAGCAGAGGCCAACCGTTCGTGCTCTACTCCCTGGGATGCTGGGCAGCCCAGCACGGGTGCCAAAGAGGTTCCATTGTAATGGACTTTGAGTTGGGAAATCGAAGAGCGACAGCAATGCGGATGGCACAGTTGCAAAGGTGACTTTCTGCAGAAGAGGCACAGCTCAAGTTTTTTGCCCTGGCTCTTCGGCTGTGGGAGCAGAGGCCAACCATTCGTGCTCTACTCCCTGGGATGCTGGGCAGCCCAGCACGGGTGCCAAAGAGGTTCCATTGTAATGGACTTTGAGTTGGGAAATCGAGGAGCGACAGCAATACGGATGGCACAGTTGCAAAGCTGACTTTCTGCAGAAGAGGCACAGCTCAAGTTTTTTGCCCTGGCTCTTCGGCTGTGGGAGCAGAGGCCAACCGTTCGTGCTCTACTCCCTGGGATGCTGGGCAGCCCAGCACGGGTGCCAAAGAGGTTCCATTGTAATGGACTTTGAGTTGGGAAATCGAGGAGCGACAGCAATGCGGAGGGCACTATTGCACAGGTGACTTTCTGCAGAAGAGGCACAGCTCAAGTTTTTTGCCCTGGCTCTTCGGCTGTGGGAGCAGAGGCCAACCGTTCGTGCTCTACTCCCTGGGATGCTGGGCAGCCCAGCACGGATGCCAAAGATGTTCCATTGTAATGGACTTTGAGTTGGGAAATGGAGGAGCGACAGCAAAGCGGATGGCACCGTTCCACAGGTGACTTTCTGCAGAAGAGACACAGCTCAAGTTTTTTGCCCTGGCTCTTCGGCTGTGGGAGCAGAGGCCAACCGTTCGTGCTCTACTGCCTGGGATGCTGGGCAGCCCAGCACGGGTGCCAAAGAGGTTCCATTGTAATGGACTTTGAGTTGGGAAATCGAAGAGCGACAGCAAAGCGGATGGCACTGTTGCAAAGGTGACTTTCTGCAGAAGAGGCACAGCTCAAGTTTTTTGCCCTGGCTCTTCGGCTGTGGGAGCAGAGGCCAACCGTTCGTGCTCTACTGCCTGGGATGCTGGGCAGCCCAGCACGGGTGCCAAAGAGGTTCCATTGTAATGGACTTTGAGTTGGGAAATCGAAGAGCGACAGCAATGCGGATGGCACAGTTGCAAAGCTGACTTTCTGCAGAAGAGGCACAGCTCAAGTTTTTTGCCCTGGCTCTTCGGCTGTGGGAGCAGAGGCCAACCCTTCGTGCTCTACTGCCTGGGATGCTGGGCAGCCCAGCACGGGTGCCAAAGAGGTTCCATTGTAATGGACTTTGAGTTGGGAAATCGAGGAGCGACAGCAATACGGATGGCACCGTTGCAAAGCTGACTTTCTGCAGAAGAGGCACAGCTCAAGTTTTTTGCCCTGGCTCTTCGGCTGTGGGAGCAGAGGCCAACCGTTCGTGCTCTACTGCCTGGGATGCTGGGCAGCCCAGCACGGGTGCCAGAGAGGTTCCATTGTAATGGACTTTGAGTTGGGAAATGGAGGAGCGACAGCAAAGCGGATGGCACCGTTGCAAAGCTGACTTTCTGCAGAAGAGGCACAGCTCAAGTTTTTTGCCCTGGCTCTTCGGCTGTGGGAGCAGAGGCCAACCGTTCGTGCTCTACTGCCTGGGATGCTGGGCAGCCCAGCACGGGTGCCAAAGAGGTTCCATTGTAATGGACTTTGAGTTGGGAAATCGAGGAGCGACAGCAAAGCGGATGGCACCGTTGCAAAGCTGACTTTCTGCAGAAGAGGCACAGCTCAAGTTTTTTGCCCTGGCTCTTCGGCTGTGGGAGCAGAGGCCAACCGTTCGTGCTCTACTCCCTGGGATGCTGGGCAGCCCAGCACGGGTGCCAGAGAGGTTCCATTGTAATGGACTTTGAGTTGGGAAATCGAGGAGCGACAGCAATGCGGATGGCACCGTTGCAAAGCTGACTTTCTGCAGAAGAGGCACAGCTCAAGTTTTTTGCCCTGGCTCTTCGGCTGTGGGAGCAGAGGCCAACCGTTCGTGCTCTACTCCCTGGGATGCTGGGCAGGCCAGCACGGGTGCCAAAGAGGTTCCATTGTAATGGACTTTGAGTTGGGAAATGGAGGAGCGACAGCAAAGCGGATGGCACCGTTCCACAGGTGACTTTCTGCAGAAGAGACACAGCTCAAGTTTTTTGCCCTGGCTCTTCGGCTGTGGGAGCAGAGGCCAACCGTTCGTGCTCTACTCCCTGGGATGCTGGGCAGTCCAGCACGGGTGCCAAAGAGGTTCCATTGTAATGGACTTTGAGTTGGGAAATCGAAGAGCGACAGCAAAGCGGATGGCACTGTTGCAAAGATGACTTTCTGCAGAAGAGGCACAGCTCAAGTTTTTTGCCCTGGCTCTTCGGCTGTGGGAGCAGAGGCCAACGGTTCGTGCTCTACTGCCTGGGATGCTGGGCAGCCCAGCACGGGTGCCAAAGAGGTTCCATTGTAATGGACTTTGAGTTGGGAAATCGAAGAGCGACAGCAATGCGGATGGCACAGTTGCAAAGCTGACTTTCTGCAGAAGAGGCACAGCTCAAGTTTTTTGCCCTGGCTCTTCGGCTGTGGGAGCAGAGGCCAACCATTCGTGCTCTACTCCCTGGGATGCTGGGCAGCCCAGCACGGGTGCCAAAGAGGTTCCATTGTAATGGACTTTGAGTTGGGAAATCGAGGAGCGACAGCAATACGGATGGCACCGTTGCAAAGCTGACTTTCTGCAGAAGAGGCACAGCTCAAGTTTTTTGCCCTGGCTCTTCGGCTGTGGGAGCAGAGGCCAACCGTTCGTGCTCTACTCCCTGGGATGCTGGGCAGCCCAGCACGGGTGCCAAAGAGGTTCCATTGTAATGGACTTTGAGTTGGGAAATCGAGGAGCGACAGCAATGCGGAGGGCACCATTGCACAGGTGACTTTCTGCAGAAGAGGCACAGCTCAAGTTTTTTGCCCTGGCTCTTCGGCTGTGGGAGCAGAGGCCAACCGTTCGTGCTCTACTCCCTGGGATGCTGGGCAGCCGAGCACGGGTGCCAAAGAGGTTCCATTGTAATGGACTTTGAGTTGGGAAATCGAGGAGCGACAGCAATGCGGAGGGCACCATTGCACAGGTGACTTTCTGCAGAAGAGGAACAGCTCAGGTTTTTTGCCCTGGCTCTTCGGCTGTGGGAGCAGAGGCCAACCGTTCGTGCTCTACTCCCTGGGATGCTGGGCAGCCCAGCACGGATGCCAAAGATGTTCCATTGTAATGGACTTTGAGTTGGGAAATGGAGGAGCGACAGCAAAGCGGATGGCACCGTTCCACAGGTGACTTTCTGCAGAAGAGACACAGCTCAAGTTTTTTGCCCTGGCTCTTCGGCTGTGGGAGCAGAGGCCAACCGTTCGTGCTCTACTCCCTGGGATGCTGGGCAGCCCAGCACGGGTGCCAAAGAGGTTCCATTGTAATGGACTTTGAGTTGGGAAATCGAAGAGCGACAGCAAAGCGGATGGCACTGTTGCAAAGGTGACTTTCTGCAGAAGAGGCACAGCTCAAGTTTTTTGCCCTGGCTCTTCGGCTGTGGGAGCAGAGGCCAACCGTTCGTGCTCTACTGCCTGGGATGCTGGGCAGCCCAGCACGGGTGCCAAAGAGGTTCCATTGTAATGGACTTTGAGTTGGGAAATCGAAGAGCGACAGCAATGCGGATGGCACAGTTGCAAAGCTGACTTTCTGCAGAAGAGGCACAGCTCAAGTTTTTTGCCCTGGCTCTTCGGCTGTGGGAGCAGAGGCCAACCGTTCGTGCTCTACTGCCTGGGATGCTGGGCAGCCCAGCACGGGTGCCAAAGAGGTTCCATTGTAATGGACTTTGAGTTGGGAAATCGAGGAGCGACAGCAATACGGATGGCACCGTTGCAAAGCTGACTTTCTGCAGAAGAGGCACAGCTCAAGTTTTTTGCCCTGGCTCTTCGGCTGTGGGAGCAGAGGCCAACCGTTCGTGCTCTACTCCCTGGGATGCTGGGCAGCCCAGCACGGGTGCCAGAGAGGTTCCATTGTAATGGACTTTGAGTTGGGAAATGGAGGAGCGACAGCAAAGCGGATGGCACCGTTGCAAAGCTGACTTTCTGCAGAAGAGACACAGCTCAAGTTTTTTGCCCTGGCTCTTCGGCTGTGGGAGCAGAGGCCAACCGTTCGTGCTCTACTCCCTGGGATGCTGGGCAGGCCAGCACGGGTGCCAAAGAGGTTCCATTGTAATGGACTTTGAGTTGGGAAATCGAAGAGCGACAGCAAAGCGGATGGCACCGTTGCAAAGCTGACTTTCTGCAGAAGAGGCACAGCTCAAGTTTTTTGCCCTGGCTCTTCGGCTGTGGGAGCAGAGGCCAACCGTTCGTGCTCTACTGCCTGGGATGCTGGGCAGCCCAGCACGGGTGCCAGAGAGGTTCCATTGTAATGGACTTTGAGTTGGGAAATGGAGGAGCGAAAGCAATGCGGATGGCACCGTTGCAAAGCTGACTTTCTGCAGAAGAGGCACAGCTCAAGTTTTTTGCCCTGGCTTATCGGCTGTGGGAGCAAAGGCCAACCGTTCGTGCTCTACTCCCTGGGATGCTGGGCAGCCCAGCACGGATGCCAAAGAGGTTCCATTGTAATGGACTTTGAGTTGGGAAATGGAGTAGCGACAGCAAAGCGGATGGCACCGTTCCACAGGTGACTTTCTGCAGAAGAGACACAGCTCAAGCTTTTTGCCCTGGCTCTTCGGCTGTGGGAGCAGAGGCCAACCGTTCGTGCTCTACTGCCTGGGATGCTGGGCAGCCCAGCACGGGTGCCAAAGAGGTTCCATTGTAAAGGACTTTGAGTTGGGAAATCGAAGAGCGACAGCAAAGCGGATGGCACTGTTGTAAAGGTGACTTTCTGCAGAAGAGGCACAGCTCAAGTTTTTTGCCCTGGCTCTTCGGCTGTGGGAGCAGAGGCCAACCGTTCGTGCTCTACTCCCTGGGATGCTGGGCAGCCCAGCACGGGTGCCAAAGAGGTTCCATTGTAATGGACTTTGAGTTGGGAAATCGAGGAGCGACAGCAATGCGGATGGCACAGTTGCAAAGCTGACTTTCTGCAGAAGAGGCACAGCTCAAGTTTTTTGCCCTGGCTCTTCGGCTGTGGGAGCAGAGGCCAACCGTTCGTGCTCTACTCCCTGGGATGCTGGGCAGCCCAGCACGGGTGCCAAAGAGGTTCCATTGTAATGGACTTTGAGTTGGGAAATCGAGGAGCGACAGCAATACGGATGGCACCGTTGCAAAGCTGACTTTCTGCAGAAGAGGCACAGCTCAAGTTTTTTGCCCTGGCTCTTCGGCTGTGGGAGCAGAGGCCAACCGTTCGTGCTCTACTGCCTGGGATGCTGGGCAGCCCAGCACGGGTGCCAAAGAGGTTCCATTGTAATGGACTTTGAGTTGGGAAATCGAAGAGCGACAGCAATGCGGATGGCACAGTTGCAAAGCTGACTTTCTGCAGAAGAGGCACAGCTCAAGTTTTTTGCCCTGGCTCTTCGGCTGTGGGAGCAGAGGCCAACCGTTCGTGCTCTACTGCCTGGGATGCTGGGCAGCCCAGCACGGGTGCCAAAGAGGTTCCATTGTAATGGACTTTGAGTTGGGAAATCGAGGAGCGACAGCAATACGGATGGCACCGTTGCAAAGCTGACTTTCTGCAGAAGAGGCACAGCTCAAGTTTTTTGCCCTGGCTCTTCGGCTGTGGGAGCAGAGGCCAACCGTTCGTGCTCTACTGCCTGGGATGCTGGGCAGCCCAGCACGGGTGCCAGAGAGGTTCCATTGTAATGGACTTTGAGTTGGGAAATGGAGGAGCGACAGCAAAGCGGATGGCACCGTTGCAAAGCTGACTTTCTGCAGAAGAGACACAGCTCAAGTTTTTTGCCCTGGCTCTTCGGCTGTGGGAGCAGAGGCCAACCGTTCGTGCTCTACTCCCTGGGATGCTGGGCAGCCCAGCACGGGTGCCAAAGAGGTTCCATTGTAATGGACTTTGAGTTGGGAAATCGAAGAGCAACAGCAAAGCGGATGGCACAGTTGCAAAGCTGACTTTCTGCAGAAGAGGCACAGCTCAAGTTTTTTGCCCTGGCTCTTCGGCTGTGGGAGCAGAGGCCAACCGTTCGTGCTCTACTGCCTGGGATGCTGGGCAGCCCAGCACGGGTGCCAGAGAGGTTCCATTGTAATGGACTTTGAGTTGGGAAATGGAGGAGCGACAGCAATGCGGATGGCACCGTTGCAAAGCTGACTTTCTGCAGAAGAGGCACAGCTCAAGTTTTTTGCCCTGGCTTATCGGCTGTGGGAGCAAAGGCCAACCGTTCGTGCTCTACTCCCTGGGATGCTGGGCAGCCCAGCACGGATGCCAAAGAGGTTCCATTGTAATGGACTTTGAGTTGGGAAATGGAGTAGCGACAGCAAAGCGGATGGCACCGTTCCACAGGTGACTTTCTGCAGAAGAGACACAGCTCAAGCTTTTTGCCCTGGCTCTTCGGCTGTGGGAGCAGAGGCCAACCGTTCGTGCTCTACTGCCTGGGATGCTGGGCAGCCCAGCACGGGTGCCAAAGAGGTTCCATTGTAAAGGACTTTGAGTTGGGAAATCGAAGAGCGACAGCAAAGCGGATGGCACTGTTGTAAAGGTGACTTTCTGCAGAAGAGGCACAGCTCAAGTTTTTTGCCCTGGCTCTTCGGCTGTGGGAGCAGAGGCCAACCGTTCGTGCTCTACTCCCTGGGATGCTGGGCAGCCCAGCACGGGTGCCAAAGAGGTTCCATTGTAATGGACTTTGAGTTGGGAAATCGAGGAGCGACAGCAATGCGGATGGCACAGTTGCAAAGCTGACTTTCTGCAGAAGAGGCACAGCTCAAGTTTTTTGCCCTGGCTCTTCGGCTGTGGGAGCAGAGGCCAACCGTTCGTGCTCTACTCCCTGGGATGCTGGGCAGCCCAGCACGGGTGCCAAAGAGGTTCCATTGTAATGGACTTTGAGTTGGGAAATCGAGGAGCGACAGCAATACGGATGGCACCGTTGCAAAGCTGACTTTCTGCAGAAGAGGCACAGCTCAAGTTTTTTGCCCTGGCTCTTCGGCTGTGGGAGCAGAGGCCAACCGTTCGTGCTCTACTGCCTGGGATGCTGGGCAGCCCAGCACGGGTGCCAAAGAGGTTCCATTGTAATGGACTTTGAGTTGGGAAATCGAAGAGCGACAGCAAAGCGGATGGCACTGTTGCAAAGGTGACTTTCTGCAGAAGAGGCACAGCTCAAGTTTTTTGCCCTGGCTCTTCGGCTGTGGGAGCAGAGGCCAACCGTTCGTGCTCTACTGCCTGGGATGCTGGGCAGCCCAGCACGGGTGCCAAAGAGGTTCCATTGTAATGGACTTTGAGTTGGGAAATCGAGGAGCGACAGCAATGCGGATGGCACAGTTGCAAAGCTGACTTTCTGCAGAAGAGGCACAGCTCAAGTTTTTTGCCCTGGCTCTTCGGCTGTGGGAGCAGAGGCCAACCGTTCGTGCTCTACTCCCTGGGATGCTGGGCAGCCCAGCACGGGTGCCAAAGATGTTCCATTGTAATGGACTTTGAGTTGGGAAATCGAGGAGCGACAGCAAAACGGATGGCACCGTTGCAAAGCTGACTTTCTGCACAAGAGGCACAGCTCAAGTTTTTTGCCCTGGCTCTTCGGCTGTGGGAGCAGAGGCCAACCGTTCGTGCTCTACTCCCTGGGATGCTGGGCAGCCCAGCACGGGTGCCAAAGAGGTTCCATTGTAATGGACTTTGAGTTGGGAAATCGAGGAGCGACAGCAATACGGATGGCACCGTTGCAAAGCTGACTTTCTGCAGAAGAGGCACAGCTCAAGTTTTTTGCCCTGGCTCTTCGGCTGTGGGAGCAGAGGCCAACCGTTCGTGCTCTACTGCCTGGGATGCTGGGCAGCCCAGCACGGGTGCCAAAGAGGTTCCATTGTAATGGACTTTGAGTTGGGAAATCGAAGAGCGACAGCAAAGCGGATGGCACCGTTGCAAAGCTGACTTTCTGCAGAAGAGGCACAGCTCAAGTTTTTTGCCCTGGCTCTTCGGCTGTGGGAGCAGAGGCCAACCGTTCGTGCTCTACTGCCTGGGATGCTGGGCAGCCCAGCACGGGTGCCAGAGAGGTTCCATTGTAATGGACTTTGAGTTGGGAAATGGAGGAGCGAAAGCAATGCGGATGGCACCGTTGCAAAGCTGACTTTCTGCAGAAGAGGCACAGCTCAAGTTTTTTGCCCTGGCTTATCGGCTGTGGGAGCAAAGGCCAACCGTTCGTGCTCTACTCCCTGGGATGCTGGGCAGCCCAGCACGGATGCCAAAGAGGTTCCATTGTAATGGACTTTGAGTTGGGAAATCGAGTAGCGACAGCAAAGCGGATGGCACCGTTCCACAGGTGACTTTCTGCAGAAGAGACACAGTTCAAGCTTTTTGCCCTGGCTCTTCGGCTGTGGGAGCAGAGGCCAACCGTTCGTGCTCTACTGCCTGGGATGCTGGGCAGCCCAGCACGGGTGCCAAAGAGGTTCCATTGTAAAGGACTTTGAGTTGGGAAATCGAAGAGCGACAGCAAAGCGGATGGCACTGTTGTAAAGGTGACTTTCTGCAGAAGAGGCACAGCTCAAGTTTTTTGCCCTGGCTCTTCGGCTGTGGGAGCAGAGGCCAACCGTTCGTGCTCTACTCCCTGGGATGCTGGGCAGCCCAGCACGGGTGCCAAAGAGGTTCCATTGTAATGGACTTTGAGTTGGGAAATCGAGGAGCGACAGCAATGCGGATGGCACAGTTGCAAAGCTGACTTTCTGCAGAAGAGGCACAGCTCAAGTTTTTTGCCCTGGCTCTTCGGCTGTGGGAGCAGAGGCCAACCGTTCGTGCTCTACTCCCTGGGATGCTGGGCAGCCCAGCACGGGTGCCAAAGAGGTTCCATTGTAATGGACTTTGAGTTGGGAAATCGAGGAGCGACAGCAATACGGATGGCACCGTTGCAAAGCTGACTTTCTGCAGAAGAGGCACAGCTCAAGTTTTTTGCCCTGGCTCTTCGGCTGTGGGAGCAGAGGCCAACCGTTCGTGCTCTACTGCCTGGGATGCTGGGCAGCCCAGCACGGGTGCCAAAGAGGTTCCATTGTAATGGACTTTGAGTTGGGAAATCGAAGAGCGACAGCAATGCGGATGGCACAGTTGCAAAGCTGACTTTCTGCAGAAGAGGCACAGCTCAAGTTTTTTGCCCTGGCTCTTCGGCTGTGGGAGCAGAGGCCAACCGTTCGTGCTCTACTGCCTGGGATGCTGGGCAGCCCAGCACGGGTGCCAAAGAGGTTCCATTGTAATGGACTTTGAGTTGGGAAATCGAGGAGCGACAGCAATACGGATGGCACCGTTGCAAAGCTGACTTTCTGCAGAAGAGGCACAGCTCAAGTTTTTTGCCCTGGCTCTTCGGCTGTGGGAGCAGAGGCCAACCGTTCGTGCTCTACTCCCTGGGATGCTGGGCAGCCCAGCACGGGTGCCAGAGAGGTTCCATTGTAATGGACTTTGAGTTGGGAAATGGAGGAGCGACAGCAAAGCGGATGGCACCGTTGCAAAGCTGACTTTCTGCAGAAGAGACACAGCTCAAGTTTTTTGCCCTGGCTCTTCGGCTGTGGGAGCAGAGGCCAACCGTTCGTGCTCTACTCCCTGGGATGCTGGGCAGCCCAGCACGGGTGCCAAAGAGGTTCCATTGTAATGGACTTTGAGTTGGGAAATCGAAGAGCAACAGCAAAGCGGATGGCACAGTTGCAAAGCTGACTTTCTGCAGAAGAGGCACAGCTCAAGTTTTTTGCCCTGGCT
This sequence comes from Psittacula echo, assembly GCF_963264785.1. Taxonomy (NCBI): domain Eukaryota; kingdom Metazoa; phylum Chordata; class Aves; order Psittaciformes; family Psittacidae; genus Psittacula; species Psittacula echo. Next base: position 242,590 of record NW_027664212.1, on the reverse strand, counting down.
CTTCGGCTGTGGGAGCAGAGGCCAACCCTTCGTGCTCTACTGCCTGGGATGCTGGGCAGCCCAGCACGGGTGCCAGAGAGGTTCCATTGTAATGGACTTTGAGTTGGGAAATGGAGGAGCGACAGCAATGCGGATGGCACCGTTGCAAAGCTGACTTTCTGCAGAAGAGGCACAGCTCAAGTTTTTTGCCCTGGCTTATCGGCTGTGGGAGCAAAGGCCAACCGTTCGTGCTCTACTCCCTGGGATGCTGGGCAGCCCAGCACGGATGCCAAAGAGGTTCCATTGTAATGGACTTTGAGTTGGGAAATGGAGTAGCGACAGCAAAGCGGATGGCACCGTTCCACAGGTGACTTTCTGCAGAAGAGACACAGCTCAAGCTTTTTGCCCTGGCTCTTCGGCTGTGGGAGCAGAGGCCAACCGTTCGTGCTCTACTGCCTGGGATGCTGGGCAGCCCAGCACGGGTGCCAAAGAGGTTCCATTGTAAAGGACTTTGAGTTGGGAAATCGAACAGCGACAGCAAAGCGGATGGCACTGTTGTAAAGGTGACTTTCTGCAGAAGAGGCACAGCTCAAGTTTTTTGCCCTGGCTCTTCGGCTGTGGGAGCAGAGGCCAACCGTTCGTGCTCTACTCCCTGGGATGCTGGGCAGCCCAGCACGGGTGCCAAAGAGGTTCCATTGTAATGGACTTTGAGTTGGGAAATCGAGGAGCGACAGCAATGCGGATGGCACAGTTGCAAAGCTGACTTTCTGCAGAAGAGGCACAGCTCAAGTTTTTTGCCCTGGCTCTTCGGCTGTGGGAGCAGAGGCCAACCGTTCGTGCTCTACTCCCTGGGATGCTGGGCAGCCCAGCACGGGTGCCAAAGAGGTTCCATTGTAATGGACTTTGAGTTGGGAAATCGAGGAGCGACAGCAATACGGATGGCACCGTTGCAAAGCTGACTTTCTGCAGAAGAGGCACAGCTCAAGTTTTTTGCCCTGGCTCTTCGGCTGTGGGAGCAGAGGCCAACCGTTCGTGCTCTACTGCCTGGGATGCTGGGCAGCCCAGCACGGGTGCCAGAGAGGTTCCATTGTAATGGACTTTGAGTTGGGAAATGGAGGAGCGACAGCAATGCGGATGGCACCGTTGCAAAGCTGACTTTCTGCAGAAGAGGCACAGCTCAAGTTTTTTGCCCTGGCTTATCGGCTGTGGGAGCAAAGGCCAACCGTTCGTGCTCTACTCCCTGGGATGCTGGGCAGCCCAGCACGGATGCCAAAGAGGTTCCATTGTAATGGACTTTGAGTTGGGAAATGGAGTAGCGACAGCAAAGCGGATGGCACCGTTCCACAGGTGACTTTCTGCAGAAGAGACACAGCTCAAGCTTTTTGCCCTGGCTCTTCGGCTGTGGGAGCAGAGGCCAACCGTTCGTGCTCTACTGCCTGGGATGCTGGGCAGCCCAGCACGGGTGCCAAAGAGGTTCCATTGTAAAGGACTTTGAGTTGGGAAATCGAAGAGCGACAGCAAAGCGGATGGCACTGTTGTAAAGGTGACTTTCTGCAGAAGAGGCACAGCTCAAGTTTTTTGCCCTGGCTCTTCGGCTGTGGGAGCAGAGGCCAACCGTTCGTGCTCTACTCCCTGGGATGCTGGGCAGCCCAGCACGGGTGCCAAAGAGGTTCCATTGTAATGGACTTTGAGTTGGGAAATCGAAGAGCGACAGCAATGCGGATGGCACAGTTGCAAAGCTGACTTTCTGCAGAAGAGGCACAGCTCAAGTTTTTTGCCCTGGCTCTTCGGCTGTGGGAGCAGAGGCCAACCATTCGTGCTCTACTCCCTGGGATGCTGGGCAGCCCAGCACGGGTGCCAAAGAGGTTCCATTGTAATGGACTTTGAGTTGGGAAATCGAGGAGCGACAGCAATACGGATGGCACCGTTGCAAAGCTGACTTTCTGCAGAAGAGGCACAGCTCAAGTTTTTTGCCCTGGCTCTTCGGCTGTGGGAGCAGAGGCCAACCGTTCGTGCTCTACTCCCTGGGATGCTGGGCAGCCCAGCACGGGTGCCAAAGAGGTTCCATTGTAATGGACTTTGAGTTGGGAAATCGAGGAGCGACAGCAATGCGGAGGGCACCATTGCACAGGTGACTTTCTGCAGAAGAGGCACAGCTCAAGTTTTTTGCCCTGGCTCTTCGGCTGTGGGAGCAGAGGCCAACCGTTCGTGCTCTACTCCCTGGGATGCTGGGCAGCCGAGCACGGGTGCCAAAGAGGTTCCATTGTAATGGACTTTGAGTTGGGAAATCGAGGAGCGACAGCAATGCGGAGGGCACCATTGCACAGGTGACTTTCTGCAGAAGAGGCACAGCTCAGGTTTTTTGCCCTGGCTCTTCGGCTGTGGGAGCAGAGGCCAACCGTTCGTGCTCTACTGCCTGGGATGCTGGGCAGCCCAGCACGGATGCCAAAGATGTTCCATTGTAATGGACTTTGAGTTGGGAAATGGAGGAGCGACAGCAAAGCGGATGGCACCGTTCCACAGGTGACTTTCTGCAGAAGAGACACAGCTCAAGTTTTTTGCCCTGGCTCTTCGGCTGTGGGAGCAGAGGCCAACCGTTCGTGCTCTACTCCCTGGGATGCTGGGCAGCCCAGCACGGGTGCCAAAGAGGTTCCATTGTAATGGACTTTGAGTTGGGAAATCGAAGAGCGACAGCAAAGCGGATGGCACTGTTGCAAAGGTGACTTTCTGCAGAAGAGGCACAGCTCAAGTTTTTTGCCCTGGCTCTTCGGCTGTGGGAGCAGAGGCCAACCGTTCGTGCTCTACTGCCTGGGATGCTGGGCAGCCCAGCACGGGTGCCAAAGAGGTTCCATTGTAATGGACTTTGAGTTGGGAAATCGAAGAGCGACAGCAATGCGGATGGCACCGTTGCAAAGCTGACTTTCTGCAGAAGAGGCACAGCTCAAGTTTTTTGCCCTGGCTCTTCGGCTGTGGGAGCAGAGGCCAACCGTTCGTGCTCTACTGCCTGGGATGCTGGGCAGCCCAGCACGGGTGCCAAAGAGGTTCCATTGTAATGGACTTTGAGTTGGGAAATCGAGGAGCGACAGCAATACGGATGGCACCGTTGCAAAGCTGACTTTCTGCAGAAGAGGCACAGCTCAAGTTTTTTGCCCTGGCTCTTCGGCTGTGGGAGCAGAGGCCAACCGTTCGTGCTCTACTCCCTGGGATGCTGGGCAGCCCAGCACGGGTGCCAGAGAGGTTCCATTGTAATGGACTTTGAGTTGGGAAATGGAGGAGCGACAGCAAAGCGGATGGCACCGTTGCAAAGCTGACTTTCTGCAGAAGAGACACAGCTCAAGTTTTTTGCCCTGGCTCTTCGGCTGTGGGAGCAGAGGCCAACCGTTCGTGCTCTACTCCCTGGGATGCTGGGCAGCCCAGCACGGGTGCCAAAGAGGTTCCATTGTAATGGACTTTGAGTTGGGAAATCGAAGAGCGACAGCAAAGCGGATGGCACCGTTGCAAAGCTGACTTTCTGCAGAAGAGGCACAGCTCAAGTTTTTTGCCCTGGCTCTTCGGCTGTGGGAGCAGAGGCCAACCGTTCGTGCTCTACTGCCTGGGATGCTGGGCAGCCCAGCACGGGTGCCAGAGAGGTTCCATTGTAATGGACTTTGAGTTGGGAAATGGAGGAGCGAAAGCAATGCGGATGGCACCGTTGCAAAGCTGACTTTCTGCAGAAGAGGCACAGCTCAAGTTTTTTGCCCTGGCTTATCGGCTGTGGGAGCAAAGGCCAACCGTTCGTGCTCTACTCCCTGGGATGCTGGGCAGCCCAGCACGGATGCCAAAGAGGTTCCATTGTAATGGACTTTGAGTTGGGAAATGGAGTAGCGACAGCAAAGCGGATGGCACCGTTCCACAGGTGACTTTCTGCAGAAGAGACACAGCTCAAGCTTTTTGCCCTGGCTCTTCGGCTGTGGGAGCAGAGGCCAACCGTTCGTGCTCTACTGCCTGGGATGCTGGGCAGCCCAGCACGGGTGCCAAAGAGGTTCCATTGTAAAGGACTTTGAGTTGGGAAATCGAAGAGCGACAGCAAAGCGGATGGCACTGTTGTAAAGGTGACTTTCTGCAGAAGAGGCACAGCTCAAGTTTTTTGCCCTGGCTCTTCGGCTGTGGGAGCAGAGGCCAACCGTTCGTGCTCTACTCCCTGGGATGCTGGGCAGCCCAGCACGGGTGCCAAAGAGGTTCCATTGTAATGGACTTTGAGTTGGGAAATCGAGGAGCGACAGCAATGCGGATGGCACAGTTGCAAAGCTGACTTTCTGCAGAAGAGGCACAGCTCAAGTTTTTTGCCCTGGCTCTTCGGCTGTGGGAGCAGAGGCCAACCGTTCGTGCTCTACTCCCTGGGATGCTGGGCAGCCCAGCACGGGTGCCAAAGAGGTTCCATTGTAATGGACTTTGAGTTGGGAAATCGAGGAGCGACAGCAATACGGATGGCACCGTTGCAAAGCTGACTTTCTGCAGAAGAGGCACAGCTCAAGTTTTTTGCCCTGGCTCTTCGGCTGTGGGAGCAGAGGCCAACCGTTCGTGCTCTACTGCCTGGGATGCTGGGCAGCCCAGCACGGGTGCCAAAGAGGTTCCATTGTAATGGACTTTGAGTTGGGAAATCGAAGAGCGACAGCAATGCGGATGGCACAGTTGCAAAGCTGACTTTCTGCAGAAGAGGCACAGCTCAAGTTTTTTGCCCTGGCTCTTCGGCTGTGGGAGCAGAGGCCAACCGTTCGTGCTCTACTGCCTGGGATGCTGGGCAGCCCAGCACGGGTGCCAAAGAGGTTCCATTGTAATGGACTTTGAGTTGGGAAATCGAGGAGCGACAGCAATACGGATGGCACCGTTGCAAAGCTGACTTTCTGCAGAAGAGGCACAGCTCAAGTTTTTTGCCCTGGCTCTTCGGCTGTGGGAGCAGAGGCCAACCGTTCGTGCTCTACTCCCTGGGATGCTGGGCAGCCCAGCACGGGTGCCAGAGAGGTTCCATTGTAATGGACTTTGAGTTGGGAAATGGAGGAGCGACAGCAAAGCGGATGGCACCGTTGCAAAGCTGACTTTCTGCAGAAGAGACACAGCTCAAGTTTTTTGCCCTGGCTCTTCGGCTGTGGGAGCAGAGGCCAACCGTTCGTGCTCTACTCCCTGGGATGCTGGGCAGCCCAGCACGGGTGCCAAAGAGGTTCCATTGTAATGGACTTTGAGTTGGGAAATCGAAGAGCAACAGCAAAGCGGATGGCACAGTTGCAAAGCTGACTTTCTGCAGAAGAGGCACAGCTCAAGTTTTTTGCCCTGGCTCTTCGGCTGTGGGAGCAGAGGCCAACCGTTCGTGCTCTACTGCCTGGGATGCTGGGCAGCCCAGCACGGGTGCCAGAGAGGTTCCATTGTAATGGACTTTGAGTTGGGAAATGGAGGAGCGACAGCAATGCGGATGGCACCGTTGCAAAGCTGACTTTCTGCAGAAGAGGCACAGCTCAAGTTTTTTGCCCTGGCTTATCGGCTGTGGGAGCAAAGGCCAACCGTTCGTGCTCTACTCCCTGGGATGCTGGGCAGCCCAGCACGGATGCCAAAGAGGTTCCATTGTAATGGACTTTGAGTTGGGAAATGGAGTAGCGACAGCAAAGCGGATGGCACCGTTCCACAGGTGACTTTCTGCAGAAGAGACACAGCTCAAGCTTTTTGCCCTGGCTCTTCGGCTGTGGGAGCAGAGGCCAACCGTTCGTGCTCTACTGCCTGGGATGCTGGGCAGCCCAGCACGGGTGCCAAAGAGGTTCCATTGTAAAGGACTTTGAGTTGGGAAATCGAAGAGCGACAGCAAAGCGGATGGCACTGTTGTAAAGGTGACTTTCTGCAGAAGAGGCACAGCTCAAGTTTTTTGCCCTGGCTCTTCGGCTGTGGGAGCAGAGGCCAACCGTTCGTGCTCTACTCCCTGGGATGCTGGGCAGCCCAGCACGGGTGCCAAAGAGGTTCCATTGTAATGGACTTTGAGTTGGGAAATCGAGGAGCGACAGCAATGCGGATGGCACAGTTGCAAAGCTGACTTTCTGCAGAAGAGGCACAGCTCAAGTTTTTTGCCCTGGCTCTTCGGCTGTGGGAGCAGAGGCCAACCGTTCGTGCTCTACTCCCTGGGATGCTGGGCAGCCCAGCACGGGTGCCAAAGAGGTTCCATTGTAATGGACTTTGAGTTGGGAAATCGAGGAGCGACAGCAATACGGATGGCACCGTTGCAAAGCTGACTTTCTGCAGAAGAGGCACAGCTCAAGTTTTTTGCCCTGGCTCTTCGGCTGTGGGAGCAGAGGCCAACCGTTCGTGCTCTACTGCCTGGGATGCTGGGCAGCCCAGCACGGGTGCCAGAGAGGTTCCATTGTAATGGACTTTGAGTTGGGAAATGGAGGAGCGACAGCAATGCGGATGGCACCGTTGCAAAGCTGACTTTCTGCAGAAGAGGCACAGCTCAAGTTTTTTGCCCTGGCTTATCGGCTGTGGGAGCAAAGGCCAACCGTTCGTGCTCTACTCCCTGGGATGCTGGGCAGCCCAGCACGGATGCCAAAGAGGTTCCATTGTAATGGACTTTGAGTTGGGAAATGGAGTAGCGACAGCAAAGCGGATGGCACCGTTCCACAGGTGAGTTTCTGCAGAAGAGACACAGCTCAAGCTTTTTGCCCTGGCTCTTCGGCTGTGGGAGCAGAGGCCAACCGTTCGTGCTCTACTGCCTGGGATGCTGGGCAGCCCAGCACGGGTGCCAAAGAGGTTCCATTGTAAAGGACTTTGAGTTGGGAAATCGAAGAGCGACAGCAAAGCGGATGGCACTGTTGTAAAGGTGACTTTCTGCAGAAGAGGCACAGCTCAAGTTTTTTGCCCTGGCTCTTCGGCTGTGGGAGCAGAGGCCAACCGTTCGTGCTCTACTCCCTGGGATGCTGGGCAGCCCAGCACGGGTGCCAGAGAGGTTCCATTGTAATGGACTTTGAGTTGGGAAATGGAGGAGCGACAGCAAAGCGGATGGCACCGTTGCAAAGCTGACTTTCTGCAGAAGAGACACAGCTCAAGTTTTTTGCCCTGGCTCTTCGGCTGTGGGAGCAGAGGCCAACCGTTCGTGCTCTACTCCCTGGGATGCTGGGCAGCCCAGCACGGGTGCCAAAGAGGTTCCATTGTAATGGACTTTGAGTTGGGAAATCGAAGAGCAACAGCAAAGCGGATGGCACAGTTGCAAAGCTGACTTTCTGCAGAAGAGGCACAGCTCAAGTTTTTTGCCCTGGCTCTTCGGCTGTGGGAGCAGAGGCCAACCGTTCGTGCTCTACTGCCTGGGATGCTGGGCAGCCCAGCACGGGTGCCAGAGAGGTTCCATTGTAATGGACTTTGAGTTGGGAAATGGAGGAGCGACAGCAATGCGGATGGCACCGTTGCAAAGCTGACTTTCTGCAGAAGAGGCACAGCTCAAGTTTTTTGCCCTGGCTTATCGGCTGTGGGAGCAAAGGCCAACCGTTCGTGCTCTACTCCCTGGGATGCTGGGCAGCCCAGCACGGATGCCAAAGAGGTTCCATTGTAATGGACTTTGAGTTGGGAAATGGAGTAGCGACAGCAAAGCGGATGGCACCGTTCCACAGGTGACTTTCTGCAGAAGAGACACAGCTCAAGCTTTTTGCCCTGGCTCTTCGGCTGTGGGAGCAGAGGCCAACCGTTCGTGCTCTACTGCCTGGGATGCTGGGCAGCCCAGCACGGGTGCCAAAGAGGTTCCATTGTAAAGGACTTTGAGTTGGGAAATCGAAGAGCGACAGCAAAGCGGATGGCACTGTTGTAAAGGTGACTTTCTGCAGAAGAGGCACAGCTCAAGTTTTTTGCCCTGGCTCTTCGGCTGTGGGAGCAGAGGCCAACCGTTCGTGCTCTACTCCCTGGGATGCTGGGCAGCCCAGCACGGGTGCCAAAGAGGTTCCATTGTAATGGACTTTGAGTTGGGAAATCGAGGAGCGACAGCAATGCGGATGGCACAGTTGCAAAGCTGACTTTCTGCAGAAGAGGCACAGCTCAAGTTTTTTGCCCTGGCTCTTCGGCTGTGGGAGCAGAGGCCAACCGTTCGTGCTCTACTCCCTGGGATGCTGGGCAGCCCAGCACGGGTGCCAAAGAGGTTCCATTGTAATGGACTTTGAGTTGGGAAATCGAGGAGCGACAGCAATACGGATGGCACCGTTGCAAAGCTGACTTTCTGCAGAAGAGGCACAGCTCAAGTTTTTTGCCCTGGCTCTTCGGCTGTGGGAGCAGAGGCCAACCGTTCGTGCTCTACTGCCTGGGATGCTGGGCAGCCCAGCACGGGTGCCAGAGAGGTTCCATTGTAATGGACTTTGAGTTGGGAAATGGAGGAGCGACAGCAATGCGGATGGCACCGTTGCAAAGCTGACTTTCTGCAGAAGAGGCACAGCTCAAGTTTTTTGCCCTGGCTTATCGGCTGTGGGAGCAAAGGCCAACCGTTCGTGCTCTACTCCCTGGGATGCTGGGCAGCCCAGCACGGATGCCAAAGAGGTTCCATTGTAATGGACTTTGAGTTGGGAAATGGAGTAGCGACAGCAAAGCGGATGGCACCGTTCCACAGGTGAGTTTCTGCAGAAGAGACACAGCTCAAGCTTTTTGCCCTGGCTCTTCGGCTGTGGGAGCAGAGGCCAACCGTTCGTGCTCTACTGCCTGGGATGCTGGGCAGCCCAGCACGGGTGCCAAAGAGGTTCCATTGTAAAGGACTTTGAGTTGGGAAATCGAAGAGCGACAGCAAAGCGGATGGCACTGTTGTAAAGGTGACTTTCTGCAGAAGAGGCACAGCTCAAGTTTTTTGCCCTGGCTCTTCGGCTGTGGGAGCAGAGGCCAACCGTTCGTGCTCTACTCCCTGGGATGCTGGGCAGCCCAGCACGGGTGCCAAAGAGGTTCCATTGTAATGGACTTTGAGTTGGGAAATCGAGGAGCGACAGCAATACGGATGGCACCGTTGCAAAGCTGACTTTCTGCAGAAGAGGCACAGCTCAAGTTTTTTGCCCTGGCTCTTCGGCTGTGGGAGCAGAGGCCAACCGTTCGTGCTCTACTGCCTGGGATGCTGGGCAGCCCAGCACGGGTGCCAAAGAGGTTCCATTGTAATGGACTTTGAGTTGGGAAATCGAAGAGCGACAGCAAAGCGGATGGCACTGTTGCAAAGGTGACTTTCTGCAGAAGAGGCACAGCTCAAGTTTTTTGCCCTGGCTCTTCGGCTGTGGGAGCAGAGGCCAACCGTTCGTGCTCTACTGCCTGGGATGCTGGGCAGCCCAGCACGGGTGCCAAAGAGGTTCCATTGTAATGGACTTTGAGTTGGGAAATCGAAGAGCGACAGCAATGCGGATGGCACAGTTGCAAAGCTGACTTTCTGCAGAAGAGGCACAGCTCAAGTTTTTTGCCCTGGCTCTTCGGCTGTGGGAGCAGAGGCCAACCGTTCGTGCTCTACTGCCTGGGATGCTGGGCAGCCCAGCACGGGTGCCAAAGATGTTCCATTGTAATGGACTTTGAGTTGGGAAATCGAGGAGCGACAGCAAAACGGATGGCACCGTTGCAAAGCTGACTTTCTGCACAAGAGGCACAGCTCAAGTTTTTTGCCCTGGCTCTTCGGCTGTGGGAGCAGAGGCCAACCGTTCGTGCTCTACTCCCTGGAATGCTGGGCAGCCCAGCACGGGTGCCAAAGAGGTTCCATTGTAATGGACTTTGAGTTGGGAAATCGAGGAGCGACAGCAATACGGATGGCACCGTTGCAAAGCTGACTTTCTGCAGAAGAGGCACAGCTCAAGTTTTTTGCCCTGGCTCTTTGGCTGTGGGAGCAGAGGCCAACCGTTCGTGCTCTACTCCCTGGGATGCTGGGCAGCCCAGCACGGGTGCCAAAGAGGTTCCATTGTAATGGACTTTGAGTTGGGAAATCGAAGAGCGACAGCAAAGCGGATGGCACCGTTGCAAAGCTGACTTTCTGCAGAAGAGGCACAGCTCAAGTTTTTTGCCCTGGCTCTTCGGCTGTGGGAGCAGAGGCCAACCGTTCGTGCTCTACTGCCTGGGATGCTGGGCAGCCCAGCACGGGTGCCAGAGAGGTTCCATTGTAATGGACTTTGAGTTGGGAAATGGAGGAGCGAAAGCAATGCGGATGGCACCGTTGCAAAGCTGACTTTCTGCAGAAGAGGCACAGCTCAAGTTTTTTGCCCTGGCTTATCGGCTGTGGGAGCAAAGGCCAACCGTTCGTGCTCTACTCCCTGGGATGCTGGGCAGCCCAGCACGGGTGCCAAAGAGGTTCCATTGTAATGGACTTTGAGTTGGGAAATGGAGTAGCGACAGCAAAGCGGATGGCACCGTTCCACAGGTGACTTTCTGCAGAAGAGACACAGCTCAAGCTTTTTGCCCTGGCTCTTCGGCTGTGGGAGCAGAGGCCAACCGTTCGTGCTCTACTGCCTGGGATGCTGGGCAGCCCAGCACGGGTGCCAAAGAGGTTCCATTGTAAAGGACTTTGAGTTGGGAAATCGAAGAGCGACAGCAAAGCGGATGGCACTGTTGTAAAGGTGACTTTCTGCAGAAGAGGCACAGCTCAAGTTTTTTGCCCTGGCTCTTCGGCTGTGGGAGCAGAGGCCAACCGTTCGTGCTCTACTCCCTGGGATGCTGGGCAGCCCAGCACGGGTGCCAAAGAGGTTCCATTGTAATGGACTTTGAGTTGGGAAATCGAGGAGCGACAGCAATGCGGATGGCACAGTTGCAAAGCTGACTTTCTGCAGAAGAGGCACAGCTCAAGTTTTTTGCCCTGGCTCTTCGGCTGTGGGAGCAGAGGCCAACCGTTCGTGCTCTACTCCCTGGGATGCTGGGCAGCCCAGCACGGGTGCCAAAGAGGTTCCATTGTAATGGACTTTGAGTTGGGAAATCGAGGAGCGACAGCAATACGGATGGCACCGTTGCAAAGCTGACTTTCTGCAGAAGAGGCACAGCTCAAGTTTTTTGCCCTGGCTCTTCGGCTGTGGGAGCAGAGGCCAACCGTTCGTGCTCTACTGCCTGGGATGCTGGGCAGCCCAGCACGGGTGCCAAAGAGGTTCCATTGTAATGGACTTTGAGTTGGGAAATCGAAGAGCGACAGCAATGCGGATGGCACAGTTGCAAAGCTGACTTTCTGCAGAAGAGGCACAGCTCAAGTTTTTTGCCCTGGCTCTTCGGCTGTGGGAGCAGAGGCCAACCGTTCGTGCTCTACTGCCTGGGATGCTGGGCAGCCCAGCACGGGTGCCAAAGAGGTTCCATTGTAATGGACTTTGAGTTGGGAAATCGAGGAGCGACAGCAATACGGATGGCACCGTTGCAAAGCTGACTTTCTGCAGAAGAGGCACAGCTCAAGTTTTTTGCCCTGGCTCTTCGGCTGTGGGAGCAGAGGCCAACCGTTCGTGCTCTACTCCCTGGGATGCTGGGCAGCCCAGCACGGGTGCCAGAGAGGTTCCATTGTAATGGACTTTGAGTTGGGAAATGGAGGAGCGACAGCAAAGCGGATGGCACCGTTGCAAAGCTGACTTTCTGCAGAAGAGACACAGCTCAAGTTTTTTGCCCTGGCTCTTCGGCTGTGGGAGCAGAGGCCAACCGTTCGTGCTCTACTCCCTGGGATGCTGGGCAGCCCAGCACGGGTGCCAAAGAGGTTCCATTGTAATGGACTTTGAGTTGGGAAATCGAAGAGCAACAGCAAAGCGGATGGCACAGTTGCAAAGCTGACTTTCTGCAGAAGAGGCACAGCTCAAGTTTTTTGCCCTGGCTCTTCGGCTGTGGGAGCAGAGGCCAACCGTTCGTGCTCTACTGCCTGGGATGCTGGGCAGCCCAGCACGGGTGCCAGAGAGGTTCCATTGTAATGGACTTTGAGTTGGGAAATGGAGGAGCGACAGCAATGCGGATGGCACCGTTGCAAAGCTGACTTTCTGCAGAAGAGGCACAGCTCAAGTTTTTTGCCCTGGCTTATCGGCTGTGGGAGCAAAGGCCAACCGTTCGTGCTCTACTCCCTGGGATGCTGGGCAGCCCAGCACGGATGCCAAAGAGGTTCCATTGTAATGGACTTTGAGTTGGGAAATGGAGTAGCGACAGCAAAGCGGATGGCACCGTTCCACAGGTGACTTTCTGCAGAAGAGACACAGCTCAAGCTTTTTGCCCTGGCTCTTCGGCTGTGGGAGCAGAGGCCAACCGTTCGTGCTCTACTGCCTGGGATGCTGGGCAGCCCAGCACGGGTGCCAAAGAGGTTCCATTGTAAAGGACTTTGAGTTGGGAAATCGAACAGCGACAGCAAAGCGGATGGCACTGTTGTAAAGGTGACTTTCTGCAGAAGAGGCACAGCTCAAGTTTTTTGCCCTGGCTCTTCGGCTGTGGGAGCAGAGGCCAACCGTTCGTGCTCTACTGCCTGGGATGCTGGGCAGCCCAGCACGGGTGCCAAAGAGGTTCCATTGTAATGGACTTTGAGTTGGGAAATCGAGGAGCGACAGCAATGCGGATGGCACAGTTGCAAAGCTGACTTTCTGCAGAAGAGGCACAGCTCAAGTTTTTTGCCCTGGCTCTTCGGCTGTGGGAGCAGAGGCCAACCGTTCGTGCTCTACTCCCTGGGATGCTGGGCAGCCCAGCACGGGTGCCAAAGAGGTTCCATTGTAATGGACTTTGAGTTGGGAAATCGAGGAGCGACAGCAATACGGATGGCACCGTTGCAAAGCTGACTTTCTGCAGAAGAGGCACAGCTCAAGTTTTTTGCCCTGGCTCTTCGGCTGTGGGAGCAGAGGCCAACCGTTCGTGCTCTACTCCCTGGGATGCTGGGCAGCCCAGCACGGGTGCCAGAGAGGTTCCATTGTAATGGACTTTGAGTTGGGAAATGGAGGAGCGACAGCAATGCGGATGGCACCGTTGCAAAGCTGACTTTCTGCAGAAGAGGCACAGCTCAAGTTTTTTGCCCTGGCTTATCGGCTGTGGGAGCAAAGGCCAACCGTTCGTGCTCTACTCCCTGGGATGCTGGGCAGCCCAGCACGGATGCCAAAGAGGTTCCATTGTAATGGACTTTGAGTTGGGAAATGGAGTAGCGACAGCAAAGCGGATGGCACCGTTCCACAGGTGACTTTCTGCAGAAGAGACACAGCTCAAGCTTTTTGCCCTGGCTCTTCGGCTGTGGGAGCAGAGGCCAACCGTTCGTGCTCTACTGCCTGGGATGCTGGGCAGCCCAGCACGGGTGCCAAAGAGGTTCCATTGTAAAGGACTTTGAGTTGGGAAATCGAAGAGCGACAGCAAAGCGGATGGCACTGTTTTAAAGGTGACTTTCTGCAGAAGAGGCACAGCTCAAGTTTTTTGCCCTGGCTCTTCGGCTGTGGGAGCAGAGGCCAACCGTTCGTGCTCTACTCCCTGGGATGCTGGGCAGCCCAGCACGGGTGCCAAAGAGGTTCCATTGTAATGGACTTTGAGTTGGGAAATCGAGGAGCGACAGCAATGCGGATGGCACAGTTGCAAAGCTGACTTTCTGCAGAAGAGGCACAGCTCAAGTTTTTTGCCCTGGCTCTTCGGCTGTGGGAGCAGAGGCCAACCGTTCGTGCTCTACTCCCTGGGATGCTGGGCAGCCCAGCACGGGTGCCAAAGAGGTTCCATTGTAATGGACTTTGAGTTGGGAAATCGAGGAGCGACAGCAATACGGATGGCACCGTTGCAAAGCTGACTTTCTGCAGAAGAGGCACAGCTCAAGTTTTTTGCCCTGGCTCTTCGGCTGTGGGAGCAGAGGCCAACCGTTCGTGCTCTACTGCCTGGGATGCTGGGCAGCCCAGCACGGGTGCCAAAGAGGTTCCATTGTAATGGACTTTGAGTTGGGAAATCGAAGAGCGACAGCAATGCGGATGGCACTGTTGCAAAGGTGACTTTCTGCAGAAGAGGCACAGCTCAAGTTTTTTGCCCTGGCTCTTCGGCTGTGGGAGCAGAGGCCAACCGTTCGTGCTCTACTCCCTGGGATGCTGGGCAGCCCAGCACGGGTGCCAAAGAGGTTCCATTGTAATGGACTTTGAGTTGGGAAATCGAGGAGCGACAGCAATGCGGATGGCACAGTTGCAAAGCTGACTTTCTGCAGAAGAGGCACAGCTCAAGTTTTTTGCCCTGGCTCTTCGGCTGTGGGAGCAGAGGCCAACCGTTCGTGCTCTACTGCCTGGGATGCTGGGCAGCCCAGCACGGGTGCCAAAGATGTTCCATTGTAATGGACTTTGAGTTGGGAAATCGAGGAGCGACAGCAATACGGATGGCACCGTTGCAAAGCTGACTTTCTGCACAAGAGGCACAGCTCCAGTTTTTTGCCCTGGCTCTTCGGCTGTGGGAGCAGAGGCCAACCGTTCGTGCTCTACTCCCTGGGATGCTGGGCAGCCCAGCACGGGTGCCAAAGAGGTTCCATTGTAATGGACTTTGAGTTGGGAAATCGAGGAGCGACAGCAATACGGATGGCACCGTTGCAAAGCTGACTTTCTGCAGAAGAGGCACAGCTCAAGTTTTTTGCCCTGGCTCTTCGGCTGTGGGAGCAGAGGCCAACCGTTCGTGCTCTACTCCCTGGGATGCTGGGCAGCCCAGCACGGGTGCCAAAGAGGTTCCATTGTAATGGACTTTGAGTTGGGAAATCGAAGAGCGACAGCAAAGCGGATGGCACTGTTGCAAAGGTGACTTTCTGCAGAAGAGGCACAGCTCAAGTTTTTTGCCCTGGCTCTTCGGCTGTGGGAGCAGAGGCCAACCGTTCGTGCTCTACTCCCTGGGATGCTGGGCAGCCCAGCACGGATGCCAAAGATGTTCCATTGTAATGGACTTTGAGTTGGGAAATCGAGGAGCGACAGCAAAGCGGATGGCACCGTTCCACAGGTGAGTTTCTGCAGAAGAGACACAGCTCAAGTTTTTTGCCCTGGCTCTTCGGCTGTGGGAGCAGAGGCCAACCGTTCGTGCTCTACTCCCTGGGATGCTGGGCAGCCCAGCACGGGTGCCAAAGAGGTTCCATTGTAATGGACTTTGAGTTGGGAAATCGAAGAGCGACAGCAAAGCGGATGGCACTGTTGCAAAGGTGACTTTCTGCAGAAGAGGCACAGCTCAAGTTTTTTGCCCTGGCTCTTCGGCTGTGGGAGCAGAGGCCAACCGTTCGTACTCTACTGCCTGGGATGCTGGGCAGCCCAGCACGGGTGCCAAAGAGGTTCCATTGTAATGGACTTTGAGTTGGGAAATCGAAGAGCGACAGCAATGCGGATGGCACAGTTGCAAAGCTGACTTTCTGCAGAAGAGGCACAGCTCAAGTTTTTTGCCCTGGCTCTTCGGCTGTGGGAGCAGAGGCCAACCGTTCGTGCTCTACTGCCTGGGATGCTGGGCAGCCCAGCACGGGTGCCAAAGAGGTATCATTTTAATGGACTTTGAGTTGGGAAATCGAGGAGCGACAGCAATACGGATGGCACCGTTGCAAAGCTGACTTTCTGCAGAAGAGGCACAGCTCAAGTTTTTTGCCCTGGCTCTTCGGCTGTGGGAGCAGAGGCCAACCGTTCGTGCTCTACTCCCTGGGATGCTGGGCAGCCCAGCACGGGTGCCAGAGAGGTTCCATTGTAATGGACTTTGAGTTGGGAAATGGAGGAGCGACAGCAAAGCGGATGGCACTGTTGCAAAGCTGACTTTCTGCAGAAGAGGCACAGCTCAAGTTTTTTGCCCTGGCTCTTCGGCTGTGGGAGCAGAGGCCAACCGTTCGTGCTCTACTCCCTGGGATGCTGGGCAGCCCAGCACGGGTGCCAAAGAGGTTCCATTGTAATGGACTTTGAGTTGGGAAATCGAGGAGCGACAGCAATACGGATGGCACCGTTGCAAAGCTGACTTTCTGCACAAGAGGCACAGCTCAAGTTTTTTGCCCTGGCTCTTCGGCTGTGGGAGCAGAGGCCAACCGTTCGTGCTCTACTCCCTGGGATGCTGGGCAGCCCAGCACGGGTGCCAAAGAGGTTCCATTGTAATGGACTTTGAGTTGGGAAATCGAGGAGCGACAGCAATGCGGAGGGCACCATTGCACAGGTGACTTTCTGCAGAAGAGGCACAGCTCAAGTTTTTTGCCCTGGCTCTTCGGCTGTGGGAGCAGAGGCCAACCGTTCGTGCTCTACTCCCTGGGATGCTGGGCAGCCGAGCACTGATGCCAAAGAGGTTCCATTGTAATGGACTTTGAGTTGGGAAATCGAGGAGCGACAGCAATGCGGAGGGCACCATTGCACAGGTGACTTTCTGCAGAAGAGGCACAGCTCAAGTTTTTTGCCCTGGCTCTTCGGCTGTGGGAGCAGAGGCCAACCGTTCGTGCTCTACTCCCTGGGATGCTGGGCAGCCCAGCACGGATGCCAAAGATGTTCCATTGTAATGGACTTTGAGTTGGGAAATGGAGGAGCGACAGCAAAGCGGATGGCACCGTTCCACAGGTGACTTTCTGCAGAAGAGACACAGCTCAAGTTTTTTGCCCTGGCTCTTCGGCTGTGGGAGCAGAGGCCAACCGTTCGTGCTCTACTGCCTGGGATGCTGGGCAGCCCAGCACGGGTGCCAAAGAGGTTCCATTGTAATGGACTTTGAGTTGGGAAATCGAAGAGCGACAGCAATGCGGATGGCACAGTTGCAAAGCTGACTTTCTGCAGAAGAGGCACAGCTCAAGTTTTTTGCCCTGGCTCTTCGGCTGTGGGAGCAGAGGCCAACCGTTCGTGCTCTACTGCCTGGGATGCTGGGCAGCCCAGCACGGGTGCCAAAGAGGTTCCATTGTAATGGACTTTGAGTTGGGAAATCGAAGAGCGACAGCAATACGGATGGCACAGTTGCAAAGCTGACTTTCTGCAGAAGAGGCACAGCTCAAGTTTTTTGCCCTGGCTCTTCGGCTGTGGGAGCAGAGGCCAACCGTTCGTGCTCTACTCCCTGGGATGCTGGGCAGCCCAGCACGGGTGCCAAAGAGGTTCCATTGTAATGGACTTTGAGTTGGGAAATCGAGGAGCAACAGCAATGCGGAGGGCACCATTGCACAGGTGACTTTCTGCAGAAGAGGCACAGCTCAAGTTTTTTGCCCTGGCTCTTCGGCTGTGGGAGCAGAGGCCAACCGTTCGTGCTCTACTCCCTGGGATGCTGGGCAGCCCAGCACGGGTGCCAAAGAGGTTCCATTGTAATGGACTTTGAGTTGGGAAATCGAGGAGCGACAGCAATGCGGAGGGCACCATTGCACAGGTGACTTTCTGCAGAAGAGGCACAGCTCAAGTTTTTTGCCCTGGCTCTTCGGCTGTGGGAGCAGAGGCCAACCGTTCGTGCTCTACTCCCTGGGATGCTGGGCAGCCCAGCACGGATGCCAAAGATGTTCCATTGTAATGGACTTTGAGTTGGGAAATCGAGGAGCGACAGCAAAGCGGATGGCACCGTTCCACAGGTGAGTTTCTGCAGAAGAGACACAGCTCAAGTTTTTTGCCCTGGCTCTTCGGCTGTGGGAGCAGAGGCCAACCGTTCGTGCTCTACTCCCTGGGATGCTGGGCAGCCCAGCACGGGTGCCAAAGAGGTTCCATTGTAATGGACTTTGAGTTGGGAAATCGAAGAGCGACAGCAAAGCGGATGGCACTGTTGCAAAGGTGACTTTCTGCAGAAGAGGCACAGCTCAAGTTTTTTGCCCTGGCTCTTCGGCTGTGGGAGCAGAGGCCAACCGTTCGTACTCTACTGCCTGGGATGCTGGGCAGCCCAGCACGGGTGCCAAAGAGGTTCCATTGTAATGGACTTTGAGTTGGGAAATCGAAGAGCGACAGCAATGCGGATGGCACAGTTGCAAAGCTGACTTTCTGCAGAAGAGGCACAGCTCAAGTTTTTTGCCCTGGCTCTTCGGCTGTGGGAGCAGAGACCAACCGTTCGTGCTCAACTCCCTGGGATGCTGGGCAGCCCAGCACGGGTGCCAAAGAGGTATCATTGTAATGGACTTTGAGTTGGGAAATCGAGGAGCGACAGCAATACGGATGGCACCGTTGCAAAGCTGACTTTCTGCAGAAGAGGCACAGCTCAAGTTTTTTGCCCTGGCTCTTCGGCTGTGGGAGCAGAGGCCAACCGTTCGTGCTCTACTCCCTGGGATGCTGGGCAGCCCAGCACGGGTGCCAGAGAGGTTCCATTGTAATGGACTTTGAGTTGGGAAATGGAGGAGCGACAGCAATGCGGATGGCAGCGTTGCAAAGCTGACTTTCTGCAGAAGAGGCACAGCTCAAGTTTTTTGCCCTGGCTCTTCGGCTGTGGGAGCAGAGGCCAACCGTTCGTGCTCTACTCCCTGGGATGCTGGGCAGCCCAGCACGGGTGCCAAAGAGTTTCCATTGTAATGGACTTTGAGTTGGGAAATCGAGGAGCGACAGCAATGCGGATGGCACCGTTGCAAAGCTGACTTTCTGCAGAAGAGGCACAGCTCAAGTTTTTTGCCCTGGCTTATCGGCTGTGGGAGCAAAGGCCAACCGTTCGTGCTCTACTCCCTGGGATGCTGGGCAGCCCAGCACGGATGCCAAAGAGGTTCCATTGTAATGGACTTTGAGTTGGGAAATGGAGGAGCGACAGCAAAGCGGATGGCACCGTTCCACAGGTGACTTTCTGCAGAAGAGACACAGCTCAAGCTTTTTGCCCTGGCTCTTCGGCTGTGGGAGCAGAGGCCAACCGTTCGTGCTCTACTGCCTGGGATGCTGGGCAGCCCAGCACGGGTGCCAAAGAGGTTCCATTGTAAAGGACTTTGAGTTGGGAAATCGAAGAGCGACAGCAAAGCGGATGGCACTGTTGTAAAGGTGACTTTCTGCAGAAGAGGCACAGCTCAAGTTTTTTGCCCTGGCTCTTCGGCTGTGGGAGCAGAGGCCAACCGTTCGTGCTCTACTCCCTGGGATGCTGGGCAGCCCAGCACGGGTGCCAAAGAGGTTCCATTGTAATGGACTTTGAGTTGGGAAATCGAGGAGCGACAGCAATGCGGATGGCACAGTTGCAAAGCTGACTTTCTGCAGAAGAGGCACAGCTCAAGTTTTTTGCCCTGGCTCTTCGGCTGTGGGAGCAGAGGCCAACCGTTCGTGCTCTACTGCCTGGGATGCTGGGCAGCCCAGCACGGGTGCCAAAGAGGTTCCATTGTAATGGACTTTGAGTTGGGAAATCGAGGAGCGACAGCAATACGGATGGCACCGTTGCAAAGCTGACTTTCTGCACAAGAGGCACAGCTCAAATTTTTTGCCCTGGCTCTTCGGCTGTGGGAGCAGAGGCCAACCGTTCGTGCTCTACTCCCTGGGATGCTGGGCAGCCCAGCACGGGTGCCAAAGAGGTTCCATTGTAATGGACTTTGAGTTGGGAAATCGAGGAGCGACAGCAATGCGGAGGGCACCATTGCACAGCTGACTTTCTGCAGAAGAGGCACAGCTCAAGTTTTTTGCCCTGGCTCTTCGGCTGTGGGAGCAGAGGCCAACCGTTCGTGCTCTACTCCCTGGGATGCTGGGCAGCCGAGCACGGGTGCCAAAGAGGTTCCATTGTAATGGACTTTGAGTTGGGAAATGGAGGAGCGACAGCAATGCGGATGGCACAGTTGCAAAGCTGACTTTCTGCAGAAGAGGCACAGCTCAAGTTTTTTGCCCTGGCTCTTCGGCTGTGGGAGCAGAGGCCAACCGTTCGTGCTCTACTCCCTGGGATGCTGGGCAGCCCAGCACGGATGCCAAAGATGTTCCATTGTAATGGACTTTGAGTTGGGAAATGGAGGAGCAACAGCAAAGCGGATGGCACCGTTCCACAGGTGACTTTCTGCAGAAGAGACACAGCTCAAGTTTTTTGCCCTGGCTCTTCGGCTGTGGGAGCAGAGGCCAACCGTTCGTGCTCTACTGCCTGGGATGCTGGGCAGCCCAGCACGGGTGCCAAAGAGGTTCCATTGTAATGGACTTTGAGTTGGGAAATCGAGGAGCGACAGCAAAGCGGATGGCACTGTTGCAAAGGTGACTTTCTGCAGAAGAGGCACAGCTCAAGTTTTTTGCCCTGGCTCTTCGGCTGTGGGAGCAGAGGCCAACCGTTCGTGCTCTACTGCCTGGGATGCTGGGCAGCCCAGCACGGGTGCCAAAGAGGTTCCATTGTAATGGACTTTGAGTTGGGAAATCGAAGAGCGACAGCAATGCGGATGGCACAGTTGCAAAGCTGACTTTCTGCAGAAGAGGCACAGCTCAAGTTTTTTGCCCTGGCTCTTCGGCTGTGGGAGCAGAGGCCAACCGTTCGTGCTCTACTGCCTGGGATGCTGGGCAGCCCAGCACGGGTGCCAAAGAGGTTCCATTGTAATGGACTTTGAGTTGGGAAATCGAGGAGCGACAGCAAAGCGGATGGCACTGTTGCAAAGGTGACTTTCTGCAGAAGAGGCACAGCTCAAGTTTTTTGCCCTGACTCTTCGGCTGTGGGAGCAGAGGCCAACCGTTCGTGCTCTACTGCCTGGGATGCTGGGCAGCCCAGCACGGGTGCCAAAGAGGTTCCATTGTAATGGACTTTGAGTTGGGAAATCGAAGAGCGACAGCAATGCGGATGGCACAGTTGCAAAGCTGACTTTCTGCAGAAGAGGCACAGCTCAAGTTTTTTGCCCTGGCTCTTCGGCTGTGGGAGCAGAGGCAAACCATTCGTGCTCTACTCCCTGGGATGCTGGGCAGCCCAGCACGGGTGCCAAAGAGGTTCCATTGTAATGGACTTTGAGTTGGGAAATCGAGGAGCGACAGCAATACGGATGGCACCGTTGCAAAGCTGACTTTCTGCAGAAGAGGCACAGCTAAAGTTTTTTGCCCTGGCTCTTCGGCTGTGGGAGCAGAGGCCAACCGTTCGTGCTCTACTCCCTGGGATGCTGGGCAGCCCAGCACGGGTGCCAAAGAGGTTCCATTGTAATGGACTTTGAGTTGGGAAATCGAAGAGCGACAGCAAAGCGGATGGCACTGTTGCAAAGGTGACTTTCTGCAGAAGAGGCACAGCTCAAGTTTTTTGCCCTGGCTCTTCGGCTGTGGGAGCAGAGGCCAACCGTTCGTGCTCTACTGCCTGGGATGCTGGGCAGCCCAGCACGGGTGCCAAAGAGGTTCCATTGTAATGGACTTTGAGTTGGGAAATCGAAGAGCGACAGCAATGCGGATGGCACAGTTGCAAAGCTGACTTTCTGCAGAAGAGGCACAGCTCAAGTTTTTTGCCCTGGCTCTTCGGCTGTGGGAGCAGAGGCCAACCGTTCGTGCTCTACTGCCTGGGATGCTGGGCAGCCCAGCACGGGTGCCAAAGAGGTTCCATTGTAATGGACTTTGAGTTGGGAAATCGAGGAGCGACAGCAATACGGATGGCACCGTTGCAAAGCTGACTTTCTGCAGAAGAGGCACAGCTCAAGTTTTTTGCCCTGGCTCTTCGGCTGTGGGAGCAGAGGCCAACCGTTCGTGCTCTACTCCCTGGGATGCTGGGCAGCCCAGCACGGGTGCCAGAGAGGTTCCATTGTAATGGACTTTGAGTTGGGAAATGGAGGAGCGACAGCAAAGCGGATGGCACCGTTGCAAAGCTGACTTTCTGCAGAAGAGGCACAGCTCAAGTTTTTTGCCCTGGCTCTTCGGCTGTGGGAGCAGAGGCCAACCGTTCGTGCTCTACTCCCTGGGATGCTGGGCAGCCCAGCACGGGTGCCAAAGAGGTTCCATTGTAATGGACTTTGAGTTGGGAAATCGAGGAGCGACAGCAATACGGATGGCACCGTTGCAAAGCTGACTTTCTGCAGAAGAGGCACAGCTCAAGTTTTTTGCCCTGGCTCTTCGGCTGTGGGAGCAGAGGCCAACCGTTCGTGCTCTACTCCCTGGGATGCTGGGCAGCCCAGCACGGGTGCCAAAGAGGTTCCATTGTAATGGACTTTGAGTTGGGAAATCGAGGAGCGACAGCAATGCGGATGGCACCGTTGCAAAGCTGACTTTCTGCAGAAGAGGCACAGCTCAAGTTTTTTGCCCTGGCTTATCGGCTGTGGGAGCAAAGGCCAACCGTTCGTGCTCTACTCCCTGGGATGCTGGGCAGCCCAGCACGGATGCCAAAGAGGTTCCATTGTAATGGACTTTGAGTTGGGAAATGGAGGAGCGACAGCAAAGCGGATGGCACCGTTCCACAGGTGACTTTCTGCAGAAGAGACACAGCTCAAGCTTTTTGCCCTGGCTCTTCGGCTGTGGGAGCAGAGGCCAACCGTTCGTGCTCTACTCCCTGGGATGCTGGGCAGCCCAGCACGGGTGCCAAAGAGGTTCCATTGTAAAGGACTTTGAGTTGGGAAATCGAAGAGCGACAGCAAAGCGGATGGCACTGTTGTAAAGGTGACTTTCTGCAGAAGAGGCACAGCTCAAGTTTTTTGCCCTGGCTCTTCGGCTGTGGGAGCAGAGGCCAACCGTTCGTGCTCTACTCCCTGGGATGCTGGGCAGCCCAGCACGGGTGCCAAAGAGGTTCCATTGTAATGGACTTTGAGTTGGGAAATCGGGGAGCGACAGCAATGCGGATGGCACAGTTGCAAAGCTGACTTTCTGCAGAAGAGGCACAGCTCAAGTTTTTTGCCCTGGCTCTTCGGCTGTGGGAGCAGAGGCCAACCGTTCGTGCTCTACTCCCTGGGATGCTGGGCAGCCCAGCACGGGTGCCAAAGAGGTTCCATTGTAATGGACTTTGAGTTGGGAAATCGAGGAGCGACAGCAATACGGATGGCACCGTTGCAAAGCTGACTTTCTGCAGAAGAGGCACAGCTCAAGTTTTTTGCCCTGGCTCTTCGGCTGTGGGAGCAGAGGCCAACCGTTCGTGCTCTACTCCCTGGGATGCTGGGCAGCCCAGCACGGGTGCCAAAGAGGTTCCATTGTAATGGACTTTGAGTTGGGAAATCGAGGAGCGACAGCAATGCGGAGGGCACCATTGCACAGGTGACTTTCTGCAGAAGAGGCTCAGCTCAAGTTTTTTGCCCTGGCTCTTCGGCTGTGGGAGCACAGGCCAACCGTTCGTGCTCTACTCCCTGGGATGCTGGGCAGCCGAGCACGGGTGCCAAAGAGGTTCCATTGTAATGGACTTTGAGTTGGGAAATCGAGGAGCGACAGCAATGCGAAGGGCACCATTGCACAGCTGACTTTCTGCAGAAGAGGCACAGCTCAAGTTTTTTGCCCTGGCTCTTCGGCTGTGGGAGCAGAGGCCAACCGTTCGTGCTCTACTCCCTGGGATGCTGGGCAGCCCAGCACGGATGCCAAAGATGTTCCATTGTAATGGACTTTGAGTTGGGAAATGGAGGAGCGACAGCAAAGCGGATGGCACCGTTCCACAGGTGACTTTCTGCAGAAGAGACACAGCTCAAGTTTTTTGCCCTGGCTCTTCGGCTGTGGGAGCAGAGGCCAACCGTTCGTGCTCTACTCCCTGGGATGCTGGGCAGCCCAGCACGGGTGCCAAAGAGGTTCCATTGTAATGGACTTTGAGTTGGGAAATCGAGGAGCGACAGCAATACGGATGGCACCGTTGCAAAGCTGACTTTCTGCAGAAGAGGCACAGCTCAAGTTTTTTGCCCTGGCTCTTCGGCTGTGGGAGCAGAGGCCAACCGTTCGTGCTCTACTCCCTGGGATGCTGGGCAGCCCAGCACGGGTGCCAAAGAGGTTCCATTGTAATGGACTTTGAGTTGGGAAATGGAGGAGCGACAGCAAAGCGGATGGCACCGTTGCAAAGCTGACTTTCTGCAGAAGAGGCACAGCTCAAGTTTTTTGCCCTGGCTCTTCGGCTGTGGGAGCAGAGGCCAACCGTTCGTGCTGTACTGCCTGGGATGCTGGGCAGCCCAGCACGGGTGCCAGAGAGGTTCCATTGTAATGGACTTTGAGTTGGGAAATCGAAGAGCGACAGCAAAGCGGATGGCACTGTTGTAAAGGTGACTTTCTGCAGAAGAGGCACAGCTCAAGTTTTTTGCCCTGGCTCTTCGGCTGTGGGAGCAGAGGCCAACCGTTCGTGCTCTACTGCCTGGGATGCTGGGCAGCCCAGCACGGGTGCCAAAGAGGTTCCATTGTAATGGACTTTGAGTTGGGAAATGGAGGAGCGACAGCAATGCGGATGGCACCATTGCAAAGCTGACTTTCTGCAGAAGAGGCATAGCTCAAGTTTTTTGCCCTGGCTCTTCGGCTGTGGGAGCAGAGGCCAACCGTTCGTGCTCTACTCCCTGGGATGCTGGGCAGCCCAGCACGGGTGCCAAAGAGGTTCCATTGTAATGGACTTTGAGTTGGGAAATCGAAAAGCGACAGCAAAGCGGATGGCACTGTTGCAAAGGTGACTTTCTGCAGAAGAGGCACAGCTCAAGTTTTTTGCCCTGGCTCTTCGGCTGTGGGAGCAGAGGCCAACCGTTCGTGCTCTACTCCCTGGGATGCTGGGCAGCCCAGCACGGGTGCCAAAGAGGTTCCATTGTAATGGAATTTGAGTTGGGAAATCGAGGAGCGACAGCAATACGGATGGCACCGTTGCAAAGCTGACTTTCTGCAGAAGAGGCACAGCTCAAGTTTTTTGCCCTGGCTCTTCGGCTGTGGGAGCAGAGGCCAACCGTTCGTGCTGTACTGCCTGGGATGCTGGGCAGCCCAGCACGGGTGCCAGAGAGGTTCCATTGTAATGGACTTTGAGTTGGGAAATCGAAGAGCGACAGCAAAGCGGATGGCACTGTTGTAAAGGTGACTTTCTGCAGAAGAGGCACAGCTCAAGTTTTTTGCCCTGGCTCTTCGGCTGTGGGAGCAGAGGCCAACCGTTCGTGCTCTACTGCCTGGGATGCTGGGCAGCCCAGCACGGGTGCCAAAGAGGTTCCATTGTAATGGACTTTGAGTTGGGAAATCGAGGAGCGACAGCAATGCGGATGGCACCATTGCAAAGCTGACTTTCTGCAGAAGAGGCATAGCTCAAGTTTTTTGCCCTGGCTCTTCGGCTGTGGGAGCAGAGGCCAACCGTTCGTGCTCTACTCCCTGGGATGCTGGGCAGCCCAGCACGGGTGCCAAAGAGGTTCCATTGTAATGGACTTTGAGTTGGGAAATCGAAAAGCGACAGCAAAGCGGATGGCACTGTTGCAAAGGTGACTTTCTGCAGAAGAGGCACAGCTCAAGTTTTTTGCCCTGGCTCTTCGGCTGTGGGAGCAGAGGCCAACCGTTCGTGCTCTACTCCCTGGGATGCTGGGCAGCCCAGCACGGGTGCCAAAGAGGTTCCATTGTAATGGAATTTGAGTTGGGAAATCGAGGAGCGACAGCAATACGGATGGCACCGTTGCAAAGCTGACTTTCTGCAGAAGAGGCACAGCTCAAGTTTTTTGCCCTGGCTCTTCGGCTGTGGGAGCAGAGGCCAACCGTTCGTGCTGTACTGCCTGGGATGCTGGGCAGCCCAGCACGGGTGCCAGAGAGGTTCCATTGTAATGGACTTTGAGTTGGGAAATCGAAGAGCGACAGCAAAGCGGATGGCACTGTTGTAAAGGTGACTTTCTGCAGAAGAGGCACAGCTCAAGTTTTTTGCCCTGGCTCTTCGGCTGTGGGAGCAGAGGCCAACCGTTCGTGCTCTACTGCCTGGGATGCTGGGCAGCCGAGCACGGGTGCCAAAGAGGTTCCATTGTAATGGACTTTGAGTTGGGAAATGGAGGAGCGACAGCAATGCGGAGGGCACCATTGCACAGGTGACTTTCTGCAGAAGAGGCACAGCTCAAGTTTTTTGCCCTGGCTCTTCGGCTGTGGGAGCAGAGGCCAACCGTTCGTGCTCTACTCCCTGGGATGCTGGGCAGCCCAGCACGGGTGCCAGAGAGGTTCCATTGTAATGGACTTTGAGTTGGGAAATGGAGGAGCGACAGCAAAGCGGATGGCACCGTTGCAAAGCTGACTTTCTGCAGAAGAGGCACAGCTCAAGTTTTTTGCCCTGGCTCTTCGGCTGTGGGAGCAGAGGCCAACCGTTCGTGCTCTACTGCCTGGGATGCTGGGCAGCCCAGCACGGGTGCCAAAGAGGTTCCATTGTAATGGACTTTGAGTTGGGAAATCGAGGAGCGACAGCAATACGGATGGCACCGTTGCAAAGGTGAGTTTCTGCAGAAGAGGCACAGCTCAAGTTTTTTGCCCTGGCTCTTCGGCTGTGGGAGCAGAGGCCAACCGTTCGTGCTCTACTGCCTGGGATGCTGGGCAGCCCAGCACGGGTGCCAAAGAGGTTCCATTGTAATGGACTTTGAGTTGGGAAATCGAGGAGCGACAGCAATGCGGAGGGCACCATTGCACAGGTGACTTTCTGCAGAAGAGGCACAGCTCAAGTTTTTTGCCCTGGCTCTTCGGCTGTGGGAGCAGAGGCCAACCGTTCGTGCTCTACTCCCTGGGATGCTGGGCAGCCCAGCACGGGTGCCAAAGAGGTTCCATTGTAATGGACTTTGAGTTGGGAAATCGAGGAGCGACAGCAATGCGGATGGCACCGTTGCACAGGTGACTTTCTGCAGAAGAGGCACAGCTCAAGTTTTTTGCCCTGGCTCTTCGGCTGTGGGAGCAGAGGCCAACCGTTCGTGCTCTACTCCCTGGGATGCTGGGCAGCCCAGCACGGATGCCAAAGATGTTCCATTGTAATGGACTTTGAGTTGGGAAATCGAGGAGCGACAGCAAAGCGGATGGCACCGTTGCAAAGCTGACTTTCTGCAGAAGAGACACAGCTCAAGCTTTTTGCCCTGGCTCTTCGGCTGTGGGAGCAGAGGCCAACCGTTCGTGCTCTACTGCCTGGGATGCTGGGCAGCCCAGCACGGGTGCCAAAGAGGTTCCATTGTAATGGACTTTGAGTTGGGAAATGGAGGAGCGACAGTAATGCGGAGGGCACCGTTGCAAAGCTGACTTTCTGCAGAAGAGGCACAGCTCAAGTTTTTTGCCCTGGCTCTTCGGCTGTGGGAGCAGAGGCCAACCGTTCGTGCTCTACTGCCTGGGATGCTGGGCTGCCCAGCACGGGTGCCAAAGAGGTTCCATTGTAATGGACTTTGAGTTGGGAAATCGAGGAGCGACAGCAATGCGGAGGGCACCATTGCACAGGTGACTTTCTGCAGAAGAGGCACAGCTCAAGTTTTTTGCCCTGGCTCTTCGGCTGTGGGAGCAGAGGCCAACCGTTCGTGCTCTACTCCCTGGGATGCTGGGCAGCCCAGCACGGGTGCCAGAGAGGTTCCATTGTAATGGACTTTGAGTTGGGAAATGGAGGAGCGACAGCAAAGCGGATGGCACCGTTGCAAAGCTGACTTTCAGCAGAAGAGGCACAGCTCAAGTTTTTTGCCCTGGCTCTTCGGCTGTGGGAGCAGAGGCCAACCGTTCGTGCTCTACTCCCTGGGATGCTGGGCAGCCCAGCACGGGTGCCAAAGAGGTTCCATTGTAATGGACTTTGAGTTGGGAAATCGAGGAGCGACAGCAAAGCGGATGGCACCGTTGCAAAGCTGACTTTCTGCAGAAGAGACACAGCTCAAGTTTTTTGCCCTGGCTCTTCGGCTGTAGGAGCAGAGGCCAACCGTTCGTGCTCTACTGCCTGGGATGCTGGGCAGCCCAGCACGGGTGCCAGAGAGGTTCCATTGTAATGGACTTTGAGTTGGGAAATCGAGGAGCGACAGCAATGCGGATGGCACCGTTGCAAAGCTGACTTTCTGCAGAAGAGGCACAGCTCAAGTTTTTTGCCCTGGCTCTTCGGCTGTGGGAGCAGAGGCCAACCGTTCGTGCTCTACTGCCTGGGATGCTGGGCAGCCCAGCACGGGTGCCAAAGAGGTTCCATTGTAATGGACTTTGAGTTGGGAAATCGAGGAGCGACAGCAATGCGGATGGCACCGTTGCACAGGTGACTTTCTGCAGAAGAGGCACAGCTCAAGCTTTTTGCCCTGGCTTATCGGCTGTGGGAGCAAAGGCCAACCGTTCGTGCTCTACTCCCTGGGATGCTGGGCAGCCCAGCACGGATGCCAAAGATGTTCTATTGAAATGGACTTTGAGTTGGGAAATCGAGGAGCGACAGCAAAGCGGATGGCACCGTTGCAAAGCTGACTTTCTGCAGAAGAGACACAGCTCAAGCTTTTTGCCCTGGCTGTTCGGCTGTGGGAGCAGAGGCCAACCGTTCGTGCTCTACTGCCTGGGATGCTGGGCAGCCGAGCACGGGTGCCAAAGACGTTCCATTGTAATGGACTTTGAGTTGGGAAATCGAGGAGCGACAGCAAAGCGGATGGCACTGTTCCAAAGGTGAGTTTCTGCAGAAGAGGCACAGCACAAGTTTTTTGCCCTGGCTCTTCGGCTGTGGGAGCAGAGGCCAACCGTTCGTGCTCTACTCCCTGGGATGCTGGGCAGCCCAGCACGGGTGCCAAAGAGGTTCCATTGTAATGGACTTTGAGTTGGCAAATGGAGGAGCGACAGCAAAGCGGATGGCACCGTTGCAAAGCTGACTTTCTGCAGAAGAGACACAGCTCAAGTTTTTTGCCCTGGCTCTTCGGCTGTGGGAGCAGAGGCCAACCGTTCGTGCTCTACTCCCTGGGATGCTGGGCAGCCCAGCACGGATGCCAAAGAGGTTCCATTGTAATGGACTTTGAGTTGGGAAGTGGAGGAGCGACAGCAAAGCGGATGGCACCGTTGCAAAGCTGACTTTCTGCAGAAGAGGCACAGCTCAAGCTTTTTGCCCTGGCTCTTCGGCTGTGGGAGCAGAGGCCAACCGTTCGTGCTCTACTCCATGGGATGCTGGGCAGCCCAGCACGGGTGCCAAAGAGGTTCCATTGTAATGGACTTTGAGTTGGGAAATCGAGGAGTGATAGCAATGCGGATGGCACCGTTGCAAAGCTGACTTTCTGCAGAAGAGACATAGCTCAAGCTTTTTGCCCTGGCTCTTCGGCTGTGGGAGCACAGGCCAACCGTTCGTGCTCTACTCCCTGGGATGCTGGGCAGCCCAGCACAGGTGCCAAAGAGGTTCCATTGTAATGGACTTTGAGTTGGGAAATCGAGAAGTGACAGCAATGCGGATGGCACAGTTGCACAGGTCACTTTCTGCAGAAGAGACACAGCTCAAGTTTTTTGCCCTGGCTCTTCGGCTGTGGGAGCAGAGGCCAACCGTTCGTGCTCTACTCCCTGGGATGCTGGGCAGCCCAGCACGGGTGCCAAAGAGGTTCCATTGTAATGGACTTTGAGTTGGGAAATCGAAGAGCGACAGCAAAGCGGATGGCACCGTTGCAAAGCTGACTTTCTGCAGAAGAGGCATAGCTCAAGTTTTTTGCCCTGGCTCTTCGGCTGTGGGAGCAGAGGCCAACCGTTCGTTCTCTACTGCCTGGGATGCTGGGCAGCCCAGCACGGGTGCCAAAGAGGTTCCATTGTAATGGACTTTGAGTTGGCAAATGGAGGAGCGACAGCAAAGCGGATGGCACCGTTGCAAAGCTGACTTTCTGCAGAAGAGGCACAGCTCAAGCTTTTTGCCCTGGCTCTTCGTCTGTGGGAGAAGAGGCCAACCGTTCGTGCTCTACTCCCTGGGATGCTGGGCAGCCCAGCACGGATGCCAAAGATGTTCCATTGTAATGGACTTTGAGTTGGGAAATCGAGGAGCGACAGCAAAGCGGATGGCACCGTTCCACAGGTGACTTTCTGCAGAAGAGGCACAGCTCCAGTTTTTTGCCCTGGCTCTTCGGCTGTGGGAGCAGAGGCCAACCGTTCGTGCTCTACTGCCTAGGATGCTGGGCAGCCGAGCACGGGTGCCAGAGAGGTTCCATTGTAATGGACTTTGAGTTGGGAAATGGAGGAGCGACAGCAAAGCGGATGGCACCGTTGCAAAGGTGACATTCTGCAGAAGAGACACAGCTCAAGCTTTTTGCCCTGGCTCTTCGGCTGTGGGAGCAGAGGCCAACCGTTCGTGCTCTACTGCCTAGGATGCTGGGCAGCCGAGCACGGGTGCCAGAGAGGTTCCATTGTAATGGACTTTGAGTTGGGAAATGGAGGAGCGACAGCAAAGCGGATGGCACCTTTCCACAGGTGACTTTCTGCAGAAGAGACATAACTCAAGCTTTTTGCCCTGGCTCTTCGGCTGTGGGAGCAGAGGCCAACCGTTCGTGCTCTACTCCCTGGGATGCTGGGCAGCCCAGCACGGGTGCCAAAGAGGTTCCATTGTAATGGACTTTGAGTTGGGAAATCGAGGAGCGACAGCAATGCGGATGGCACCGTTGCAAAGCTGACTTTCTGCAGAAGAGACACAGCTCAAGCTTTTTGCCCTGGCTCTTCGGCTGTGGGAGCAGAGGCCAACCGTTCATGCTCTACTGCCTGGGATGCTGGGCAGCCGAGCACGGGTGCCAAAGAGGTTCCATTGTAATGGACTTTGAGTTGGGAAATCGAGGAGCGACAGCAAAGCGGATGGCACTGTTGCAAAGGTGAGTTTCTGCAGAAGAGGCACAGCTCAAGTTTTTTGCCCTGGCTCTTCGGCTGTGGGAGCAGAGGCCAACCGTTCGTGCTCTACTCCCTGGGATGCTGGGCAGCCCAGCACGGGTGCCAAAGAGGTTCCATTGTAATGGACATTGAGTTGGGAAATCGAGGAGCGACAGCAATACGGATGGCACCGTTGCAAAGCTGACTTTCTGCAGAAGAGGCACAGCTCAAGTTTTTTGCCCTGGCTCTTCGGCTGTGGGAGCAGAGGCCAACCGTTCGTGCTCTACTGCCTGGGATGCTGGGCAGCCCAGCACGGGTGCCAGAGAGGTTCCATTGTAATGGACTTTGAGTTGGGAAATGGAGGAGCGACAGCAAAGCGGATGGCACCGTTGCAAAGCTGACTTTCTGCAGAAGAGGCACAGCTCAAGTTTTTTGCCCTGGCTCTTCGGCTGTGGGAGCAGAGGCCAACCGTTCGTGCTCTACTGCCTGGGATGCTGGGCAGCCCAGCACGGGTGCCAAAGAGGTTCCATTGTAATGGACTTTGAGTTGGGAAATCGAGGAGCGACAGCAATGCGGACGGCACCGTTGCAAAGCTGACCCTCTGCAGAAGAGGCACAGCTCAAGTTTTTTGCCCTGGCTCTTCGGATGTGGGAGCAGAGGCCAACCGTTCGTGCTCTACTGCCTGGGATGCTGGGCAGCCCAGCACGGGTGCCAAAGAGGTTCCATTGTAATGGACATTGAGTTGGGAAATCGAAGAGCGACAGCAATGCGGATGGCACCGTTGTACAGGTGACTTTCTGCAGAAGAGGCACAGCTCAAGCTTTTTGCCCTGGCTTATCGGCTGTGGGAGCAAAGGCCAACCGTTCGTGCTCTACTCCCTGGGATGCTGGGCAGCCCAGCACGGGTGCCAAAGAGGTTCCATTGTAATGGACTTTGAGTTGGGAAATCGAGGAGCGACAGCAATGCGGATGGCACCGTTGCAAAGCTGACTTTCTGCAGAAGAGACACAGCTCAAGCTTTTTGCCCTGGCTCTTCGGCTGTGGGAGCAGAGGCCAACCGTTCATGCTCTACTGCCTGGGATGCTGGGCAGCCGAGCACGGGTGCCAAAGAGGTTCCATTGTAATGGACTTTGAGTTGGGAAATGGAGGAGCGACAGCAATGCGGATGGCACCGTTGCAAAGCTGACTTTCTGCAGAAGAGACACAGCACAAGTTTTTTGCCCTGGCTCTTCGGCTGTGGGAGCAGAGGCCAACCGTTCGTGCTCTACTCCCTGGGATGCTGGGCAGCCCAGCACGGGTGCCAAAGAGGTTCCATTGTAATGGACTTTGAGTTGGGAAATCGAGGAGCGACAGCAAAGCGGATGGCACCGTTGCAAAGCTGACTTTCTGCAGAAGAGGCACAGCTCAAGCTTTTTGCCCTGGCTCTTCGGCTGTGGGAGCAGAGGCCAACCGTTCGTGCTCTACTGCCTGGGATGCTGGGCAGCCCAGCACGGGTGCCAAAGAGGTTCCATTGTAATGGACTTTGAGTTGGGAAATCGAGGATCCTCAGCAATGCGGATGGCACTGTTGCAAAGGTGACTTTCTGCAGAAGAGGCACAGCTCAAGCTTTTTGCCCTGGCTCTTCGGCTGTGGGAGCACAGGCCAACCGTTCGTGCTCTACTGCCTGGGATGCTGGGCAGCCCAGCACAGGTGCCAAAGAGGTTCCATTGTAATGGACTTTGAGTTGGGAAATCGAGAAGTGACAGCAATGCGGATGGCACAGTTGCACAGGTCACTTTCTGCAGAAGAGACACAGCTCAAGTTTTTTGCCCTGGCTCTTCGGCTGTGGGAGCAGAGGCCAACCGTTCGTGCTCTACTCCCTGGGATGCTGGGCAGCCCAGCACGGGTGCCAAAGAGGTTCCATTGTAATGGACTTTGAGTTGGGAAATCGAAGAGCGACAGCAAAGCGGATGGCACCGTTGCAAAGCTGACTTTCTGCAGAAGAGGCATAGCTCAAGTTTTTTGCCCTGGCTCTTCGGCTGTGGGAGCAGAGGCCAACCGTTCGTTCTCTACTGCCTGGGATGCTGGGCAGCCCAGCACGGGTGCCAAAGAGGTTCCATTGTAATGGACTTTGAGTTGGCAAATGGAGGAGCGACAGCAAAGCGGATGGCACCGTTGCAAAGCTGACTTTCTGCAGAAGAGGCACAGCTCAAGCTTTTTGCCCTGGCTCTTCGTCTGTGGGAGAAGAGGCCAACCGTTCGTGCTCTACTCCCTGGGATGCTGGGCAGCCCAGCACGGATGCCAAAGATGTTCCATTGTAATGGACTTTGAGTTGGGAAATCGAGGAGCGACAGCAAAGCGGATGGCACCGTTGCAAAGCTGACTTTCTGCAGAAGAGACACAGCTCCAGTTTTTTGCCCTGGCTCTTCGGCTGTGGGAGCAGAGGCCAACCGTTCGTGCTCTACTGCCTAGGATGCTGGACAGCCGAGCACGGGTGCCAGAGAGGTTCCATTGTAATGGACTTTGAGTTGGGAAATGGAGGAGCGACAGCAAAGCGGATGGCACCGTTGCAAAGGTGACATTCTGCAGAAGAGACACAGCTCAAGCTTTTTGCCCTGGCTCTTCGGCTGTGGGAGCAGAGGCCAACCGTTCGTGCTCTACTGCCTAGGATGCTGGGCAGCCGAGCACGGGTGCCAGAGAGGTTCCATTGTAATGGACTTTGAGTTGGGAAATGGAGGAGCGACAGCAAAGCGGATGGCACCTTTCCACAGGTGACTTTCTGCAGAAGAGACATAGCTCAAGCTTTTTGCCCTGGCTCTTCGGCTGTGGGAGCAGAGGCCAACCGTTCGTGCTCTACTCCCTGGGATGCTGGGCAGCCCAGCACGGGTGCCAAAGAGGTTCCATTGTAATGGAATTTGAGTTGGGAAATCGAGGAGCGACAGCAATACGGATGGCACCGTTGCAAAGCTGACTTTCTGCAGAAGAGGCACAGCTCAAGTTTTTTGCCCTGGCTCTTCGGCTGTGGGAGCAGAGGCCAACCGTTCGTGCTCTACTGCCTGGGATGCTGGGCAGCCCAGCACGGGTGCCAGAGAGGTTCCATTGTAATGGACTTTGAGTTGGGAAATGGAGGAGCGACAGCAAAGCGGATGGCACCGTTGCAAAGCTGACTTTCTGCAGAAGAGGCACAGCTCAAGTTTTTTGCCCTGGCTCTTCGGCTGTGGGAGCAGAGGCCAACCGTTCGTGCTCTACTGCCTGGGATGCTGGGCAGCCCAGCACGGGTGCCAAAGAGGTTCCATTGTAATGGACTTTGAGTTGGGAAATCGAGGAGCGACAGCAATGCGGACGGCACCGTTGCAAAGGTGACTTTCTGCAGAAGAGGCACAGCTCAAGTTTTTTGCCCTGGCTCTTCGGATGTGGGAGCAGAGGCCAACCGTTCGTGCTCTACTGCCTGGGATGCTGGGCAGCCCAGCACGGGTGCCAAAGAGGTTCCATTGTAATGGACTTTGAGTTGGGAAATCGAAGAGCGACAGCAATGCGGATGGCACCGTTGTACAGGTGACTTTCTGCAGAAGAGGCACAGCTCAAGCTTTTTGCCCTGGCTTATCGGCTGTGGGAGCAAAGGCCAACCGTTCGTGCTCTACTCCCTGGGATGCTGGGCAGCCCAGCACGGATGCCAAAGAGGTTCCATTGTAATGGACTTTGAGTTGGGAAATCGAGGAGCGACAGCAATGCGGATGGCACCGTTGCAAAGCTGACTTTCTGCAGAAGAGACACAGCTCAAGCTTTTTGCCCTGGCTCTTCGGCTGTGGGAGCAGAGGCCAACCGTTCATGCTCTACTGCCTGGGATGCTGGGCAGCCGAGCACGGGTGCCAAAGAGGTTCCATTGTAATGGACTTTGAGTTGGGAAATCGAGGAGCGACAGCAAAGCGGATGGCACTGTTGCAAAGGTGAGTTTCTGCAGAAGAGGCACAGCTCAAGTTTTTTGCCCTGGCTCTTCGGCTGTGGGAGCAGAGGCCAACCGTTCGTGCTCTACTCCCTGGGATGCTGGGCAGCCCAGCACGGGTGCCAAAGAGGTTCCATTGTAATGGACTTTGAGTTGGCAAATGGAGGAGCGACAGCAAAGCGGATGGCACCGTTGCAAAGCTGACTTTCTGCAGAAGAGACACAGCTCAAGTTTTTTGCCCTGGCTCTTCGGCTGTGGGAGCAGAGGCCAACCGTTCGTGCTCTACTCCCTGGGATGCTGGGCAGCCCAGCACGGGTGCCAAAGAGGTTCCATTGTAATGGACTTTGAGTTGGGAAATCGAGGAGCGACAGCAAAGCGGATGGCACCGTTGCAAAGCTGACTTTCTGCAGAAGAGGCACAGCTCAAGCTTTTTGCCCTGGCTCTTCGGCTGTGGGAGCAGAGGCCAACCGTTCGTGCTCTACTGCCTGGGATGCTGGGCAGCCCAGCACGGGTGCCAAAGAGGTTCCATTGTAATGGACTTTGAGTTGGGAAATCGAAGAGCGACAGCAAAGCGGATGGCACCGTTGCAAAGCTGACTTTCTGCACAAGAGGCACAGCTCAAGTTTTTTGCCCTGGCTCTTCGGCTGTGGGAGCAGAGGCCAACCGTTCGTTCTCTACTGCCTGGGATGCTGGGCAGCCCAGCACGGGTGCCAAAGAGGTTCCATTGTAATGGACTTTGAGTTGGGAAATCGAGGAGCGACAGCAAAGCGGATGGCACCGTTGCAAAGCTGACTTTCTGCAGAAGAGGCACAGCTCAAGCTTTTTGCCCTGGCTGTTCGGCTGTGGGAGCAGAGGCCAACCATTCGTGCTCTACTCTCTGGGATGCTGGGCAGCTGAGCACGGGTGCCAAAGAGGTTCCATTATAATGGACTTTGAGTTGGGAAATGAAGGAGCGACAGTAATGCGGATGGCACCGTTGCAAAGCTGACTTTCTGCAGAAGAGGCACAGCTCAAGCTTTTTGTCCTGGCTCTTCGGCTGTGGGAGCAGAGGCCAACCGTTCGTGCTCTACTGCCTGGGATGCTGGGCAGCCCAGCACGGGTGCCAAAGAGGTTCCATTGTAATGGACTTTGAGGTGGGAAATCGAGGAGTGACAGCAATGCGGATGGCACAGTTGCACAGGTCACTTTCTGCAGAAGAGACACAGCTCAAGTTTTTTGCCCTGGCTCTTCAGCTGTGGGAGCAGAGGCCAACCGTTCGTGCTCTACTCCCTGGGATTCTGGGCAGCCCAGCACGGGTGCCAAAGAGGTTCCATTGTAATGGACTTTGAGTTGGGAAATCGAAGAGCGACAGCAAAGCGGATGGCACCGTTGCAAAGCTGACTTTCTGCAGAAGAGACACAGCTCAAGTTTTTTGCCCTGGCTCTTCGGCTGTGGGAGCAGAGGCCAACCGTTCGTGCTCTACTCCCTGGGATGCTGGGCAGCCCAGCACGGGTGCCAAAGAGGTTCCATTTTAATGGACTTTGAGTTGGGAAATCGAGGAGCGACAGCAATGCGGATGGCACCGTTGCAAAGCTGACTTTCTGCAGAAGAGACACAGCTCAAGCTTTTTGCCCTGGCTCTTCGGCTGTGGGAGCAGAGGCCAACCGTTCATGCTCTACTCCCTGGGATGCTGGGCAGCCGAGCACGGGTGCCAAAGAGGTTCCATTGTAATGGACTTTGAGTTGGGAAATCGAGGAGCGACAGCAAAGCGGATGGCACTGTTGCAAAGGTGAGTTTCTGCAGAAGAGGCACAGCTCAAGTTTTTTGCCCTGGCTCTTCGGCTGTGGGAGCAGAGGCCAACCGTTCGTGCTCTACTCCCTGGCATGCTGGGCAGCCCAGCACGGGTGCCAAAGAGGTTCCATTGTAATGGACTTTGAGTTGGCAAATGGAGGAGCGACAGCAAAGCGGATGGCACCGTTGCAAAGCTGACTTTCTGCAGAAGAGACACAGCACAAGTTTTTTGCCCTGGCTCTTCGGCTGTGGGAGCAGAGGCCAACCGTTCGTGCTCTACTCCCTGGGATGCTGGGCAGCCCAGCACGGGTGCCAAAGAGGTTCCATTGTAATGGACTTTGAGTTGGGAAATCGAGGAGCGACAGCAAAGCGGATGGCACCGTTGCAAAGCTGACTTTCTGCAGAAGAGGCACAGCTCAAGCTTTTTGCCCTGGCTCTTCGGCTGTGGGAGCAGAGGCCAACCGTTCGTGCTCTACTCCCTGGGATGCTGGGCAGCCCAGCACGGGTGCCAAAGAGGTTCCATTGTAATGGACTTTGAGTTGGGAAATCGAGGATCCTCAGCAATGCGGATGGCACCGTTGCAAAGGTGACTTTCTGCAGAAGAGGCACAGCTCAAGCTTTTTGCCAAGGCTCTTCGGCTGTGGGAGCAGAGGCCAACCGTTCGTGCTCTACTCCCTGGGATGCTGGGCAGCCCAGCACAGGTGCCAAAGAGGTTCCATTGTAATGGACTTTGAGTTGGGAAATCGAGGAGTGACAGCAATGCGGATGGCACAGTTGCACAGGTCACTTTCTGCAGAAGAGACACAGCTCAAGTTTTTTGCCCTGGCTCTTCAGCTGTGGGAGCAGAGGCCAACCGTTCGTGCTCTACTCCCTGGGATGCTGGGCAGCCCAGCACGGGTGCCAAAGAGGTTCCATTGTAATGGACTTTGAGTTGGGAAATCGAAGAGCGACAGCAAAGCGGATGGCACCGTTGCAAAGCTGACTTTCTGCAGAAGAGGCACAGCTCAAGTTTTTTGCCCTGGCTCTTCGGCTGTGGGAGCAGAGGCCAACCGTTCGTTCTCTACTGCCTGGGATGCTGGGCAGCCCAGCACGGGTGCCAAAGAGGTTCCATTGTAATGGACTTTGAGTTGGGAAATGGAGGAGCGACAGCAAAGCGGATGGCACCGTTGCAAAGCTGACTTTCTGCAGAAGAGGCACAGCTCAAGCTTTTTGCCCTGGCTCTTCGGCTGTGGGAGCAGAGGCCAACCATTCGTGCTCTACTCTCTGGGATGCTGGGCAGCTGAGCACGGGTGCCAAAGAGGTTCCATTATAATGGACTTTGAGTTGGGAAATGAAGGAGCGACAGTAATGCGGATGGCACCGTTGCAAAGCTGACTTTCTGCAGAAGAGGCACAGCTCAAGCTTTTTGCCCTGGCTCTTCGGCTGTGGGAGCAGAGGCCAACCGTTCGTGCTCTACTGCCTGGGATGCTGGGCAGCCCAGCACGGGTGCCAAAGAGGTTCCATTGTAATGGACTTTGAGGTGGGAAATCGAGGAGTGACAGCAATGCGGATGGCACAGTTGCACAGGTCACTTTCTGCAGAAGAGACACAGCTCAAGTTTTTTGCCCTGGCTCTTCAGCTGTGGGAGCAGAGGCCAACCGTTCGTGCTCTACTCCCTGGGATGCTGGGCAGCCCAGCACGGGTGCCAAAGAGGTTCCATTTTAATGGACTTTGAGTTGGGAAATCGAAGAGCGACAGCAAAGCGGATGGCACCGTTGCAAAGCTGACTTTCTGCAGAAGAGACACAGCTCAAGTTTTTTGCCCTGGCTCTTAGGCTGTGGGAGCAGAGGCCAACCGTTCGTTCTCTACTGCCTGGGATGCTGGGCAGCCCAGCACGGGTGCCAAAGAGGTTCCATTGTAATGGACTTTGAGTTGGGAAATCGAGGAGCGACAGCAAAGCGGATGGCACCGTTGCAAAGCTGACTTTCTGCAGAAGAGGCACAGCTCAAGTTTTTTGCCCTGGCTCTTCGGATGTGGGAGCAGAGGCCAACCGTTCGTGCTCTACTCCCTGGGATGCTGGGCAGCCCAGCACGGGTGCCAAAGAGGTTCCATTGTAATGGACTTTGAGTTGGGAAATCGAAGAGCGACAGCAATGCGGATGGCACCGTTGTACAGGTGACTTTCTGCAGAAGAGGCACAGCTCAAGCTTTTTGCCCTGGCTTATCGGCTGTGGGAGCAAAGGCCAACCGTTCGTGCTCTACTCCCTGGGATGCTGGGCAGCCCAGCACGGATGCCAAAGAGGTTCCATTGTAATGGACTTTGAGTTGGGAAATCGAGGAGCGACAGCAAAGCGGATGGCACCGTTGCAAAGCTGACTTTCTGCAGAAGAGACACAGCTCAAGCTTTTTGCCCTGGCTCTTCGGCTGTGGGAGCAGAGGCCAACCGTTCATGCTCTACTCCCTGGGATGCTGGGCAGCCGAGCACGGGTGCCAAAGAGGTTCCATTGTAATGGACTTTGAGTTGGGAAATCGAGGAGCGACAGCAAAGCGGATGGCACTGTTGCAAAGGTGAGTTTCTGCAGAAGAGGCACAGCTCAAGTTTTTTGCCCTGGCTCTTCGGCTGTGGGAGCAGAGGCCAACCGTTCGTGCTCTACTCCCTGGGATGCTGGGCAGCCCAGCACGGGTGCCAAAGAGGTTCCATTGTAATGGTCTTTGAGTTGGGAAATCGAGGAGCGACAGCAAAGCGGATGGCACCGTTGCAAAGCTGACTTTCTGCAGAAGAGGCACAGCTCAAGCTTTTTGCCCTGGCTCTTCGGCTGTGGGAGCAGAGGCCAACCGTTCGTGCTGTACTGCCTGGGATGCTGGGCAGCTCAGCACGGGTGCCAAAGAGGTTCCATTGTAATGGACTTTGAGTTGGGAAATCGAGGATCCTCAGAAATGCGGATGGCACCGTTGCAAAGCTGACTTTCTGCAGAAGAGGCACAGCTCAAGCTTTTTGCCCTGGCTCTTCGGCTGTGGGAGCAGAGGCCAACCGTTCGTGCTCTACTGCCTGGGATGCTGGGCAGCCCAGCACAGGTGCCAAAGAGGTTCCATTGTAATGGACTTTGAGTTGGGAAATCGAGGAGTGACAGCAATGCGGATGGCACAGTTGCACAGGTCACTTTCTGCAGAAGAGACACAGCTCAAGTTTTTTGCCCTGGCTCTTCAGCTGTGGGAGCAGAGGCCAACCGTTCGTGCTCTACTCCCTGGGATGCTGGGCAGCCCAGCACGGGTGCCAAAGAGGTTCCATTGTAATGGACTTTGAGTTGGGAAATCGAAGAGCGACAGCAAAGCGGATGGCACCGTTGCAAAGCTGACTTTCTGCAGAAGAGGCACAGCTCAAGCTTTTTGCCCTGGCTCTTCGGCTGTGGGAGCAGAGGCCAACCGTTCGTTCTCTACTGCCTGGGATGCTGGGCAGCCCAGCACGGGTGCCAAAGAGGTTCCATTGTAATGGACTTTGAGTTGGGAAATCGAGGAGCGACAGCAAAGCGGATGGCACCGTTGCAAAGCTGACTTTCTGCAGAAGAGGCACAGCTCAAGCTTTTTGCCCTGGCTCTTCGGCTGTGGGAGCAGAGGCCAACCATTCGTGCTCTACTCTCTGGGATGCTGGGCAGCTGAGCACGGGTGCCAAAGAGGTTCCATTATAATGGACTTTGAGTTGGGAAATGAAGGAGCGACAGTAATGCGGATGGCACCGTTGCAAAGCTGACTTTCTGCAGAAGAGGCACAGCTCAAGCTTTTTGCCCTGGCTCTTCGGCTGTGGGAGCAGAGGCCAACCGTTCGTGCTCTACTGCCTGGGATGCTGGGCAGCCCAGCACGGGTGCCAAAGAGGTTCCATTGTAATGGACTTTGAGGTGGGAAATCGAGGAGTGACAGCAATGCGGATGGCACAGTTGCACAGGTCACTTTCTGCAGAAGAGACACAGCTCAAGTTTTTTGCCCTGGCTCTTCAGCTGTGGGAGCAGAGGCCAACCGTTCGTGCTCTACTCCCTGGGATGCTGGGCAGCCCAGCACGGGTGCCAAAGAGGTTCCATTGTAATGGACTTTGAGTTGGGAAATCGAAGAGCGACAGCAAAGCGGATGGCACCGTTGCAAAGCTGACTTTCTGCAGAAGAGACACAGCTCAATTTTTTTGCCCTGGCTCTTCGGCTGTGGGAGCAGAGGCCAACCGTTCGTTCTCTACTGCCTGGGATGCTGGGCAGCCCAGCACGGGTGCCAAAGAGGTTCCATTGTAATGGACTTTGAGTTGGGAAATCGAGGAGCGACAGCAAAGCGGATGGCACCGTTGCAAAGCTGACTTTCTGCAGAAGAGGCACAGCTCAAGCTTTTTGCCCTGGCTCTTCGGCTGTGGGAGCAGAGGCCAACCATTCGTGCTCTACTCCCTGGGATGCTGGGCAGCTGAGCACGGGTGCCAAAGAGGTTCCATTATAATGGACTTTGAGTTGGGAAATGAAGGAGCGACAGTAATGCGGATGGCACCGTTGCAAAGCTGACTTTCTGCAGAAGAGGCACAGCTCAAGTTTTTTGCCCTGGCTCTTCGGCTGTGGGAGCAGAGGCCAACCGTTCGTGCTCTACTGCCTGGGATGCTGGGCAGCCGAGCACGGGTGCCAAAGAGGTTCCATTGTAATGGACTTTGAGTTGGGAAATCGAGGAGCGACAGCAAAGCGGATGGCACCATTGCACAGGTGACTTTCTGCAGAAGAGGCACAGCTCAAGTTTTTTGCCCTGGCTCTTCGGCTGTGGGAGCAGAGGCCAACCGTTCGTGCTCTACTGCCTGGGATGCTGGGCAGCCCAGCACGGGTGCCAAAGAGGTTCCATTGTAATGGACTTTGAGGTGGGAAATCGAGGAGTGACAGCAATGCGGATGGCACAGTTGCACAGGTCACTTTCTGCAGAAGAGACACAGCTCAAGTTTTTTGCCCTGGCTCTTCAGCTGTGGGAGCAGAGGCCAACCGTTCGTGCTCTACTCCCTGGGATGCTGGGCAGCCCAGCACGGGTGCCAAAGAGGTTCCATTGTAATGGACTTTGAGTTGGGAAATCGAAGAGCGACAGCAAAGCGGATGGCACCGTTGCAAAGCTGACTTTCTGCAGAAGAGACACAGCTCAATTTTTTTGCCCTGGCTCTTCGGCTGTGGGAGCAGAGGCCAACCGTTCGTTCTCTACTGCCTGGGATGCTGGGCAGCCCAGCACGGGTGCCAAAGAGGTTCCATTGTAATGGACTTTGAGTTGGGAAATCGAGGAGCGACAGCAAAGCGGATGGCACCGTTGCAAAGCTGACTTTCTGCAGAAGAGGCACAGCTCAAGCTTTTTGCCCTGGCTCTTCGGCTGTGGGAGCAGAGGCCAACCATTCGTGCTCTACTCCCTGGGATGCTGGGCAGCTGAGCACGGGTGCCAAAGAGGTTCCATTATAATGGACTTTGAGTTGGGAAATGAAGGAGCGACAGTAATGCGGATGGCACCGTTGCAAAGCTGACTTTCTGCAGAAGAGGCACAGCTCAAGTTTTTTGCCCTGGCTCTTCGGCTGTGGGAGCAGAGGCCAACCGTTCGTGCTCTACTGCCTGGGATGCTGGGCAGCCGAGCACGGGTGCCAAAGAGGTTCCATTGTAATGGACTTTGAGTTGGGAAATCGAGGAGCGACAGCAAAGCGGATGGCACCATTGCACAGGTGACTTTCTGCAGAAGAGGCACAGCTCAAGTTTTTTGCCCTGGCTTATCGGCTGTGGGAGCAGAGGCCAACCGTTCGTGCTCTACTCCCTGGGATGCTGGGCAGCCCAGCACGGATGCCAAAGAGGTTCCATTGTAATGGACTTTGAGTTGGGAAATCGAGGAGCGACAGCAAAGCGGATGGCACCGTTGCAAAGCTGACTTTCTGCAGAAGAGACACAGCTCAAGCTTTTTGCCCTGGCTCTTCGGCTGTGGGAGCAGAGGCCAACCGTTCGTGCTCTACTCTATGGGATGCTGGGCAGCCGAGCACGGGTGCCAAAGAGGTTCCATTGTAATGGACTTTGAGTTGGGAAATCGAAGATCCTCAGCAATGCGGAGGGCACCGTTGCAAAGCTGACTTTCTGCAGAAGAGGCACAGCTCAAGCTTTTTGCCCTGGCTCTTCGGCTGTGGGAGCAGAGGCCAACCATTCGTGCTCTACTCTCTGGGATGCTGGGCAGCTGAGCACGGGTGCCAAAGAGGTTCCATTATAATGGACTTTGAGTTGGGAAATGAAGGAGCGACAGTAATGCGGATGGCACCGTTGCAAAGCTGACTTTCTGCAGAAGAGGCACAGCTCAAGTTTTTTGCCCTGGCTCTTCGGCTGTGGGAGCAGAGGCCAACCGTTCGTGCTCTACTCCCTGGGATGCTGGGCAGCCCAGCACGGGTGCCAAAGAGGTTCCATTGTAATGGACTTTGAGTTGGGAAATCGAGGAGCGACAGCAATGCG
This sequence comes from Psittacula echo, assembly GCF_963264785.1. Lineage (NCBI taxonomy): Eukaryota > Metazoa > Chordata > Aves > Psittaciformes > Psittacidae > Psittacula > Psittacula echo. The sequence continues at coordinate 200,122 of NW_027664212.1, read as the reverse complement.
GAGGGCACCATTGCACAGGTGACTTTCTGCAGAAGAGGCACAGCTCAAGTTTTTTGCCCTGGCTCTTCGGCTGTGGGAGCAAAGGCCAACCGTTTGTGCTCTACTCTCTGGGATGCTGGGCAGCCCAGCACGGGTGCCAAAGAGGTTCCATTGTAATGGACTTTGAGTTGGGAAATCGAGAAGTGACAGCAATGCGGATGGCACAGTTGCACAGGTCACTTTCTGCAGAAGAGACACAGCTCAAGTTTTTTGCCCTGGCTCTTCGGCTGTGGGAGCAGAGGCCAACCGTTCGTGCTCTACTCCATGGGATGCTGGGCAGCGCAGCACGGGTGCCAAAGAGGTTCCATTGTAATGGACTTTGAGTTGGGAAATCGAGGATCCTCAGCAATGCGGATGGCACCGTTGCAAAGCTGACTTTCTGCAGAAGAGGCACAGCTCAAGCTTTTTGCCCTGGCTCTTCGGCTGTGGGAGCACAGGCCAACCGCTCGTGCTCTACTCCCTGGGATGCTGGGCAGCCCAGCACAGGTGCCAAAGAGGTTCCATTGTAATGGACTTTGAGTTGGGAAATCGAGGAGTGACAGCAATGCGGATGGCACAGTTGCACAGGTCACATTCTGCAGAAGAGACACAGCTCAAGTTTTTTGCCCTGGCTCTTCGGCTGTGGGAGCAGAGGCCAACCGTTCGTGCTCTACTCCCTGGGATGCTGGGCAGCCCAGCACGGGTGCCAAAGAGGTTCCATTGTAATGGACTTTGAGTTGGGAAATCGAAGAGCGACAGCAAAGCGGATGGCACCGTTTCAAAGCTGACTTTCTGCACAAGAGGCACAGCTCAAGTTTTTTGCCCTGGCTCTTCGGCTGTGGGAGCAGAGGCCAACCGTTTGTTCTCTACTGCCTGGGATGCTGGGCAGCCCAGCACGGGTGCCAAAGAGGTTCCATTGTAATGGACTTTGAGTTGGGAAATGGAGGAGCGACAGCAAAGCGGATGGCACCGTTGCAAAGCTGACTTTCTGCAGAAGAGGCACAGCTCAAGCTTTTTGCCCTGGCTCTTCGGCTGTGGGAGCAGAGGCCAACCGTTCGTGCTCTACTGCCTGGGATGCTGGGCAGCTCAGCACGGGTGCCAAAGAGGTTCCATTGTAATGGACTTTGAGTTGGGAAATCGAGGATTCTCAGCAATGCGGATGGCACCGTTGCAAAGCTGACTTTCTGCAGAAGAGGCACAGCTCAAGCTTTTTGCCCTGGCTCTTCGGCTGTGGGAGCAGAGGCCAACCGTTCGTGCTCTACTGCCTGGGATGCTGGGCAGCCCAGCACAGGTGCCAAAGAGGTTCCATTGTAATGGACTTTGAGTTGGGAAATCGAGGAGTGACAGCAATGCGGATGGCACAGTTGCACAGGTCACTTTCTGCAGAAGAGACACAGCTCAAGTTTTTTGCCCTGGCTCTTCAGCTGTGGGAGCAGAGGCCAACCGTTCGTGCTCTACTCCCTGGGATGCTGGGCAGCCCAGCACGGGTGCCAAAGAGGTTCCATTGTAATGGACTTTGAGTTGGGAAATCGAAGAGCGACAGCAAAGCGGATGGCACCGTTGCAAAGCTGACTTTCTGCACAAGAGGCACAGCTCAAGTTTTTTGCCCTGGCTCTTCGGCTGTGGGAGCAGAGGCCAACCGTTCGTTCTCTACTGCCTGGGATGCTGGGAAGCCCAGCACGGGTGCCAAAGAGGTTCCATTGTAATGGACTTTGAGTTGGGAAATCGAGGAGCGACAGCAAAGCGGATGGCACCGTTGCAAAGCTGACTTTCTGCAGAAGAGGCACAGCTCAAGCTTTTTGCCCTGGCTTATCGGCTGTGGGAGCAGAGGCCAACCATTCGTGCTCTACTCTCTGGGATGCTGGGCAGCTGAGCACGGGTGCCAAAGAGGTTCCATTATAATGGACTTTGAGTTGGGAAATGAAGGAGCGACAGTAATGCGGATGGCACCGTTGCAAAGCTGACTTTCTGCAGAAGAGGCACAGTTCAAGCTTTTTGCCCTGGCTCTTCGGCTGTGGGAGCAGAGGCCAACCGTTCGTGCTCTACTGCCTGGGATGCTGGGCAGCCCAGCACGGGTGCCAAAGAGGTTCCATTGTAATGGACTTTGAGGTGGGAAATCGAGGAGTGACAGCAATGCGGATGGCACAGTTGCACAGGTCACTTTCTGCAGAAGAGACACAGCTCAAGTTTTTTGCCCTGGCTCTTCAGCTGTGGGAGCAGAGGCCAACCGTTCGTGCTCTACTCCCTGGGATGCTGGGCAGCCCAGCACGGATGCCAAAGAGGTTCCATTGTAATGGACTTTGAGTTGGGAAATCGAGGAGCGACAGCAATGCGGATGGCACAGTTGCACAGGTCACTTTCTGCAGAAGAGACACAGCTCAAGTTTTTTGCCCTGGCTCTTCGGCTGTGGGAGCAGAGGCCAACCGTTCGTGCTCTACTCCATGGGATGCTGGGCAGCGCAGCACGGGTGCCAAAGAGGTTCCATTGTAATGGACTTTGAGTTGGGAAATCGAGGATCCTCAGCAATGCGGATGGCACCGTTGCAAAGCTGACTTTCTGCAGAAGAGGCACAGCTCAAGCTTTTTGCCCTGGCTCTTCGGCTGTGGGAGCACAGGCCAACCGCTCGTGCTCTACTCCCTGGGATGCTGGGCAGCCCAGCACAGGTGCCAAAGAGGTTCCATTGTAATGGACTTTGAGTTGGGAAATCGAGGAGTGACAGCAATGCGGATGGCACAGTTGCACAGGTCACATTCTGCAGAAGAGACACAGCTCAAGTTTTTTGCCCTGGCTCTTCGGCTGTGGGAGCAGAGGCCAACCGTTCGTGCTCTACTCCCTGGGATGCTGGGCAGCCCAGCACGGGTGCCAAAGAGGTTCCATTGTAATGGACTTTGAGTTGGGAAATCGAAGAGCGACAGCAAAGCGGATGGCACCGTTTCAAAGCTGACTTTCTGCACAAGAGGCACAGCTCAAGTTTTTTGCCCTGGCTCTTCGGCTGTGGGAGCAGAGGCCAACCGTTTGTTCTCTACTGCCTGGGATGCTGGGCAGCCCAGCACGGGTGCCAAAGAGGTTCCATTGTAATGGACTTTGAGTTGGGAAATGGAGGAGCGACAGCAAAGCGGATGGCACCGTTGCAAAGCTGACTTTCTGCAGAAGAGGCACAGCTCAAGCTTTTTGCCCTGGCTCTTCGGCTGTGGGAGCAGAGGCCAACCGTTCGTGCTCTTCTCCCTGGGATGCTGGGCAGCCCAGCACGGATGCCAAAGAGGTTCCATTGTAATGGACTTTGAGTTGGGAAATGGAGGAGCGACAGCAAAGCGGATGGCACCGTTCCACAGGTGACTTTCTGCAGAAGAGACACAGCTCCAGTTTTTTGCCCTGGCTCTTCGGCTGTGGGAGCAGAGGCCAACCGTTCGTGCTCTACTCCCTGGGATGCTGGGCAGCCCAGCACGGGTGCCAAAGAGGTTCCATTGTAATGGACTTTGAGTTGGGAAATCGAAGAGCGACATCAAAGCGGATGGCACTGTTGCAAAGGTGACTTTCTGCAGAAGAGGCACAGCTCAAGTTTTTTGCCCTGGCTCTTCGGCTGTGGGAGCAGAGGCCAACCGTTCGTGCTCTAGTGCCTGGGATGCTGGGCAGCCCAGCACGGGTGACAAAGAGGTTCCATTGTAATGGACTTTGAGTTGGGAAATCGAGGAGCGACAGCAAAGCGGATGGCACCGTTCCACAGGTGACTTTCTGCAGAAGAGACACAGCTCAAGCTTTTTGCCCTGGCTCTTCGGCTGTGGGAGCAGAGGCCAACCGTTCGTGCTCTACTCCCTGGGATGCTGGGCAGCCCAGCACGGGTGCCAAAGAGGTTCCATTGTAATGGACTTTGAGTTGGGAAATCGAGGAGCGACAGCAATGCGGATGGCACAGTTGCAAAGCTGACTTTCAGCAGAAGAGGCACAGCTCAAGCTTTTTGCCCTGGCTCTTCGGCTGTGGGAGCAGAGGCCAACCGTTCGTGCTCTACTCCCTGGGATGCTGGGCAGCCCAGCACGGGTGCCAAAGAGGTTCCATTGTAATGGACTTTGAGTTGGGAAATCGAGGAGCGACAGCAATGCGGATGGCACAGTTGCAAAGCTGACTTTCAGCAGAAGAGGCACAGCTCAAGCTTTTTGCCCTGGCTCTTCGGCTGTGGGAGCAGAGGCCAACCGTTCGTGCTCTACTCCCTGGGATGCTGGGCAGCCCAGCACGGGTGCCAAAGAGGTTCCATTGTAATGGACTTTGAGTTGGGAAATCAAGGAGCGACAGCAATACGGATGGCACCGTTGCAAAGCTGACTTTCTGCAGAAGAGGCACAGCTCAAGTTTTTTGCCCTGGCTCTTCGGCTGTGGGAGCAGAGGCCAACCGTTCGTGCTCTACTCCCTGGGATGCTGGGCAGCCCAGCACGGGTCCCAAAGAGGTTCCATTGTAATGGACTTTGAGTTGGGAAATCGAAGAGCGACAGCAAAGCGGATGGCTCTGTTGCAATGGTGACTTTCTGCAGAAGAGGCACAGCTCAAGTTTTTTGCCCTGGCTCTTCGGCTGTGGGAGCAGAGGCCAACCGTTCGTGCTCTACTCCCTGGGATGCTGGGCAGCCCAGCACGGGTGCCAAAGAGGTTCCATTGTAATGGACTTTGAGTTGGGAAATCGAGGAGCGACAGCAATGCGGATGGCACAGTTGCAAAGCTGACTTTCTGCAGAAGAGGCACAGCTCAAGTTTTTTGCCCTGGCTCTTCGGCTGTGGGAGCAGAGGCCAACCGTTCGTTCTCTACTGCCTGGGATGCTGGGTAGCCCAGCACGGGTGCCAGAGAGGTTCCATTGTAATGGACTTTGAGTTGGGAAATGGAGGAGCGACAGCAAAGCGGATGGCACAGTTGTAAAGCTGACTTTCTGCAGAAGAGGCACAGCTCAAGTTTTTTGCCCTGGCTCTTCGGCTGTGGGAGCAGAGGCCAACCGTTCGTGCTCTACTGCCTAGGATGCTGGGCAGCCCAGCACGGGTGCCAAAGAGGTTCCATTGTAATGGACTTTGAGTTGGGAAATCGAGGAGCGACAGCAATACGGATGGCACCGTTGCAAAGCTGACTTTCTGCAGAAGAGACACAGCTCAAGTTTTTTGCCCTGGCTCTTCGGCTGTGGGAGCAGAGGCCAACCGTTCGTGCTCTACTCCCTGGGATGCTGGGCAGCCCAGCACGGGTGCCAAAGAGGTTCCATTGTAATGGACTTTGAGTTGGGAAATCGAGGAGCGACAGCAAAGCGGATGGCACCGTTGCAAAGCTGACTTTCTGCAGAAGAGGCACAGCTCAAGTTTTTTGCCCTGGCTCTTCGGCTGTGGGAGCAGAGGCCAACCGTTCGTGCTCTACTCCCTGGGATGCTGGGCAGCCCAGCACGGGTGCCAAAGAGGTTCCATTGTAATGGACTTTGAGTTGGGAAATCGAGGATCCTCAGCAATGCGGATGGCACCGTTGCAAAGCTGACTTTCTGCAGAAGAGGCACAGCTCAAGCTTTTTGCCCTGGCTCTTCGGCTGTGGGAGCAGAGGCCAACCGTTCGTGCTCTACTGCCTGGGATGCTGGGCAGCCCAGCACGGGTGCCAAAGAGGTTCCATTGTAATGGACTTTGAGTTGGGAAATCGAGGAGTGACAGCAATGCGCATGGCACAGTTGCACAGGTCAATTTCTGCAGAAGAGGCACAGCTCAAGTTTTTTGCCCTGGCTCTTCGGCTGTGGGAGCAGAGGCCAACCGTTCGTGCTCTACTCCCTGGGATGCTGGGCAGCCCAGCACGGGTGCCAAAGAGGTTCCATTGTAATGGACTTTGAGTTGGGAAATCGAAGAGCGACAGCAATGCGGATGGCACCGTTGCAAAGCTGACTTTCTGCACAAGAGGCACAGCTCAAGTTTTTTGCCCTGGCTCTTCGGCTGTGGGAGCAGAGGCCAACCGTTCGTTCTCTACTGCCTGGGATGCTGGGCAGCCCAGCACGGGTGCCAAAGAGGTTCCATTGTAATGGACTTTGAGTTGGGAAATCGAGTAGCGACAGCAAAGCGGATGGCACCGTTGCAAAGCTGACTTTCTGCAGAAGAGGCACAGCTCAAGCTTTTTGCCCTGGCTCTTCGGCTGTGGGAGCAGAGGCCAACCCTTCGTACTCTACTCTCTGGGATGCTGGGCAGCTGAGCACGGGTGCCAAAGAGGTTCCATTATAATGGACTTTGAGTTGGGAAATGAAGGAGCGACAGTAATGCGGATGGCACCGTTGCAAAGCTGACTTTCTGCAGAAGAGGCACAGCTCAAGTTTTTTGCCCTGGCTCTTCGGCTGTGGGAGCAGAGGGCAACCGTTCGTGCTCTACTGCCTGGGATGCTGGGCAGCCCAGCACGGGTGCCAAAGAGGTTCCATTGTAATGGACTTTGAGTTGGGAAATCGAGGAGCGACAGCAATGCGGAGGGCACCATTGCACAGGTGACTTTCTGCAGAAGAGGCACAGCTCAAGTTTTTTGCCCTGGCTTATCGGCTGTGGGAGCAAAGGCCAACCGTTCGTGCTCTACTCCCTGGGATGCTGGGCAGCCCAGCACGGGTGCCAAAGAGGTTCCATTGTAATGGACTTTGAGTTGGGAAATCGAGGAGCGACAGCAAAGCGGATGGCACTGTTGCAAAGGTGAGTTTCTGCAGAAGAGGCACAGCTCAAGTTTTTTGCCCTGGCTCTTCGGCTGTGGGAGCAGAGGCCAACCGTTCGTGCTCTACTCCCTGGGATGCTGGGCAGCCCAGCACGGGTGCCAAAGAGGTTCCATTGTAATGGACTTTGAGTTGGCAAATGGAGGAGCGACAGCAAAGCGGATGGCACCGTTGCAAAGCTGACTTTCTGCAGAAGAGGCACAGCTCAAGCTTTTTGCCCTGGCTCTTCGGCTGTGGGAGCAGAGGCCAACCATTCGTGCTCTACTCTCTGGGATGCTGGGCAGCTGAGCACGGGTGCCAAAGAGGTTCCATTATAATGGACTTTGAGTTGGGAAATGAAGGAGCGACAGTAATGCGGATGGCACCGTTGCAAAGCTGACTTTCTGCAGAAGAGGCACAGTTCAAGCTTTTTGCCCTGGCTCTTCGGCTGTGGGAGCAGAGGCCAACCGTTCGTGCTCTACTGCCTGGGATGCTGGGCAGCCCAGCACGGGTGCCAAAGAGGTTCCATTGTAATGGACTTTGAGGTGGGAAATCGAGGAGTGACAGCAATGCGGATGGCACAGTTGCACAGGTCACTTTCTGCAGAAGAGACACAGCTCAAGTTTTTTGCCCTGGCTCTTCAGCTGTGGGAGCAGAGGCCAACCGTTCGTGCTCTACTCCCTGGGATGCTGGGCAGCCCAGCACGGGTGCCAAAGAGGTTCCATTGTAATGGACTTTGAGTTGGGAAATCGAAGAGCGACAGCAAAGCGGATGGCACCGTTGCAAAGCTGACTTTCTGCACAAGAGACACAGCTCAAGTTTTTTGCCCTGGCTCTTAGGCTGTGGGAGCAGAGGCCAACCGTTCGTTCTCTACTGCCTGGGATGCTGGGCAGCCCAGCACGGGTGCCAAAGAGGTTCCATTGTAATGGACTCTGAGTTGGGAAATCGAGGAGCGACAGCAAAGCGGATGGCACCGTTGCAAAGCTGACTTTCTGCAGAAGAGGCACAGCTCAAGTTTTTTGCCCTGGCTCTTCGGCTGTGGGAGCAGAGGCCAACCGTTCGTGCTCTACTCCCTGGGATGCTGGGCAGCCCAGCACGGGTGCCAAAGAGGTTCCATTGTAATGGACTTTGAGTTGGGAAATCGAAGAGCGACAGCAATGCGGATGGCACCGTTGTACAGGTGACTTTCTGCAGAAGAGGCACAGCTCAAGCTTTTTGCCCTGGCTTATCGGCTGTGGGAGCAAAGGCCAACCGTTCGTGCTCTACTCCCTGGGATGCTGGGCAGCCCAGCACGGATGCCAAAGAGGTTCCATTGTAATGGACTTTGAGTTGGGAAATCGAGGAGCGACAGCAAAGCGGATGGCACCGTTGCAAAGCTGACTTTCTGCAGAAGAGACACAGCTCAAGCTTTTTGCCCTGGCTCTTCGGCTGTGGGAGCAGAGGCCAACCGTTCATGCTCTACTCCCTGGGATGCTGGGCAGCCGAGCACGGGTGCCAAAGAGGTTCCATTGTGATGGACTTTGAGTTGGGAAATCGAGGAGCGACAGCAAAGCGGATGGCACTGTTGCAAAGGTGAGTTTCTGCAGAAGAGGCACAGCTCAAGTTTTTTGCCCTGGCTCTTCGGCTGTGGGAGCAGAGGCCAACCGTTCGTGCTCTACTCCCTGGGATGCTGGGCAGCCCAGCACGGGTGCCAAAGAGGTTCCATTGTAATGGACTTTGAGTTGGCAAATGGAGGAGCGACAGCAATGCCGATGGCACCGTTGTAAAGCTGACTTTCTGCAGAAGAGACACAGCTCAAGCTTTTTGCCCTGGCTCTTCGGCTGTGGGAGCAGAGGCCAACCGTTCATGCTCTACTCCCTGGGATGCTGGGCAGCCGAGCACGGGTGCCAAAGAGGTTCCATTGTGATGGACTTTGAGTTGGGAAATCGAGGAGCGACAGCAAAGCGGATGGCACTGTTGCAAAGGTGAGTTTCTGCAGAAGAGGCACAGCTCAAGTTTTTTGCCCTGGCTCTTCGGCTGTGGGAGCAGAGGCCAACCGTTCGTGCTCTACTGCCTGGGATGCTGGGCAGCCCAGCACGGGTGCCAAAGAGGTTCCATTGTAATGGACTTTGAGTTGGCAAATGGAGGAGCGACAGCAATGCCGATGGCACCGTTGCAAAGCTGACTTTCTGCACAAGAGGCACAGCTCAAGTTTTTTGCCCTGGCTCTTCGGCTGTGGGAGCAGAGGCCAACCGTTCGTGCTCTACTCCCTGGGATGCTGGGCAGCCCAGCACGGGTGCCAAAGAGGTTCCATTGTAATGGACTTTGAGTTGGGAAATCGAGGAGCGACAGCAAAGCGGATGGCACCGTTGCAAAGCTGACTTTCTGCAGAAGAGGCACAGCTCAAGCTTTTTGCCCTGGCTCTTCGGCTGTGGGAGCAGAGGCCAACCGTTCGTGCTCTACTCCCTGGGATGCTGGGCAGCCCAGCACGGGTGCCAAAGAGGTTCCATTGTAATGGACTTTGAGTTGGGAAATCGAGGATCCTCAGCAATGCGGATGGCACCGTTGCAAAGCTGACTTTCTGCAGAAGAGGCACAGCTCAAGCTTTTTGCCCTGGCTCTTCGGCTGTGGGAGCAGAGGCCAACCGTTCGTGCTCTACTGCCTGGGATGCTGGGCAGGCCAGCACAGGTGCCAAAGAGGTTCCATTGTAATGGACTTTGAGTTGGGAAATCGAGGAGCGACAGCAATGCGGATGGCACAGTTGCACAGGTCACTTTCTGCAGAAGAGACACAGCTCAAGTTTTTTGCCCTGGCTCTTCAGCTGTGGGAGCAGAGGCCAACCGTTCGTGCTCTACTCCCTGGGATGCTGGGCAGCCCAGCACGGGTGCCAAAGAGGTTCCATTGTAATGGACTTTGAGTTGGGAAATCGAAGAGCGACAGCAAAGCGGATGGCACCGTTGCAAAGCTGACTTTCTGCAGAAGAGGCACAGCTCAAGTTTTTTGCCCTGGCTCTTCGGCTGTGGGAGCAGAGGCCAACCGTTCGTTCTCTACTGCCTGGGATGCTGGGCAGCCCAGCACGGGTGCCAAAGAGGTTCCATTGTAATGGACTTTGAGTTGGGAAATCGAGGAGCGACAGCAAAGCGGATGGCACCGTTGCAAAGCTGACTTTCTGCAGAAGAGGCACAGCTCAAGCTTTTTGCCCTGGCTCTTCGGCTGTGGGAGCAGAGGCCAACCATTCGTGCTCTACTCTCTGGGATGCTGGGCAGCTGAGCACGGGTGCCAAAGAGGTTCCATTATAATGGACTTTGAGTTGGGAAATGAAGGAGCGACAGTAATGCGGATGGCACCGTTGCAAAGCTGACTTTCTGCAGAAGAGGCACAGCTCAAGCTTTTTGCCCTGGCTCTTCGGCTGTGGGAGCAGAGGCCAACCGTTCGTGCTCTACTGCCTGGGATGCTGGGCAGCCCAGCACGGGTGCCAAAGAGGTTCCATTGTAATGGACTTTGAGGTGGGAAATCGAGGAGTGACAGCAATGCGGATGGCACAGTTGCACAGGTCACTTTCTGCAGAAGAGACACAGCTCAAGTTTTTTGCCCTGGCTCTTCAGCTGTGGGAGCAGAGGCCAACCGTTCGTGCTCTACTCCCTGGGATGCTGGGCAGCCCAGCACGGGTGCCAAAGAGGTTCCATTGTAATGGACTTTGAGTTCGGAAATCGAAGAGCGACAGCAAAGCGGATGGCACCGTTGCAAAGCTGACTTTCTGCAGAAGAGACACAGCTCAAGCTTTTTGCCCTGGCTCTTCGGCTGTGGGAGCAGAGGCCAACCGTTCGTTCTCTACTGCCTGGGATGCTGGGCAGCCCAGCACGGGTGCCAAAGAGGTTCCATTGTAATGGACTTTGAGTTGGGAAATCGAGGAGCGACAGCAAAGCGGATGGCACCGTTGCAAAGCTGACTTTCTGCAGAAGAGGCACAGCTCAAGCTTTTTGCCCTGGCTCTTCGGCTGTGGGAGCAGAGGCCAACCATTCGTGCTCTACTCCCTGGGATGCTGGGCAGCTGAGCACGGGTGCCAAAGAGGTTCCATTATAATGGACTTTGAGTTGGGAAATGAAGGAGCGACAGTAATGCGGATGGCACCGTTGCAAAACTGACTTTCTGCAGAAGAGGCACAGCTCAAGTTTTTTGCCCTGGCTCTTCGGCTGTGGGAGCAGAGGGCAACCGTTCGTGCTCTACTGCCTGGGATGCTGGGCAGCCCAGCACGGGTGCCAAAGAGGTTCCATTGTAATGGACTTTGAGTTGGGAAATCGAGGAGCGACAGCAATGCGGATGGCACCATTGCACAGGTGACTTTCTGCAGAAGAGGCACAGCTCAAGTTTTTTGCCCTGGCTTATCGGCTGTGGGAGCAAAGGCCAACCGTTCGTGCTCTACTCCCTGGGATGCTGGGCAGCCCAGCACGGGTGCCAAAGAGGTTCCATTGTAATGGACTTTGAGTTGGGAAATCGAGGAGCGACAGCAAAGCGGATGGCACCGTTGCAAAGCTGACTTTCTGCAGAAGAGACACAGCTCAAGCTTTTTGCCCTGGCTCTTCGGCTGTGGGAGCAGAGGCCAACCGTTCGTGCTCTACTCTATGGGATGCTGGGCAGCCGAGCACGGGTGCCAAAGATGTTCCATTGTAATGGACTTTGAGTTGGGAAATCGAAGATCCTCAGCAATGCGGAGGGCACCGTTGCAAAGCTGACTTTCTGCAGAAGAGGCACAGCTCAAGCTTTTTGCCCTGGCTCTTCGGCTGTGGGAGCAGAGGCCAACCATTCGTGCTCTACTCTCTGGGATGCTGGGCAGCTGAGCACGGGTGCCAAAGAGGTTCCATTATAATGGACTTTGAGTTGGGAAATGAAGGAGCGACAGTAATGCGGATGGCACCGTTGCAAAGCTGACTTTCTGCAGAAGAGGCACAGCTCAAGTTTTTTGCCCTGGCTCTTCGGCTGTGGGAGCAGAGGGCAACCGTTCGTGCTCTACTCCCTGGGATGCTGGGCAGCCCAGCACGGGTGCCAAAGAGGTTCCATTGTAATGGACTTTGAGTTGGGAAATCGAGGAGCGACAGCAATGCGGAGGGCACCATTGCACAGGTGACTTTCTGCAGAAGAGGCACAGCTCAAGTTTTTTGCCCTGGCTTATCGGCTGTGGGAGCAAAGGCCAACCGTTCGTGCTCTACTCTCTGGGATGCTGGGCAGCCCAGCACGGGTGCCAAAGAGGTTCCATTGTAATGGACTTTGAGTTGGGAAATCGAGAAGTGACAGCAATGCGGATGGCACAGTTGCACAGGTCACTTTCTGCAGAAGAGACACAGCTCAAGTTTTTTGCCCTGGCTCTTCGGCTGTGGGAGCAGAGGCCAACCGTTCGTGCTCTACTCCCTGGGATGCTGGGCAGCCCAGCACGGGTGCCAAAGAGGTTCCATTGTAATGGACTTTGAGTTGGGAAATCGAGGATCCTCAGCAATGCGGATGGCACCGTTGCAAAGCTGACTTTCTGCAGAAGAGGCACAGCTCAAGCTTTTTGCCCTGGCTCTTCGGCTGTGGGAGCACAGGCCAACCGCTCGTGCTCTACTCCCTGGGATGCTGGGCAGCCCAGCACAGGTGCCAAAGAGGTTCCATTGTAATGGACTTTGAGTTGGGAAATCGAGGAGTGACAGCAATGCGGATGGCACAGTTGCACAGGTCACATTCTGCAGAAGAGACACAGCTCAAGTTTTTTGCCCTGGCTCTTCGGCTGTGGGAGCAGAGGCCAACCGTTCGTGCTCTACTCCCTGGGATGCTGGGCAGCCCAGCACGGGTGCCAAAGAGGTTCCATTGTAATGGACTTTGAGTTGGGAAATCGAAGAGCGACAGCAAAGCGGATGGCACCGTTTCAAAGCTGACTTTCTGCACAAGAGGCACAGCTCAAGTTTTTTGCCCTGGCTCTTCGGCTGTGGGAGCAGAGGCCAACTGTTTGTTCTCTACTGCCTGGGATGCTGGGCAGCCCAGCACGGGTGCCAAAGAGGTTCCATTGTAATGGACTTTGAGTTGGGAAATGGAGGAGCGACAGCAAAGCGGATGGCACCGTTGCAAAGCTGACTTTCTGCAGAAGAGGCACAGCTCAAGCTTTTTGCCCTGGCTCTTCGGCTGTGGGAGCAGAGGCCAACCGTTCGTGCTCTTCTCCCTGGGATGCTGGGCAGCCCAGCACGGATGCCAAAGATGTTCCATTGTAATGGACTTTGAGTTGGGAAATGGAGGAGCGACAGCAAAGCGGATGGCACCGTTCCACAGGTGACTTTCTGCAGAAGAGACACAGCTCCAGTTTTTTGCCCTGGCTCTTCGGCTGTGGGAGCAGAGGCCAACCGTTCGTGCTCTACTCCCTGGGATGCTGGGCAGCCCAGCACGGGTGCCAAAGAGGTTCCATTGTAATGGACTTTGAGTTGGGAAATCGAAGAGCGACAGCAAAGCGGATGGCACTGTTGCAAAGGTGACTTTCTGCAGAAGAGGCACAGCTCAAGTTTTTTGCCCTGGCTCTTCGGCTGTGGGAGCAGAGGCCAACCGTTCGTGCTCTAGTGCCTGGGATGCTGGGCAGCCCAGCACGGGTGACAAAGAGGTTCCATTGTAATGGACTTTGAGTTGGGAAATCGAGGAGCGACAGCAATGCGGATGGCACAGTTGCAAAGCTGACTTTCTGCAGAAGAGGCACAGCTCAAGTTTTTTGCCCTGGCTCTTCGGCTGTGGGAGCAGAGGCCAACCGTTCGTGCTCTACTCCCTGGGATGCTGGGCAGCCCAGCACGGGTGCCAGAGAGGTTCCATTGTAATGGACTTTGAGTTGGGAAATGGAGGAGCGACAGCAAAGCGGATGGCACCGTTGCAAAGCTGACTTTCTGCAGAAGAGGCACAGCTCAAGTTTTTTGCCCTGGCTCTTCGGCTGTGGGAGCAGAGGCCAACCGTTCGTGCTCTACTGCCTGGGATGCTGGGCAGCCGAGCACGGGTGCCAAAGAGGTTCCATTGTAATGGACTTTGAGTTGGGAAATGGAGGAGCGACAGCAAAGCGGATGGCACCGTTCCACAGGTGACTTTCTGCAGAAGAGACACAGCTCAAGCTTTTTGCCCTGGCTCTTCGGCTGTGGGAGCAGAGGCCAACCGTTCGTGCTCTACTCCCTGGGATGCTGGGCAGCCCAGCACGGGTGCCAAAGAGGTTCCATTGTAATGGACTTTGAGTTGGGAAATCGAGTAGCGACAGCAATGCGGATGGCACAGTTGCAAAGCTGACTTTCAGCAGAAGAGGCACAGCTCAAGCTTTTTGCCCTGGCTCTTCGGCTGTGGGAGCAGAGGCCAACCGTTCGTGCTCTACTCCCTGGGATGCTGGGCAGCCCAGCACGGGTGCCAAAGAGGTTCCATTGTAATGGACTTTGAGTTGGGAAATCGAGGAGCGACAGCAATACGGATGGCACCGTTGCAAAGCTGACTTTCTGCAGAAGAGGCACAGCTCAAGTTTTTTGCCCTGGCTCTTCGGCTGTGGGAGCAGAGGCCAACCGTTCGTGCTCTACTCCCTGGGATGCTGGGCAGCCCAGCACGGGTGCCAAAGAGGTTCCATTGTAATGGACTTTGAGTTGGGAAATCGAAGAGCGACAGCAAAGCGGATGGCACTGTTGCAATGGTGACTTTCTGCAGAAGAGGCACAGCTCAAGTTTTTTGCCCTGGCTCTTCGGCTGTGGGAGCAGAGGCCAACCGTTCGTGCTCTACTCCCTGGGATGCTGGGCAGCCCAGCACGGGTGCCAAAGAGGTTCCATTGTAATGGACTTTGAGTTGGGAAATCGAGGAGCGACAGCAATGCGGATGGCACAGTTGCAAAGCTGACTTTCTGCAGAAGAGGCACAGCTCAAGTTTTTTGCCCTGGCTCTTCGGCTGTGGGAGCAGAGGCCAACCGTTCGTGCTCTACTGCCTGGGATGCTGGGTAGCCCAGCACGGGTGCCAGAGAGGTTCCATTGTAATGGACTTTGAGTTGGGAAATGGAGGAGCGACAGCAAAGCGGATGGCACAGTTGCAAAGCTGACTTTCTGCACAAGAGGCACAGCTCAAGTTTTTTGCCCTGGCTCTTCGGCTGTGGGAGCAGAGGCCAACCGTTCGTGCTCTACTGCCTAGGATGCTGGGCAGCCCAGCACGGGTGCCAAAGAGGTTCCATTGTAATGGACTTTGAGTTGGGAAATCGAGGAGCGACAGCAATACGGATGGCACCGTTGCAAAGCTGACTTTCTGCAGAAGAGACACAGCTCAAGTTTTTTGCCCTGGCTCTTCGGCTGTGGGAGCAGAGGCCAACCGTTCGTGCTCTACTCCCTGGGATGCTGGGCAGCCCAGCACGGGTGCCAAAGAGGTTCCATTGTAATGGACTTTGAGTTGGGAAATCGAGGAGCGACAGCAAAGCGGATGGCACCGTTGCAAAGCTGACTTTCTGCAGAAGAGGCACAGCTCAAGTTTTTTGCCCTGGCTCTTCGGCTGTGGGAGCAGAGGCCAACCGTTCGTGCTCTACTGCCTGGGATGCTGGGCAGCCCAGCACGGGTGCCAAAGAGGTTCCATTGTAATGGACTTTGAGTTGGGAAATCGAGGATCCTCAGCAATGCGGATGGCACCGTTGCAAAGCTGACTTTCTGCAGAAGAGGCACAGCTCAAGCTTTTTGCCCTGGCTCTTCGGCTGTGGGAGCAGAGGCCAACCGTTCGTGCTCTACTGCCTGGGATGCTGGGCAGCCCAGCACGGGTGCCAAAGAGGTTCCATTGTAATGGACTTTGAGTTGGGAAATCGAGGAGTGACAGCAATGCGCATGGCACAGTTGCACAGGTCACTTTCTGCAGAAGAGACACAGCTCAAGTTTTTTGCCCTGGCTCTTCGGCTGTGGGAGCAGAGGCCAACCGTTCGTGCTCTACTCCCTGGGATGCTGGGCAGCCCAGCACGGGTGCCAAAGAGGTTCCATTGTAATGGACTTTGAGTTGGGAAATCGAAGAGCGACAGCAAAGCGGATGGCACCGTTGCAAAGCTGACTTTCTGCACAAGAGGCACAGCTCAAGTTTTTTGCCCTGGCTCTTCGGCTGTGGGAGCAGAGGCCAACCGTTCGTTCTCTACTGCCTGGGATGCTGGGCAGCCCAGCACGGGTGCCAAAGAGGTTCCATTGTAATGGACTTTGAGTTGGGAAATCGAGTAGCGACAGCAAAGCGGATGGCACCGTTGCAAAGCTGACTTTCTGCAGAAGAGGCACAGCTCAAGCTTTTTGCCCTGGCTCTTCGGCTGTGGGAGCAGAGGCCAACCCTTCGTGCTCTACTCTCTGGGATGCTGGGCAGCTGAGCACGGGTGCCAAAGAGGTTCCATTATAATGGACTTTGAGTTGGGAAATGAAGGAGCGACAGTAATGCGGATGGCACCGTTGCAAAGCTGACTTTCTGCAGAAGAGGCACAGCTCAAGTTTTTTGCCCTGGCTCTTCGGCTGTGGGAGCAGAGGGCAACCGTTCGTGCTCTACTGCCTGGGATGCTGGGCAGCCCAGCACGGGTGCCAAAGAGGTTCCATTGTAATGGACTTTGAGTTGGGAAATCGAGGAGCGACAGCAATGCGGAGGGCACCATTGCACAGGTGACTTTCTGCAGAAGAGGCACAGCTCAAGTTTTTTGCCCTGGCTTATCGGCTGTGGGAGCAAAGGCCAACCGTTCGTGCTCTACTCCCTGGGATGCTGGGCAGCCGAGCACGGGTGCCAAAGAGGTTCCATTGTAATGGACTTTGAGTTGGGAAATCGAGGAGCGACAGCAAAGCGGATGGCACAGTTGCAAAGCTGACTTTCTGCAGAAGAGGCACAGCTCAAGCTTTTTGCCCTGGCTCTTCGGCTGTGGGAGCAGAGGCCAACCGTTCGTGCTCTACTCCATGGGATGCTGGGCAGCCCAGCACGGGTGCCAAAGAGGTTCCATTGTAATGGACTTTGAGTTGGGAAATCGAAGATCCTCAGCAATGCGGATGGCACAGTTGCAAAGCTGACTTTCTGCAGAAGAGGCACAGCTCAAGTTTTTTGCCCTGGCTCTTCGGCTGTGGGAGCAGAGGCCAACCATTCGTGCTCTACTCTCTGGGATGCTGGGCAGCTGAGCACGGGTGCCAAAGAGGTTCCATTATAATGGACTTTGAGTTGGGAAATGAAGGAGCGACAGTAATGCGGATGGCACCGTTGCAAAGCTGACTTTCTGCAGAAGAGGCACAGCTCAAGTTTTTTGCCCTGGCTCTTCGGCTGTGGGAGCAGAGGCCAACCGTTCGTGCTCTACTGCCTGGGATGCTGGGCAGCCCAGCACGGGTGCCAAAGAGGTTCCATTGTAATGGAATTTGAGTTGGGAAATGGAGCAGCGACAGCAATACGGATGGCACCGTTGCAAAGCTGACTTTCTGCAGAAGAGGCACAGCTCAAGTTTTTTGCCCTGGCTCTTCGGCTGTGGGAGCAGAGGCCAACCGTTCGTGCTCTACTCCCTGGGATGCTGGGTAGCCCAGCACGGGTGCCAGAGAGGTTCCATTGTAATGGACTTTGAGTTGGGAAATGGAGGAGCGAAAGCAATGCGGATGGCACCGTTGCAAAGCTGACTTTCTGCAGAAGAGGCACAGCTCAAGTTTTTTGCCCTGGCTCTTCGGCTGTGGGAGCAGAGGCCAACCGTTCGTGCTCTACTGCCTAGGATGCTGGGCAGCCCAGCACGGGTGCCAAAGAGGTTCCATTGTAATGGACTTTGAGTTGGGAAATCGAGGAGCGACAGCAATACGGATGGCACCGTTGCAAAGCTGACTTTCTGCAGAAGAGACACAGCTCAAGTTTTTTGCCCTGGCTCTTCGGCTGTGGGAGCAGAGGCCAACCGTTCGTGCTCTACTCCCTGGGATGCTGGGCAGCCCAGCACGGGTGCCAAAGAGGTTCCATTGTAATGGACTTTGAGTTGGGAAATCGAGGATCCTCAGCAATGCGGATGGCACCGTTGCAAAGCTGACTTTCTGCAGAAGAGGTACAGCTCAAGCTTTTTGCCCTGGCTCTTCGGCTGTGGGAGCAGAGGCCAACCGTTCGTGCTCTACTCCCTGGGATGCTGGGCAGCCCAGCACAGGTGCCAAAGAGGTTCCATTGTAATGGACTTTGAGTTGGGAAATCGAGGAGTGACAGCAATGCGGATGGCACAGTTGCACAGGTGACTTTCTGCAGAAGAGACACAGCTCAAGTTTTTTGCCCTGGCTCTTCGGCTGTGGGAGCAGAGGCCAACCGTTCGTGCTCTACTCCCTGGGATGCTGGGCAGCCCAGCACGGGTGCCAAAGAGGTTCCATTGTAATGGACTTTGAGTTGGGAAATCGAAGAGCGACAGCAAAGCGGATGGCACCGTTGCAAAGCTGACTTTCTGCAGAAGAGGCACAGCTCAAGCTTTTTGCCCTGGCTCTTCGGCTGTGGGAGCAGAGGCCAACCGTTCGTGCTCTACTCCATGGGATGCTGGGCAGCCCAGCACGGGTGCCAAAGAGGTTCCATTGTAATGGACTTTGAGTTGGGAAATCGAAGATCCTCAGCAATGCGGATGGCACCGTTGCAAAGCTGACTTTCTGCAGAAGAGGCACAGCTCAAGCTTTTTGCCCTGGCTCTTCGGCTGTGGGAGCAGAGGCCAACCATTCGTGCTCTACTCTCTGGGATGCTGGGCAGCCCAGCACGGGTGCCAAAGAGGTTCCATTATAATGGACTTTGAGTTGGGAAATGAAGGAGTGACAGTAATGCGGATGGCACCGTTGCAAAGCTGACTTTCTGCAGAAGAGGCACAGCTCAAGTTTTTTGCCCTGGCTCTTCGGCTGTGGGAGCAGAGGGCAACCGTTCGTGCTCTACTGCCTGGGATGCTGGGCAGCCCAGCACGGGTGCCAAAGAGGTTCCATTGTAATGGACTTTGAGTTGGGAAATCGAGGATCCTCAGCAATGCGGATGGCACCGTTGCAAAGCTGACTTTCTGCAGAAGAGGCACAGCTCAAGCTTTTTGCCCTGGCTCTTCGGCTGTGGGAGCACAGGCCAACCGTTCGTGCTCTACTCCCTGGGATGCTGGGCAGCCCAGCACAGGTGCCAAAGAGGTTCCATTGTAATGGACTTTGAGTTGGGAAATCGAGGAGTGACAGCAATGCGGATGGCACAGTTGCACAGGTCACTTTCTGCAGAAGAGGCACAGCTCCAGTTTTTTGCCCTGGCTCTTCGGCTGTGGGAGCAGAGGCCAACCGTTCGTGCTCTACTGCCTGGGATGCTGGGCAGCCCAGCACGGGTGCCAAAGAGGTTCCATTGTAATGGACTTTGAGTTGGGAAATCGAAGAGCGACAGCAAAGCGGATGGCACCGTTGCAAAGCTGACTTTCTGCAGAAGAGGCACAGCTCAAGTTTTTTGCCCTGGCTCTTCGGCTGTGGGAGCAGAGGCCAACCGTTCGTTCTCTACTGCCTGGGATGCTGGGCAGCCCAGCACGGGTGCCAAAGAGGTTCCATTGTAATGGACTTTGAGTTGGGAAATCGAGGAGCGACAGCAAAGCGGATGGCACCGTTGCAAAGCTGACTTTCTGCAGAAGAGGCACAGCTCAAGCTTTTTGCCCTGGCTCTTCGGCTGTGGGAGCAGAGGCCAACCGTTCGTGCTCTACTCCCTGGGATGCTGGGCAGCCCAGCACGGATGCCAAAGATGTTCCATTGTAATGGACTTTGAGTTGGGAAATGGAGGAGCGACAGCAAAGCGGATGGCACCGTTCCACAGGTGACTTTCTGCAGAAGAGGTACAGCTCCAGTTTTTTGCCCTGGCTCTTCGGCTGTGGGAGCAGAGGCCAACCGTTCGTGCTCTACTCCCTGGGATGCTGGGCAGCCCAGCACGGGTGCCAAAGAGGTTCCATTGTAATGGACTTTGAGTTGGGAAATCGAGGAGCGACAGCAATGCGGATGGCACAGTTGCAAAGCTGACTTTCTGCAGAAGAGGCACAGCTCAAGTTTTTTGCCCTGGCTCTTCGGCTGTGGGAGCAGAGGCCAACCGTTCGTGCTCTACTCCCTGGGATGCTGGGCAGCCCAGCACGGGTGCCAGAGAGGTTCCATTGTAATGGACTTTGAGTTGGGAAATGGAGGAGCGACAGCAAAGTGGATGGCACCGTTGCAAAGCTGACTTTCTGCAGAAGAGGCACAGCTCAAGTTTTTTGCCCTGGCTCTTCGGCTGTGGGAGCAGAGGCCAACCGTTCGTGCTCTACTGCCTGGGATGCTGGGCAGCCGAGCACGGGTGCCAGAGAGGTTCCATTGTAATGGACTTTGAGTTGGGAAATGGAGGAGCGACAGCAATGCGGTTGGCACCGTTCCACAGGTGACATTCTGCAGAAGAGACACAGCTCAAGTTTTTTGCCCTGGCTCTTCGGCTGTGGGAGCAGAGGCCAGCCGTTCGTGCTCTACTCCCTGGGATGCTGGGCAGCCCAGCACGGGTGCCAAAGAGGTTCCATTGTAATGGACTTTGAGTTGGGAAATCGAAGAGCGACAGCAAAGCGGATGGCACTGTTGCAATGGTGACTTTCTGCAGAAGAGGCACAGCTCAAGTTTTTTGCCCTGGCTCTTCGGCTGTGGGAGCAGAGGCCAACCATTCATGCTCTACTCCCTGGGATGCTGGGCAGCCCAGCACGGGTGCCAAAGAGGTTCCATTGTAATGGACTTTGAGTTGGGAAATGGAGGAGCGACAGCAATGCGGATGGCACAGTTGCAAAGCTGACTTTCTGCAGAAGAGGCACAGCTCAAGTTTTTTGCCCTGGCTCTTCGGCTGTGGGAACAGAGGCCAACCGTTCGTGCTCTACTGCCTGGGATGCTGGGCAGCCCAGCACGGGTGCCAAAGAGGTTCCATTGTAATGGAATTTGAGTTGGGAAATGGAGGAGCGACAGCAATACGGATGGCACCGTTGCAAAGCTGACTTTCTGCAGAAGAGACACAGCTCCAGTTTTTTGCCCTGGCTCTTCGGCTGTGGGAGCAGAGGCCAACCGTTCGTGCTCTACTCCCTGGGATGCTTGGTAGCCCAGCACGGGTGCCAGAGAGGTTCCATTGTAATGGACTTTGAGTTGGGAAATGGAGGAGCGACAGCAATGCGGATGGCACCGTTGCAAAGCTGACTTTCTGCAGAAGAGGCACAGCTCCAGTTTTTTGCCCTGGCTCTTCGGCTGTGGGAGCAGAGGCCAACCGTTCGTGCTCTACTGCCTAGGATGCTGGGCAGCCCAGCACGGGTGCCAAAGAGGTTCCATTGTAATGGACTTTGAGTTGGGAAATGGAGGAGCGACAGCAATACGGATGGCACCGTTGCAAAGCTGACTTTCTGCAGAAGAGGCACAGCTCAAGTTTTTTGCCCTGGCTCTTCGGCTGTGGGAGCAGAGGCCAACCGTTCGTGCTCTACTCCCTGGGATGCTGGGCAGCCCAGCACGGGTGCCAAAGAGGTTCCATTGTAATGGACTTTGAGTTGGGAAATCGAGGAGCGACAGCAATGCGGTTGGCACCGTTGTACAGGTGACTTCTGCAGAAGAGGCACAGCTCAAGCTTTTTGCCCTGGCTTATCGGCTGTGGGAGCAAAGGCCAACCGTTCGTGCTCTACTCCCTGGGATGCTGGGCAGCCCAGCACGGATGCCAAAGAGGTTCCATTGTAATGGACTTTGAGTTGGGAAATCGAGGAGCGACAGCAAAGCGGATGGCACCGTTGCAAAGCTGACTTTCTGCAGAAGAGACACAGCTCAAGCTTTTTGCCCTGGCTCTTCGGCTGTGGGAGCAGTGGCCAACCGTTCGTGCTGTACTGCCTGGGATGCTGGGCAGCCGAGCACGGGTGCCAAAGAGGTTCCATTGTAATGGACTTTGAGTTGGGAAATGGAGGAGCGACAGCAAAGCGGATGGCACTGTTGCAAAGGTGAGTTTCTGCAGAAGAGGCACAGCTCAAGTTTTTTGCCCTGGCTCTTCGGCTGTGGGAGCAGAGGCCAACCGTTCGTGCTCTACTGCCTGGGATGCTGGGCAGCCGAGCACGGGTGCCAAAGAGGTTCCATTGTAATGGACTTTGAGTTGGCAAATGGAGGAGCGACAGCAAAGCGGATGGCACCGTTGCAAAGCTGACTTTCTGCAGAAGAGACACAGCTCAAGTTTTTTGCCCTGGCTCTTCGGCTGTGGGAGCAGAGGCCAACCGTTCGTGCTCTACTGCCTGGGATGCTGGGCAGCCCAGCACGGGTGCCAAAGAGGTTCCATTGTAATGGACTTTGAGTTGGGAAATGGAGGAGCGACAGCAAAGCGGATGGCACCGTTGCAAAGCTGACTTTCTGCAGAAGAGGCACAGCTCAAGCTTTTTGCCCTGGCTCTTCGGCTGTGGGAGCAGAGGCCAACCGTTCGTGCTGTACTGCCTGGGATGCTGGGCAGCCGAGCACGGGTGCCAAAGAGGTTCCATTGTAATGGACTTTGAGTTGGGAAATGGAGGAGCGACAGCAAAGCGGATGGCACTGTTGCAAAGGTGAGTTTCTGCAGAAGAGGCACAGCTCAAGTTTTTTGCCCTGGCTCTTCGGCTGTGGGAGCAGAGGCCAACCGTTCGTGCTCTACTGCCTGGGATGCTGGGCAGCCCAGCACGGGTGCCAAAGAGGTTCCATTGTAATGGACTTTGAGTTGGCAAATGGAGGAGCGACAGCAAAGCGGATGGCACCGTTGCAAAGCTGACTTTCTGCAGAAGAGACACAGCTCAAGTTTTTTGCCCTGGCTCTTCGGCTGTGGGAGCAGAGGCCAACCGTTCGTGCTCTACTGCCTGGGATGCTGGGCAGCCCAGCACGGGTGCCAAAGAGGTTCCATTGTAATGGACTTTGAGTTGGGAAATGGAGGAGCGACAGCAAAGCGGATGGCACCGTTGCAAAGCTGACTTTCTGCAGAAGAGGCACAGCTCAAGCTTTTTGCCCTGGCTCTTCGGCTGTGGGAGCAGAGGCCAACCGTTCGTGCTCTACTCCCTGGGATGCTGGGCAGCCCAGCACGGGTGCCAAAGAGGTTCCATTGTAATGGACTTTGAGTTGGGAAATGGAGGATCCTCAGCAATGCGGATGGCACCGTTGCAAAGCTGACTTTCTGCAGAAGAGGCACAGCTCAAGCTTTTTGCCCTGGCTCTTCGGCTGTGGGAGCAGAGGCCAACCGTTCGTGCTCTACTCCCTGGGATGCAGGGCAGCCCAGCACGGGTGCCAAAGAGGTTCCATTGTAATGGACTTTGAGTTGGGATATCGAGGAGTGACAGCAATGCGGATGGCACAGTTGCACAGGTCACTTTCTGCAGAAGAGACACAGCTCAAGTTTTTTACCCTGGCTCTTCGGCTGTGGGAGCAGAGGCCAACCGTTCGTGCTCTACTCCCTGGGATGCTGGGCAGCCCAGCACGGGTGCCAAAGAGGTTCCATTGTAATGGACTTTGAGTTGGGAAATCGAAGAGCGACAGCAAAGCGGATGGCACCGTTGCAAAGCTGACTTTCTGCACAAGAGGCACAGCTCAAGTTTTTTGCCCTGGCTCTTCGGCTGTGGGAGCAGAGGCCAACCGTTCGTTCTCTACTGCCTGGGATGCTGGGCAGCCCAGCACGGGTGCCAAAGAGGTTCCATTGTAATGGACTTTGAGTTGGGAAATCGAGGAGCGACAGCAAAGCGGATGGCACCGTTGCAAAGCTGACTTTCTGCAGAAGAGGCACAGCTCAAGCTTTTTGCCCTGGCTCTTCGGCTGTGGGAGCAGAGGCCAACCATTCGTGCTCTACTCCCTGGGATGCTGGGCAGCTGAGCACGGGTGCCAAAGAGGTTCCATTATAATGGACTTTGAGTTGGGAAATGAAGGAGCGACAGTAATGCGGATGGCACAGTTGCAAAGCTGACTTTCTGCAGAAGAGGCACAGCTCAAGTTTTTTGCCCTGCCTCTTCGGCTGTGGGAGCAGAGGGCAACCGTTCGTGCTCTACTGCCTGGGATGCTGGGCAGCCCAGCACGGGTGCCAAAGAGGTTCCATTGTAATGGACTTTGAGTTGGGAAATCGAGGAGCGACAGCAATGCGGAGGGCACCATTGCACAGGTGACTTTCTGCAGAAGAGGCACAGCTCAAGTTTTTTGCCCTGGCTCTTCGGCTGTGGGAGCAAAGGCCAACCGTTCGTGCTCTACTCCCTGGGATGCTGGGCAGCCCAGCACGGGTGCCAAAGAGGTTCCATTGTAATGGACTTTGAGTTGGGAAATGGAGGAGCGACAGCAAAGCGGATGGCACCGTTCCACAGGTGACTTTCTGCAGAAGAGACACAGCTCAAGCTTTTTGCCCTGGCTCTTCGGCTGTGGGAGCAGAGGCCAACCGTTCGTGCTCTACTTCCTGGGATGCTGGGCAGCCCAGCACGGGTGCCAGAGAGGTTCCATTGTAATGGCCTTTGAGTTCGGAAATCGAGGATCCTCAGCAATGCGGATGGCACCGTTGCAAAGCTGACTTTCTGCAGAAGAGGCAGAGCTCATGTTTTTTGCCCTGGCTCTTCGTCTGTGGGAGC
Organism: Psittacula echo; assembly: GCF_963264785.1. Lineage (NCBI taxonomy): Eukaryota > Metazoa > Chordata > Aves > Psittaciformes > Psittacidae > Psittacula > Psittacula echo. Next base: position 175,935 of record NW_027664212.1, on the reverse strand, counting down.
AGAGGCCAACCGTTCATGCTCTACTCCCTGGGATGCTGGGCAGCCCAGCACGGGTGCCAAAGAGGTTCCATTGTAATGGACTTTGAGTTGGGAAATGGAGGAGCGACAGCAATGCGGATGGCACAGTTGCAAAGCTGTCTTTCTGCAGAAGAGGCACAGCTCAAGTTTTTTGCCCTGGCTCTTCGGCTGTGGGAGCAGAGGCCAACCGTTCGTGCTCTACTGCCTGGGATGCTGGGCAGCCCAGCACGGGTGCCAGAGAGGTTCCATTGTAATGGACTTTGAGTTGGGAAATGGAGGAGCGACAGCAAAGCGGATGGCACCGTTGCAAAGCTGACTTTCTGCAGAAGAGGCACAGCTCAAGCTTTTTGCCCTGGCTCTTCGGCTGTGGGAGCAGAGGCCAACCGTTCGTGCTCTACTGCCTAGGATGCTGGGCAGCCCAGCACGGGTGCCAAAGAGGTTCCATTGTAATGGACTTTGAGTTGGGAAATCGAGGAGCGACAGCAATACGGATGGCACCGTTGCAAAGCTGACTTTCTGCAGAAGAGGCACAGCTCAAGCTTTTTGCCCTGGCTTATCGGCTGTGGGAGCAAAGGCCAACCGTTCGTGCTCTACTCCCTGGGATGCTGGGCAGCCCAGCACGGATGCCAAAGAGGTTCCATTGTAATGGACTTTGAGTTGGGAAATCGAGGAGCGACAGCAAAGCGGATGGCACCGTTGCAAAGCTGACTTTCTGCAGAAGAGACACAGCTCAAGCTTTTTGCCCTGGCTCTTCGGCTGTGGGAGCAGTGGCCAACCGTTCGTGCTCTACTGCCTGGGATGCTGGGCAGCCGAGCACGGGTGCCAAAGAGGTTCCATTGTAATGGACTTTGAGTTGGGAAATCGAGGAGCGACAGCAAAGCGGATGGCACTGTTGCAAAGGTGAGTTTCTGCAGAAGAGGCACAGCTCAAGTTTTTTGCCCTGGCTCTTCGGCTGTGGGAGCAGAGGCCAACCGTTCGTGCTCTACTCCCTGGGATGCTGGGCAGCCCAGCACGGGTGCCAAAGAGGTTCCATTGTAATGGACTTTGAGTTGGGAAATGGAGGAGCGACAGCAAAGCGGATGGCACCGTTGCAAAGCTGACTTTCTGCAGAAGAGACACAGCTCAAGTTTTTTGCCCTGGCTCTTCGGCTGTGGGAGCAGAGGCCAACCGTTCGTGCTCTACTGCCTGGGATGCTGGGCAGCCCAGCACGGGTGCCAAAGAGGTTCCATTGTAATGGACTTTGAGTTGGCAAATGGAGGAGCGACAGCAAAGCGGATGGCACCGTTGCAAAGCTGACTTTCTGCAGAAGAGACACAGCTCAAGTTTTTTGCCCTGGCTCTTCGGCTGTGGGAGCAGAGGCCAACCGTTCGTGCTCTATTGCCTGGGATGCTGGGCAGCCCAGCACGGGTGCCAAAGAGGTTCCATTGTAATGGACTTTGAGTTGGGAAATGGAGGAGCGACAGCAAAGCGGATGGCACCGTTGCAAAGCTGACTTTCTGCAGAAGAGGCACAGCTCAAGCTTTTTGCCCTGGCTCTTCGGCTGTGGGAGCAGAGGCCAACCGTTCGTGCTCTACTCCCTGGGATGCTGGGCAGCCCAGCACGGGTGCCAAAGAGGTTCCATTGTAATGGACTTTGAGTTGGGAAATGGAGGATCCTCAGCAATGCGGATGGCACCGTTGCAAAGCTGACTTTCTGCAGAAGAGGCACAGCTCAAGCTTTTTGCCCTGGCTCTTCGGCTGTGGGAGCAGAGGCCAACCGTTCGTGCTCTACTCCCTGGGATGCTGGGCAGCCCAGCACGGGTGCCAAAGAGGTTCCATTGTAATGGACTTTGAGTTGGGATATCGAGGAGTGACAGCAATGCGGATGGCACAGTTGCACAGGTCACTTTCTGCAGAAGAGACACAGCTCAAGTTTTTTACCCTGGCTCTTCGGCTGTGGGAGCAGAGGCCAACCGTTCGTGCTCTACTCCCTGGGATGCTGGGCAGCCCAGCACGGGTGCCAAAGAGGTTCCATTGTAATGGACTTTGAGTTGGGAAATCGAAGAGCGACAGCAAAGCGGATGGCACCGTTGCAAAGCTGACTTTCTGCACAAGAGGCACAGCTCAAGTTTTTTGCCCTGGCTCTTCGGCTGTGGGAGCAGAGGCCAACCGTTCGTTCTCTACTGCCTGGGATGCTGGGCAGCCCAGCACGGGTGCCAAAGAGGTTCCATTGTAATGGACTTTGAGTTGGGAAATCGAGGAGCGACAGCAAAGCGGATGGCACCGTTGCAAAGCTGACTTTCTGCAGAAGAGGCACAGCTCAAGCTTTTTGCCCTGGCTCTTCGGCTGTGGGAGCAGAGGCCAACCATTCGTGCTCTACTCCCTGGGATGCTGGGCAGCTGAGCACGGGTGCCAAAGAGGTTCCATTATAATGGACTTTGAGTTGGGAAATGAAGGAGCGACAGTAATGCGGATGGCACAGTTGCAAAGCTGACTTTCTGCAGAAGAGGCACAGCTCAAGTTTTTTGCCCTGCCTCTTCGGCTGTGGGAGCAGAGGGCAACCGTTCGTGCTCTACTGCCTGGGATGCTGGGCAGCCCAGCACGGGTGCCAAAGAGGTTCCATTGTAATGGACTTTGAGTTGGGAAATCGAGGAGCGACAGCAATGCGGAGGGCACCATTGCACAGGTGACTTTCTGCAGAAGAGGCACAGCTCAAGTTTTTTGCCCTGGCTCTTCGGCTGTGGGAGCAAAGGCCAACCGTTCGTGCTCTACTCCCTGGGATGCTGGGCAGCCCAGCACGGGTGCCAAAGAGGTTCCATTGTAATGGACTTTGAGTTGGGAAATGGAGGAGCGACAGCAAAGCGGATGGCACCGTTCCACAGGTGACTTTCTGCAGAAGAGACACAGCTCAAGCTTTTTGCCCTGGCTCTTCGGCTGTGGGAGCAGAGGCCAACTGTTCGTGCTCTACTTCCTGGGATGCTGGGCAGCCCAGCACGGGTGCCAGAGAGGTTCCATTGTAATGGCCTTTGAGTTCGGAAATCGAGGATCCTCAGCAATGCGGATGGCACCGTTGCAAAGCTGACTTTCTGCAGAAGAGGCAGAGCTCATGTTTTTTGCCCTGGCTCTTCGTCTGTGGGAGCAGAGGCCAACCGTTCATGCTCTACTCCCTGGGATGCTGGGCAGCCCAGCACGGGTGCCAAAGAGGTTCCATTGCAATGGACTTTGAGTTGGGAAATGGAGGAGCGACAGCAATGCGGATGGCACAGTTGCAAAGCTGTCTTTCTGCAGAAGAGGCACAGCTCAAGTTTTTTGCCCTGGCTCTTCGGCTGTGGGAGCAGAGGCCAACCGTTCGTGCTCTACTGCCTGGGATGCTGGGCAGCCCAGCACGGGTGCCAGAGAGGTTCCATTGTAATGGACTTTGAGTTGGGAAATGGAGGAGCGACAGCAAAGCGGATGGCACCGTTGCAAAGCTGACTTTCTGCAGAAGAGGCACAGCTCAAGCTTTTTGCCCTGGCTCTTCGGCTGTGGGAGCAGAGGCCAACCGTTCGTGCTCTACTGCCTAGGATGCTGGGCAGCCCAGCACGGGTGCCAAAGAGGTTCCATTGTAATGGACTTTGAGTTGGGAAATCGAGGAGCGACAGCAATACGGATGGCACCGTTGCAAAGCTGACTTTCTGCAGAAGAGGCACAGCTCAAGCTTTTTGCCCTGGCTTATCGGCTGTGGGAGCAAAGGCCAACCGTTCGTGCTCTACTCCCTGGGATGCTGGGCAGCCCAGCACGGATGCCAAAGAGGTTCCATTGTAATGGACTTTGAGTTGGGAAATCGAGGAGCGACAGCAAAGCGGATGGCACCGTTGCAAAGCTGACTTTCTGCAGAAGAGACACAGCTCAAGCTTTTTGCCCTGGCTCTTCGGCTGTGGGAGCAGTGGCCAACCGTTCGTGCTCTACTGCCTGGGATGCTGGGCAGCCGAGCACGGGTGCCAAAGAGGTTCCATTGTAATGGACTTTGAGTTGGGAAATCGAGGAGCGACAGCAAAGCGGATGGCACTGTTGCAAAGGTGAGTTTCTGCAGAAGAGGCACAGCTCAAGTTTTTTGCCCTGGCTCTTCGGCTGTGGGAGCAGAGGCCAACCGTTCGTGCTCTACTCCCTGGGATGCTGGGCAGCCGAGCACGGGTGCCAAAGAGGTTCCATTGTAATGGACTTTGAGTTGGGAAATGGAGGAGCGACAGCAAAGCGGATGGCACCGTTGCAAAGCTGACTTTCTGCAGAAGAGACACAGCTCAAGTTTTTTGCCCTGGCTCTTCGGCTGTGGGAGCAGAGGCCAACCGTTCGTGCTCTACTGCCTGGGATGCTGGGCAGCCCAGCACGGGTGCCAAAGAGGTTCCATTGTAATGGACTTTGAGTTGGCAAATGGAGGAGCGACAGCAAAGCGGATGGCACCGTTGCAAAGCTGACTTTCTGCAGAAGAGACACAGCTCAAGTTTTTTGCCCTGGCTCTTCGGCTGTGGGAGCAGAGGCCAACCGTTCGTGCTCTACTGCCTGGGATGCTGGGCAGCCCAGCACGGGTGCCAAAGAGGTTCCATTGTAATGGACTTTGAGTTGGGAAATGGAGGAGCGACAGCAAAGCGGATGGCACCGTTGCAAAGCTGACTTTCTGCAGAAGAGGCACAGCTCAAGCTTTTTGCCCTGGCTCTTCGGCTGTGGGAGCAGAGGCCAACCGTTCGTGCTCTACTCCCTGGGATGCTGGGCAGCCCAGCACGGGTGCCAAAGAGGTTCCATTGTAATGGACTTTGAGTTGGGAAATCGAGGAGCGACAGCAAAGCGGATGGCACCGTTGCAAAGCTGACTTTCTGCAGAAGAGGCACAGCTCAAGCTTTTTGCCCTGGCTCTTCGGCTGTGGGAGCAGAGGCCAACCATTCGTGCTCTACTCCCTGGGATGCTGGGCAGCTGAGCACGGGTGCCAAAGAGGTTCCATTATAATGGACTTTGAGTTGGGAAATGAAGGAGCGACAGTAATGCGGATGGCACAGTTGCAAAGCTGACTTTCTGCAGAAGAGGCACAGCTCAAGTTTTTTGCCCTGCCTCTTCGGCTGTGGGAGCAGAGGCCAACCGTTCGTGCTCTACTGCCTGGGATGCTGGGCAGCCCAGCACGGGTGCCAAAGAGGTTCCATTGTAATGGACTTTGAGTTGGGAAATCGAAGAGCGACAGCAAAGCGGATGGCACCGTTGCAAAGCTGACTTTCTGCACAAGAGGCACAGCTCAAGTTTTTTGCCCTGGCTCTTCGGCTGTGGGAGCAGAGGCCAACCGTTCGTTCTCTACTGCCTGGGATGCTGGGCAGCCCAGCACGGGTGCCAAAGAGGTTCCATTGTCATGGACTTTGAGTTGGGAAATCGAGGAGCGACAGCAAAGCGGATGGCACCGTTGCAAAGCTGACTTTCTGCAGAAGAGGCACAGCTCAAGCTTTTTGCCCTGGCTCTTCGGCTGTGGGAGCAGAGGCCAACCATTCGTGCTCTACTCCCTGGGATGCTGGGCAGCTGAGCACGGGTGCCAAAGAGGTTCCATTATAATGGACTTTGAGTTGGGAAATGAAGGAGCGACAGCAAAGCGGATGGCACCGTTGCAAAGCTGACTTTCTGCAGAAGAGGCACAGCTCAAGTTTTTTGCCCTGGCTCTTCGGATGTGGGAGCAGAGGCCAACCGTTCATGCTCTACTCCCTGGGATGCTGGGCAGCCGAGCACGGGTGCCAAAGAGGTTCCATTGTAATGGACTTTGAGTTGGGAAATCGAGGAGCGACAGCAATGCGGATGGCACAGTTGCAAAGCTGACTTTCTGCAGAAGAGACACAGCTCAAGTTTTTTGCCCTGGCTCTTCGGCTGTGGGAGCAGAGGCCAACCGTTCGTGCTCTACTGCCTGGGATGCTGGGCAGCCCAGCACGGGTGCCAAAGAGTTTCCATTGTAATGGACTTTGAGTTGGGAAATCGAGGAGCGACAGCAATGCGCAGGGCACCATTGCACAGGTGACTTTCTGCAGAAGAGGCACAGCTCAAGTTTTTTGCCCTGGCTTATCGGCTGTGGGAGCAAAGGCCAACCGTTCGTGCTCTACTCCCTGGGATGCTGGGCAGCCCAGCACGGATGCCAAAGATGTTCCATTGTAATGGACTTTGAGTTGGGAAATGGAGGAGCGACAGCAAAGCGGATGGCACCGTTCCACAGGTGACTTTCTGCAGAAGAGACACAGCTCAAGCTTTTTGCCCTGGCTCTTCGGCTGTGGGAGCAGAGGCCAACCGTTCGTGCTCTACTCCCTGGGATGCTGGGCAGCCCAGCACGGGTGCCAAAGAGGTTCCATTGTAATGGACTTTGAGTTGGGAAATGGAGGAGCGACAGCAATGCGGTTGGCACCTTTGCAAAGCTGACTTTCTGCAGAAGAGGCACAGCTCAAGTTTTTTGCCCTGGCTCTTCGGCTGTGGGAGCAGAGGCCAACCGTTCGTGCTCTACTCCCTGGGATGCTGGGCAGCCCAGCACGGGTGCCAAAGAGGTTCCATTGTAATGGACTTTGAGTTGGGAAATGGAGGAGCGACAGCAAAGCGGATGGCACCGTTGCAAAGCTGACTTTCTGCAGAAGAGGCACAGCTCAAGTTTTTTGCCCTGGCTCTTCGGCTGTGGGAGCAGAGGCCAACCGTTCGTGCTCTACTCCCTGGGATGCTGGGCAGCCCAGCACGGGTGCCAAAGAGGTTCCATTGTAATGGACTTTGAGTTGGGAAATCGAAGAGCGACAGCAAAGCGGATGGCACCGTTGCAAAGCTGACTTTCTGCAGAAGAGGCACAGCTCAAGTTTTTTGCCCTGGCTCTTCGGCTGTGGGAGCAGAGGCCAACCGTTCGTGCTCTACTCCCTGGGATGCTGGGCAGCCCAGCACGGGTGCCAAAGAGGTTCCATTGTAATGGACTTTGAGTTGGGAATTGGAGGAGCGACAGCAATGCGGACGGCACCGTTGCAAAGCTGACTTTCTGCAGAAGAGGCACAGCTCAAGCTTTTTGCCCTGGCTCTTCGGCTGTGGGAGCAGAGGCCAACCATTCGTGCTCTACTCTCTGGGATGCTGGGCAGCTGAGCACGGGTGCCAAAGAGTTTCCATTATAATGGACTTTGAGTTGGGAAATGAAGGAGCGACAGTAATGCGGACGGCACCGTTGCAAAGCTGACTTTCTGCAGAAGAGGCACAGCTCAAGTTTTTTGCCCTGGCTCTTCGGCTGTGGGAGCAGAGGCCAAACTTTCATTCTCTACTCCCTGGGATGCTGGGCAGCCCAGCACGGGTGCCAAAGAGGTTCCATTGTAATGGACTATGAGTTGGGAAATCGAAGAGCGACAGCAAAGCGGATGGCACCGTTGCAAAGCTGACTTTCTGCAGAAGAGGCACAGCTCAAGTTTTTTGCCCTGGCTCTTCGGCTGTGGGAGCAGAGGCCAACCGTTCGTGCTCTACTCCCTGGGATGCTGGGCAGCCCAGCACGGGTGCCAAAGAGGTTCCATTGTAATGGACTTTGAGTTGGGAATTGGAGGAGCGACAGCAATCCGGACGGCACTGTTGCAAAGCTGACTTTCTGCAGAAGAGGCACAGCTCAAGCTTTTTGCCCTGGCTATTCGACTGTGGGAGCAGAGGCCAACCATTCGTGCTCTACTCTCTGGGATGCTGGGCAGCCCAGCACGGGTGCCAAAGAGGTTCCATTATAATGGACTTTGAGTTGGGAAATGAAGGAGCGACAGTAATGCGGATGGCACCGTTGCAAAGCTGACTTTCTGCAGAAGAGGCACAGCTCCAGTTTTTTGCCCTGGCTCTTCGGCTGTGGGAGCAGAGGCCAAACTTTCGTTCTCTACTCCCTGGGATGCTGGGCAGCCCAGCACGGGTGCCAGAGAGGTTCCATTGTAATGGACTTTGAGTTGGGAAATGGAGGAGCGACAGCAATGCGGATGGCACCGTTGCACAGGTGACTTTCTGCAGAAGAGACACAGCTCAAGTTTTTTGCCCTGGCTCTTCGGCTGTGGGAGCAGAGGCCAACCGTTCGTGCTCTACTCCCTGGGATGCTGGGCAGCCCAGCACGGGTGCCAAAGAGGTTCCATTTTAATGGACTTTGAGTTGAGAAATCGAGGAGTGACAGCAATAGGGATGGCACCGTTGCAAAGCTGACTTTCAGCAGAAGAGGCAGAGCTCATGTTTTTTGCCCTGGCTCTTCGGCTGTGGGAGCAGAGGCCAACCGTTCGTGCTCTACTGCCTGGGATGCTGGGCAGCCCAGCACGGGTGCCAAAGAGGTTCCATTGTAATGGACTTTGAGTTGGGAAATGGAGGAGCGACAGCAATGCGCAGGGCACCATTGCACAGGTGACTTTCTGCAGAAGAGGCACAGCTCAAGTTTTTTGCCCTGGCTTATCGGCTGTGGGAGCAAAGGCCAACCGTTCGTGCTCTACTCCCTGGGATGCTGGGCAGCCCAGCACGGATGCCAAAGAGGTTCCATTGTAATGGACTTTGAGTTGGGAAATGGAGGAGAGACAGCAAAGCTTATGGCACCGTTGCACAGGTGACTTTCTGCAGAAGAGACACAGCTCAAGCTTTTTGCCCTGGCTCTTCGGCTGTGGGAGCAGAGGCCAACCATTCGTGCTCTACTCCCTGGGATGCTGGGCAGCCCAGCACGGGTGCCAAAGAGGTTCCATTGTAATGGACTTTGAGTTGGGAAATTGAAGAGCGACAGCAAATCGGATGGCACTTTTGTAAAGGTGACTTTCTGCAGAAGAGGCACAGCTCAAGTTTTTTGCCCTGGCTCTTCGGCTGTGGGAGCACAGGCCAACCGTTCGTGCTCTACTGCCTGGGATGCTGGGCAGCCCAGCACGGGTGCCAAAGAGGTTCCATTGTAATGGACTTTGAGTTGGGAAATCGAGGAGCGACAGCAATGCGGACGGCACCGTTGCAAAGCTGACTTTCTGCAGAAGAGGCACAGCTCAAGTTTTTTGCCCTGGCTCTTCGGCTGTGGGAGCAGAGGCCAACCGTTCGTGCTCTACTCCCTGGTATGCTGGCACCCCAGAACGGGTGCCAAAGAGGTTCCATTGTAATGGACTTTGAGTTGGGAAATCGAGGAGCGACAGCAATGCGGATGGCACCGTTGCAAAGCTGACTTTCTGCAGAAGAGGCACAGCTCAAGTTTTTTGCCCTGGCTCTTCGGCTGTGGGAGCAGAGGCCAACCGTTCGTGCTCTACTCCCTGGGATGCTGGGCAGCCCAGCACGGGTGCCAAAGAGGTTCCATTGTAATGGACTTTGAGTTGGGAAATGGAGGAGAGACAGCAAAGCGGATGGCACCGTTGCAAAGATGACTTTCTGCAGAAGAGGCACAGCTCCAGTTTTTTGCCCTGGCTCTTCGGCTGTGGGAGCAGAGGCCAACCGTTCGTGCTCTACTCCCTGGGATGCTGGGCAGCCCAGCACGGGTGCCAAAGAGGTTCCATTGTAATGGACTTTGAGTTATGAATTGGAGGAGCGACAGCAATGCGGACGGCACCGTTGCAAAGCTGACTTTCTGCAGAAGAGGCACAGCTCAAGTTTTTTGCCCTGGCTCTTCGGCTGTGGGAGCAGAGGCCAACCGTTCGTGCTCTACTGCCTGGGATGCTGGGCAGCCCAGCACGGGTGCCAAAGAGGTTCCATTGTAATGGACTTTGAGTTGGGAAATCGAAGAGCGACAGCAAAGCGGATGGCACCGTTGCAAAGCTGACTTTCTGCAGAAGAGGCACAGCTCAAGTTTTTTGCCCTGGCTCTTCGGCTGTGGGAGCAGAGGCCAACCGTTCGTGCTCTACTGCCTGGGATGCTGGGCAGCCCAGCACGGGTGCCAAAGAGGTTCCATTGTAATGGACTTTGAGTTGGGAAATGGAGGAGCGATAGCAATGCGGATGGCACCGTTGCAAAGCTGACTTTCTGCAGAAGAGGCACAGCTCAAGCTTTTTGCCCTGGCTCTTCGGCTGTGGGAGCAGAGGCCAAACTTTCGTTCTCTACTCCCTGGGATGCTGGGCAGCCCAGCACGGGTGCCAAAGAGGTTCCATTGTAATGGACTTTGAGTTGGGAAATTGAAGAGCGACAGCAAAGCGGATGGCACTTTTGTAAAGGTGACTTTCTGCAGAAGAGGCACAGCTCAAGTTTTTTGACCTGGCTCTTCGGCTGTGGGAGCAGAGGCCAACCGTTCGTGCTCTACTCCCTGGGATGCTGGGCAGCCCAGCACGGGTGCCAAAGAGGTTCCATTGTAATGGACTTTGAGTTGGGAAATCGAGGAGCGACAGCAATGCGGATGGCACAGTTGCAAAGCTGACTTTCTGAAGAAGAGGCACAGCTCAAGTTTTTTGCCCTGGCTCTTCGGCTGTGGGAGCAGAGGCCAACCGTTCGTGCTCTACTGCCTGGGATGCTGGGCAGCCCAGCACGGGTGCCAAAGAGGTTCCATTGTAATGGACTTTGAGTTGGGAAATGGAGGAGCGACAGCAATACGGATGGCACCGTTGCAAAGCTGACTTTCTGCAGAAGAGGCACAGCTCAAGTTTTTTGCCCTGGCTCTTCGGCTGTGGGAGCAGAGGCCAACCGTTCGTGCTCTACTCCCTGGGATGCTGGGCAGCCCAGCACGGGTGCCAAAGAGGTTCCATTGTAATGGACTTTGAGTTGGGAAATGGAGGAGCGACAGCAATGCGGATGGCACCGTTGCAAAGCTGACTTTCTGCAGAAGAGGCACAGCTCCAGTTTTTTGCCCTGGCTCTTCGGCTGTGGGAGCAGAGGCCAACCGTTCGTGCTCTACTCCCTGGGATGCTGGGCAGCCCAGCACGGGTGCCAAAGAGGTTCCATTTTAATGGACTTTGAGTTGGGAATTGGAGGAGCGACAGCAATGCGGATGGCACCGTTGCAAAGCTGACTTTCTGCAGAAGAGGCACAGCTCAAGCTTTTTGCCCTGGCTCTTCGACTGTGGGAGCAGAGGCCAACCATTCGTGCTCTACTCTCTGGGATGCTGGGCAGCTGAGCACGGGTGCCAAAGAGGTTCCATTATAATGGACTTTGAGTTGGGAAATGAAGGAGCGACAGTAATGCGGATGGCACCGTTGCAAAGCTGACTTTCTGCAGAAGAGGCACAGCTCAAGTTTTTTGCCCTGGCTCTTCGGCTGTGGGAGCAGAGGCCAAACTTTCGTTCTCTACTCCCTGGGATGCTGGGCAGCCCAGCACGGGTGCCAAAGAGGTTCCATTGTAATGGACTTTGAGTTGGGAAATTGAAGAGCGACAGCAAAGCGGATGGCACTTTTGTAAAGGTGACTTTCTGCAGAAGAGGCACAGCTCAAGTTTTTTGACCTGGCTCTTCGGCTGTGGGAGCAGAGGCCAACCGTTCGTGCTCTACTCCCTGGGATGCTGGGCAGCCCAGCACGGGTGCCAAAGAGGTTCCATTGTAATGGACTTTGAGTTGGGAAATCGAGGAGCGACAGCAATGCGGATGGCACAGTTGCAAAGCTGACTTTCTGAAGAAGAGGCACAGCTCAAGTTTTTTGCCCTGGCTCTTCGGCTGTGGGAGCAGAGGCCAACCGTTTGTGCTCTACTCCCTGGGATGCTGGGCAGCCCAGCACGGGTGCCAAAGAGGTTCCATTGTAATGGACTTTGAGTTGGGAAATCGAGGAGCAACAGCAAAGCGGATGGCACCGTTGCAAAGCTGACTTTCTGCAGAAGAGGCACAGCTCAAGTTTTTTGCCCTGGCTCTTCGGCTGTGGGAGCAGAGGCCAACCGTTCGTGCTCTACTGCCTGGGATGCTGGGCAGCCCAGCACGGGTGCCAAAGAGGTTCCATTGTAATGGACTTTGAGTTGGGAATTGGAGGAGCGACAGCAATGCGGACGGCACCGTTGCAAAGCTGACTTTCTGCAGAAGAGGCACAGCTCCAGCTTTTTGCCCTGGCTCTTCGGCTGTGGGAGCAGAGGCCAACCATTCGTGCTCTACTCTCTGGGATGCTGGGCAGCTGAGCACGGGTGCCAAAGAGGTTCCATTGTAATGGACTTTGAGTTGGGAAATGAAGGAGCGACAGTAATGCGGATGGCACCGTTGCAAAGCTGACTTTCTGCAGAAGAGGCACAGCTCAAGTTTTTTGCCCTGGCTCTTCGGCTGTGGGAGCAGAGGCCAAACTTTCGTTCTCTACTCCCTGGGATGCTGGGCTGCCCAGCACGGGTGCCAAAGAGGTTCCATTGTAATGGACTTTGAGTTGGGAAATCGAAGAGCGACAGCAATGCGGATGGCACCGTTGCACAGGTGACTTTCTGCAGAAGAGACACAGCTCAAGTTTTTTGCCCTGGCTCTTCGGCTGTGGGAGCAGAGGCCAACCGTTCGTGCTCTACTGCCTGGGATGCTGGGCAGCCCAGCAGGGGTGCCAAAGAGGTTCCATTGTAATGGACTTTGAGTTGAGAAATCGAGGAGTGACAGCAATACGGATGGCACCGTTGCAAAGCTGACTTTCAGCAGAAGAGGCAGAGCTCATGTTTTTTGCCCTGGCTCTTCGGCTGTGGGAGCAGAGGCCAACCGTTCGTGCTCTACTCCCTGGGATGCTGGGCAGCCCAGCACGGGTGCCAAAGAGGTTCCATTGTAATGGACTTTGAGTTGGGAAATCGAGGAGCGACAGCAATGCGGATGGCACCATTGCACAGGTGACTTTCTGCAGAAGAGGCACAGCTCAAGTTTTTGCCCTGGCTCTTCGGCTGTGGGAGCAAAGGCCAACCGTTCGTGCTCTACTCCCTGGGATGCTGGGCAGCCCAGCACGGATGCCAAAGATGTTCCATTGTAATGGACTTTGAGTTGGGAAATGGAGGAGAGACAGCAAAGCTTATGGCACCGTTGCACAGGTGACTTTCTGCAGAAGAGACACAGCTCAAGCTTTTTGCCCTGGCTCTTCGGCTGTGGGAGCAGAGGCCAACCGTTCGTGCTCTACTGCCTGGGATGCTGGGCAGCCCAGCACGGGTGCCAAAGAGGTTCCATTGTAATGGACTTTGAGTTGGGAAATCGAAGAGCTACAGCAAAGCGGATGGCACCGTTGCAAAGCTGACTTTCTGCAGAAGAGGCACAGCTCAAGCTTTTTGCCCTGGCTCTTCGGCTGTGGGAGCAGAGGCCAACCGTTCGTGCTCTACTCCCTGGGATGCTGGGCAGCCCAGCACGGGTGCCAAAGAGGTTCCATTGTAATGGACTTTGAGTTGGGAATTGGAGGAGCGACAGCAATGCGGACGGCACCGTTGCAAAGCTGACTTTCTGCACAAGAGGCACAGCTCAAGCTTTTTGCCCTGGCTCTTCGGCTGTGGGAGCAGAGGCCAACCATTCGTGCTCTACTCTCTGGGATGCTGGGCAGCTGAGCACGGGTGCCAAAGAGGTTCCATTATAATGGACTTTGAGTTGGGAAATGAAGGAGCGACAGTAATGCGGATGGCACCGTTGCAAAGCTGACTTTCTGTAGAAGAGGCACAGCTCAAGTTTTTTGCCCTGGCTCTTCGGCTGTGGGAGCAGAGGCCAAACTTTCGTTCTCTACTCCCTGGGATGCTGGGCAGCCGAGCACGGGTGCCAAAGAGGTTCCATTGTAATGGACTTTGAGTTGGGAAATCGAAGAGCGACAGCAAAGCGGATGGCACCGTTGCAAAGCTGACTTTCTGCAGAAGAGGCACAGCTCAAGTTTTTTGCCCTGGCTCTTCGGCTGTGGGAGCAGAGGCCAACCGTTCGTGCTCTACTCCCTGGGATGCTGGGCAGCCCAGCACGGATGCCAAAGATGTTCCATTGTAATGGACTTTGAGTTGGGAAATGGAGGAGCGACAGCAAAGCGGATGGCACCGTTCCACAGGTGACTTTCTGCAGAAGAGACACAGCTCCAGCTTTTTGCCCTGGCTCTTCGGCTGTGGGAGCAGAGGCCAACCATTCGTGCTCTACTCCCTGGGATGCTGGGCAGCCCAGCACGGGTGCCAAAGAGGTTCCATTGTAATGGACTTTGAGTTGGGAAATTGAAGAGCGACAGCAAAGCGGATGGCACTTTTGTAAAGGTGACTTTCTGCAGAAGAGGCACAGCTCCAGTTTTTTGCCCTGGCTCTTCGGCTGTGGGAGCAGAGGCCAACCGTTCGTGCTCTACTCCCTGGGATGCTGGGCAGCCCAGCACGGGTGCCAAAGAGGTTCCATTGTAATGGACTTTGAGTTGGGAAATGGAGGAGCGACAGCAATACGGATGGCACCGTTGCAAAGCTGACTTTCTGCAGAAGAGGCACAGCTCAAGTTTTTTGCCCTGGCTCTTCGGCTGTGGGAGCAGAGGCCAACCGTTCGTGCTCTACTCCCTGGGATGCTGGGCAGCCCAGCACGGGTGCCAAAGAGGTTCCATTGTAATGGACTTTGAGTTGGGAAATCGAAGAGCGACAGCAAAGCGGATGGCACCGTTGCAAAGCTGACTTTCTGCACAAGAGGCACAGCTCAAGTTTTTTGCCCTGGCTCTTCGGCTGTGGGAGCAGAGGCCAACCATTCGTGCTCTACTCCCTGGGATGCTGGGCAGCCCAGCACGGGTGCCAAAGAGGTTCCATTTTAATGGACTTTGAGTTGGGAATTGGAGGAGCGACAGCAATGCGGATGGCACCGTTGCAAAGCTGACTTTCTGCAGAAGAGGCACAGCTCAAGCTTTTTGCCCTGGCTCTTCGACTGTGGGAGCAGAGGCCAACCATTCGTGCTCTACTCTCTGGGATGCTGGGCAGCTGAGCACGGGTGCCAAAGAGGTTCCATTATAATGGACTTTGAGTTGGGAAATGAAGGAGCGACAGTAATGCGGATGGCACCGTTGCAAAGCTGACTTTCTGCAGAAGAGGCACAGCTCAAGTTTTTTGCCCTGGCTCTTCGGCTGTGGGAGCAGAGGCCAAACTTTCGTTCTCTACTCCCTGGGATGCTGGGCAGCCCAGCACGGGTGCCAAAGAGGTTCCATTGTAATGGACTTTGAGTTGGGAAATTGAAGAGCGACAGCAAAGCGGATGGCACTTTTGTAAAGGTGACTTTCTGCAGAAGAGGCACAGCTCAAGTTTTTTGACCTGGCTCTTCGGCTGTGGGAGCAGAGGCCAACCGTTCGTGCTCTACTCCCTGGGATGCTGGGCAGCCCAGCACGGGTGCCAAAGAGGTTCCATTGTAATGGACTTTGAGTTGGGAAATCGAGGAGCGACAGCAATGCGGATGGCACAGTTGCAAAGCTGACTTTCTGAAGAAGAGGCACAGCTCAAGTTTTTTGCCCTGGCTCTTCGGCTGTGGGAGCAGAGGCCAACCGTTCGTGCTCTACTCCCTGGGATGCTGGGCAGCCCAGCACGGGTGCCAAAGAGGTTCCATTGTAATGGACTTTGTGTTGGGAAATCGAGGAGCGACAGCAATACGGATGGCACCGTTGCAAAGGTGACTTTCTGCAGAAGAGGCACAGCTCAAGTTTTTTGCCCTGGCTCTTCGGCTGTGGGAGCAGAGGCCAACCGTTCGTGCTCTACTCCCTGGGATGCTGGGCAGCCCAGCACGGGTGCCAAAGAGGTTCCATTGTAATGGACTTTGAGTTGGGAAATCGAGGAGCAACAGCAAAGCGGATGGCACAGTTGCAAAGCTGACTTTCTGCAGAAGAGGCACAGCTCAAGTTTTTTGCCCTGGCTCTTCGGCTGTGGGAGCAGAGGCCAACCGTTCGTGCTCTACTCCCTGGGATGCTGGGCAGCCCAGCACGGGTGCCAAAGAGGTTCCATTGTAATGGACTTTGAGTTGGGAATTGGAGGAGCGACAGCAATGTGGACGGCACCGTTGCAAAGCTGACTTTCTGCAGAAGAGGCACAGCTCCAGCTTTTTGCCCTGGCTCTTCGGCTGTGGGAGCAGAGGCCAACCATTCGTGCTCTACTCTCTGGGATGCTGGGCAGCTGAGAACGGGTGCCAAAGAGGTTCCATTATAATGGACTTTGAGTTGGGAAATGAAGGAGCGACAGTAATGCGGATGGCACCGTTGCAAAGCTGACTTTCTGCAGAAGAGGCACAGCTCAAGTTTTTTGCCCTGGCTCTTCGGCTGTGGGAGCAGAGGCCAAACTTTCGTTCTCTACTCCCTGGGATGCTGGGCTGCCCAGCACGGGTGCCAAAGAGGTTCCATTGTAATGGACTTTGAGTTGGGAAATCGAAGAGCGACAGCAATGCGGATGGCACCGTTGCACAGGTGACTTTCTGCAGAAGAGACACAGCTCAAGTTTTTTGCCCTGGCTCTTCGGCTGTGGGAGCAGAGGCCAACCGTTCGTGCTCTACTGCCTGGGATGCTGGGCAGCCCAGCACGGGTGCCAAAGAGGTTCCATTGTAATGGACTTTGAGTTGAGAAATCGAGGAGTGACAGCAATACGGATGGCACCGTTGCAAAGCTGACTTTCTGCAGAAGAGGCACAGCTCAAGTTTTTTGCCCTGGCTTATCGGCTGTGGGAGCAAAGGCCAACCGTTCGTGCTCTACTCCCTGGGATGCTGGGCAGCCCAGCACGGATGCCAAAGATGTTCCATTGTAATGGACTTTGAGTTGTTAAATGGAGGAGAGACAGCAAAGCTTATGGCACCGTTGCACAGGTGACTTTCTGCATAAGAGGCACAGCTCAAGTTTTTTGCCCTGGCTCTTCGGCTGTGGGAGCAGAGGCCAACCGTTCGTGCTCTACTGCCTGGGATGCTGGGCAGCCCAGCACGGGTGCCAAAGAGGTTCCATTGTAATGGACTTTGAGTTGGGAAATCGAAGAGCTACAGCAAAGCGGATGGCACTGTTGCAAAGCTGACTTTCTGCAGAAGAGGCACAGCTCAAGCTTTTTGCCCTGGCTCTTCGGCTGTGGGAGCAGAGGCCAACCGTTCGTGCTCTACTCCCTGGGATGCTGGGCAGCCCAGCACGGGTGCCAAAGAGGTTCCATTGTAATGGACTTTGAGTTGGGAATTGGAGGAGCGACAGCAATGCGGACGGCACTGTTGCAAAGCTGACTTTCTGCACAAGAGGCACAGCTCAAGCTTTTTGCCCTGGCTCTTCGGCTGTGGGAGCAGAGGCCAACCATTCGTGCTCTACTCTCTGGGATGCTGGGCAGCTGAGCACGGGTGCCAAAGAGGTTCCATTATAATGGACTTTGAGTTGGGAAATGAAGGAGCGACAGTAATGCGGATGGCACCGTTGCAAAGCTGACTTTCTGCAGAAGAGGCACAGCTCAAGTTTTTTGCCCTGGCTCTTCGGCTGTGGGAGCAGAGGCCAAACTTTCGTTCTCTACTCCCTGGGATGCTGGGCAGCCGAGCACGGGTGCCAAAGAGGTTCCATTGTAATGGACTTTGAGTTGGGAAATCGAAGAGCGACAGCAAAGCGGATGGCACCGTTGCAAAGCTGACTTTCTGCAGAAGAGGCACAGCTCAAGTTTTTTGCCCTGGCTCTTCGACTGTGGGAGCAGAGGCCAACCGTTCGTGCTCTACTCCCTGGGATGCTGGGCAGCCCAGCACGGATGCCAAAGATGTTCCAATGTAATGGACTTTGAGTTGGGAAATGGAGGAGCGACAGCAAAGCTTATGGCACCGTTCCACAGGTGACTTTCTGCAGAAGAGACACAGCTCAAGCTTTTTGCCCTGGCTCTTCGGCTGTGGGAGCAGAGGCCAACCATTCGTGCTCTACTCCCTGGGATGCTGGGCAGCCCAGCACGGGTGCCAAAGAGGTTCCATTGTAATGGACTTTGAGTTGGGAAATTGAAGAGCGACAGCAAAGCGGATGGCACTTTTGTAAAGGTGACTTTCTGCAGAAGAGGCACAGCTCCAGTTTTTTGCCCTGGCTCTTCGGCTGTGGGAGCAGAGGCCAACCGTTTGTGCTCTACTCCCTGGGATGCTGGGCAGCCCAGCACGGGTGCCAAAGAGGTTCCATTGTAATGGACTTTGAGTTGGGAAATGGAGGAGCGACAGCAATACGGATGGCACCGTTGCAAAGCTGACTTTCTGCAGAAGAGGCACAGCTCAAGTTTTTTGCCCTGGCTCTTCGGCTGTGGGAGCAGAGGCCAACCGTTCGTGCTCTACTCCCTGGGATGCTGGGCAGCCCAGCACGGGTGCCAAAGAGGTTCCATTGTAATGGACTTTGAGTTGGGAAATCGAAGAGCGACAGCAAAGCGGATGGCACCGTTGCAAAGCTGACTTTCTGCAGAAGAGGCACAGCTCAAGTTTTTTGCCCTGGCTCTTCGGCTGTGGGAGCAGAGGCCAACCATTCGTGCTCTACTCCCTGGGATGCTGGGCAGCCCAGCACGGGTGCCAAAGAGGTTCCATTTTAATGGACTTTGAGTTGGGAATTGGAGGAGCGACAGCAATGCGGATGGCACCGTTGCAAAGCTGACTTTCTGCAGAAGAGGCACAGCTCAAGCTTTTTGCCCTGGCTCTTCGACTGTGGGAGCAGAGGCCAACCATTCGTGCTCTACTCTCTGGGATGCTGGGCAGCTGAGCACGGGTGCCAAAGAGGTTCCATTATAATGGACTTTGAGTTGGGAAATGAAGGAGCGACAGTAATGCGGATGGCACCGTTGCAAAGCTGACTTTCTGCAGAAGAGGCACAGCTCAAGTTTTTTGCCCTGGCTCTTCGGCTGTGGGAGCAGAGGCCAAACTTTCGTTCTCTACTCCCTGGGATGCTGGGCAGCCCAGCACGGGTGCCAAAGAGGTTCCATTGTAATGGACTTTGAGTTGGGAAATTGAAGAGCGACAGCAAAGCGGATGGCACTTTTGTAAAGGTGACTTTCTGCAGAAGAGGCACAGCTCAAGTTTTTTGCCCTGGCTCTTCGGCTGTGGGAGCAGAGGCCAACCGTTCGTGCTCTACTCCCTGGGATGCTGGGCAGCCCAGCACGGGTGCCAAAGAGGTTCCATTGTAATGGACTTTGAGTTGGGAAATCGAGGAGCGACAGCAATGCGGATGGCACAGTTGCAAAGCTGACTTTCTGAAGAAGAGGCACAGCTCAAGTTTTTTGCCCTGGCTCTTCGGCTGTGGGAGCAGAGGCCAACCGTTCGTGCTCTACTCCCTGGGATGCTGGGCAGCCCAGCACGGGTGCCAAAGAGGTTCCATTGTAATGGACTTTGAGTTGGGAAATCGAGGAGCGACAGCAATACGGATGGCACCGTTGCAAAGGTGACTTTCTGCAGAAGAGGCACAGCTCAAGTTTTTTGCCCTGGCTCTTCGGCTGTGGGAGCAGAGGCCAACCGTTCGTGCTCTACTCCCTGGGATGCTGGGCAGCCCAGCACGGGTGCCAAAGAGGTTCCATTGTAATGGACTTTGAGTTGGGAAATCGAGGAGCAACAGCAAAGCGGATGGCACCGTTGCAAAGCTGACTTTCTGCAGAAGAGGCACAGCTCAAGTTTTTTGCCCTGGCTCTTCGGCTGTGGGAGCAGAGGCCAACCGTTCGTGCTCTACTGCCTGGGATGCTGGGCAGCCCAGCACGGGTGCCAAAGAGGTTCCATTGTAATGGACTTTGAGTTGGGAATTGGAGGAGCGACAGCAATGCGGACGGCACCGTTGCAAAGCTGACTTTCTGCAGAAGAGGCACAGCTCCAGCTTTTTGCCCTGGCTCTTCGGCTGTGGGAGCAGAGGCCAACCATTCGTGCTCTACTCTCTGGGATGCTGGACAGCTGAGCACGGGTGCCAAAGAGGTTCCATTATAATGGACTTTGAGTTGGGAAATGAAGGAGCGACAGTAATGCGGATGGCACCGTTGCAAAGCTGACTTTCTGCAGAAGAGGCACAGCTCAAGTTTTTTGCCCTGGCTCTTCGGCTGTGGGAGCAGAGGCCAAACTTTCGTTCTCTACTCCCTGGGATGCTGGGCTGCCCAGCACGGGTGCCAAAGAGGTTCCATTGTAATGGACTTTGAGTTGGGAAATCGAAGAGCGACAGCAATGCGGATGGCACCGTTGCACAGGTGACTTTCTGCAGAAGAGACACAGCTCAAGTTTTTTGCCCTGGCTCTTCGGCTGTGGGAGCAGAGGCCAACCGTTCGTGCTCTACTGCCTGGGATGCTGGGCTGCCCAGCACGGGTGCCAAAGAGGTTCCATTGTAATGGACTTTGAGTTGAGAAATCGAGGAGTGACAGCAATACGGATGGCACCGTTGCAAAGCTGACTTTCTGCAGAAGAGGCACAGCTCAAGTTTTTTGCCCTGGCTTATCGGCTGTGGGAGCAAAGGCCAACCGTTCGTGCTCTACTCCCTGGGATGCTGGGCAGCCCAGCACGGATGCCAAAGATGTTCCATTGTAATGGACTTTGAGTTGGGAAATGGAGGAGAGACAGCAAAGCTTATGGCACCGTTGCACAGGTGACTTTCTGCAGAAGAGGCACAGCTCAAGTTTTTTGCCCTGGCTCTTCGGCTGTGGGAGCAGAGGCCAACCGTTCGTGCTCTACTGCCTGGGATGCTGGGCAGCCCAGCACGGGTGCCAAAGAGGTTCCATTGTAATGGACTTTGAGTTGGGAAATCGAAGAGCTACAGCAAAGCGGATGGCACTGTTGCAAAGCTGACTTTCTGCAGAAGAGGCACAGCTCAAGCTTTTTGCCCTGGCTCTTCGGCTGTGGGAGCAGAGGCCAACCGTTCGTGCTCTACTCCCTGGGATGCTGGGCAGCCCAGCACGGGTGCCAAAGAGGTTCCATTGTAATGGACTTTGAGTTGGGAATTGGAGGAGCGACAGCAATGCGGACGGCACCGTTGCAAAGCTGACTTTCTGCACAAGAGGCACAGCTCAAGCTTTTTGCCCTGGCTCTTCGGCTGTGGGAGCAGAGGCCAAACTTTCGTTCTCTACTCCCTGGGATGCTGGGCAGCCGAGCACGGGTGCCAAAGAGGTTCCATTGTAATGGACTTTGAGTTGGGAAATCGAAGAGCGACAGCAAAGCGGATGGCACCGTTGCAAAGCTGACTTTCTGCAGAAGAGGCACAGCTCAAGTTTTTTGCCCTGGCTCTTCGACTGTGGGAGCAGAGGCCATCCGTTCGTGCTCTACTCCCTGGGATGCTGGGCAGCCCAGCACGGATGCCAAAGATGTTCCAATGTAATGGACTTTGAGTTGGGAAATGGAGGAGCGACAGCAAAGCTTATGGCACCGTTCCACAGGTGACTTTCTGCAGAAGAGACACAGCTCAAGCTTTTTGCCCTGGCTCTTCGGCTGTGGGAGCAGAGGCCAACCATTCGTGCTCTACTCCCTGGGATGCTGGGCAGCCCAGCACGGGTGCCAAAGAGGTTCCATTGTAATGGACTTTGAGTTGGGAAATTGAAGAGCGACAGCAAAGCGGATGGCACTTTTGTAAAGGTGACTTTCTGCAGAAGAGGCACAGCTCCAGTTTTTTGCCCTGGCTCTTCGGCTGTGGGAGCAGAGGCCAACCGTTCGTGCTCTACTCCCTGGGATGCTGGGCAGCCCAGCACGGGTGCCAAAGAGGTTCCATTGTAATGGACTTTGAGTTGGGAAATCGAGGAGCGACAGCAATACGGATGGCACCGTTGCAAAGCTGACTTTCTGCAGAAGAGGCACAGCTCAAGTTTTTTGCCCTGGCTCTTCGGCTGTGGGAGCAGAGGCCAACCGTTCGTGCTCTACTGCCTGGGATGCTGGGCAGCCCAGCACGGGTGCCAGAGAGGTTCCATTGTAATGGACTTTGAGTTGGGAAATCGAAGAGCGACAGCAAAGCGGATGGCACCGTTGCAAAGCTGACTTTCTGCAGAAGAGGCACAGCTCCAGTTTTTTGCCCTGGCTCTTCGGCTGTGGGAGCAGAGGCCAACCGTTCGTGCTCTACTCCCTGGGATGCTGGGCAGCCCAGCACGGGTGCCAAAGAGGTTCCATTGTAATGGACTTTGAGTTGGGAATTGGAGGAGCGACAGCAATGCGGACGGCACCGTTGCAAAGCTGACTTTCTGCAGAAGAGGCACAGCTCAAGCTTTTTGCCCTGGCTCTTCGGCTGTGGGAGCAGAGGCCAACCGTTCGTGCTCTACTGCCTGGGATGCTGGGCAGCCCAGCACGGGTGCCAAAGAGGTTCCATTGTAATGGACTTTGAGTTGGGAATTGGAGGAGCGACAGCAATGCGGACGGCACCGTTGCAAAGCTGACTTTCTGCAGAAGAGGCACAGCTCAAGCTTTTTGCCCTGGCTCTTCGACTGTGGGAGCAGAGGCCAACCATTCGTGCTCTACTCTCTGGGATGCTGGGCAGCTGAGCACGGGTGCCAAAGAGGTTCCATTATAATGGACTTTGAGTTGGGAAATGAAGGAGCGACAGTAATGCGGATGGCACCGTTGCAAAGCTGACTTTCTGCAGAAGAGGCACAGCTCAAGTTTTTTGCCCTGGCTCTTCGGCTGTGGGAGCAGAGGCCAAACTTTCGTTCTCTACTCCCTGGGATGCTGGGCAGCCCAGCACGGGTGCCAAAGAGGTTCCATTGTAATGGACTTTGAGTTGGGAAATTGAAGAGCGACAGCAAAGCGGATGGCACTTTTGTAAAGGTGACTTTCTGCAGAAGAGGCACAGCTCAAGTTTTTTGACCTGGCTCTTCGGCTGTGGGAGCAGAGGCCAACCGTTCGTGCTCTACTGCCTGGGATGCTGGGCAGCCCAGCACGGGTGCCAAAGAGGTTCCATTGTAATGGACTTTGAGTTGGGAAATTGAAGAGCGACAGCAAAGCGGATGGCACTTTTGTAAAGGTGACTTTCTGCAGAAGAGGCACAGCTCCAGTTTT
The DNA here is from genome assembly GCF_963264785.1 of Psittacula echo. Classification (NCBI taxonomy): domain Eukaryota; kingdom Metazoa; phylum Chordata; class Aves; order Psittaciformes; family Psittacidae; genus Psittacula; species Psittacula echo. The sequence goes on along the minus strand of NW_027664212.1, from coordinate 153,228 downwards.
TTGCCGTGGCTCTTCGGCTGTGGGAGCAGAGGCCAACCGTTCGTGCTCTACTGCCTGGGATGCTGGGCAGCCCAGCACGGGTGCCACAGAGGTTCCATTGTAATGGACTTTGAGTTGGGAAATCGAGGAGCGACAGCAATACGGATGGCACCGTTGCAAAGCTGACTTTCTGCAGAAGAGGCACAGCTCAAGTTTTTTGCCCTGGCTCTTCGGCTGTGGGAGCAGAGGCCAACCGTTCGTGCTCTACTGCCTGGGATGCTGGGCAGCCCAGCACGGGTGCCAAAGAGGTTCCATTGTAATGGACTTTGAGTTGGGAAATCGAAGAGCGACAGCAAAGCGGATGGCACCGTTGCAAAGCTGACTTTCTGCAGAAGAGGCACAGCTCCAGTTTTTTGCCCTGGCTCTTCGGCTGTGGGAGCAGAGGCCAACCATTCGTGCTCTACTCTCTGGGATGCTGGGCAGCTGAGCACGGGTGCCAAAGAGGTTCCATTATAATGGACTTTGAGTTGGGAAATGAAGGAGCGACAGTTATGCGGATGGCACCGTTGCAAAGCTGACTTTCTGCAGAAGAGGCACAGCTCAAGTTTTTTGCCCTGGCTCTTCGGCTGTGGGAGCAGAGGCCAAACTTTCGTTCTCTACTCCCTGGGATGCTGGGCTGCCCAGCACGGGTGCCAAAGAGGTTCCATTGTAATGGACTTTGAGTTGGGAAATGGAGGAGCGACAGCAATGCGGATGGCACCGTTGCAAAGCTGACTTTCTGCAGAAGAGACACAGCTCAAGTTTTTTGCCCTGGCTCTTCGGCTGTGGGAGAAGAGGCCAACCGTTCGTGCTCTACTGCCTGGGATGCTGGGCAGCCCAGCACGGGTGCCAAAGATGTTCCATTGTAATGGACTTTGAGTTGAGAAATCGAGGAGTGACAGCAATACGGATGGCACCGTTGCAAAGCTGACTTTCAGCAGAAGAGGCAGAGCTCATGTTTTTTGCCCTGGCTCTTCGGCTGTGGGAGCAGAGGCCAACCGTTCGTGCTCTACTGCCTGGGATGCTGGGCAGCCCAGCACGGGTGCCAAAGAGGTTCCATTGTAATGGACTTTGAGTTGGGAAATCGAGGAGCGACAGCAATGCGCAGGGCACCATTGCACAGGTGACTTTCTGCAGAAGAGGCACAGCTCAAGTTTTTTGCCCTGGCTTATCGGCTGTGGGAGCAAAGGCCAACCGTTCGTGCTCTACTCCCTGGGATGCTGGGCAGCCCAGCACGGATGCCAAAGATGTTCCATTGTAATGGACTTTGAGTTGGGAAATGGAGGAGAGACAGCAAAGCTTATGGCACCGTTCCACAGGTGACTTTCTGCAGAAGAGACACAGCTCAAGCTTTTTGCCCTGGCTCTTTGGCTGTGGGAGCAGAGGCCAACCGTTCCTGCTCTACTCCCTGGGATGCTGGGCAGCCAAGCACGGGTGCCAAAGAGGTTCCATTCTAATGGACTTTGAGTTGGGAAACCGAGGAGCGACAGCAAAGCGGATGGCACCGTTGCAAAGCTGACTTTCTGCAGAAGAGGCACAGCTCAAGTTTTTTGCCCTGGCTCTTCGGCTGTGGGAGCAGAGGCCAACCGTTCGTGCTCTACTGCCTGGGATGCTGGGCAGCCCAGCACGGGTGCCAGAGAGGTTCCATTGTAATGGACTTTGAGTTGGGAAATCGAAGAGCGACAGCAAAGCGGATGGCACTGTTGCAAAGGTGACTTTCTGCAGAAGAGGCACAGCTCAAGTTTTTTGCCCTGGCTCTTCGGCTGTGGGAGCAGAGGCCAACCGTTCGTGCTCTACTCCCTGGGATGCTGGGCAGCCCAGCACGGATGCCAAAGAGGTTCCATTGTAATGGACTTTGAGTTGGGAAATGGAGGAGCGACAGCAAAGCGGATGGCACCGTTGCAAAGCTGACTTTCTGCAGAAGAGGCACAGCTCAAGCTTTTTGCCCTGGCTCATCGGCTGTGGGAGCAAAGGCCAACCGTTCGTGCTCTACTGCCTGGGATGCTGGGCAGCCCAGCACGGGTGCCAAAGAGGTTCCATTGTAATGGACTTTGAGTTGGGAAATCGAGGATCCTAAGGAATGCGGATGGCACCGTTGCAAAGCTGATTTTCTGCAGAAGAGGCGCAGATCCATTTTTTTGACCTGGCTCTTTGGCTGTGGGAGCAGAGGCCAACAGTTAGTGCTCTACTCCCTGGGATGCTGGGCAGCCCAGCACGGGTGCCACAGAGGTTCCATTGTAATGGACTTTGAGTTGGGAAATGGAGGAGCGACAGCAATGCGGATGGCACCGTTGCAAAGCTGACTTTCTGCAGAAGAGGCACAGCTCAAGTTTTTTGCCCTGGCTCTTCGGCTGTGGGAGCAGAGGCCAACCGTTCGTGCTCTACTCCCTGGGATGCTGGGCAGCCCAGCACGGGTGCCAAAGAGGTTCCATTGTAATGGACTTTGAGTTGGGAAATGGAGGAGCAACAGCAATGCGGATGGCACCGTTGCAAAGCTGACTTTCTGCAGAAGAGGCACAGCTCAAGCTTTTTGCCCTGGCTCTTCGGCTGTGGGAGCAGAGGCCAACCGTTCGTGCTCTACTCCCTGGGATGCTGGGCAGCCCAGCACGGGTGCCAGAGAGGTTCCATTGTAATGGAATTTGAGTTGGGAAATGGAGGAGTGACAGCAATGCGGATGGCACCGTTGCAAAGCTGACTTTCTGCAGAAGAGACACAGCTCAAGTTTTTTGCCCTGGCTCTTCGGCTGTGGGAGCAGAGGCCAGCCATTCGTGCTCAACTCCCTGGGATGCTGGGTTGCCCAGCACGGGTGCCAAAGAGGTTCCATTGTAATGGACTTTGAGTTGGGAAATCGAGGAGCGACAGCAAAGCGGATGGCACCGTTGCAAAGCTGACTTTCTGCAGAAGAGGCACAGCTCAAGTTTTTTGCCCTGGCTCTTCGGCTGTGGGAGCAGAGGCCAACCGTTCGTGCTCTACTCCCTGGGATGCTGGGCAGCCCAGCACGGGTGCCAAAGAGGTTCCATTGTAATGGACTTTGAGTTGGGAAATCGAAGAGCGACAGCAAAGCGGATGGCACCGTTGCAAAGGTGACTTTCTGCAGAAGAGGCACAGCTCAAGTTTTTTGCCCTGGCTCTTCGGCTGTGGGAGCAGAGGCCAACCGTTCATGCTCTACTGCCTGGGATGCTGGGCAGCCCAGCACGGGTGCCAAAGAGGTTCCATTGTAATGGACTTTGAGTTGGGAAATCGGGGAGCGACAGCAAAGCGGATGGCACCGTTGCAAAGCTGACTTTCTGCAGAAGAGGCACAGCTCAAGTTTTTTGCCCTGGCTCTTCGGCTGTGGGAGCAGAGGCCAACCGTTCGTGCTCTACTCCCTGGGATGCTGGGCAGCCCAGCACGGGTGCCAAAGAGGTTCCATTGTAATGGACTTTGAGTTGGGAATTGGAGGAGCGACAGCAATGCGGACGGCACCGTTGCAAAGCTGACTTTCTGCAGAAGAGGCACAGCTCAAGCTTTTTGCCCTGGCTCTTCGGCTGTGGGAGCAGAGGCCAACCGTTCGTGCTCTACTCCCTGGGATGCTGGGCAGCCCAGCACGGGTGCCAAAGATGTTCCATTTTAATGGACTTTGAGTTGGGAATTGGAGGAGCGACAGCAATGCGGACGGCACCGTTGCAAAGCTGACTTTCTGCAGAAGAGGCACAGCTCAAGCTTTTTGCCCTGGCTCTTCGACTGTGGGAGCAGAGGCCAACCATTCGTGCTCTACTCTCTGGGATGCTGGGCAGCTGAGCACGGGTGCCAAAGAGGTTCCATTATAATGGACTTTGAGTTGGGAAATGAAGAAGCGACAGCAATGCGGATGGCACCGTTGCAAAGCTGACTTTCTGCAGAAGAGGCACAGCTCAAGTTTTTTGCCCTGGCTCTTCGGCTGTGGGAGCAGACGCCAAACTTTCGTTCTCTACTCCCTGGGATGCTGGGCAGCCCAGCACGGGTGCCAAAGAGGTTCCATTGTAATGGACTTTGAGTTGGGAAATTGAAGAGCGACAGCAAAGCGGATGGCACTTTTGTAAAGGTGACTTTCTGCAGAAGAGGCACAGCTCAAGTTTTTTGACCTGGCTCTTCGGCTGTGGGAGCAGAGGCCAACCGTTCGTGCTCTACTCCCTGGGATGCTGGGCTGCCCAGCACGGGTGCCAAAGAGGTTCCATTGTAATGGACTTTGAGTTGGGAAATTGAAGAGCGACAGCAAAGCGGATGGCACTTTTGTAAAGGTGACTTTCTGCAGAAGAGGCACAGCTCCAGTTTTTTGCCCTGGCTCTTCGGCTGTGGGAGCAGAGGCCAACCGTTCGTGCTCTACTGCCTGGGATGCTGGGCAGCCCAGCACGGGTGCCAAAGAGGTTCCATTGTAATGGACTTTGAGTTGGGAAATCGAGGAGCGACAGCAATACGGATGGCACCGTTGCAAAGCTGACTTTCTGCAGAAGAGGCACAGCTCAAGTTTTTTGCCCTGGCTCTTCGGCTGTGGGAGCAGAGGCCAACCGTTCGTGCTCTACTGCCTGGGATGCTGGGCAGCCCAGCACGGGTGCCAAAGAGGTTCCATTGTAATGGACTTTGAGTTGGGAAATCGAAGAGCGACAGCAAAGCGGATGGCACCGTTGCAAAGCTGACTTTCTGCAGAAGAGGCACAGCTCCAGTTTTTTGCCCTGGCTCTTCGGCTGTGGGAGCAGAGGCCAACCGTTCGTGCTCTACTCTCTGGGATGCTGGGCAGCTGAGCACGGGTGCCAAAGAGGTTCCATTATAATGGACTTTGAGTTGGGAAATGAAGGAGCGACAGTTATGCGGATGGCACCGTTGCAAAGCTGACTTTCTGCAGAAGAGGCACAGCTCAAGTTTTTTGCCCTGGCTCTTCGGCTGTGGGAGCAGAGGCCAAACTTTCGTTCTCTACTCCCTGGGATGCTGGGCAGCCGAGCACGGGTGCCAAAGAGGTTCCATTGTAATGGACTTTGAGTTGGGAAATCGAAGAGCGACAGCAATGCGGATGGCACCGTTGCAAAGCTGACTTTCTGCAGAAGAGACACAGCTCAAGTTTTTTGCCCTGGCTCTTCGGCTGTGGGAGAAGAGGCCAACCGTTCGTGCTCTACTGCCTGGGATGCTGGGCAGCCCAGCACGGGTGCCAAAGAGGTTCCATTGTAATGGACTTTGAGTTGAGAAATCGAGGAGTGACAGCAATACGGATGGCACCGTTGCAAAGCTGACTTTCAGCAGAAAAGGCAGAGCTCATGTTTTTTGCCCTGGCTCTTCGGCTGTGGGAGCAGAGGCCAACCGTTCGTGCTCTACTGCCTGGGATGCTGGGCAGCCCAGCACGGGTGCCAAAGAGGTTCCATTGTAATGGACTTTGAGTTGGGAAATCGAGGAGCGACAGCAATGCGCAGGGCACCATTGCACAGGTGACTTTCTGCAGAAGAGGCACAGCTCAAGTTTTTTGCCCTGGCTCTTCGGCTGTGGGAGCAGAGGCCAACCGTTCGTGCTCTACTCCCTGGGATGCTGGGCAGCCAAGCACGGGTGCCAAAGAGGTTCCATTGTAATGGACTTTGAGTTGGGAAACCGAGGAGCGACAGCAATGCGGACGGCACCGTTGCAAAGCTGACTTTCTGCAGAAGAGGCACAGCTCAAGCTTTTTGCCCTGGCTCTTCGGCTGTGGGAGCAGAGGCCAACCATTCGTGCTCTACTCTCTGGGATGCTGGGCAGCTGAGCACGGGTGCCAAAGAGGTTCCATTATAATGGACTTTGAGTTGGGAAATGAAGGAGCGACAGTAATGCGGATGGCACCGTTGCAAAGCTGACTTTCTGCAGAAGAGGCACAGCTCAAGTTTTTTGCCCTGGCTCTTCGGCTGTGGGAGCAGAGGCCAACCGTTCGTGCTCTACTCCCTGGGATGCTGGGCAGCCCAGCACGGGTGCCAAAGATGTTCCATTGTAATGGACTTTGAGTTGGGAAATCGAAGAGCGACAGCAAAGCGGATGGCACCGTTGCAAAGCTGACTTTCTGCAGAAGAGGCACAGCTCAAGTTTTTTGCCCTGGCTCTTCGGCTGTGGGAGCAGAGGCCAACCGTTCGTGCTCTACTGCCTGGGATGCTGGGCAGCCCAGCACGGGTGCCAGAGAGGTTCCATTGTAATGGACTTTGAGTTGGGAAATCGAAGAGCGACAGCAAAGCGGATGGCACTGTTGCAAAGCTGACTTTCTGCAGAAGAGGCACAGCTCAAGTTTTTTGCCCTGGCTCTTCGGCTGTGGGAGCAGAGGCCAACCGTTCGTGCTCTACTCCCTGGGATGCTGGGCAGCCCAGCACGGGTGCCAAAGAGGTTCCATTGTAATGGACTTTGAGTTGGGAAATGGAGGAGCGACAGCAAAGCGGATGGCACCGTTGCAAAGCTGACTTTCTGCAGAAGAGGCACAGCTCAAGCTTTTTGCCCTGGCTCATCGGCTGTGGGAGCAAAGGCCAACCGTTCGTGCTCTACTGCCTGGGATGCTGGGCAGCCCAGCACGGGTGCCAAAGAGGTTCCATTGTAATGGACTTTGAGTTGGGAAATCGAGGACCCTAAGCAATGCGGATGGCACCGTTGCAAAGCTGATTTTCTGCAGAAGAGGCGCAGATCCATTTTTTTGACCTGGCTCTTTGGCTGTGGGAGCAGAGGCCAACCGTTCGTGCTCTACTCCCTGGGATGCTGGGCAGCCCAGCACGGGTGCCACAGAGGTTCCATTGTAATGGACTTTGAATTGGGAAATCGAGGAGCGACAGCAATGCGGATGGCACCGTTGCAAAGCTGACTTTCTGCAGAAGAGGCACAGCTCAAGTTTTTTGCCCTGGCTCTTCGGCTGTGGGAGCAGAGGCCAACCGTTCGTGCTCTACTGCCTGGGATGCTGGGCAGCCCAGCACGGGTGCCAAAGAGGTTCCATTGTAATGGACTTTGAGTTGGGAAATGGAGGAGCAACAGCAATGCGGATGGCACCGTTGCAAAGCTGACTTTCTGCAGAAGAGGTACAGCTCAAGCTTTTTGCCCTGGCTCTTCGGCTGTGGGAGCAGAGGCCAACCGTTCGTGCTCTACTCCCTGGGATGCTGGGCAGCCCAGCACGGGTGCCAGAGAGGTTCCATTGTAATGGAATTTGAGTTGGGAAATGGAGGAGCGACAGCAATGCGGATGGCACCGTTGCAAAGCTGACTTTCTGCAGAAGAGACACAGCTCAAGTTTTTTGCCCTGGCTCTTCGGCTGTGGGAGCAGAGGCCAGCCATTCGTGCTCAACTCCCTGGGATGCTGGGTTGCCCAGCACGGGTGCCAAAGAGGTTCCATTGTAATGGACTTTGAGTTGGGAAATCGAGGAGCGACAGCAAAGCGGATGGCACCGTTGCAAAGCTGACTTTCTGCAGAAGAGGCACAGCTCAAGTTTTTTGCCCTGGCTCTTCGGCTGTGGGAGCAGAGGCCAACCGTTCGTGCTCTACTCCCTGGGATGCTGGGCAGCCCAGCACGGGTGCCAAAGAGGTTCCATTGTAATGGACTTTGAGTTGGGAAATCGAAGAGCGACAGCAAAGCGGATGGCACCGTTGCAAAGGTGACTTTCTGCAGAAGAGGCACAGCTCAAGTTTTTTGCCCTGGCTCTTCGGCTGTGGGAGCAGAGGCCAACCGTTCATGCTCTACTGCCTGGGATGCTGGGCAGCCCAGCACGGGTGCCAAAGAGGTTCCATTATAATGGACTTTGAGTTGGGAAATCGAAGAGCGACAGCAAAGCGGATGGCACCGTTGCAAAGCTGACTTTCTGCAGAAGAGGCACAGCTCAAGTTTTTTGCCCTGGCTCTTCGGCTGTGGGAGCAGAGGCCAACCGTTCGTGCTCTACTCCCTGGGATGCTGGGCAGCCCAGCACGGGTGCCAAAGAGGTTCCATTGTAATGGACTTTGAGTTGGGAAATGGAGGAGCGACAGCAATGCGGAGGGCACCGTTGCAAAGCTGACTTTCTGCAGAAGAGGCACAGCTCAAGTTTTTTGCCCTGGCTCTTCGGCTGTGGGAGCAGAGGCCAAACTTTCGTTCTCTACTGCCTGGGATGCTGGGCAGCCCAGCACGGGTGCCAAAGAGGTTCCATTGTAATGGACTTTGAGTTGGGAAATCGAGGAGCAACAGCAATGCGGATGGCACCGTTGCACAGGTGACTTTCTGCAGAAGAGACACAGCTCAAGTTTTTTGCCCTGGCTCTTCGGCTGTGGGAGCAGAGGCCAGCCGTTCGTGCTCCACTCCCTGGGATGCTGGGCTGCCCAGCACGGGTGCCAAAGAGGTTCCATTGTAATGGACTTTGAGTTGGGAAATGGAGGAGAGACAGCAAAGCGGATGGCACCGTTGCACAGGTGACTTTCTGCAGAAGAGACACAGCTCAAGTTTTTTGCCCTGGCTCTTCGGCTGTGGGAGCAGAGGCCAACTGTTCGTGCTCTACTCCCTGGGATGCTGGGCAGCCCAGCACGGGTGCCAAAGAGGTTCCATTGTAATGGACTTTGAGTTGGGAAATCGAAGAGCGACAGCAAAGAGGATGGCAACGTTGCAAAGGTGACTTTCTGCAGAAGAGGCACAGCTCAAGTTTTTTGCCCTGGCTCTTCGGCTGTGGGAGCAGAGGCCAACCGTTCGTGCTCTACTGCCTGGGATGCTGGGCAGCCCAGCACGGGTGCCAAACAGGTTCCATTGTAATGGACTTTGAGTTGGGAAATCGAGGAGCAACAGCAATGCGGATGGCACCGTTGCACAGGTGACTTTCTGCAGAAGAGACACAGCTCAAGTTTTTTGCCCTGGCTCTTCGGCTGGTGGGAGCACAGGCCAACCGTTCGTGCTCTACTCCCTGGGATGCTGGGCTGCCCAGCACGGGTGCCAAAGAGGTTCCATTGTAATGGACTTTGAGTTGGGAAATCGAGGAGCGACAGCAAAGCGGATGGCACCGTTGCACAGGTGACTTTCTGCAGAAGAGACACAGCTCAAGTTTTTTGCCCTGGCTCTTCGGCTGTGGGAGCAGAGGCCAGCCGTTCATGCTCAACTCCCTGGGATGCTGGGTTGCCCAGCACGGGTGCCAAAGAGGTTCCATTGTAATGGACTTTGAGTTGGGAAATGGAGGAGCGACAGCAAAGCGGATGGCACCGTTGCAAAGGTGACTTTCTGCAGAAGAGGCACAGCTCAAGTTTTTTGCCCTGGCTCTTCGGCTGTGGGAGCAGAGGCCAACCGTTCGTGCTCTACTCCCTGGGATGCTGGGCAGCCCAGCACGGGTGCCAAAGAGGTTCCATTGTAATGGACTTTGAGTTGGGAAATCGAAGAGCGACAGCAAAGCGGATGGCACCGTTGCAAAGGTGACTTTCTGCAGAAGAGGCACAGCTCCAGTTTTTTGCCCTGGCTCTTCGGCTGTGGGAGCAGAGGCCAACCGTTCGTGCTCTACTCCCTGGGATGCTAGGCAGCCCAGCACGGGTGCCAAAGATGTTCCATTGTAATGGACTTTGAGTTGGGAAATCGAAGAGCGACAGCAAAGCGGATGGCACCGTTGCAAAGCTGACTTTCTGCAGAAGAGGCACAGCTCAAGTTTTTTGCCCTGGCTCTTCGGCTGTGGGAGCAGAGGCCAACCGTTCGTGCTCTACTCCCTGGGATGCTGGGCAGCTGAGCACGGGTGCCAAAGAGGTTCCATTGTAATGGACTTTGAGTTGGGAAATGGAGGAGCGACAGCAATGCGGACGGCACCGTTGCAAAGCTGACTTTCTGCAGAAGAGGCACAGCTCAAGTTTTTTGCCCTGGCTCTTCGGCTGTGGGAGCAGAGGCCAAACTTTCGTTCTCTACTCCCTGGGATGCTGGGCAGCCCAGCACGGGTGCCAAAGAGGTTCCATTGTAATGGACTTTGAGTTGGGAAATGGAGGAGCAACAGCAATGCGGATGGCACCGTTGCACAGGTGACTTTCTGCAGAAGAGACACAGCTCAAGTTTTTTGCCCTGGCTCTTCGGCTGTGGGAGCAGAGGCCAGCCGTTCGTGCTCTACTCCCTGGGATGCTGGGCAGCCCAGCACGGGTGCCAAAGAGGTTCCATTGTAATGGACTTTGAGTTGGGAAATGGAGGAGAGACAGCAAAGCGGATGGCACCGTTGCACAGGTGACTTTCTGCAGAAGAGACACAGCTCAAGTTTTCTGCCCTGGCTCTTCGGCTGTGGGAGCAGAGGCCAACCGTTCGTGCTCTACTCCCTGGGATGCTGGGCTGCCCAGCACGGGTGCCAAAGAGGTTCCATTGTTATGGACTTTGAGTTGGGAAATGGAGGAGTGACAGCAAAGCAGATGGCACCGTTGCAAAGCTGACTATCTGCAGAAGAGGCACAGCTCAAGTTTTTTGCCCTGGCTCTTCGGCTGTGGGAGCAGAGGCCAACCGTTCGTGCTCTACTGCCTGGGATGCTGGGCAGCCGAGCACGGGTGCCAAAGAGGTTCCATTGTAATGGACTTTGAGTTGGGAAATGGAGGAGCGACAGCAATACGGATGGCACCGTTGCAAAGCTGACTTTCTGCAGAAGAGGCAGAGCTCATGTTTTTTGCCCTGGCTCTTCGGCTGTGGGAGCAGAGGCCAACCGTTCGTGCTCTACTGCCTGGGATGCTGGGCAGCCCAGCACGGGTGCCAAAGAGGTTCCATTGTAATGGACTTTGAGTTGGGAAATGGAGGAGCGACAGCAAAGCGGATGGCACCGTTGCAAAGCTGACTTTCTGCAGAAGAGGCACAGCTCAAGCTTTTTGCCCTGGCTCATCGGCTGTGGGAGCAAAGGCCAACCGTTCGTGCTCTACTGCCTGGGATGCTGGGCAGCCCAGCACGGGTGCCAAAGAGGTTCCATTGTAATGGACTTTGAGTTGGGAAATCGAGGAGCAACAGCAATGCGGATGGCACCGTTGCACAGGTGACTTTCTGCAGAAGAGACACAGCTCAAGTTTTTTGCCCTGGCTCTTCGGCTGTGGGAGCAGAGGCCAGCCGTTCGTGCTCTACTGCCTGGGATGCTGGGCTGCCCAGCACGGGTGCCAAAGAGGTTCCATTGTAATGGACTTTGAGTTGGGAAATGGAGGAGAGACAGCAAAGCGGATGGCACCGTTGCAAAGGTGACTTTCTGCAGAAGAGGCACAGCTCAAGTTTTTTGCCCTGGCTCTTCGGCTGTGGGAGCAGAGGCCAACCGTTCGTGCTCTACTCCCTGGGATGCTGGGCTGCCCAGCACGGGTGCCAAAGAGGTTCCATTGTAATGGACTTTGAGTTGGGAAATCGAAGAGCGACAGCAAAGCGGATGGCACCGTTGCAAAGGTGACTTTCTGCAGAAGAGGCACAGCTCCAGTTTTTTGCCCTGGCTCTTCGGCTGTGGGAGCAGAGGCCAACCGTTCGTGCTCTACTCCCTGGGATGCTAGGCAGCCCAGCACGGGTGCCAAAGATGTTCCATTGTAATGGACTTTGAGTTGGGAAATCGAAGAGCGACAGCAAAGCGGATGGCACCGTTGCAAAGCTGACTTTCTGCAGAAGAGGCACAGCTCAAGTTTTTTGCCCTGGCTCTTCGGCTGTGGGAGCAGAGGCCAACCGTTCGTGCTCTACTCCCTGGGATGCTGGGCAGCTGAGCACGGGTGCCAAAGAGGTTCCATTGTAATGGACTTTGAGTTGGGAAATGGAGGAGCGACAGCAATGCGGACGGCACCGTTGCAAAGCTGACTTTCTGCAGAAGAGGCACAGCTCAAGTTTTTTGCCCTGGCTCTTCGGCAGTGGGAGCAGAGGCCAAACTTTCGTTCTCTACTCCCTGGGATGCTGGGCAGCCCAGCACGGGTGCCAAAGAGGTTCCATTGTAATGGACTTTGAGTTGGGAAATCGAGGAGCAACAGCAATGCGGATGGCACCGTTGCACAGGTGACTTTCTGCAGAAGAGACACAGCTCAAGTTTTTTGCCCTGGCTCTTCGGCTGTGGGAGCAGAGGCCAGCCGTTCGTGCTCTACTCCCTGGGATGCTGGGCAGCCCAGCACGGGTGCCAAAGAGGTTCCATTGTAATGGACTTTGAGTTGGGAAATGGAGGAGAGACAGCAAAGCGGATGGCACCGTTGCACAGGTGACTTTCTGCAGAAGAGACACAGCTCAAGTTTTCTGCCCTGGCTCTTCGGCTGTGGGAGCAGAGGCCAACCGTTCGTGCTCTACTCCCTGGGATGCTGGGCTGCCCAGCACGGGTGCCAAAGAGGTTCCATTGTAATGGACTTTGAGTTGGGAAATGGAGGAGTGACAGCAAAGCAGATGGCACCGTTGCAAAGCTGACTATCTGCAGAAGAGGCACAGCTCAAGTTTTTTGCCCTGGCTCTTCGGCTGTGGGAGCAGAGGCCAACCGTTCGTGCTCTACTGCCTGGGATGCTGGGCAGCCGAGCACGGGTGCCAAAGAGGTTCCATTGTAAAGGACTTTGAGTTGGGAAATGGAGGAGCGACAGCAATACGGATGGCACCGTTGCAAAGCTGACTTTCTGCAGAAGAGGCAGAGCTCATGTTTTTTGCCCTGGCTCTTCGGCTGTGGGAGCAGAGGCCAACCGTTCGTGCTCTACTGCCTGGGATGCTGGGCAGCCCAGCACGGGTGCCAAAGAGGTTCCATTGTAATGGACTTTGAGTTGGGAAATCGAGGAGCGACAGCAATGCGGAGGGCACCATTGCACAGGTGACTTTCTGCAGAAGAGGCACAGCTCAAGTTTTTTGCCCTGGCTCTTCGGCTGTGGGAGCAGAGGCCAACCGTTCGTGCTCTACTGCCTGGGATGCTGGGCAGCCCAGCACGGGTGCCAAAGAGGTTCCATTGTAATGGACTTTGAGTTGGGAATTGGAGGAGCGACAGCAATGCGGACGGCACCGTTGCAAAGCTGACTTTCTGCAGAAGAGGCACAGCTCAAGTTTTTTGCCCTGGCTCTTCGGCTGTGGGAGCAGAGGCCAACCGTTCGTGCTCTACTCCCTGGGATGCTGGGCAGCCCAGCACGGGTGCCAAAGATGTTCCATTGTAATGGACTTTGAGTTGGGAAATCGAGGAGCGACAGCAATACGGATGGCACCGTTGCAAAGCTGACTTTCTGCAGAAGAGGCACAGCTCAAGTTTTTTGCCCTGGCTCTTCGGCTGTGGGAGCAGAGGCCAGCCGTTCGTGCTCTACTCCCTGGGATGCTGGGCTGCCCAGCACGGGTGCCAAAGATGTTCCATTGTAATGGACTTTGAGTTGGGAAATGGAGGAGCGACAGCAAAGCGGATGGCACCGTTGCAAAGCTGACTTTCTGCAGAAGAGACACAGCTCAAGCTTTTTGCCCTGGCTCTTCGGCTGTGGGAGCAGAGGCCAACCGTTCGTGCTCTACTCCCTGGGATGCTGGGCTGCCCAGTACGGGTGCCAAAGAGGTTCCATTGTAATGGACTTTGAGTTGGGAAATGGAGGAGCGACAGCAAAGCGGATGGCACCGTTGCAAAGCTGACTTTCTGCAGAAGAGGCACAGCTCAAGTTTTTTGCCCTGGCTCTTCGGCTGTGGGAGCAGAGGCCAACCGTTCGTGCTCTACTCCCTGGGATGCTGGGCTGCCCAGCACGGGTGCCAAAGAGGTTCCATTGTAATGGACTTTGAGTTGGGAAATGGAGGAGCGACAGCAATACGGATGGCACCGTTGCAAAGCTGACTTTCTGCAGAAGAGGCAGAGTTCATGTTTTTTGCCCTGGCTCTTCGGCTGTGGGAGCAGAGGCCAACCGTTCGTGCTCTACTGCCTGGGATGCTGGGCAGCCCAGCACGGGTGCCAAAGAGGTTCCATTGTAATGGACTTTGAGTTGGGAAATCGAGGAGCGACAGCAATACGGATGGCACCGTTGCAAAGCTGACTTTCTGCAGAAGAGGCACAGCTCAAGTTTTTTGCCCTGGCTCTTCGGCTGTGGGAGCAGAGGCCAACCGTTCGTGCTCTACTGCCTGGGATGCTGGGCAGCCCAGCACGGATGCCAAAGATGTTCCATTGTAATGGACTTTGAGTTGGGAAATGGAGGAGCGACAGCAAAGCGGATGGCACCGTTGCAAAGGTGACTTTCTGCAGAAGAGGCACAGCTCAAGTTTTTTGCCCTGGCTCTTCGGCTGTGGGAGCAGAGGCCAACCGTTCGTGCTCTACTCCCTGGGATGCTGGGCAGCCCAGCACGGGTGCCAAAGAGGTTCCATTGTAATGGACTTTGAGTTGGGAAATCGAAGAGCGACAGCAAAGCGGATGGCACCGTTGCAAAGGTGACTTTCTGCAGAAGAGGCACAGCTCAAGTTTTTTGCCCTGGCTCTTCGGCTGTGGGAGCAGAGGCCAACCGTTCGTGCTCTACTCCCTGGGATGCTAGGCAGCCCAGCACGGGTGCCAAAGATGTTCCATTGTAATGGACTTTGAGTTGGGAAATCGAAGAGCGACAGCAAAGCGGATGGCACCGTTGCAAAGCTGACTTTCTGCAGAAGAGGCACAGCTCAAGTTTTTTGCCATGGCTCTTCGGCTGTGGGAGCAGAGGCCAACCGTTCGTGCTCTACTCCCTGGGATGCTGGGCAGCCCAGCACGGGTGCCAAAGAGGTTCCATTGTAATGGACTTTGAGTTGGGAAATGGAGGAGCGACAGCAATGCGGACGGCACCGTTGCAAAGCTGACTTTCTGCAGAAGAGGCACAGCTCAAGTTTTTTGCCCTGGCTCTTCGGCTGTGGGAGCAGAGGCCAAACTTTCGTTCTCTACTCCCTGGGATGCTGGGCAGCCCAGCACGGGTGCCAAAGAGGTTCCATTGTAATGGACTTTGAGTTGGGAAATCGAGGAGCAACAGCAATGCGGATGGCACCGTTGCACAGGTGACTTTCTGCAGAAGAGACACAGCTCAAGTTTTTTGCCCTGGCTCTTCGGCTGTGGGAGCAGAGGCCAGCCGTTCGTGCTCTACTCCCTGGGATGCTGGGCTGCCCAGCACGGGTGCCAAAGAGGTTCCATTGTAATGGACTTTGAGTTGGGAAATGGAGGAGAGACAGCAAAGCGGATGGCACCGTTGCACAGGTGACTTTCTGCAGAAGAGACACAGCTCAAGTTTTTTGCCCTGGCTCTTCGGCTGTGGGAGCAGAGGCCAACCGTTCGTGCTCTACTCCCTCGGATGCTGGGCTGCCCAGCACGGGTGCCAAAGAGGTTCCATTGTAATGGACTTTGAGTTGGGAAATGGAGGAGTGACAGCAAAGCAGATGGCACCGTTGCAAAGCTGACTTTCTGCAGAAGAGGCACAGCTCAAGTTTTTTGCCCTGGCTCTTCGGCTGTGGGAGCAGAGGCCAACCGTTCGTGCTCTACTCCCTGGGATGCTGGGCAGCCGAGCACGGGTGCCAAAGAGGTTCCATTGTAATGGACTTTGAGTTGGGAAATCGAGGAGCGACAGCAATACGGATGGCACCGTTGCAAAGCTGACTTTCTGCAGAAGAGGCAGAGCTCATGTTTTTTGCCCTGGCTCTTCGGCTGTGGGAGCAGAGGCCAACCGTTCGTGCTCTACTGCCTGGGATGCTGGGCAGCCCAGCACGGGTGCCAAAGAGGTTCCATTGTAATGGACTTTGAGTTGGGAAATCGAGGAGCGACAGCAATGCGGAGGGCACCATTGCACAGGTGACTTTCTGCAGAAGAGGCACAGCTCAAGTTTTTTGCCCTGGCTCTTCGGCTGTGGGAGCAGAGGCCAACCGTTCGTGCTCTACTGCCTGGGATGCTGGGCAGCCCAGCACGGGTGCCAAAGAGGTTCCATTGTAATGGACTTTGAGTTGGGAGATCGAGGAGCGACAGCAATGCGGACGGCACCGTTGCAAAGCTGACTTTCTGCAGAAGAGGCACAGCTCAAGTTTTTTGCCCTGGCTCTTCGGCTGTGGGAGCAGAGGCCAACCGTTCGTGCTCTACTCCCTGGGATGCTGGGCAGCCCAGCACGGGTGCCAAAGAGGTTCCATTGTAATGGACTTTGAGTTGGGAAATCGAGGAGCGACAGCAATACGGATGGCACCGTTGCAAAGCTGACTTTCTGCAGAAGAGGCACAGCTCAAGTTTTTTGCCCTGGCTCTTCGGCTGTGGGAGCAGAGGCCAACCGTTCGTGCTCTACTCCCTGGGATGCTGGGCAGCCCAGCACGGGTGCCAAAGAGGTTCCATTGTAATGGACTTTGAGTTGGGAAATCGAGGAGCAACAGCAATGCGGATGGCACCGTTGCACAGGTGACTTTCTGCAGAAGAGACACAGCTCAAGTTTTTTGCCCTGGCTCTTCGGCTGTGGGAGCAGAGGCCAGCCGTTCGTGCTCTACTCCCTGGGATGCTGGGCTGCCCAGCACGGGTGCCAAAGATGATCCATTGTAATGGACTTTGAGTTGGGAAATGGAGGAGCGACAGCAAAGCGGATGGCACCGTTGCAAAGCTGACTTTCTGCAGAAGAGACACAGCTCAAGCTTTTTGCCCTGGCTCTTCGGCTGTGGGAGCAGAGGCCAACCGTTCGTGCTCTACTCCCTGGGATGCTGGGCTGCCCAGTACGGGTGCCAAAGAGGTTCCATTGTAATGGACTTTGAGTTGGGAAATGGAGGAGCGACAGCAAAGCGGATGGCACCGTTGCAAAGCTGACTTTCTGCAGAAGAGGCACAGCTCAAGTTTTTTGCCCTGGCTCTTCGGCTGTGGGAGCAGAGGCCAACCGTTCGTGCTCTACTGCCTGGGACGCTGGGCAGCCGAGCACGGGTGCCAAAGAGGTTCCATTGTAATGGACTTTGAGTTGGGAAATCAAGGAGCGACAGCAATACGGATGGCACCGTTGCAAAGCTGACTTTCTGCAGAAGAGGCAGAGTTCATGTTTTTTGCCCTGGCTCTTCGGCTGTGGGAGCAGAGGCCAACCGTTCGTGCTCTACTGCCTGGGATGCTGGGCAGCCCAGCACGGGTGCCAAAGAGGTTCCATTGTAATGGACTTTGAGTTGGGAAATCGAGGAGCGACAGCAATACGGATGGCACCGTTGCAAAGCTGACTTTCTGCAGAAGAGGCACAGCTCAAGTTTTTTGCCCTGGCTCTTCGGCTGTGGGAGCAGAGGCCAACCGTTCGTGCTCTACTGCCTGGGATGCTGGGCAGCCGAGCACGGGTGCCAGAGAGGTTCCATTGTAATGGACTTTGAGTTGGGAAATGGAGGAGCGACAGCAATGCGGATGGCACCGTTGCAAAGCTGACTTTCTGCAGAAGAGGCACAGCTCAAGTTTTTTGCCCTGGCTCTTCGGCTGTGGGAGCAGAGGCCAACCGTTCGTGCTCTGCTGCCTAGGAAGCTGGGCAGCCCAGCACGGGTGCCAAAGAGGTTCCATTGTAATGGACTTTGAGTTGGGTAATCGAGGAGTGACAGCAATACGGATGGCACCGTTGCAAATCTGACTTTCAGCAGAAGAGGCACAGCTCCAGTTTTTTGCCCTGGCTCTTTGGCTGTGGGAGCAGAGGCCAACCGTTCGTGCTCTACTGCCTGGGATGCTGGGCAGCCCAGCACGGGTGCCAAAGAGGTTCCATTGTAATGGACTTTGAGTTGGGAAATCGAGGAGCAACAGCAATGCGGATGGCACCGTTGCAAAGCTGACTTTCTGCAGAAGAGGCACAGCTCAAGTTTTTTGCCCTGGCTCTTCGGCTGTGGGAGCAGAGGCCAACCGTTCGTGCTCTACTGCCTAGGATGCTGGGAAGCCCAGCACGGGTGCCAAAGAGGTTCCATTGTAATGGACTTTGAGTTGGGAAATCGAGGAGCGACAGCAATACGGATGGCACCGTTGCAAAGCTGACTTTCTGCAGAAGAGGCAGAGCTCATGTTTTTTGCCCTGGCTCTTCGGCTGTGGGAGCAGAGGCCAACCGTTCGTGCTCTACTGCCTGGGATGCTGGGCAGCCCAGCACGGGTGCCAAAGAGGTTCCATTGTAATGGACTTTGAGTTGGGAAATCGAGGAGCGACAGCAATGCGGAGGGCACCATTGCACAGGTGACTTTCTGCAGAAGAGGCACAGCTCAAGTTTTTTGCCCTGGCTCTTCGGCTGTGGGAGCAGAGGCCAACCGTTCGTGCTCTACTGCCTGGGATGCTGGGCAGCCCAGCACGGGTGCCAAAGAGGTTCCATTGTAATGGACTTTGAGTTGGGAAATGGAGGAGCGACAGCAATGCGGACGGCACCGTTGCAAAGCTGACTTTCTGCAGAAGAGGCACAGCTCAAGTTTTTTGCCCTGGCTCTTCGGCTGTGGGAGCAGAGGCCAACCGTTCGTGCTCTACTCCCTGGGATGCTGGGCAGCCCAGCACGGGTGCCAAAGATGTTCCATTGTAATGGACTTTGAGTTGGGAAATCGAGGAGCGACAGCAATACGGATGGCACCGTTGCAAAGCTGACTTTCTGCAGAAGAGGCACAGCTCAAGTTTTTTGCCCTGGCTCTTCGGCTGTGGGAGCAGAGGCCAACCGTTCGTGCTCTACTCCCTGGGATGCTGGGCAGCCCAGCACGGGTGCCAAAGAGGTTCCATTGTAATGGACTTTGAGTTGGGAAATCGAGGAGCGACAGCAATACGGATGGCACCGTTGCAAAGCTGACTTTCTGCAGAAGAGGCAGAGCTCATGTTTTTTGCCCTGGCTCTTCGGCTGTGGGAGCAGAGGCCAACCGTTCGTGCTCTACTGCCTGGGATGCTGGGCAGCCCAGCACGGGTGCCAAAGAGGTTCCATTGTAATGGACTTTGAGTTGGGAAATCGAGGAGCGACAGCAATGCGGAGGGCACCATTGCACAGGTGACTTTCTGCAGAAGAGGCACAGCTCAAGTTTTTTGCCCTGGCTCTTCGGCTGTGGGAGCAGAGGCCAACCGTTCGTGCTCTACTGCCTGGGATGCTGGGCAGCCCAGCACGGGTGCCAAAGAGGTTCCATTGTAATGGACTTTGAGTTGGGAAATCGAAGAGCGACAGCAAAGCGGATGGCACCGTTGCAAAGGTGACTTTCTGCAGAAGAGGCACAGCTCCAGTTTTTTGCCCTGGCTCTTCGGCTGTGGGAGCAGAGGCCAACCGTTCGTGCTCTACTCCCTGGGATGCTAGGCAGCCCAGCACGGGTGCCAAAGATGTTCCATTGTAATGGACTTTGAGTTGGGAAATCGAAGAGCGACAGCAAAGCGGATGGCACCGTTGCAAAGCTGACTTTCTGCAGAAGAGGCACAGCTCAAGTTTTTTGCCCTGGCTCTTCGGCTGTGGGAGCAGAGGCCAACCGTTCGTGCTCTACTCCCTGGGATGCTGGGCAGCTGAGCACGGGTGCCAAAGAGGTTCCATTGTAATGGACTTTGAGTTGGGAAATGGAGGAGCGACAGCAATGCGGATGGCACCGTTGCACAGGTGACTTTCTGCAGAAGAGACACAGCTCAAGTTTTTTGCCCTGGCTCTTCGGCTGTGGGAGCAGAGGCCAGCCGTTCGTGCTCTACTCCCTGGGATGCTGGGCTGCCCAGCACGGGTGCCAAAGATGTTCCATTGTAATGGACTTTGAGTTGGGAAATGGAGGAGCGACAGCAAAGCGGATGGCACCGTTGCAAAGCTGACTTTCTGCAGAAGAGACACAGCTCAAGCTTTTTGCCCTGGCTCTTCGGCTGTGGGAGCAGAGGCCAACCGTTCGTGCTCTACTCCCTGGGATGCTGGGCTGCCCAGTACGGGTGCCAAAGAGGTTCCATTGTAATGGACTTTGAGTTGGGAAATGGAGGAGCGACAGCAAAGCGGATGGCACCGTTGCAAAGCTGACTTTCTGCAGAAGAGGCACAGCTCAAGTTTTTTGCCCTGGCTCTTCGGCTGTGGGAGCAGAGGCCAACCGTTCGTGCTCTACTCCCTGGGATGCTGGGCTGCCCAGCACGGGTGCCAAAGAGGTTCCATTGTAATGGACTTTGAGTTGGGAAATGGAGGAGCGACAGCAATACGGATGGCACCGTTGCAAAGCTGACTTTCTGCAGAAGAGGCAGAGTTCATGTTTTTTGCCCTGGCTCTTCGGCTGTGGGAGCAGAGGCCAACCGTTCGTGCTCTACTGCCTGGGATGCTGGGCAGCCCAGCACGGGTGCCAAAGAGGTTCCATTGTAATGGACTTTGAGTTGGGAAATCGAGGAGCGACAGCAATACGGATGGCACCGTTGCAAAGCTGACTTTCTGCAGAAGAGGCACAGCTCAAGTTTTTTGCCATGGCTCTTCGGCTGTGGGAGCAGAGGCCAACCGTTCGTGCTCTACTGCCTGGGATGCTGGGCAGCCGAGCACGGGTGCCAGAGAGGTTCCATTGTAATGGACTTTGAGTTGGGAAATGGAGGAGCGACAACAAAGCGGATGGCACCGTTGCAAAGGTGACTTTCTGCAGAAGAGGCACAGCTCAAGTTTTTTGCCCTGGCTCTTCGGCTGTGGGAGCAGAGGCCAACCGTTCGTGCTCTACTCCCTGGGATGCTGGGCAGCCCAGCACGGGTGCCAAAGAGGTTCCATTGTAATGGACTTTGAGTTGGGAAATCGAAGAGCGACAGCAAAGCGGATGGCACCGTTGCAAAGGTGACTTTCTGCAGAAGAGGCACAGCTCAAGTTTTTTGCCCTGGCTCTTCGGCTGTGGGAGCAGAGGCCAACCGTTCGTGCTCTACTCCCTGGGATGCTAGGCAGCCCAGCACGGGTGCCAAAGATGTTCCATTGTAATGGACTTTGAGTTGGGAAATCGAAGAGCGACAGCAAAGCGGATGGCACCGTTGCAAAGCTGACTTTCTGCAGAAGAGGCACAGCTCAAGTTTTTTGCCCTGGCTCTTCGGCTGTGGGAGCAGAGGCCAACCGTTCGTGCTCTACTCCCTGGGATGCTGGGCAGCCCAGCACGGGTGCCAAAGAGGTTCCATTGTAATGGACTTTGAGTTGGGAAATGGAGGAGCGACAGCAATGCGGACGGCACCGTTGCAAAGCTGACTTTCTGCAGAAGAGGCACAGCTCAAGTTTTTTGCCCTGGCTCTTCGGCTGTGGGAGCAGAGGCCAAACTTTCGTTCTCTACTCCCTGGGATGCTGGGCAGCCGAGCACGGGTGCCAAAGAGGTTCCATTGTAATGGACTTTGAGTTGGGAAATCGAGGAGCGACAGCAATGCGGATGGCACCGTTGCAAAGCTGACTTTCTGCAGAAGAGGCACAGCTCAAGTTTTTTGCCCTGGCTCTTCGGCTGTGGGAGCAGAGGCCAACCGTTCGTGCTCTACTCCCTGGGATGCTGGGCAGCCCAGCACGGGTGCCAAAGAGGTTCCATTGTAATGGACTTTGAGTTGGGAAATCGAGGAGCGACAGCAATACGGATGGCACCGTTGCAAAGCTGACTTTCTGCAGAAGAGGCAGAGCTCATGTTTTTTGCCCTGGCTCTTCGGCTGTGGGAGCAGAGGCCAACCGTTCGTGCTCTACTCCCTGGGATGCTGGGCAGCCCAGCACGGGTGCCAAAGAGGTTCCATTGTAATGGACTTTGAGTTGGGAAATCGAGGAGCAACAGCAATGCGGATGGCACCGTTGCACAGGTGACTTTCTGCAGAAGAGACACAGCTCAAGTTTTTTGCCCTGGCTCTTCGGCTGTGGGAGCAGAGGCCAGCCGTTCGTGCTCTACTCCCTGGGATGCTGGGCTGCCCAGCACGGGTGCCAAAGATGATCCATTGTAATGGACTTTGAGTTGGGAAATGGAGGAGCGACAGCAAAGCGGATGGCACCGTTGCAAAGCTGACTTTCTGCAGAAGAGACACAGCTCAAGCTTTTTGCCCTGGCTCTTCGGCTGTGGGAGCAGAGGCCAACCGTTCGTGCTCTACTCCCTGGGATGCTGGGCTGCCCAGTACGGGTGCCAAAGAGGTTCCATTGTAATGGACTTTGAGTTGGGAAATGGAGGAGTGACAGCAAAGCAGATGGCACCGTTGCAAAGCTGACTTTCTGCAGAAGAGGCACAGCTCAAGTTTTTTGCCCTGGCTCTTCGGCTGTGGGAGCAGAGGCCAACCGTTCGTGCTCTACTGCCTGGGACGCTGGGCAGCCGAGCACGGGTGCCAAAGAGGTTCCATTGTAATGGACTTTGAGTTGGGAAATCGAGGAGCGACAGCAATACGGATGGCACCGTTGCAAAGCTGACTTTCTGCAGAAGAGGCAGAGTTCATGTTTTTTGCCCTGGCTCTTCGGCTGTGGGAGCAGAGGCCAACCGTTCGTGCTCTACTGCCTGGGATGCTGGGCAGCCCAGCACGGGTGCCAAAGAGGTTCCATTGTAATGGACTTTGAGTTGGGAAATCGAGGAGCGACAGCAATACGGATGGCACCGTTGCAAAGCTGACTTTCTGCAGAAGAGGCACAGCTCAAGTTTTTTGCCCTGGCTCTTCGGCTGTGGGAGCAGAGGCCAACCGTTCGTGCTCTACTGCCTGGGATGCTGGGCAGCCGAGCACGGGTGCCAGAGAGGTTCCATTGTAATGGACTTTGAGTTGGGAAATCGAGGAGCGACAGCAATGCGGATGGCACCGTTGCAAAGCTGACTTTCTGCAGAAGAGGCACAGCTCAAGTTTTTTGCCCTGGCTCTTCGGCTGTGGGAGCAGAGGCCAACCGTTCGTGCTCTGCTGCCTAGGAAGCTGGGCAGCCCAGCACGGGTGCCAAAGAGGTTCCATTGTAATGGACTTTGAGTTGGGTAATCGAGGAGTGACAGCAATACGGATGGCACCGTTGCAAATCTGACTTTCAGCAGAAGAGGCACAGCTCCAGTTTTTTGCCCTGGCTCTTTGGCTGTGGGAGCAGAGGCCAACCGTTCGTGCTCTACTGCCTGGGATGCTGGGCAGCCCAGCACGGGTGCCAAAGAGGTTCCATTGTAATGGACTTTGAGTTGGGAAATCGAGGAGCAACAGCAATGCGGATGGCACCGTTGCAAAGCTGACTTTCTGCAGAAGAGGCACAGCTCAAGTTTTTTGCCCTGGCTCTTCGGCTGTGGGAGCAGAGGCCAACCGTTCGTGCTCTACTGCCTAGGATGCTGGGAAGCCCAGCACGGGTGCCAAAGAGGTTCCATTGTAATGGACTTTGAGTTGGGAAATGGAGGAGCGACAGCAATACGGATGGCACCGTTGCAAAGCTGACTTTCTGCAGAAGAGGCAGAGCTCATGTTTTTTGCCCTGGCTCTTCGGCTGTGGGAGCAGAGGCCAACCGTTCGTGCTCTACTGCCTGGGATGCTGGGCAGCCCAGCACGGGTGCCAAAGAGGTTCCATTGTAATGGACTTTGAGTTGGGAAATCGAGGAGCGACAGCAATGCGGAGGGCACCATTGCACAGGTGACTTTCTGCAGAAGAGGCACAGCTCAAGTTTTTTGCCCTGGCTCTTCGGCTGTGGGAGCAGAGGCCAACCGTTCGTGCTCTACTGCCTGGGATGCTGGGCAGCCCAGCACGGGTGCCAAAGAGGTTCCATTGTAATGGACTTTGAGTTGGGAAATGGAGGAGCGACAGCAATGCGGACGGCACCGTTGCAAAGCTGACTTTCTGCAGAAGAGGCACAGCTCAAGTTTTTTGCCCTGGCTCTTCGGCTGTGGGAGCAGAGGCCAACCGTTCGTGCTCTACTCCCTGGGATGCTGGGCAGCCCAGCACGGGTGCCAAAGATGTTCCATTGTAATGGACTTTGAGTTGGGAAATCGAGGAGCGACAGCAATACGGATGGCACCGTTGCAAAGCTGACTTTCTGCAGAAGAGGCACAGCTCAAGTTTTTTGCCCTGGCTCTTCGGCTGTGGGAGCAGAGGCCAACCGTTCGTGCTCTACTCCCTGGGATGCTGGGCAGCCGAGCACGGGTGCCAAAGAGGTTCCATTGTAATGGACTTTGAGTTGGGAAATCGAGGAGCGACAGCAATACGGATGGCACCGTTGCAAAGCTGACTTTCTGCAGAAGAGGCAGAGCTCATGTTTTTTGCCCTGGCTCTTCGGCTGTGGGAGCAGAGGCCAACCGTTCGTGCTCTACTGCCTGGGATGCTGGGCAGCCCAGCACGGGTGCCAAAGAGGTTCCATTGTAATGGACTTTGAGTTGGGAAATCGAGGAGCGACAGCAATGCGGAGGGCACCATTGCACAGGTGACTTTCTGCAGAAGAGGCACAGCTCAAGTTTTTTGCCCTGGCTCTTCGGCTGTGGGAGCAGAGGCCAACCGTTCGTGCTCTACTGCCTGGGATGCTGGGCAGCCCAGCACGGGTGCCAAAGAGGTTCCATTTTAATGGACTTTGAGTTGGGAAATCGAGGAGCGACAGCAATGCGGACGGCACCGTTGCAAAGCTGACTTTCTGCAGAAGAGGCACAGCTCAAGTTTTTTGCCCTGGCTCTTCGGCTGTGGGAGCAGAGGCCAACCGTTCGTGCTCTACTCCCTGGGATGCTGGGCAGCCGAGCACGGGTGCCAAAGAGGTTCCATTGTAATGGACTTTGAGTTGGGAAATCGAGGAGCGACAGCAATACGGATGGCACCGTTGCAAAGCTGACTTTCTGCAGAAGAGGCACAGCTCAAGTTTTTTGCCCTGGCTCTTCGGCTGTGGGAGCAGAGGCCAACCGTTCGTGCTCTACTCCCTGGGATGCTGGGCAGCCCAGCACGGGTGCCAAAGAGGTTCCATTGTAATGGACTTTGAGTTGGGAAATCGAGGAGCAACAGCAATGCGGATGGCACCGTTGCACAGGTGACTTTCTGCAGAAGAGACACAGCTCAAGTTTTTTGCCCTGGCTCTTCGGCTGTGGGAGCAGAGGCCAGCCGTTCGTGCTCTACTCCCTGGGATGCTGGGCTGCCCAGCACGGGTGCCAAAGATGATCCATTGTAATGGACTTTGAGTTGGGAAATGGAGGAGCGACAGCAAAGCGGATGGCACCGTTGCAAAGCTGACTTTCTGCAGAAGAGACACAGCTCAAGCTTTTTGCCCTGGCTCTTCGGCTGTGGGAGCAGAGGCCAACCGTTCGTGCTCTACTCCCTGGGATGCTGGGCTGCCCAGTACGGGTGCCAAAGATGTTCCATTGTAATGGACTTTGAGTTGGGAAATGGAGGAGCGACAGCAAAGCGGATGGCACCGTTGCAAAGCTGACTTTCTGCAGAAGAGGCACAGCTCAAGTTTTTTGCCCTGGCTCTTCGGCTGTGGGAGCAGAGGCCAACCGTTCGTGCTCTACTGCCTGGGACGCTGGGCAGCCGAGCACGGGTGCCAAAGAGGTTCCATTGTAATGGACTTTGAGTTGGGAAATCAAGGAGCGACAGCAATACGGATGGCACCGTTGCAAAGCTGACTTTCTGCAGAAGAGGCAGAGTTCATGTTTTTTGCCCTGGCTCTTCGGCTGTGGGAGCAGAGGCCAACCGTTCGTGCTCTACTGCCTGGGATGCTGGGCAGCCCAGCACGGGTGCCAAAGAGGTTCCATTGTAATGGACTTTGAGTTGGGAAATCGAGGAGCGACAGCAATACGGATGGCACCGTTGCAAAGCTGACTTTCTGCAGAAGAGGCACAGCTCAAGTTTTTTGCCCTGGCTCTTCGGCTGTGGGAGCAGAGGCCAACCGTTCGTGCTGTACTGCCTGGGATGCTGGGCAGCCGAGCACGGGTGCCAGAGAGGTTCCATTGTAATGGACTTTGAGTTGGGAAATGGAGGAGCGACAGCAATGCGGATGGCACCGTTGCAAAGCTGACTTTCTGCAGAAGAGGCACAGCTCAAGTTTTTTGCCCTGGCTCTTCGGCTGTGGGAGCAGAGGCCAACCGTTCGTGCTCTGCTGCCTAGGAAGCTGGGCAGCCCAGCACGGGTGCCAAAGAGGTTCCATTGTAATGGACTTTGAGTTGGGTAATCGAGGAGTGACAGCAATACGGATGGCACCGTTGCAAATCTGACTTTCAGCAGAAGAGGCACAGCTCCAGTTTTTTGCCCTGGCTCTTTGGCTGTGGGAGCAGAGGCCAACCGTTCGTGCTCTACTGCCTGGGATGCTGGGCAGCCCAGCACGGGTGCCAAAGAGGTTCCATTGTAATGGACTTTGAGTTGGGAAATCGAGGAGCAACAGCAATGCGGATGGCACCGTTGCAAAGCTGACTTTCTGCAGAAGAGGCACAGCTCAAGTTTTTTGCCCTGGCTCTTCGGCTGTGGGAGCAGAGGCCAACCGTTCGTGCTCTACTGCCTAGGATGCTGGGAAGCCCAGCACGGGTGCCAAAGAGGTTCCATTGTAATGGACTTTGAGTTGGGAAATCGAGGAGCGACAGCAATACGGATGGCACCGTTGCAAAGCTGACTTTCTGCAGAAGAGGCAGAGCTCATGTTTTTTGCCCTGGCTCTTCGGCTGTGGGAGCAGAGGCCAACCGTTCGTGCTCTACTGCCTGGGATGCTGGGCAGCCCAGCACGGGTGCCAAAGAGGTTCCATTGTAATGGACTTTGAGTTGGGAAATCGAGGAGCGACAGCAATGCGGAGGGCACCATTGCACAGGTGACTTTCTGCAGAAGAGGCACAGCTCAAGTTTTTTGCCCTGGCTCTTCGGCTGTGGGAGCAGAGGCCAACCGTTCGTGCTCTACTGCCTGGGATGCTGGGCAGCCCAGCACGGGTGCCAAAGAGGTTCCATTGTAATGGACTTTGAGTTGGGAAATGGAGGAGCGACAGCAATGCGGACGGCACCGTTGCAAAGCTGACTTTCTGCAGAAGAGGCACAGCTCAAGTTTTTTGCCCTGGCTCTTCGGCTGTGGGAGCAGAGGCCAACCGTTCGTGCTCTACTCCCTGGGATGCTGGGCAGCCCAGCACGGGTGCCAAAGATGTTCCATTGTAATGGACTTTGAGTTGGGAAATCGAGGAGCGACAGCAATACGGATGGCACCGTTGCAAAGCTGACTTTCTGCAGAAGAGGCACAGCTCAAGTTTTTTGCCCTGGCTCTTCGGCTGTGGGAGCAGAGGCCAACCGTTCGTGCTCTACTCCCTGGGATGCTGGGCAGCCCAGCACGGGTGCCAAAGAGGTTCCATTGTAATGGACTTTGAGTTGGGAAATCGAGGAGCAACAGCAATGCGGATGGCACCGTTGCACAGGTGACTTTCTGCAGAAGAGACACAGCTCAAGTTTTTTGCCCTGGCTCTTCGGCTGTGGGAGCAGAGGCCAGCCGTTCGTGCTCTACTCCCTGGGATGCTGGGCTGCCCAGCACGGGTGCCAAAGATGTTCCATTGTAATGGACTATGAGTTGGGAAATGGAGGAGCGACAGCAAAGCGGATGGCACCGTTGCAAAGCTGACTTTCTGCAGAAGAGACACAGCTCAAGCTTTTTGCCCTGGCTCTTCGGCTGTGGGAGCAGAGGCCAACCGTTCGTGCTCTACTCCCTGGGATGCTGGGCTGCCCAGTACGGGTGCCAAAGAGGTTCCATTGTAATGGACTTTGAGTTGGGAAATGGAGGAGCGACAGCAAAGCGGATGGCACCGTTGCAAAGCTGACTTTCTGCAGAAGAGGCACAGCTCAAGTTTTTTGCCCTGGCTCTTCGGCTGTGGGAGCAGAGGCCAACCGTTCGTGCTCTACTCCCTGGGATGCTGGGCTGCCCAGCACGGGTGCCAAAGAGGTTCCATTGTAATGGACTTTGAGTTGGGAAATGGAGGAGCGACAGCAATACGGATGGCACCGTTGCAAAGCTGACTTTCTGCAGAAGAGGCAGAGTTCATGTTTTTTGCCCTGGCTCTTCGGCTGTGGGAGCAGAGGCCAACCGTTCGTGCTCTACTGCCTGGGATGCTGGGCAGCCCAGCACGGGTGCCAAAGAGGTTCCATTGTAATGGACTTTGAGTTGGGAAATCGAGGAGCGACAGCAATACGGATGGCACCGTTGCAAAGCTGACTTTCTGCAGAAGAGGCACAGCTCAAGTTTTTTGCCCTGGCTCTTCGGCTGTGGGAGCAGAGGCCAACCGTTCGTGCTCTACTGCCTGGGATGCTGGGCAGCCGAGCACGGGTGCCAGAGAGGTTCCATTGTAATGGACTTTGAGTTGGGAAATGGAGGAGCGACAACAAAGCGGATGGCACCGTTGCAAAGGTGACTTTCTGCAGAAGAGGCACAGCTCAAGTTTTTTGCCCTGGCTCTTCGGCTGTGGGAGCAGAGGCCAACCGTTCGTGCTCTACTCCCTGGGATGCTGGGCAGCCCAGCACGGGTGCCAAAGAGGTTCCATTGTAATGGACTTTGAGTTGGGAAATCGAAGAGCGACAGCAAAGCGGATGGCACCGTTGCAAAGGTGACTTTCTGCAGAAGAGGCACAGCTCAAGTTTTTTGCCCTGGCTCTTCGGCTGTGGGAGCAGAGGCCAACCGTTCGTGCTCTACTCCCTGGGATGCTAGGCAGCCCAGCACGGGTGCCAAAGATGTTCCATTGTAATGGACTTTGAGTTGGGAAATCGAAGAGCGACAGCAAAGCGGATGGCACCGTTGCAAAGCTGACTTTCTGCAGAAGAGGCACAGCTCAAGTTTTTTGCCCTGGCTCTTCGGCTGTGGGAGCAGAGGCCAACCGTTCGTGCTCTACTCCCTGGGATGCTGGGCAGCCCAGCACGGGTGCCAAAGAGGTTCCATTGTAATGGACTTTGAGTTGGGAAATGGAGGAGCGACAGCAATGCGGACGGCACCGTTGCAAAGCTGACTTTCTGCAGAAGAGGCACAGCTCAAGTTTTTTGCCCTGGCTCTTCGGCTGTGGGAGCAGAGGCCAAACTTTCGTTCTCTACTGCCTGGGATGCTGGGCAGCCGAGCACGGGTGCCAAAGAGGTTCCATTGTAATGGACTTTGAGTTGGGAAATCGAGGAGCAACAGCAATGCGGATGGCACCGTTGCACAGGTGACTTTCTGCAGAAGAGACACAGCTCAAGTTTTTTGCCCTGGCTCTTCGGCTGTGGGAGCAGAGGCCAGCCGTTCGTGCTCTACTCCCTGGGATGCTGGGCAGCCCAGCACGGGTGCCAAAGAGGTTCCATTGTAATGGACTTTGAGTTGGGAAATGGAGGAGAGACAGCAAAGCGGATGGCACCGTTGCACAGGTGACTTTCTGCAGAAGAGACACAGCTCAAGTTTTTTGCCCTGGCTCTTCGGCTGTGGGAGCAGAGGCCAACCGTTCGTGCTCTACTGTCTGGGATGCTGGGCTGCCCAGCACGGGTGCCAAAGAGGTTCCATTGTAATGGACTTTGAGTTGGGAAATGGAGGAGTGACAGCAAAGCAGATGGCACCGTTGCAAAGCTGACTTTCTGCAGAAGAGGCACAGCTCAAGTTTTTTGCCCTGGCTCTTCGGCTGTGGGAGCAGAGGCCAACCGTTCGTGCTCTACTGCCTGGGATGCTGGGCAGCCGAGCACGGGTGCCAAAGAGGTTCCATTGTAATGGACTTTGAGTTGGGAAATCGAGGAGCGACAGCAATACGGATGGCACCGTTGCAAAGCTGACTTTCTGCAGAAGAGGCACAGCTCATGTTTTTTGCCCTGGCTCTTCGGCTGTGGGAGCAGAGGCCAACCGTTCGTGCTCTACTGCCTGGGATGCTGGGCAGCCCAGCACGGGTGCCAAAGAGGTTCCATTGTAATGGACTTTGAGTTGGGAAATCGAGGAGCGACAGCAATGCGGAGGGCACCATTGCACAGGTGACTTTCTGCAGAAGAGGCACAGCTCAAGTTTTTTGCCCTGGCTCTTCGGCTGTGGGAGCAGAGGCCAACCGTTCGTGCTCTACTGCCTGGGATGCTGGGCAGCCCAGCACGGGTGCCAAAGAGGTTCCATTGTAATGGACTTTGAGTTGGGAAATCGAGGAGCGACAGCAATGCGGACGGCACCGTTGCAAAGCTGACTTTCTGCAGAAGAGGCACAGCTCAAGTTTTTTGCCCTGGCTCTTCGGCTGTGGGAGCAGAGGCCAACCGTTCGTGCTCTACTCCCTGGGATGCTGGGCAGCCCAGCACGGGTGCCAAAGATGTTCCATTGTAATGGACTTTGAGTTGGGAAATCGAGGAGCGACAGCAATACGGATGGCACCGTTGCAAAGCTGACTTTCTGCAGAAGAGGCACAGCTCAAGTTTTTTGCCCTGGCTCTTCGGCTGTGGGAGCAGAGGCCAACCGTTCGTGCTCTACTCCCTGGGATGCTGGGCAGCCCAGCACGGGTGCCAAAGAGGTTCCATTGTAATGGACTTTGAGTTGGGAAATCGAGGAGCAACAGCAATGCGGATGGCACCGTTGCACAGGTGACTTTCTGCAGAAGAGACACAGCTCAAGTTTTTTGCCCTGGCTCTTCGGCTGTGGGAGCAGAGGCCAGCCGTTCGTGCTCTACTCCCTGGGATGCTGGGCTGCCCAGCACGGGTGCCAAAGATGTTCCATTGTAATGGACTTTGAGTTGGGAAATGGAGGAGCGACAGCAAAGCGGATGGCACCGTTGCAAAGCTGACTTTCTGCAGAAGAGACACAGCTCAAGCTTTTTGCCCTGGCTCTTCGGCTGTGGGAGCAGAGGCCAACCGTTCGTGCTCTACTGCCTGGGACGCTGGGCAGCCGAGCACGGGTGCCAAAGAGGTTCCATTGTAATGGACTTTGAGTTGGGAAATCAAGGAGCGACAGCAATACGGATGGCACCGTTGCAAAGCTGACTTTCTGCAGAAGAAGCAGAGTTCATGTTTTTTGCCCTGGCTCTTCGGCTGTGGGAGCAGAGGCCAACCGTTCGTGCTCTACTGCCTGGGATGCTGGGCAGCCCAGC
Source organism: Psittacula echo (assembly GCF_963264785.1). Classification (NCBI taxonomy): domain Eukaryota; kingdom Metazoa; phylum Chordata; class Aves; order Psittaciformes; family Psittacidae; genus Psittacula; species Psittacula echo. The sequence goes on along the minus strand of NW_027664212.1, from coordinate 122,575 downwards.
ACGGGTGCCAAAGAGGTTCCATTGTAATGGACTTTGAGTTGGGAAATCGAGGAGCGACAGCAATACGGATGGCACCGTTGCAAAGCTGACTTTCTGCAGAAGAGGCACAGCTCAAGTTTTTTGCCCTGGCTCTTCGGCTGTGGGAGCACAGGCCAACCGTTCGTGCTCTACTGCCTGGGATGCTGGGCAGCCCAGCACGGGTGCCAGAGAGGTTCCATTGTAATGGACTTTGAGTTGGGAAATGGAGGAGCGACAGCAATGCGGATGGCACCGTTGCAAAGCTGACTTTCTGCAGAAGAGGCACAGCTCAAGTTTTTTGCCCTGGCTCTTCGGCTGTGGGAGCAGAGGCCAACCGTTCGTGCTCTGCTGCCTAGGAAGCTGGGCAGCCCAGCACGGGTGCCAAAGAGGTTCCATTGTAATGGACTTTGAGTTGGGAAATCGAGGAGTGACAGCAATACGGATGGCACCGTTGCAAATCTGACTTTCAGCAGAAGAGGCACAGCTCCAGTTTTTTGCCCTGGCTCTTTGGCTGTGGGAGCAGAGGCCAACCGTTCGTGCTCTACTCCCTGGGATGCTGGGCAGCCCAGCACGGGTGCCAAAGAGGTTCCATTGTAATGGACTTTGAGTTGGGAAATGGAGGAGCGACAGCAATGCGGATGGCACCGTTGCAAAGCTGACTTTCTGCAGAAGAGGCACAGCTCAAGTTTTTTGCCCTGGCTCTTCGGCTGTGGGAGCAGAGGCCAACCGTTCGTGCTCTACTGCCTAGGATGCTGGGAAGCCCAGCACGGGTGCCAAAGAGGTTCCATTGTAATGGACTTTGAGTTGGGAAATCGAGGAGTGACAGCAATACGGATGGCACCGTTGCAAAGCTGACTTTCTGCAGAAGAGGCAGAGCTCATTTTTTTTGCCCTGGCTCTTCGGCTGTGGGAGCAGAGGCCAACCGTTCGTGCTCTACTGCCTGGGATGCTGGGCAGCCCAGCACGGGTGCCAAAGAGGTTCCATTGTAATGGACTTTGAGTTGGGAAATCGAGGAGCGACAGCAATGCGGAGGGCACCATTGCACAGGTGACTTTCTGCAGAAGAGGCACAGCTCAAGTTTTTTGCCCTGGCTCTTCGGCTGTGGGAGCAGAGGCCAACCGTTCGTGCTCTACTCCCTGGGATGCTGGGCAGCCCAGCACGGGTGCCAAAGAGGTTCCATTGTAATGGACTTTGAGTTGGGAAATCGAGGAGCGACAGCAATGCGGACGGCACCGTTGCAAAGCTGACTTTCTGCAGAAGAGGCACAGCTCAAGTTTTTTGCCCTGGCTCTTCGGCTGTGGGAGCAGAGGCCAACCGTTCGTGCTCTACTGCCTGGGATGCTGGGCAGCCGAGCACGGGTGCCAGAGAGGTTCCATTGTAATGGACTTTGAGTTGGGAAATGGAGGAGCGACAGCAATACGGATGGCACCGTTGCAAAGCTGACTTTCTGCAGAAGAGGCACAGCTCAAGTTTTTTGCCCTGGCTCTTCGGCTGTGGGAGCAGAGGCCAACCGTTCGTGCTCTACTGCCTGGGATGCTGGGCTGCCCAGCACGGGTGCCAAAGAGGTTCCATTGTAATGGACTTTGAGTTGGGAAATGGAGGAGCGACAGCAAAGCGGATGGCACCGTTGCAAAGCTGACTTTCTGCAGAAGAGGCACAGCTCAAGTTTTTTGCCCTGGCTCTTCGGCTGTGGGAGCAGAGGCCAACCGTTCGTGCTCTACTGCCTGGGACGCTGGGCAGCCGAGCACGGGTGCCAAAGAGGTTCCATTGTAATGGACTTTGAGTTGGGAAATCAAGGAGCGACAGCAATACGGATGGCACCGTTGCAAAGCTGACTTTCTGCAGAAGAGGCAGAGTTCATGTTTTTTGCCCTGGCTCTTCGGCTGTGGGAGCAGAGGCCAACCGTTCGTGCTCTACTGCCTGGGATGCTGGGCAGCCGAGCACGGGTGCCAAAGAGGTTCCATTGTAATGGACTTTGAGTTGGGAAATGGAGGAGCGACAGCAATACGGATGGCACCGTTGCAAAGCTGACGTTCTGCAGAAGAGGCACAGCTCAAGTTTTTTGCCCTGGCTCTTCGGCTGTGGGAGCAGAGGCCAACCGTTCGTGCTCTACTGCCTGGGATGCTGGGCAGCCGAGCACGGGTGCCAGAGAGGTTCCATTGTAATGGACTTTGAGTTGGGAAATGGAGGAGCGACAGCAATGCGGATGGCACCGTTGCAAAGCTGACTTTCTGCAGAAGAGGCACAGCTCAAGTTTTTTGCCCTGGCTCTTCGGCTGTGGGAGCAGAGGCCAGCCGTTCGTGCTCTGCTGCCTAGGATGCTGGGCAGCCCAGCACGGGTGCCGAAGAGGTTCCATTGTAATGGACTTTGAGTTGGGTAATCGAGGAGTGACAGCAATACGGATGGCACCGTTGCAAATCTGACTTTCAGCAGAAGAGGCACAGCTCAAGTTTTTTGCCCTGGCTCTTTGGCTGTGGGAGCAGAGGCCAACCGTTCGTGCTCTACTGCCTGGGATGCTGGGCAGCCCAGCACGGGTGCCAGAGAGGTTCCATTGTAATGGACTTTGAGTTGGGAAATGGAGGAGCGACAGCAATGCGGATGGCACCGTTGCAAAGCTGACTTTCTGCAGAAGAGGCACAGCTCAAGTTTTTTGCCCTGGCTCTTCGGCTGTGGGAGCAGAGGCCAACCGTTCGTGCTCTACTGCCTAGGATGCTGGGCTGCCCAGCACGGGTGCCAAAGAGGTTCCATTGTAATGGACTTTGAGTTGGGAAATCGAGGAGTGACAGCAATACGGATGGCACCGTTGCAAAGCTGACTTTCTGCAGAAGAGGCACAGCTCAAGTTTTTTGCCCTGGCTCTTTGGCTGTGGGAGCAGAGGCCAACCGTTCGTGCTCTACTGCCTGGGATGCTGGGCAGCCCAGCACGGGTGCCAAAGAGGTTCCATTGTAATGGACTTTGAGTTGGGAAATGGAGGAGCGACAGCAATGCGGATGGCACCGTTGCAAAGCTGACTTTCTGCAGAAGAGGCACAGCTCAAGTTTTTTGCCCTGGCTCTTCGGCTGTGGGAGCAGAGGCCAGCCGTTCGTGCTCTACTCCCTGGGATGCTGGGCAGCCCAGCACGGGTGCCAAAGATGTTCCATTGTAATGGACTTTGAGTTGGGAAATGGAGGAGCGACAGGAAAGCGGATGGCACCGTTGCAGAGGTGACTTTCTGCAGAAGAGACACAGCTCAAGTTTTTTGCCCTGGCTCTTCGGCTGTGGGAGCAGAGGCCAACCGTTTGTGCTCTACTGCCTAGGATGCTGGGCTGGCCAGCACGGGTGCCAAAGAGGTTCCATTGTAATGGACTTTGAGTTGGGAAATGGAGGAGCGACAGCAAAGCGGATGGCACCGTTGCAAAGCTGACTTTCTGCAGAAGAGGCACAGCTCAAGCTTTTTGCCCTGGCTCTTCGGCTGTGGGAGCAGAGGCCAACCGTTCGTGCTCTACTCCCTGGGATGCTGGGCTGCCCAGCACGGGTGCCAAAGAGGTTCCATTGTAATGGACTTTGAGTTGGGAAATGGAGGAGCGACAGCAATGCGGATGGCACCGTTGCAAAGCTGACTTTCTGCAGAAGAGGCACAGCTCAAGTTTTTTGCCCTGGCTCTTCGGCTGTGGGAGCAGAGGCCAACCGTTCGTGCTCTACTGCCTAGGATGCTGGGAAGCCCAGCACGGGTGCCAAAGAGGTTCCATTGTAATGGACTTTGAGTTGGGAAATCGAGGAGTGACAGCAATACGGATGGCACCGTTGCAAATCTGACTTTCTGCAGAAGAGGCACAGCTCCAGTTTTTTGCCCTGGCTCTTTGGCTGTGGGAGCAGAGGCCAACCGTTCGTGCTCTACTGCCTGGGATGCTGGGCAGCCGAGCATGGGTGCCAGAGAGGTTCCATTGTAATGGACTTTGAGTTGGGAAATGGAGGAGCGACAGCAATGCGGATGGCACCGTTGCAAAGCTGACTTTCTGCAGAAGAGGCACAGCTCAAGTTTTTTGCCCTGGCTCTTCGGCTGTGGGAGCAGAGGCCAACCGTTCGTGCTCTACTGCCTAGGATGCTGGGAAGCCCAGCACGGGTGCCAAAGAGGTTCCATTGTAATGGACTTTGAGTTGGGAAATCGAGGAGTGACAGCAATACGGATGGCACCGTTGCAAAGCTGACTTTCTGCAGAAGAGGCACAGCTCAAGTTTTTTGCCCTGGCTCTTCGGCTGTGGGAGCAGAGGCCAACCGTTCGTGCTCTACTCCCTGGGATGCTGGGCAGCCCAGCACGAGTGCCAAACAGGTTCCATTGTAATGGACTTTGAGTTGGGAAATGGAGGAGCGACAGCAATGCGGATGGCACCGTTGCAAAGCTGACTTTCTGCAGAGGAGGCACAGCTCAAGTTTTTTGCCCTGGCTCTTCGGCTGTGGGAGCAGAGGCCAACCGTTCGTGCTCTACTCCCTGGGATGCTGGGCAGCCCAGCACGGGTGCCAAAGAGGTTCCATTGTAATGGACTTTGAGTTGACAAATGGAGGAGCGACAGCAAAGCGGATGGCACCGTTGCAAAGCTGACTTTCTGCAGAAGAGACACAGCTCAAGTTTTTTGCCCTGGCTCTTCGGCTGTGGGAGGAGAGGCCAACCGTTCGTGCTCTACTCCCTGGGATGCTGGGCAGCCCAGCACGGGTGCCAAAGACGTTCCATTGTAATGGACTTTGAGTTGGGAAATGGAGGAGCGACAGCAAAGCGGATGGCACCGTTGCAAAGCTGACTTTCTGCAGAAGAGGCACAGCTCAAGTTTTTTGCCCTGGCTCTTCGGCTGTGGGAGCAGAGGCCAACCGTTCATGCTCTACTGCCTGGGATGCTGGGCAGCCCAGCACGGGTGCCAAAGGGGTTCCATTGTAATGGACTTTGAGTTGGGAAATCGAGGATCCTCAGCAATGCGGATGGCACCGTTGCAAAGCTGACTTTCTGCAGAAGAGGCACAGCTCAAGCTTTTTGCCCTGGCTCTTCGGCTGTGGGAGCACAGGCCGACCGTTCGTGCTCTACTGCCTGGGATGCTGGGCAGCCCAGCACGGGTGCCAAAGAGGTTCCATTGTAATGGACTTTGAGTTGGGAAATGGAGGAGCGACAGCAATGCGGATGGCACCGTTGCAAAGCTGACTTTCTGCAGAAGAGGCACAGCTCAAGTTTTTTGCCCTGGCTCTTCGGCTGTGGGAGCAGAGGCCAACCGTTCGTGCTCTACTGCCTAGGATGCTGGGAAGCCCAGCACGGGTGCCAAAGAGGTTCCATTGTAATGGACTTTGAGTTGGGTAATCGAGGAGTGACAGCAATACGGATGGCACCGTTGCAAATCTGACTTTCAGCAGAAGAGGCACAGCTCAAGTTTTTTGCCCTGGCTCTTCGGCTGTGGGAGCAGAGGCCAACCGTTCGTGCTCTACTCCCTAGGATGCTGGGCAGACCAGCACGGGTGCCAAAGAGGTTCCATTGTAATGGACTTTGAGTTGGGAAATGGAGGAGTGACAGCAATGCGGATGGCACCGTTGCAAAGCTGACTTTCTGCAGAAGAGGCACAGCTCAAGTTTTTTGCCCTGGCTCTTCGGCTGTGGGAGCAGAGGCCAGCCGTTCGTGCTCTACTCCCTGGGATGCTGGGCTGCCCAGCACGGGTGCCAAAGAGGTTCCATTGTAATGGACTTTGAGTTGGGAAATGGAGGAGCGACAGCAATGCGGATGGCACCGTTGCACAGGTGTCTTTCTGCAGAAGAGGCACAGCTCAAGTTTTTTGCCCTGGCTCTTCGGCTGTGGGAGCAGAGGCCAACCGTTCGTGCTCTACTCCCTGGGATGCTGGGCAGCCCAGCACGGGTGCCAAAGATGTTCCATTGTAATGGACTTTGAGTTGGGAAATGGAGGAGCGACAGCAAAGCGGATGGCACCGTTGCAAAGCTGACTTTCTGCAGAAGAGGCACAGCTCAAGCTTTTTGCCCTGGCTCTTTGGCTGTGGGAGCAGAGGCCAACCGTTCGTGCTCTACTCCCTGGGATGCTGGGCAGCCCAGCACGGGTGCCAAAGAGGTTCCATTGTAATGGACTTTGAGTTGGGAAATGGAGGAGCGACAGCAATGCGGATGGCACCGTTCCACAGGTGACTTTCTGAAGAAGAGACACAGCTCAAGTTTTTTGCCCTGGCTCTTCAGCTGTGGGAGCAGAGGCCAACCGTTCGTGCTCTACTGCCTGGGATGCTGGGCAGCCGAGCACGGGTGCCAGAGAGGTTCCATTGTAATGGACTTTGAGTTGGGAAATGGAGGAGCGACAGCAATGCGGATGGCACCGTTGCAAAGCTGACTTTCTGCAGAAGAGGCACAGCTCAAGTTTTTTGCCCTGGCTCTTCGGCTGTGGGAGCAGAGGCCAACCGTTCGTGCTCTACTCCCTGGGATGCTGGGAAGCCCAGCACGGGTGCCAAAGATGTTCCATTGTAATGGAATTTGAGTTGGGAAATCGAGGAGTGACAGCAATACGGATGGCACCGTTGCAAAGCTGACTTTCTGCAGAAGAGGCACAGCTCAAGTTTTTTGCCCTGGCTCTTCGGCTGTGGGAGCAGAGGCCAACCGTTCGTGCTCTACTGCCTGGGATGCTGGGCAGCCCAGCACGGGTGCCAAAGAGGTTCCATTGTAATGGACTTTCAGTTGGGAAATGGAGGAGCGACAGCAAAGCGGATGGCACCGTTGCAAAGCTGACTTTCTGCAGAAGAGGCACAGCTCAAGTTTTTTGCCCTGGCTCTTCGGCTGTGGGAGCAGAGGCCAAACTTTCGTTCTCTACTCCCTGGGATGCTGGGCAGCCCAGCACGGGTGCCAAAGAGGTTCCATTGTAATGGACTTTGAGTTGGGAAATGGAGGAGCAACAGCAATGCGGATGGCACCGTTGCACAGGTGACTTTCTGCAGAAGAGACACAGCTCAAGTTTTTTGCCCTGGCTCTTCGGCTGTGGGAGCAGAGGCCAGCCGTTCGTGCTCTACTCCCTGGGATGCTGGGCAGCCCAGCACGGGTGCCAAAGAGGTTCCATTGTAATGGACTTTGAGTTGGGAAATGGAGGAGCGACAGCAAAGCGGATGGCACCGTTGCAGAGGTGACTTTCTGCAGAAGAGACACAGCTCAAGTTTTTTGCCCTGGCTCTTCGGCTGTGGGAGCAGAGGCCAACCGTTTGTGCTCTACTGCCTAGGATGCTGGGCAGCCCAGCACGGGTGCCAAAGAGGTTCCATTGTAATGGACTTTGAGTTGGGAAATGGAGGAGCGACAGCAAAGCGGATGGCACCGTTGCAAAGCTGACTTTCTGCAGAAGAGGCACAGCTCAAGTTTTTTGCCCTGGCTCTTCGGCTGTGGGAGCAGAGGCCAAACTTTCGTTCTCTACTCCCTGGGATGCTGGGCAGCCCAGCACGGGTGCCAAAGAGGTTCCATTGTAATGGACTTTGAGTTGGGAAATGGAGGAGCAACAGCAATGCGGATGGCACCGTTGCACAGGTGACTTTCTGCAGAAGAGACACAGCTCAAGTTTTTTGCCCTGGCTCTTCGGCTGTGGGAGCAGAGGCCAGCCGTTCGTGCTCTACTCCCTGGGATGCTGGGCAGCCCAGCACGGGTGCCAAAGAGGTTCCATTGTAATGGACTTTGAGTTGGGAAATGGAGGAGCGACAGCAAAGCGGATGGCACCGTTGCAGAGGTGACTTTCTGCAGAAGAGACACAGCTCAAGTTTTTTGCCCTGGCTCTTCGGCTGTGGGAGCAGAGGCCAACCGTTTGTGCTCTACTCCCTGGGATGCTGGGCAGCCCAGCACGGGTGCCAAAGAGGTTCCATTGTAATGGACTTTGAGTTGGGAAATGGAGGAGCGACAGCAAAGCGGATGGCACCGTTGCAAAGCTGACTTTCTGCAGAAGAGACACAGCTCAAGTTTTTTGCCCTGGCTCTTCGGCTGTGGGAGCAGAGGCCAACCGTTCGTGCTCTACTGCCTGGGACGCTGGGCAGCCCAGCACGGGTGCCAAAGAGGTTCCATTGTAATGGACTTTGAGTTGGGAAATCGAGGAGCGACAGCAATACGGATGGCACCGTTGCAAAGCTGACTTTCTGCAGAAGAGGCAGAGCTCATGTTTTTTGCCCTGGCTCTTCGGCTGTGGGAGCAGAGGCCAACCGTTCGTGCTCTACTCCCTGGGATGCTGGGCAGCCCAGCACGGGTGCCAAAGAGGTTCCATTGTAATGGACTTTGAGTTGGGAAATCGAAGAGCGACAGCAATGCGGAGGGCACCATTGCACAGGTGACTTTCTGCAGAAGAGGCACAGCTCAAGTTTTTTGCCCTGGCTTATCGGCTGTGGGAGCAAAGGCCAACCGTTCGTGCTCTACTGCCTGGGATGCTGGGCAGCCCAGCACGGATGCCAAAGATGTTCCATTGTAATGGACTTTGAGTTGGGAAATCGAGGAGCGACAGCAATGCGGATGGCACCGTTCCACAGGTGACTTTCTGCAGAAGAGACACAGCTCAAGCTTTTTGCCCTGGCTCTTCGGCTGTGGGAGCAGAGGCCAACCGTTCGTGCTCTACTCCCTGGGATGCTGGGCAGCCCAGCACGGGTGCCAAAGAGGTTCCATTGTAATGGACTTTGAGTTGGGAAATCAAAGAGCGACAGCAAAGCGGATGGCACTGTTGCAAAGGTGACTTTCTGCAGAAGAGGCACAGCTCAAGTTTTTTGCCCTGGCTCTTCGGCTGTGGGAGCAGAGGCCAACCGTTCGTGCTCTACTCCATGGGATGCTGGGCAGCCCAGCACGGGTGCCAAAGAGGTTCCATTGTAATGGACTTTGAGTTGGGAAATGGAGGAGCGACAGCAATGCGGATGGCACAGTTGCAAAGCTGACTTTCTGCAGAGGAGGCACAGCTCAAGTTTTTTGCCCTGGCTCTTCGGCTGTGGGAGCAGAGGCCAACCGTTCGTGCTCTACTGTCTGGGATGCTGGGCAGCCCAGCACGGGTGCCAAAGAGGTTCCATTGTAATGGACTTTGAGTTGACAAATGGAGGAGCGACAGCAAAGCGGATGGCACCGTTGCAAAGCTGACTTTCTGCAGAAGAGACACAGCTCAAGTTTTTTGCCCTGGCTCTTCGGCTGTGGGAGCAGAGGCCAACCGTTCGTGCTCTAGTCCCTGGGATGCTGGGCAGCCCAGCACGGGTGCCAAAGAGGTTCCATTGTAATGGACTTTGAGTTGGGAAATCGAGGAGCGACAGCAAAGCGGATGGCACCGTTGCAAAGCTGACTTTCTGCAGAAGAGGCACAGCTCAAGTTTTTTGCCCTGGCTCTTCGGCTGTGGGAGCAGAGGCCAACCGTTCATGCTCTACTCCCTGGGATGCTGGGCAGCCCAGCACGGGTGCCAAAGAGGTTCCATTGTAATGGACTTTGAGTTGGGAAATCGAGGATCCTCAGCAATGCGGATGGCACCGTTGCAAAGCTGACTTTCTGCAGAAGAGGCACAGCTCAAGCTTTTTGCCCTGGCTCTTCGGCTGTGGGAGCAGAGGCCGACCGTTCGTGCTCTACTCCCTGGGATGCTGGGCAGCCCAGCACGGGTGCCAAAGAGGTTCCATTGTAATGGACTTTGAGTTGGGAAATCGAGGATCCTCAGCAATGCGGATGGCACCGTTGCACAGGTCACTTTCTGCAGAAGAGACACAGCTCAAGTTTTTTGCCCTGGCTCTTCGGCTGTGGGAGCAAAGGCCAACCGTTCGTGCTCTACTCCCTGGGATGCTGGGCAGCCCAGCACGGGTGCCAGAGAGGTTCCATTGTAATGGACTTTGAGTTGCGAAATGGAGGAGCGACAGCAATGCGGATGGCACCGTTGCAAAGCTGACTTTCTGCAGAAGAGGCACAGCTCAAGCTTTTTGCCCTGGCTCTTCGGCTGTGGGAGCAGAGGCCAACCGTTCGTGCTCTACTCCCTGGGATGCTGGGCAGCCGAGCACGGGTGCCAAACAGGTCCCATTGTAATGGAATTTGAGTTGGGAAATGGAGGAGTGACAGCAATGCGGATGGAACCGTTGCAAAGCTGACTTTCTGCAGAAGAGACACAGCTCAAGTTTTTTGCCCTGGCTCTTCGGCTGTGGGAGCAGAGGCCAACCGTTCGTGCTCTACTCCCTGGGATGCTGGGCAGCCCAGCACGGGTGCCAAAGAGGTTCCATTGTAATGGACTTTGAGTTGGGAAATGGAGGAGCGACAGCAATGCGGATGGCACCGTTGCAAAGCTGACTTTCTGCAGAGGAGGCACAGCTCAAGTTTTTTGCCCTGGCTCTTCGGCTGTGGGAGCAGAGGCCAACCGTTCGTGCTCTACTCCCTGGGATGCTGGGCAGCCCAGCACGGGTGCCAAAGAGGTTCCATTGTAATGGACTTTGAGTTGACAAATGGAGGAGCGACAGCAAAGCGGATGGCACCGTTGCAAAGCTGACTTTCTGCAGAAGAGGCACAGCTCAAGTTTTTTGCCCTGGCTCTTCGGCTGTGGGAGCAGAGGCCAACCGTTCGTGCTCTACTCCCTGGGATGCTGGGCAGCCCAGCACGGGTGCCAAAGAGGTTCCATTGTAATGGACTTTGAGTTGGGAAATGGAGGAGCGACAGCAAAGCGGATGGCACCGTTGCAAAGCTGACTTTCTGCAGAAGAGGCACAGCTCAAGTTTTTTGCACTGGCTCTTCGGCTGTGGGAGCAGAGGCCAACCGTTCGTGCTCTACTGCCTGGGATGCTGGGCAGCCCAGCACGGGTGCCAAAGAGGTTCCATTGTAATGGACTTTGAGTTGGGAAATCGAGGATCCTCAGCAATGCGGATGGCACCGTTGCAAAGCTGACTTTCTGCAGAAGAGGCACAGCTCAAGCTTTTTGCCCTGGCTCTTCGGCTGTGGGAGCAGAGGCCGACCGTTCGTGCTCTACTCCCTGGGATGCTGGGCAGACCAGCACGGGTGCCAAAGAGGTTCCATTGTAATGGACTTTGAGTTGGGAAATCGAGGATCCTCAGCAATGCGGATGGCACCGTTGCACAGGTCACTTTCTGCAGAAGAGGCACAGCTCAAGTTTTTTGCCCTGGCTCTTCGGCTGTGGGAGCAAAGGCCAACCGTTCGTGCTCTACTCCCTGGGATGCTGGGCAGCCCAGCACGGGTGCCAGAGAGGTTCCATTGTAATGGACTTTGAGTTGGGAAATGGAGGAGCGACAGCAATGCGGATGGCACCGTTGCAAAGCTGACTTTCTGCAGAAGAGGCACAGCTCAAGCTTTTTGCCCTGGCTCTTCGGCTGTGGGAGCAGAGGCCAACCGTTCGTGCTCTACTGCCTGGGATGCTGGGCAGCCGAGCACGGGTGCCAAACAGGTCCCATTGTAATGGAATTTGAGTTGGGAAATGGAGGAGTGACAGCAATGCGGATGGAACCGTTGCAAAGCTGACTTTCTGCAGAAGAGACACAGCTCAAGTTTTTTGCCCTGGCTCTTCGGCTGTGGGAGCAGAGGCCAACCGTTCGTGCTCTACTGCCTAGGATGCTGGGAAGCCCAGCACGGGTGCCAAAGAGGTTCCATTGTAATGGACTTTGAGTTGGGAAATCGAGGAGTGACAGCAATACGGATGGCACCGTTGCAAAGCTGACTTTCTGCAGAAGAGGCACAGCTCAAGTTTTTTGCCCTGGCTCTTTGGCTGTGGGAGCAGAGGCCAACCGTTCGTGCTCTACTCCCTGGGATGCTGGGCAGCCCAGCACGGGTGCCAAAGAGGTTCCATTGTAATGGACTTTGAGTTGGGAAATCGAGGAGCGACAGCAAAGCGGATGGCACCGTTGCAAAGCTGACTTTCTGCAGAAGAGGCACAGCTCAAGTTTTTTGCCCTGGCTCTTCGGCTGTGGGAGCAGAGGCCAAACTTTCGTTCTCTACTCCCTGGGATGCTGGGCAGCCCAGCACGGGTGCCAAAGATGTTCCATTGTAATGGACTTTGAGTTGGGAAATGGAGGAGCGACAGCAATGCGGATGGCACAGTTGCAAAGCTGACTTTCTGCAGAGGAGGCACAGCTCAAGTTTTTTGCCCTGGCTCTTCGGCTGTGGGAGCAGAGGCCAACCGTTCGTGCTCTACTGTCTGGGATGCTGGGCAGCCCAGCACGGGTGCCAAAGAGGTTCCATTGTAATGGACTTTGAGTTGACAAATGGAGGAGCGACAGCAAAGCGGATGGCACCGTTGCAAAGCTGACTTTCTGCAGAAGAGACACAGCTCAAGTTTTTTGCCCTGGCTCTTCGGCTGTGGGAGCAGAGGCCAACCGTTCGTGCTCTAGTCCCTGGGATGCTGGGCAGCCCAGCACGGGTGCCAAAGAGGTTCCATTGTAATGGACTTTGAGTTGGGAAATCGAGGAGCGACAGCAAAGCGGATGGCACCGTTGCAAAGCTGACTTTCTGCAGAAGAGGCACAGCTCAAGTTTTTTGCCCTGGCTCTTCGGCTGTGGGAGCAGAGGCCAACCGTTCATGCTCTACTCCCTGGGATGCTGGGCAGCCCAGCACGGGTGCCAAAGAGGTTCCATTGTAATGGACTTTGAGTTGGGAAATCGAGGATCCTCAGCAATGCGGATGGCACCGTTGCAAAGCTGACTTTCTGCAGAAGAGGCACAGCTCAAGCTTTTTGCCCTGGCTCTTCGGCTGTGGGAGCAGAGGCCAACCGTTCGTGCTGTACTGCCTGGGATGCTGGGCAGCCCAGCACGGGTGCCAAAGAGGTTCCATTGTAATGGACTTTGAGTTGGGAAATCGAGGATCCTCAGCAATGCGGATGGCACCGTTGCACAGGTCACTTTCTGCAGAAGAGACACAGCTCAAGTTTTTTGCCCTGGCTCTTCGGCTGTGGGAGCAAAGGCCAACCGTTCGTGCTCTACTCCCTGGGATGCTGGGCAGCCCAGCACGGGTGCCAGAGAGGTTCCATTGTAATGGACTTTGAGTTGCGAAATGGAGGAGCGACAGCAATGCGGATGGCACCGTTGCAAAGCTGACTTTCTGCAGAAGAGGCACAGCTCAAGCTTTTTGCCCTGGCTCTTCGGCTGTGGGAGCAGAGGCCAACCGTTCGTGCTCTACTCCCTGGGATGCTGGGCAGCCGAGCACGGGTGCCAAACAGGTCCCATTGTAATGGAATTTGAGTTGGGAAATGGAGGAGTGACAGCAATGCGGATGGAACCGTTGCAAAGCTGACTTTCTGCAGAAGAGACACAGCTCAAGTTTTTTGCCCTGGCTCTTCGGCTGTGGGAGCAGAGGCCAACCGTTCGTGCTCTACTCCCTGGGATGCTGGGCAGCCCAGCACGGGTGCCAAAGAGGTTCCATTGTAATGGACTTTGAGTTGGGAAATGGAGGAGCGACAGCAATGCGGATGGCACCGTTGCAAAGCTGACTTTCTGCAGAGGAGGCACAGCTCAAGTTTTTTGCCCTGGCTCTTCGGCTGTGGGAGCAGAGGCCAACCGTTCGTGCTCTACTCCCTGGGATGCTGGGCAGCCCAGCACGGGTGCCAAAGAGGTTCCATTGTAATGGACTTTGAGTTGACAAATGGAGGAGCGACAGCAAAGCGGATGGCACCGTTGCAAAGCTGACTTTCTGCAGAAGAGGCACAGCTCAAGTTTTTTGCCCTGGCTCTTCGGCTGTGGGAGCAGAGGCCAACCGTTCGTGCTCTAGTCCCTGGGATGCTGGGCAGCCCAGCACGGGTGCCAAAGAGGTTCCATTGTAATGGACTTTGAGTTGGGAAATGGAGGAGCGACAGCAAAGCGGATGGCACCGTTGCAAAGCTGACTTTCTGCAGAAGAGGCACAGCTCAAGTTTTTTGCACTGGCTCTTCGGCTGTGGGAGCAGAGGCCAACCGTTCGTGCTCTACTGCCTGGGATGCTGGGCAGCCCAGCACGGGTGCCAAAGAGGTTCCATTGTAATGGACTTTGAGTTGGGAAATCGAGGATCCTCAGCAATGCGGATGGCACCGTTGCAAAGCTGACTTTCTGCAGAAGAGGCACAGCTCAAGCTTTTTGCCCTGGCTCTTCGGCTGTGGGAGCAGAGGCCGACCGTTCGTGCTCTACTCCCTGGGATGCTGGGCAGACCAGCACGGGTGCCAAAGAGGTTCCATTGTAATGGACTTTGAGTTGGGAAATCGAGGATCCTCAGCAATGCGGATGGCACCGTTGCACAGGTCACTTTCTGCAGAAGAGGCACAGCTCAAGTTTTTTGCCCTGGCTCTTCGGCTGTGGGAGCAAAGGCCAACCGTTCGTGCTCTACTCCCTGGGATGCTGGGCAGCCCAGCACGGGTGCCAGAGAGGTTCCATTGTAATGGACTTTGAGTTGCGAAATGGAGGAGCGACAGCAATGCGGATGGCACCGTTGCAAAGCTGACTTTCTGCAGAAGAGGCACAGCTCAAGCTTTTTGCCCTGGCTCTTCGGCTGTGGGAGCAGAGGCCAACCGTTCGTGCTCTACTGCCTGGGATGCTGGGCAGCCGAGCACGGGTGCCAAACAGGTCCCATTGTAATGGAATTTGAGTTGGGAAATGGAGGAGTGACAGCAATGCGGATGGAACCGTTGCAAAGCTGACTTTCTGCAGAAGAGACACAGCTCAAGTTTTTTGCCATGGCTCTTCGGCTGTGGGAGCAGAGGCCAACCGTTCGTGCTCTACTGCCTAGGATGCTGGGAAGCCCAGCACGGGTGCCAAAGAGGTTCCATTGTAATGGACTTTGAGTTGGGAAATCGAGGAGTGACAGCAATACGGATGGCACCGTTGCAAAGCTGACTTTCTGCAGAAGAGGCACAGCTCAAGTTTTTTGCCCTGGCTCTTTGGCTGTGGGAGCAGAGGCCAACCGTTCGTGCTCTACTCCCTGGGATGCTGGGCAGCCCAGCACGGGTGCCAAAGAGGTTCCATTGTAATGGACTTTGAGTTGGGAAATCGAGGAGCGACAGCAAAGCGGATGGCACCGTTGCAAAGCTGACTTTCTGCAGAAGAGGCACAGCTCAAGTTTTTTGCCCTGGCTCTTCGGCTGTGGGAGCAGAGGCCAAACTTTCGTTCTCTACTCCCTGGGATGCTGGGCAGCCCAGCACGGGTGCCAAAGATGTTCCATTGTAATGGACTTTGAGTTGGGAAATGGAGGAGCGACAGCAAAGCGGATGGCACCGTTGCAGAGGTGACTTTCTGCAGAAGAGACACAGCTCAAGTTTTTTGCCCTGGCTCTTCGGCTGTGGGAGCAGAGGCCAACCGTTTGTGCTCTACTGCCTAGGATGCTGGGCAGCCCAGCACGGGTGCCAAAGAGGTTCCATTGTAATGGACTTTGAGTTGGGAAATGGAGGAGCGACAGCAAAGCGGATGGCACCGTTGCAAAGCTGACTTTCTGCAGAAGAGACACAGCTCAAGTTTTTTGCCCTGGCTCTTCGGCTGTGGGAGCAGAGGCCAACCGTTCGTGCTCTACTGCCTGGGACGCTGGGCAGCCCAGCACGGGTGCCAAAGAGGTTCCATTGTAATGGACTTTGAGTTGGGAAATCGAGGAGCGACAGCAATACGGATGGCACCGTTGCAAAGCTGACTTTCTGCAGAAGAGGCAGAGCTCATGTTTTTTGCCCTGGCTCTTCGGCTGTGGGAGCAGAGGCCAACCGTTCGTGCTCTACTCCCTGGGATGCTGGGCAGCCCAGCACGGGTGCCAAAGAGGTTCCATTGTAATGGACTTTGAGTTGGGAAATCGAAGAGCGACAGCAATGCGGAGGGCACCATTGCACAGGTGACTTTCTGCAGAAGAGGCACAGCTCAAGTTTTTTGTCCTGGCTTATCGGCTGTGGGAGCAAAGGCCAACCGTTCGTGCTCTACTGCCTGGGATGCTGGGCAGCCCAGCACGGATGCCAAAGATGTTCCATTGTAATGGACTTTGAGTTGGGAAATCGAGGAGCGACAGCAAAGCGGATGGCACCGTTCCACAGGTGACTTTCTGCAGAAGAGACACAGCTCAAGCTTTTTGCCCTGGCTCTTCGGCTGTGGGAGCAGAGGCCAACCGTTCGTGCTCTACTCCCTGGGATGCTGGGCAGCCCAGCACGGGTGCCAAAGAGGTTCCATTGTAATGGACTTTGAGTTGGGAAATCAAAGAGCGACAGCAAAGCGGATGGCACTGTTGCAAAGGTGACTTTCTGCAGAAGAGGCACAGCTCCAGTTTTTTGCCCTGGCTCTTCGGCTGTGGGAGCAGAGGCCAACCGTTCGTGCTCTACTCCCTGGGATGCTGGGCAGCCCAGCACGGGTGCCAAAGAGGTTCCATTGTAATGGACTTTGAGTTGGGAAATGGAGGAGCGACAGCAATGCGGATGGCACCGTTGCAAAGCTGACTTTCTGCAGAGGAGGCACAGCTCAAGTTTTTTGCCCTGGCTCTTCGGCTGTGGGAGCAGAGGCCAACCGTTCGTGCTCTACTGTCTGGGATGCTGGGCAGCCCAGCACGGGTGCCAAAGAGGTTCCATTGTAATGGACTTTGAGTTGACAAATGGAGGAGCGACAGCAAAGCGGATGGCACCGTTGCAAAGCTGACTTTCTGCAGAAGAGACACAGCTCAAGTTTTTTGCCCTGGCTCTTCGGCTGTGGGAGCAGAGGCCAACCGTTCGTGCTCTAGTCCCTGGGATGCTGGGCAGCCCAGCACGGGTGCCAAAGAGGTTCCATTGTAATGGACTTTGAGTTGGGAAATGGAGGAGCGACAGCAAAGCGGATGGCACCGTTGCAAAGCTGACTTTCTGCAGAAGAGGCACAGCTCAAGTTTTTTGCCCTGGCTCTTCGGCTGTGGGAGCAGAGGCCAACCGTTCATGCTCTACTGCCTGGGATGCTGGGCAGCCCAGCACGGGTGCCAAAGAGGTTCCATTGTAACAGACTTTGAGTTGGGAAATCGAGGATCCTCAGCAATGCGGATGGCACCGTTGCAAAGCTGACTTTCTGCAGAAGAGGCACAGCTCAAGCTTTTTGCCCTGGCTCTTCGGCTGTGGGAGCAGAGGCCGACCGTTCGTGCTCTACTCCCTGGGATGCTGGGCAGCCCAGCACGGGTGCCAAAGAGGTTCCATTGTAATGGACTTTGAGTTGGGAAATCGAGGATCCTCAGCAATGCGGATGGCACCGTTGCACAGGTCACTTTCTGCAGAAGAGACACAGCTCAAGTTTTTTGCCCTGGCTCTTCGGCTGTGGGAGCAAAGGCCAACCGTTCGTGCTCTACTCCCTGGGATGCTGGGCAGCCCAGCACGGGTGCCAGAGAGGTTCCATTGTAATGGACTTTGAGTTGCGAAATGGAGGAGCGACAGCAATGCGGATGGCACCGTTGCAAAGCTGACTTTCTGCAGAAGAGGCACAGCTCAAGCTTTTTGCCCTGGCTCTTCGGCTGTGGGAGCAGAGGCCAACCGTTCGTGCTCTACTCCCTGGGATGCTGGGCAGCCGAGCACGGGTGCCAAACAGGTCCCATTGTAATGGAATTTGAGTTGGGAAATGGAGGAGTGACAGCAATGCGGATGGCACCGTTGCAAAGCTGACTTTCTGCAGAAGAGGCACAGCTCAAGTTTTTTGCCCTGGCTCTTCGGCTGTGGGAGCAGAGGCCAACCGTTCGTGCTCTACTGCCTAGGATGCTGGGAAGCCCAGCACGGGTGCCAAAGAGGTTCCATTGTAATGGACTTTGAGTTGGGAAATCGAGGAGTGACAGCAATACGGATGGCACCGTTGCAAAGCTGACTTTCTGCAGAAGAGGCACAGCTCAAGTTTTTTGCCCTGGCTCTTTGGCTGTGGGAGCAGAGGCCAACCGTTCGTGCTCTACTCCCTGGGATGCTGGGCAGCCCAGCACGGGTGCCAAAGAGGTTCCATTATAATGGACTTTGAGTTGGGAAATCGAGGAGCGACAGCAAAGCGGATGGCACCGTTGCAAAGCTGACTTTCTGCAGAAGAGGCACAGCTCAAGTTTTTTGCCCTGGCTCTTCGGCTGTGGGAGCAGAGGCCAAACTTTAGTTCTCTACTCCCTGGGATGCTGGGCAGCCCAGCACGGGTGCCAAAGATGTTCCATTGTAATGGACTTTGAGTTGGGAAATGGAGGAGCGACAGCAAAGCGGATGGCACCGTTGCAGAGGTGACTTTCTGCAGAAGAGACACAGCTCAAGTTTTTTGCCCTGGCTCTTCGGCTGTGGGAGCAGAGGCCAACCGTTTGTGCTCTACTGCCTAGGATGCTGGGCAGCCCAGCACGGGTGCCAAAGAGGTTCCATTGTAATGGACTTTGAGTTGGGAAATGGAGGAGCGACAGCAAAGCGGATGGCACCGTTGCAAAGCTGACTTTCTGCAGAAGAGACACAGCTCAAGTTTTTTGCCCTGGCTCTTCGGCTGTGGGAGCAGAGGCCAACCGTTCGTGCTCTACTCCCTGGGATGCTGGGCAGCCCAGCACGGGTGCCAAAGAGGTTCCATTGTAATGGACTTTGAGTTGGGAAATCGAAGAGCGACAGCAATGCGGAGGGCACCATTGCACAGGTGACTTTCTGCAGAAGAGGCACAGCTCAAGTTTTTTGTCCTGGCTTATCGGCTGTGGGAGCAAAGGCCAACCGTTCGTGCTCTACTGCCTGGGATGCTGGGCAGCCCAGCACGGATGCCAAAGATGTTCCATTGTAATGGACTTTGAGTTGGGAAATCGAGGAGCGACAGCAAAGCGGATGGCACCGTTCCACAGGTGACTTTCTGCAGAAGAGACACAGCTCAAGCTTTTTGCCCTGGCTCTTCGGCTGTGGGAGCAGAGGCCAACCGTTCGTGCTCTACTCCCTGGGATGCTGGGCAGCCCAGCACGGGTGCCAAAGAGGTTCCATTGTAATGGACTTTGAGTTGGGAAATCAAAGAGCGACAGCAAAGCGGATGGCACTGTTGCAAAGGTGACTTTCTGCAGAAGAGGCACAGCTCCAGTTTTTTGCCCTGGCTCTTCGGCTGTGGGAGCAGAGGCCAACCGTTCGTGCTCTACTCCCTGGGATGCTGGGCAGCCCAGCACGGGTGCCAAAGAGGTTCCATTGTAATGGACTTTGAGTTGGGAAATGGAGGAGCGACAGCAATGCGGATGGCACCGTTGCAAAGCTGACTTTCTGCAGAGGAGGCACAGCTCAAGTTTTTTGCCCTGGCTCTTCGGCTGTGGGAGCAGAGGCCAACCGTTCGTGCTCTACTGTCTGGGATGCTGGGCAGCCCAGCACGGGTGCCAAAGAGGTTCCATTGTAATGGACTTTGAGTTGACAAATGGAGGAGCGACAGCAAAGCGGATGGCACCGTTGCAAAGCTGACTTTCTGCAGAAGAGACACAGCTCAAGTTTTTTGCCCTGGCTCTTCGGCTGTGGGAGCAGAGGCCAACCGTTCGTGCTCTAGTCCCTGGGATGCTGGGCAGCCCAGCACGGGTGCCAAAGAGGTTCCATTGTAATGGACTTTGAGTTGGGAAATCGAGGAGCGACAGCAAAGCGGATGGCACCGTTGCAAAGCTGACTTTCTGCAGAAGAGGCACAGCTCAAGTTTTTTGCCCTGGCTCTTCGGCTGTGGGAGCAGAGGCCAACCGTTCATGCTCTACTGCCTGGGATGCTGGGCAGCCCAGCACGGGTGCCAAAGAGGTTCCATTGTAACAGACTTTGAGTTGGGAAATCGAGGATCCTCAGCAATGCGGATGGCACCGTTGCAAAGCTGACTTTCTGCAGAAGAGGCACAGCTCAAGCTTTTTGCCCTGGCTCTTCGGCTGTGGGAGCAGAGGCCGACCGTTCGTGCTCTACTCCCTGGGATGCTGGGCAGACCAGCACGGGTGCCAAAGAGGTTCCATTGTAATGGACTTTGAGTTGGGAAATCGAGGATCCTCAGCAATGCGGATGGCACCGTTGCACAGGTCACTTTCTGCAGAAGAGACACAGCTCAAGTTTTTTGCCCTGGCTCTTCGGCTGTGGGAGCAAAGGCCAACCGTTCGTGCTCTACTCCCTGGGATGCTGGGCAGCCCAGCACGGGTCCCAGAGAGGTTCCATTGTAATGGACTTTGAGTTGCGAAATGGAGGAGCGACAGCAATGCGGATGGCACCGTTGCAAAGCTGACTTTCTGCAGAAGAGGCACAGCTCAAGCTTTTTGCCCTGGCTCTTCGGCTGTGGGAGCAGAGGCCAACCGTTCGTGCTCTGCTCCCTGGGATGCTGGGCAGCCGAGCACGGGTGCCAAACAGGTCCCATTGTAATGGAATTTGAGTTGGGAAATGGAGGAGTGACAGCAATGCGGATGGAACCGTTGCAAAGCTGACTTTCTGCAGAAGAGACACAGCTCAAGTTTTTTGCCCTGGCTCTTCGGCTGTGGGAGCAGAGGCCAACCGTTCGTGCTCTACTGCCTAGGATGCTGGGAAGCCCAGCACGGGTGCCAAAGAGGTTCCATTGTAATGGACTTTGAGTTGGGAAATCGAGGAGTGACAGCAATACGGATGGCACCGTTGCAAAGCTGACTTTCTGCAGAAGAGGCACAGCTCAAGTTTTTTGCCCTGGCTCTTTGGCTGTGGGAGCAGAGGCCAACCGTTCGTGCTCTACTCCCTGGGATGCTGGGCAGCCCAGCACGGGTGCCAAAGAGGTTCCATTGTAATGGACTTTGAGTTGGGAAATGGAGGAGCGACAGCAAAGCGGATGGCACCGTTGCAAAGCTGACTTTCTGCAGAAGAGGCACAGCTCAAGTTTTTTGCCCTGGCTCTTCGGCTGTGGGAGCAGAGGCCAAACTTTAGTTCTCTACTCCCTGGGATGCTGGGCAGCCCAGCACGGGTGCCAAAGATGTTCCATTGTAATGGACTTTGAGTTGGGAAATGGAGGAGCGACAGCAAAGCGGATGGCACCGTTGCAGAGGTGACTTTCTGCAGAAGAGACACAGCTCAAGTTTTTTGCCCTGGCTCTTCGGCTGTGGGAGCAGAGGCCAACCGTTTGTGCTCTACTGCCTAGGATGCTGGGCAGCCCAGCACGGGTGCCAAAGAGGTTCCATTGTAATGGACTTTGAGTTGGGAAATGGAGGAGCGACAGCAAAGCGGATGGCACCGTTGCAAAGCTGACTTTCTGCAGAAGAGACACAGCTCAAGTTTTTTGCCCTGGCTCTTCGGCTGTGGGAGCAGAGGCCAACCGTTCGTGCTCTACTCCCTGGGATGCTGGGCAGCCCAGCACGGGTGCCAAAGAGGTTCCATTGTAATGGACTTTGAGTTGGGAAATCGAGGAGCGACAGCAATACGGATGGCACCGTTGCAAAGCTGACTTTCTGCAGAAGAGGCAGAGCTCATGTTTTTTGCCCTGGCTCTTCGGCTGTGGGAGCAGAGGCCAACCGTTCGTGCTCTACTCCCTGGGATGCTGGGCAGCCCAGCACGGGTGCCAAAGAGGTTCCATTGTAATGGACTTTGAGTTGGGAAATCGAAGAGCGACAGCAATGCGGAGGGCACCATTGCACAGGTGACTTTCTGCAGAAGAGGCACAGCTCAAGTTTTTTGTCCTGGCTTATCGGCTGTGGGAGCAAAGGCCAACCGTTCGTGCTCTACTGCCTGGGATGCTGGGCAGCCCAGCACGGATGCCAAAGATGTTCCATTGTAATGGACTTTGAGTTGGGAAATCGAGGAGCGACAGCAAAGCGGATGGCACCGTTCCACAGGTGACTTTCTGCAGAAGAGGCACAGCTCAAGCTTTTTGCCCTGGCTCTTCGGCTGTGGGAGCAGAGGCCAACCGTTCGTGCTCTACTCCCTGGGATGCTGGGCAGCCCAGCACGGGTGCCAAAGAGGTTCCATTGTAATGGACTTTGAGTTGGGAAATCAAAGAGCGACAGCAAAGCGGATGGCACTGTTGCAAAGGTGACTTTCTGCAGAAGAGGCACAGCTCCAGTTTTTTGCCCTGGCTCTTCGGCTGTGGGAGCAGAGGCCAACCGTTCGTGCTCTACTCCCTGGGATGCTGGGCAGCCCAGCACGGGTGCCAAAGAGGTTCCATTGTAATGGACTTTGAGTTGGGAAATGGAGGAGCGACAGCAATGCGGATGGCACCGTTGCAAAGCTGACTTTCTGCAGAGGAGGCACAGCTCAAGTTTTTTGCCCTGGCTCTTCGGCTGTGGGAGCAGAGGCCAACCGTTTGTGCTCTACTCCCTGGGATGCTGGGCAGCCCAGCACGGGTGCCAAAGATGTTCCATTGTAATGGACTTTGAGTTGGGAAATCGAGGATCCTCAGCAATGCGGATGGCACCGTTGCAAAGCTGACTTTCTGCAGAAGAGGCACAGCTCAAGCTTTTTGCCCTGGCTCTTCGACTGTGGGAGCAGAGGCCGACCGTTCGTGCTCTACTCCCTGGGATGCTGGGCAGACCAGCACGGGTGCCAAAGATGTTCCATTGTAATGGACTTTGAGTTGGGAAATCGAGGAGCGACAGCAATGCGGATGGCACCGTTGCACAGGTCACTTTCTGCAGAAGAGACACAGCTCAAGTTTTTTGCCCTGGCTCTTCGGCTGTGGGAGCAAAGGCCAACCGTTCGTGCTCTACTCCCTGGGATGCTGGGCAGCCCAGCACGGGTGCCAGAGAGGTTCCATTGTAATGGACTTTGAGTTGCGAAATGGAGGAGCGACAGCAATGCGGATGGCACCGTTGCAAAGGTGACTTTCTGCAGAAGAGGCACAGCTCAAGCTTTTTGCCCTGGCTCTTCGGCTGTGGGAGCAGAGGCCAACCGTTCGTGCTCTACTCCCTGGGATGCTGGGCAGCCGAGCACGGGTGCCAAACAGGTCCCATTGTAATGGAATTTGAGTTGGGAAATGGAGGAGTGACAGCAATGCGGATGGAACCGTTGCAAAGCTGACTTTCTGCAGAAGAGACACAGCTCAAGTTTTTTGCCCTGGCTCTTCGGCTGTGGGAGCAGAGGCCAACCGTTCGTGCTCTACTGCCTAGGATGCTGGGAAGCCCAGCACGGGTGCCAAAGAGGTTCCATTGTAATGGACTTTGAGTTGGGAAATCGAGGAGTGACAGCAATACGGATGGCACCGTTGCAAAGCTGACTTTCTGCAGAAGAGGCACAGCTCAAGTTTTTTGCCCTGGCTCTTCGGCTGTGGGAGCAGAGGCCAACCGTTCGTGCTCTACTCCCTGGGATGCTGGGCAGCCCAGCACGGGTGCCAAAGAGGTTCCATTGTAATGGACTTTGAGTTGGGAAATGGAGGAGCGACAGCAAAGCGGATGGCACCGTTGCAAAGCTGACTTTCTGCAGAAGAGGCACAGCTCAAGTTTTTTGCCCTGGCTCTTCGGCTGTGGGAGCAGAGGCCAAACTTTAGTTCTCTACTCCCTGGGATGCTGGGCAGCCCAGCACGGGTGCCAAAGATGTTCCATTGTAATGGACTTTGAGTTGGGAAATGGAGGAGCGACAGCAAAGCGGATGGCACCGTTGCAGAGGTGACTTTCTGCAGAAGAGACACAGCTCAAGTTTTTTGCCCTGGCTCTTCGGCTGTGGGAGCAGAGGCCAACCGTTTGTGCTCTACTGCCTAGGATGCTGGGCAGCCCAGCACGGGTGCCAAAGAGGTTCCATTGTAATGGACTTTGAGTTGGGAAATGGAGGAGCGACAGCAAAGCGGATGGCACCGTTGCAAAGCTGACTTTCTGCAGAAGAGACACAGCTCAAGTTTTTTGCCCTGGCTCTTCGGCTGTGGGAGCAGAGGCCAACCGTTCGTGCTCTACTGCCTGGGACGCTGGGCAGCCCAGCACGGGTGCCAAAGAGGTTCCATTGTAATGGACTTTGAGTTGGGAAATGGAGGAGCGACAGCAATACGGATGGCACCGTTGCAAAGCTGACTTTCTGCAGAAGAGGCAGAGCTCATGTTTTTTGCCCTGGCTCTTCGGCTGTGGGAGCAGAGGCCAACCGTTCGTGCTCTACTCCCTGGGATGCTGGGCAGCCCAGCACGGGTGCCAAAGAGGTTCCATTGTAATGGACTTTGAGTTGGGAAATCGAAGAGCGACAGCAATGCGGAGGGCACCATTGCACAGGTGACTTTCTGCAGAAGAGGCACAGCTCAAGTTTTTTGTCCTGGCTTATCGGCTGTGGGAGCAAAGGCCAACCGTTCGTGCTCTACTGCCTGGGATGCTGGGCAGCCCAGCACGGATGCCAAAGATGTTCCATTGTAATGGACTTTGAGTTGGGAAATCGAGGAGCGACAGCAAAGCGGATGGCACCGTTCCACAGGTGACTTTCTGCAGAAGAGACACAGCTCAAGCTTTTTGCCCTGGCTCTTCGGCTGTGGGAGCAGAGGCCAACCGTTCGTGCTCTACTCCCTGGGATGCTGGGCAGCCCAGCACGGGTGCCAAAGAGGTTCCATTGTAATGGACTTTGAGTTGGGAAATCAAAGAGCGACAGCAAAGCGGATGGCACTGTTGCAAAGGTGACTTTCTGCAGAAGAGGCACAGCTCCAGTTTTTTGCCCTGGCTCTTCGGCTGTGGGAGCAGAGGCCAACCGTTCGTGCTCTACTGCCTGGGATGCTGGGCAGCCCAGCACGGGTGCCAAAGAGGTTCCATTGTAATGGACTTTGAGTTGGGAAATGGAGGAGCGACAGCAATGCGGATGGCACCGTTGCAAAGCTGACTTTCTGCAGAGGAGGCACAGCTCAAGTTTTTTGCCCTGGCTCTTCGGCTGTGGGAGCAGAGGCCAACCGTTCGTGCTCTACTGTCTGGGATGCTGGGCAGCCAAGAACGGGTGCCAAAGAGGTTCCATTGTAATGGACTTTGAGTTGACAAATGGAGGAGCGACAGCATAGCGGATGGCACCGTTGCAAAGCTGACTTTCTGCAGAAGAGGCACAGCTCAAGTTTTTTGCCCTGGCTCTTCGGCTGTGGGAGCAGAGGCCAACCGTTCGTGCTCTAGTCCCTGGGATGCTGGGCAGCCCAGCACGGGTGCCAAAGAGGTTCCATTGTAATGGACTTTGAGTTGGGAAATGGAGGAGCGACAGCAAAGCGGATGGCACCGTTGCAAAGCTGACTTTCTGCAGAAGAGGCACAGCTCAAGTTTTTTGCCCTGGCTCTTCGGCTGTGGGAGCAGAGGCCAACCGTTCATGCTCTACTGCCTGGGATGCTGGGCAGCCCAGCACGGGTGCCAAAGAGGTTCCATTGTAATGGACTTTGAGTTGGGAAATCGAGGATCCTCAGCAATGCGGATGGCACCGTTGCAAAGCTGACTTTCTGCAGAAGAGGCACAGCTCAAGCTTTTTGCCCTGGCTCTTCGGCTGTGGGAGCAGAGGCCGACCGTTCGTGCTCTACTCCCTGGGATGCTGGGCAGACCAGCACGGGTGCCAAAGAGGTTCCATTGTAATGGACTTTGAGTTGGGAAATCGAGGATCCTCAGCAATGCGGATGGCACCGTTGCACAGGTCACTTTCTGCAGAAGAGACACAGCTCAAGTTTTTTGCCCTGGCTCTTCGGCTGTGGGAGCAAAGGCCAACCGTTCGTGCTCTACTCCCTGGGATGCTGGGCAGCCCAGCACGGGTGCCAGAGAGGTTCCATTGTAATGGACTTTGAGTTGCGAAATGGAGGAGCGACAGCAATGCGGATGGCACCGTTGCAAAGCTGACTTTCTGCAGAAGAGGCACAGCTCAAGCTTTTTGCCCTGGCTCTTCGGCTGTGGGAGCAGAGGCCAACCGTTCGTGCTCTACTCCCTGGGATGCTGGGCAGCCGAGCACGGGTGCCAAACAGGTCCCATTGTAATGGAATTTGAGTTGGGAAATGGAGGAGTGACAGCAATGCGGATGGAACCGTTGCAAAGCTGACTTTCTGCAGAAGAGACACAGCTCAAGTTTTTTGCCCTGGCTCTTCGGCTGTGGGAGCAGAGGCCAACCGTTCGTGCTCTACTGCCTGGGATGCTGGGCAGCCCAGCACGGGTGCCAAAGAGGTTCCATTGTAATGGACTTTGAGTTGGGAAATGGAGGAGCGACAGCAATGCGGATGGCACCGTTGCAAAGCTGACTTTCTGCAGAAGAGGCACAGCTCAAGTTTTTTGCCCTGGCTCTTCGGCTGTGGGAGCAGAGGCCAAACTTTCATTCTCTACTCCCTGGGATGCTGGGCTGCCCAGCACAGGTGCCAAAGAGGTTCCATTGTAATGGACTTTGAGTTGGGAAATCGAGGAGCAACAGCAATGCGGATGGCACCGTTGCAAAGCTGACTTTCTGCAGAAGAGACACAGCTCAAGTTTTTTGCCCTGGCTCTTCGGCTGTGGGAGCAGAGGCCAGCCGTTCGTGCTCTACTCCCTGGGATGCTGGGCAGCCCAGCACGGGTGCCAAAGATGTTCCATTGTAATGGACTTTGAGTTGGGAAATGGAGGAGCGACAGCAAAGCGGATGGCACCGTTGCACAGGTGACTTTCTGCAGAAGAGGCACAGCTCAAGTTTTTTGCCCTGGCTCTTCGGCTGTGGGAGCAGAGGCCAACCGTTTGTGCTCTACTGCCTAGGATGCTGGGCAGCCCAGCACGGGTGCCAAAGAGGTTCCATTGTAATGGACTTTGACTTGGGAAATGGAGGAGCGACAGCAAAGCGGATGGCACCGTTGCAAAGCTGACTTTCTGCAGAAGAGACACAGCTCAAGTTTTTTGCCCTGGCTCTTCGGCTGTGGGAGCAGAGGCCAACCGTTCGTGCTCTACTGCCTGGGACGCTGGGCAGCCTAGCACGGGTGCCAAAGAGGTTCCATTGTAATGGACTTTGAGTTGGGAAATGGAGGAGCGACAGCAATACGGATGGCACCGTTGCAAAGCTGACTTTCTGCAGAAGAGGCAGAGCTCATGTTTTTTGCCCTGGCTCTTCGGCTGTGGGAGCAGAGGCCAACCGTTCGTGCTCTACTGCCTGGGATGCTGGGCAGCCCAGCACGGGTGCCAAAGAGGTTCCATTGTAATGGACTTTCAGTTGGGAAATCGAGGAGCGACAGCAATGCGCAGGGCACCATTGCACAGGTGACTTTCTGCAGAAGAGGCACAGCTCAAGTTTTTTGCCCTGGCTTATCGGCTGTGGGAGCAAAGGCCAACCGTTCGTGCTCTACTGCCTGGGATGCTGGGCAGCCCAGCACGGATGCCAAAGAGGTTCCATTGTAATGGACTTTGAGTTGGGAAATCGAGGAGCGACAGCAAAGCGGATGGCACCGTTCCACAGGTGACTTTCTGCAGAAGAGACACAGCTCAAGCTTTTTGCCCTGGCTCTTCGGCTGTGGGAGCAGAGGCCAACCGTTCGTGCTCTACTCCCTGGGATGCTGGGCAGCCCAGCACGGGTGCCAAAGAGGTCCCATTGTAATGGAATTTGAGTTGGGAAATGGAGGAGCGACAGCAATGCGGATGGCACCGTTGCAAAGCTGACTTTCTGCAGAGGAGGCACAGCTCAAGTTTTTTGCCCTGGCTCTTCGGCTGTGGGAGCAGAGGCCAACCGTTCGTGCTCTACTGTCTGGGATGCTGGGCAGCCCAGCACGGGTGCCAAAGAGGTTCCATTGTAATGGACTTTGAGTTGACAAATGGAGGAGCGACAGCAAAGCGGATGGCACCGTTGCAAAGCTGACTTTCTGCAGAAGAGACACAGCTCAAGTTTTTTGCCCTGGCTCTTCGGCTGTGGGAGCAGAGGCCAACCGTTCGTGCTCTACTCCCTGGGATGCTGGGCAGCCCAGCACGGGTGCCAAAGAGGTTCCATTGTAATGGACTTTGAGTTGGGAAATGGAGGAGCGACAGCAAAGCGGATGGCACCGTTGCAAAGCTGACTTTCTGCAGAAGAGGCACAGCTCAAGTTTTTTGCCCTGGCTCTTCGGCTGTGGGAGCAGAGGCCAACCGTTCATGCTCTACTCCCTGGGATGCTGGGCAGCCCAGCACGGGTGCCAAAGAGGTTCCATTGTAATGGACTTTGAGTTGGGAAATCGAGGATCCTCAGCAATGCGGATGGCACCGTTGCAAAGCTGACTTTCTGCAGAAGAGGCACAGCTCAAGCTTTTTGCCCTGGCTCTTCGGCTGTGGGAGCAGAGGCCGACCGTTCGTGCTCTACTGCCTGGGATGCTGGGCAGCCCAGCACGGGTGCCAAAGAGGTTCCATTGTAATGGACTTTGAGTTGGGAAATCGAGGATCCTCAGCAATGCGGATGGCACCGTTGCACAGGTCACTTTCTGCAGAAGAGACACAGCTCAAGTTTTTTGCCCTGGCTCTTCGGCTGTGGGAGCAAAGGCCAACCGTTCGTGCTCTACTCCCTGGGATGCTGGGCAGCCCAGCACGGGTGCCAGAGAGGTTCCATTGTAATGGACTTTGAGTTGCGAAATGGAGGAGCGACAGCAATGCGGATGGCACCGTTGCAAAGCTGACTTTCTGCAGAAGAGGCACAGCTCAAGTTTTTTGCCCTGGCTCTTCGGCTGTGGGAGCAGAGGCCAACCGTTCGTGCTCTACTCCCTGGGATGCTGGGCAGCCGAGCACGGGTGCCAAACAGGTCCCATTGTAATGGAATTTGAGTTGGGAAATGGAGGAGTGACAGCAATGCGGATGGCACCGTTGCAAAGCTGACTTTCTGCAGAAGAGACACAGCTCAAGTTTTTTGCCCTGGCTCTTCGGCTGTGGGAGCAGAGGCCAGTCGTTCGTGCTCAACTCTCTGGGATGCTGGGCAGCCCAGCACGGGTGCCACAGAGGTTCCATTGTAATGGCCTTTGAGTTCGGAAATCGAGGATCCTTAGCAATGCGGATGGCACCGTTGCAAAGCTGACTTTCTGCAGAAGAGGCACAGCCCAAGTTTTTTGCCCTGGCTCTTCGTCTGTGGGAGCAGAGGCCAACCTTTCATGCTCTACTCCCTGGGATGCTGGGCAGCCCAGCACGGGTGCCAAAGAGGTGCCATTGTAATGGACTTTGAGTTGGGAAATGGAGGAGCGACAGCAATGCGGATGGGACAGTTGCAAAGCTGACTTTCTGCAGAAGAGGCACAGCTCAAGTTTTTTGCCATGGCTCTTCGGCTGTGGGAGCAGAGGCCAACCGTTCGTGCTCTACTCCCTGGGATGCTGGGCAGCCCAGCACGGGTGCCAAAGAGGTTCCATTGTAATGGACTTTGAGTTGCGAAATGGAGGAGCGACAGCAATGCGGATGGCACCGTTGCAAAGCTGACTTTCTGCAGAAGAGGCACAGCTCAAGCTTTTTGCCCTGGCTCTTCGGCTGTGGGAGCAGAGGGCAGCCGTTCGTGCTCTACTCCCTGGGATGCTGGGCAGCCGAGCACGGGTGCCAAACAGGTCCCATTGTAATGGAATTTGAGTTGGGAAATGGAGGAGTGACAGCAATGCGGATGGAACCGTTGCAAAGCTGACTTTCTGCAGAAGAGACACAGCTCAAGTTTTTTGCCCTGGCTCTTCGGCTGTGGGAGCAGAGGCCAACCGTTCGTGCTCAACTCCCTGGGATGCTGGGTTGCCCAGCACGGGTGCCAAAGAGGTTCCATTGTAATGGACTTTGAGTTGGGAAATGGAGGAGCGACAGCAAAGCGGATGGCACCGTTGCAAAGCTGACTTTCTGCAGAAGAGGCACAGCTAAAGTTTTTTGCCCTGGCTCTTCGGCTGTGGGAGCAGAGGCCAACCGTTCGTGCTCTACTCCCTGGGATGCTGGGCAGCCCAGCACGGGTGCCAAAGACGTTCCATTGTAATGGACTTTGAGTTGACAAATGGAGGAGCGACAGCAAAGCGGATGGCACCGTTGCAAAGCTGACTTTCTGCAGAAGAGGCACAGCTCCAGTTTTTTGCCCTGGCTCTTCGGCTGTGGGAGCAGAGGCCAACCGTTCGTGCTCTACTCCCTGGGATGCTGGGCAGCCCAGCACGGGTGCCAAAGAGGTTCCATTGTAATGGACTTTGAGTTGGGAAATCGAAGAGCGACAGCAAAGCGGATGGCACCGTTGCAAAGCTGACTTTCTGCAGAAGAGGCACAGCTCAAGTTTTTTGCCCTGGCTCTTCGGCTGTGGGAGCAGAGGCCAACCGTTCGTGCTCTACTCCCTGGGATGCTGGGCAGCCCAGCACGGGTGCCAAAGAGGTTCCATTGTAATGGACTTTGAGTTGGGAAATGGAGGAGCGACAGCAATGCGAACGGCACCGTTGCACAGGTGACTTTCTGCAGAAGAGGCACAGCTCAAGCTTTTTGCCCTGGCTCTTCGGCTGTGGGAGCAGAGGCCAACCATTCGTGCTCTACTCCCTGGGATGCTGGGCAGCCTAGCACGGGTGCCAAACAGGTCCCATTGTAATGGAATTTGAGTTGGGAAATGGAGGAGTGACAGCAATGCGGATGGAACCGTTGCAAAGCTGACTTTCTGCAGAAGAGGCACAGCTCAAGTTTTTTGCCCTGGCTCTTCGGCTGTGGGAGCAGAGGCCAGCCGTTCGTGCTCAACTCTCTGGGATGCTGGGCTGCCCAGCACGGGTGCCAAAGAGGTTCCATTGTAATGGACTTTGAGTTGGGAAATGGAGGAGCGACAGCAAAGCGGATGGCACCGTTGCAAAGCTGACTTTCTGCAGAAGAGGCACAGCTCAAGTTTTTTGCCCTGGCTCTTCGGCTGTGGGAGCAGAGGCCAACCGTTCGTGCTCTACTCCCTGGGATGCTGGGCAGCCCAGCACGGGTGCCAAAGAGGTTCCATTGTAATGGACTTTGAGTTGGGAAATCGAAGAGCGACAGCAAAGCGGATGGCACCGTTGCAAAGCTGACTTTCTGCAGAAGAGGCACAGCTCCAGTTTTTTGCCCTGGCTCTTCGGCTGTGGGAGCAGAGACCAACCGTTCGTGCTCTACTGCCTGGGATGCTGGGCAGCCCAGCACGGGCGCCAAAGAGGTTCCATTGTAATGGACTTTGAGTTGGGAAATCGAAGAGCGACAGCAAAGCGGATGGCACCGTTGCAAAGCTGACTTTCTGCAGAAGAGGCACAGCTCAAGTTTTTTGCCCTGGCTCTTCGGCTGTGGGAGCAGAGGCCAACCGTTCGTGCTCTACTCCCTGGGATGCTGGGCAGCCCAGCACGGGTGCCAAAGATGTTCCATTGTAATGGACTTTGAGTTGGGAAATGGAGGAGCGACAGCAATGCGGACGGCACCGTTGCAAAGCTGACTTTCTGCAGAAGAGGCACAGCTCAAGCTTTTTGCCCTGGCTCTTCGGCTGTGGGAGCAGAGGCCAACCATTCGTGCTCTACTCTCTGGGATGCTGGGCAGCTGAGCACGGGTGCCAAACAGGTCCCATTGTAATGGAATTTGAGTTGGGAAATGGAGGAGTGACAGCAATGCGGATGGAACCGTTGCAAAGCTGACTTTCTGCAGAAGAGGCACAGCTCAAGTTTTTTGCCCTGGCTCTTCGGCTGTGGGAGCAGAGGCCAGCCGTTCGTGCTCAACTCTCTGGGATGCTGGGCTGCCCAGCACGGGTGCCAAAGAGGTTCCATTGTAATGGACTTTGAGTTGGGAAATGGAGGAGCGACAGCAAAGCGGATGGCACCGTTGCAAAGCTGACTTTCTGCAGAAGAGGCACAGCTCAAGTTTTTTGCCCTGGCTCTTCGGCTGTGGGAGCAGAGGCCAACCGTTCGTGCTCTACTCCCTGGGATGCTGGGCAGCCCAGCACGGGTGCCAAACAGGTTCCATTGTAATGGACTTTGAGTTGGGAAATCGAAGAGCGACAGCAAAGCGGATGGCACCGTTGCAAAGCTGACTTTCTGCAGAAGAGGCACAGCTCAAGTTTTTTGCCCTGGCTCTTCGGCTGTGGGAGCAGAGGCCAACCGTTCGTGCTCTACTGCCTGGGATGCTGGGCAGCCCAGCACGGGTGCCAAAGATGTTCCATTGTAATGGACTTTGAGTTGGGAAATGGAGGAGCGACAGCAATGTGGATGGCACCGTTGCAAAGCTGACTTTCTGCAGAAGAGGCACAGCTCAAGTTTTTTGCCCTGGCTCTTCGGCTGTGGGAGCAGAGGCCAACCGTTCGTGCTCTACTCCCTGGGATGCTGGGCAGCCCAGCACGGGTGCCAAAGAGGTTCCATTGTAATGGACTTTGAGTTGGGAAATCGAGGAGCGACAGCAATGCGGATGGCACCGTTGCAAAGCTGACTTTCTGCAGAAGAGGCACAGCTCAAGTTTTTTGCCATGGCTCTTCGGCTGTGGGAGCAGAGGCCAACCGCTCGTGCTCTACTGCCTGGGATGCTGGGCAGCCGAGCACGGGTGCAAACAGGTTCCATTGTAATGGACTTTGAGTTGGGAAATGGAGGAGTGACAGCAATGCGGATGGCACCGTTGCAAAGCTGACTTTCTGCAGAAGAGGCACAGCTCAAGTTTTTTGCCCTGGCTCTTCGGCTGTGGGAGCACAGGCCAACCGTTCGTGCTCTACTGCCTGGGATGCTGGGCAGCCGAGCACGGGTGCCAAAGAGGTTCCATTGTAATGGACTTTGAGTTGGGAAATCGAGGAGCGACAGCAATGCGGATGGCACCGTTGCACAGGTGACTTTCTGCACAAGAGACACAGCTCAAGTTTTTTGCCCTGGCTCTTCGGCTGTGGGAGCAGAGGCCAACCGTTCGTGCTCTACTCCCTGGGATGCTGGGCAGCCCAGCACGGGTGCCAAACAGGTTACATTGTAACGGACTTTGAGTTGGGAAATCGAAGAGCGACAGTAAAGTGGATGGCACCGTTGCAAAGCTGACTTTCTGCAGAAGAGGCACAGCTCAAGCTTTTTGCCCTGGCTCTTCGGCTGTGGGAGCAGAGGCCAACCGTTCGTGCTCTACTTCCTGGGATGCTGGGCAGCTGAGCACGGGTGCCAAAGAGGTTCCATTATAATGGACTTTGAGTTGGGAAATGAAGGAGCGACAGTAATGCGGATGGCACCGTTGCAAAGCTGACTTTCTGCAGAAGAGACACAGCTCAAGTTTTTTGCCCTGGCTCTTCGGCTGTGGGAGCATAGGCCAACCGTTCGTGCTCCACTCCCTGGGATGCTGGGCAGCCTAGCACGGGTCCCAAAGAGGTTCCATTGTAATGGACTTTGAGTTGGGAAATCGAGAATCCTCAGCAATGCGGATGGCACCTTTGCAAAGCTGACTTTCTGCAGAAGAGGCACAGCTCCAGTTTTTTGCCCTGGCTCATCGGCTGTGGGAGCAGAGGCCAACCGTTCGTGCTCTACTCCCTGGGATGCTGGGCAGCCCAGCACGGGTGCCACAGATGTTCCATTGAAATGGACTTTGAGTTGGGAAATCGAGGAACCTCAGCGATGCGGATGGCACCGTTGCAAAGCTGACTTTCTGCAGAAGAGGCACAGCTCAAGTTTTTTGCCCTGGCTCTTCGGCTGTGGGAGCAGAGGCCAACCGTTCGTGCTCTACTCCCTGGGATGCTGGGCAGCCCAGCACGGGTGCCAAAGAGGTTCCATTGTAATGGACTTTGAGTTGGGAAATGGAGGAGCGACAGCAATGCGGATGGCACCGTTGCAAAGCTGACTTTCTGCAGAAGAGGCACAGCTCAAGCTTTTTGCCCTGGCTCTTCAGCTGTGGGAGCAGAGGCCAGCCGTTCGTGCTCTACTCCCTGGGATGCTGGGCAGCCCAGCACGGGTGCCAAAGAGGTTCCATTGTAATGGACTTTGAGTTGGGAAATCGAGGAGCGACAGCAATGCGGATGGCACCGTTGCACAGGTGACTTTCTGCAGAAGAGACACAGCTCAAGTTTTTTGCCCTGGCTCTTCGGCTGTGGGAGCAGAGGCCAACCGTTCGTGCTGTACTCCCTGGGATGCTGGGCAGCCTAGCACGGGTGCCAAAGAGGTTCCATTGTAATGGACTTTTAGTTGGGAAATCGAGGATCCTCAGCAATGCGGATGGCACCTTTGCAAAGCTGACTTTCTGCAGAAGAGGCACAGCTCAATTTTTTTGCCCTGGCTCTTCGGCTGTGGAAGCAGAGGCCAACCGTTCGTGCTCTACTGCCTGGGATGCTGGGCTGCCCAGCACGGGTGCCAAAGAGGTTCCATTGTAATGGACTTTGAGTTGGGAAATCAAGGAACCTCAGCGATACGGATGGCACCGTTGCAAAGCTGACTTTCTGCAGAAGAGGCACAGCTCAAGCTTTTTGCCCTGGCTCTTCGGCTGTGGGAGCACAGGCCAACCGTTCGTGCTCTACTCCCTGGGATGCTGGGCAGCCCAGCACGGGTGCCAAAGAGGTTCCATTGTAATGGACTTTGAGTTGGGAAATCAAGGAGCGACAGCAATGCGGATGGCACCGTTGCAAAGCTGACTTTCTGCAGAAGAGACACAGCTCAAGTTTTTTGCCCTGGCTCTTCGGCTGTGGGAGCAGAGGCCAACCGTTCGTGCTCTACTGCCTGGGATGCTGGGCTGCCCAGCACGGGTGCCAAAGATGTTCCATTCTAATGGACTTTGAGTTGGGAAATGGAGGAGTGACAGCAATGCGGATGGCACCGTTGCAAAGCTGACTTTCTGCAGAAGAGGCACAGCTCAAGTTTTTTGCCCTGGCTCTTCGGCTGTGGGAGCAGAGGCCAAACGTTCGTGCTCTACTCTCTGGGATGCTGGGCTGCCCAGCACGGGTGCCAAAGAGGTTCCATTGTAATGGACTTTGAGTTGGGAAATGGAGGAGCGACAGCAATGCGGATGGCACCGTTGCAAAGCTGACTTTCTGCAGAAGAGGCACAGCTCAAGTTTTTTGCCCTGGCTCTTCGGCTGTGGGAGCAGAGGCCAACCGCTCGTGCTCTACTGCCTGGGATGCTGGGCTGCCCAGCACGGGTGCAAACAGGTTCCATTGTAATGGACTTTGAGTTGGGAAATGGAGGAGCGACAGCAATGCGGATGGCACCGTTGCAAAGCTGACTTTCTGCAGAAGAGGCACAGCTCAAGCTTTTTGCCCTGGCTCTTCGGCTGTGGGAGCACAGGCCAACCGTTCTTGCTCTACTCCTTGGGATGCTGGGCAGCCCAGCACGGATGCCAAAGAGGTTCCATTGTAATGGACTTTGAGTTGGGAAATCGAGGAGCGACAGCAATGCGGATGGCACCGTTGCACAGGTGACTTTCTGCAGAAGAGACACAGCTCAAGTTTTTTGCCCTGGCTCTTCGGCTGTGGGAGCAGAGGCCAACCGTTCGTGCTCTACTCTCTGGGATGCTGGGCTGCCCAGCACGGGTGCCAAAGAGGTTCCATTGTAACAGACTTTGAGTTGGGAAATCGAAGAGCGACAGCAAAGTGGATGGCACCGTTGCAAAGCTGACTTTCTGCAGAAGAGGCACAGCTCAAGTTTTTTGCCATGGCTCTTCGGCTGTGGGAGCAGAGGCCAACCGTTCGTGCTCTACTCTCTGGGATGCTGGGCAGCTGAGCACGGGTGCCAAAGAGGTTCCATTATAATGGACTTTGAGTTGGGAAATGAAGGAGCGACAGCAAAGCAGATGGCACCGTTGCAAAGCTGACTTTCTGCAGAAGCGGCACAGCTCCAGTTTTTTGCCCTGGCTCTTCGGCTGTGGGAGCAGAGGCCAACCGTTCGTGCTCCACTCCCTGGGATGCTGGGCAGCCTAGCACGGGTGCCAAAGAGGTTCCATTGTAATGGACTTTGAGTTGGGAAATGGAGGAACCTCAGCGATGCGGATGGCACCGTTGCAAAGCTGACTTTCTGCAGAAGAGGCACAGCTCAAGTTTTTTGCCCTGGCTCTTCGGCTGTGGGAGCAGAGGCCAACCGTTCGTGCTCTACTCCCTGGGATGCTGGGCAGCCCAGCACGGGTGCCAAAGAGGTTCCATTGTAATGGACTTTGAGTTGGGAAATGGAGGAGTGACAGCAATGCGGATGGCACCGTTGCAAAGCTGACTTTCTGCAGAAGAGGCACAGCTCAAGCTTTTTGCCCTGGCTCTTCGGCTGCGGGAGCAGAGGCCAACCGTTCGTGCTCTACTCCCTGGGATGCTGGGCTGCCCAGCACGGGTGCCACAGAGGTTTCATTGTAATGGACTTTGAGTTGGGAAATGGAGGAGCGACAGCAATGCGGATGGCACCTTTGCACACGTGACTTTCTGCAGAAGAGGCACAGCTCAAGTTTTTTGCCCTGGCTCTTCGGCTGTGGGAGCAGAGGCCAACCGTTCGTGCTCAACTCCCTGGGATGCTGGGCTGCCCAGCACGGGTGCCAAACAGGTTCCATTGTAATGGACTTTGAGTTGGGAAATGGAGGAGCGACAGCAAAGCAGATGGCACCGTTGCAAAGCTGACTTTCTGCAGAAGAGGCACAGCTCAAGCTTTTTGCCCTGGCTCTTCGGCTGTGGGAGCAGAGGCCAACCGTTCATGCTCTACTGCCTGGGATGCTGGGCAGCCGAGCACGGGTGCCAAAGAGGTTCCATTATAATGGACTTTGAGTTGGGAAATCGAAGAGCGACAGCAAAGCAGATGGCACCGTTGCAAAGCTGACTTTCTGCAGAAGAGGCACAGCTCAAGTTTTTTGCCCTGGCTCTTCGGCTGTGGGAGCAGAGGCCAACCGTTCGTGCTCTACTGCCTGGGATGCTGGGCAGCCCAGCACGGGTGCCAAAGAGGTTCCATTGTAATGGACTTTGAGTTGGGAAATGGAGGAGCGACAGCAATGCGGATGGCACCGTTGCAAAGCTGACTTTCTGCAGAAGAGGCACAGCTCAAGTTTTTTGCCCTGGCTCTTCGGCTGTGGGAGCAGAGGCCAACCGTTCGTGCTCCACTCCCTGGGATGCTGGGCAGCCTAGCACGGGTGCCAAAGAGGTTCCATTGTAATGGACTTTGAGTTGGGAAATCGAGGATCCTCAGCAATGCGGATGGCACCTTTGCAAAGCTGACTTTCTGCAGAAGAGGCACAGCTCCAGTTTTTTGCCCTGGCTCATCGGCTGTGGGAGCAGAGGCCAACCGTTCGTGCTCTACTCCCTGGGATGCTGGGCAGCCCAGCACGGGTGCCACAGATGTTCCATTGTAATGGACTTTGAGTTGGGAAATGGAGGAGCGACAGCAATGCGGATGGCACCGTTGCAAAGCTGACTTTCTGCAGAAGAGGCACAGCTCAAGTTTTTTGCCCTGGCTCTTCGGCTGTGGGAGCAGAGGCCAACCGTTCGTGCTCTACTCCCTGGGATGCTGGGCAGCCCAGCACGGGTGCCAAAGAGGTTCCATTGTAATGGACTTTGAGTTGGGAAATGGAGAATCCTCAGCAATGCGGATGGCACCTTTGCAAAGCTGACTTTCTGCAGAAGAGGCACAGCTCCAGTTTTTTGCCCTGGCTCATCGGCTGTGGGAGCAGAGGCCAACCGTTCGTGCTCTACTCCCTGGGATGCTGGGCAGCCCAGCACGGGTGCCTCAGATGTTCCATTGTAATGGACTTTGAGTTGGGAAATCGAGGACCCTCAGCGATGCGGATGGCACCGTTGCAAAGCTGACTTTCTGCAGAAGAGGCACAGCTCAAGTTTTTTGCCCTGGCTCTTCGGCTGTGGGAGCAGAGGCCAACCGTTCGTGCTCTACTCCCTGGGATGCTGGGCAGCCCAGCACGGGTGCCAAAGAGGTTCCATTGTAATGGACTTTGAGTTGGGAAATGGAGGAGTGACAGCAATGCGGATGGCACCGTTGCAAAGCTGACTTTCTGCAGAAGAGGCACAGCTCAAGCTTTTTGCCCTGGCTCTTCGGCTGTGGGAGCAGAGGCCAACGGTTCGTGCTCTACTGCCTGGGATGCTGGGCAGCCGAGCACGGGTGCCTAAGAGGTTCCATTGTAATGGACTTTGAGTTGGGAAATCGAGGAGCGACAGCAATGCGGATGGCAC
Source organism: Psittacula echo (assembly GCF_963264785.1). Lineage (NCBI taxonomy): Eukaryota > Metazoa > Chordata > Aves > Psittaciformes > Psittacidae > Psittacula > Psittacula echo. Next base: position 84,870 of record NW_027664212.1, on the reverse strand, counting down.
CGTTGCACAGGTGACTTTCTGCACAAGAGACACAGCTCAAGTTTTTTGCCCTGGCTCTTCGGCTGTGGGAGCAGAGGCCAACCGTTCGTGCTGTACTCCCTGGGATGCTGGGCAGCCTAGCACGGGTGCCAAAGAGGTTCCATTGTAATGGACTTTTAGTTGGGAAATCGAGGATCCTCAGCAATGCGGATGGCACCTTTGCAAAGCTGACTTTCTGCAGAAGAGGCACAGCTCAAGTTTTTTGCCCTGGCTCTTCGGCTGTGGAAGCAGAGGCCAACCGTTCGTGCTCTACTCCCTGGGATGCTGGGCAGCCCAGCACGGGTGCCAAAGAGGTTCCATTGTAATGGACTTTGAGTTGGGAAATCGAGGAACCTCAGCGATACGGATGGCACCGTTGCAAAGCTGACTTTCTGCAGAAGAGGCACAGCTCAAGCTTTTTGCCCTGGCTCTTCGGCTGTGGGAGCAGAGGCCAACCGTTCGTGCTCTACTCCCTGGGATGCTGGGCAGCCCAGCACGGGTGCCAAAGAGGTTCCATTGTAATGGACTTTGAGTTGGGAAATCAAGGAGCGACAGCAATGCGGATGGCACCGTTGCTCAGATGACTTTCTGCAGAAGAGACACAGCTCAAGTTTTTTGCCCTGGCTCTTCGGCTGTGGGAGCAGAGGCCAACCGTTCGTGCTCTACTGCCTGGGATGCTGGGCTGCCCAGCACGGGTGCCAAAGAGGTTCCATTCTAATGGACTTTGAGTTGGGAAATGGAGGAGTGACAGCAATGCGGATGGCACCGTTGCAAAGCTGACTTTCTGCAGAAGAGGCACAGCTCAAGTTTTTTGCCCTGGCTCTTCGGCTGTGGGAGCAGAGGCCAACCGTTCGTGCTCTACTCCCTGGGATGCTGGGCAGCCCAGCACGGGTGCCAAAGAGGTTCCATTGTAATGGACTTTGAGTTGGGAAATGGAGGAGTGACAGCAATGCGGATGGCACCGTTGCAAAGCTGACTTTCTGCAGAAGAGGCACAGCTCAAGCTTTTTGCCCTGGCTCTTCGGCTGTGGGAGCAGAGGCCAACCGTTCGTGCTCTACTGCCTGGGATGCTGGGCAGCCGAGCACGGGTGCCAAAGAGGTTCCATTGTAATGGACTTTGAGTTGGGAAATCGAGGAGCGACAGCAATGCGGATGGCACCGTTGCAAAGCTGACTTTCTGCAGAAGAGGCACAGCTCAAGTTTTTTGCCCTGGCTCTTCGGCTGTGGGAGCAGAGGCCAACCGTTCGTGCTGTACTCCCTGGGATGCTGGGCAGCCTAGCACGGGTGCCAAACAGGTTCCATTGTAATGGACTTTTAGTTGGGAAATCGAGGATCCTCAGCAATGCGGATGGCACCTTTGCAAAGCTGACTTTCTGCAGAAGAGGCACAGCTCAAGTTTTTTGCCCTGGCTCTTCGGCTGTGGAAGCAGAGGCCAACCGTTCGTGCTCTACTGCCTGGGATGCTGGGCAGCCGAGCACGGGTGCCAAAGAGGTTCCATTGTAATGGACTTTGAGTTGGGAAATCGAGGAACCTCAGCGATACGGATGGCACCGTTGCAAAGCTGACTTTCTGCAGAAGAGGCACAGCTCAAGCTTTTTGCCCTGGCTCTTCGGCTGTGGGAGCACAGGCCAACCGTTCGTGCTCTACTCCCTGGGATGCTGGGCAGCCCAGCACGGGTGCCAAAGAGGTTCCATTGTAATGGACTTTGAGTTGGGAAATCAAGGAGCGACAGCAATGCGGATGGCACCGTTGCTCAGATGACTTTCTGCAGAAGAGACACAGCTCAAGTTTTTTGCCCTGGCTCTTCGGCTGTGGGAGCAGAGGCCAACCGTTCGTGCTCTACTCCCTATGATGCTGGGCTGCCCAGCACGGGTGCCAAAGAGGTTCCATTCTAATGGACTTTGAGTTGGGAAATGGAGGAGTGACAGCAATGCGGATGGCACCGTTGCAAAGCTGACTTTCTGCAGAAGAGGCACAGCTCAAGTTTTTTGCCCTGGCTCTTCGGCTGTGGGAGCAGAGGCCAAACGTTCGTGCTCTACTCTCTGGGATGCTGGGCTGCCCAGCACGGGTGCCAAACAGGTTCCATTGTAATGGACTTTGAGTTGGGAAATGGAGGAGCGACAGCAATGCGGATGGCACCGTTGCAAAGCTGACTTTCTGCAGAAGAGGCACAGCTCAAGTTTTTTGCCCTGGCTCTTCGGCTGTGGGAGCAGAGGCCAACCGCTCGTGCTCTACTGCCTGGGATGCTGGGCTGCCCAGCACGGGTGCAAACAGGTTCCATTGTAATGGACTTTGAGTTGGGAAATGGAGGAGCGACAGCAATGCGGATGGCACCGTTGCAAAGCTGACTTTCTGCAGAAGAGGCACAGCTCAAGCTTTTTGCCCTGGCTCTTCGGCTGTGGGAGCACAGGCCAACCGTTCTTGCTCTACTCCTTGGGATGCTGGGCAGCCCAGCACGGGTGCCAAAGAGGTTCCATTGTAATGGACTTTGAGTTGGGAAATCGAGGAGCGAAAGCAATGCGGATGGCACCGTTGCACAGGTGACTTTCTGCAGAAGAGACACAGCTCAAGTTTTTTGCCCTGGCTCTTCGGCTGTGGGAGCAGAGGCCAACCGTTCGTGCTCTACTCTCTGGGATGCTGGGCTAGCCAGCACGGGTGCCAAAGAGGTTCCATTGTAACAGACTTTGAGTTGGGAAATCGAAGAGCGACAGCAAAGTGGATGGCACCGTTGCAAAGCTGACTTTCTGCAGAAGAGGCACAGCTCAAGTTTTTTGCCCTGGCTCTTCGGCTGTGGGAGCAGAGGCCAACCGTTCGTGCTCTACTCTCTGGGATGCTGGGCAGCTGAGCACGGGTGCCAAAGAGGTTCCATTATAATGGACTTTGAGTTGGGAAATGAAGGAGCGACAGCAAAGCAGATGGCACCGTTGCAAAGCTGACTTTCTGCAGAAGCGGCACAGCTCAAGTTTTTTGCCCTGGCTCTTCGGCTGAGGGAGCAGAGGCCAACCGTTCGTGCTCCACTCCCTGGGATGCTGGGCAGTCCAGCACGGGTGCCAAAGAGGTTCCATTGTAATGGACATTGAGTTGGGAAATGGAGGAACCTCAGCGATGCGGATGGCACCGTTGCAAAGCTGACTTTCTGCAGAAGAGGCACAGCTCAAGTTTTTTGCCCTGGCTCTTCGGCTATGGGAGCAGAGGCCAACCGTTCGTGCTCTACTCCCTGGGATGCTGGGCAGCCCAGCACGGGTGCCAACGAGGTTCCATTGTAATGGACTTTGAGTTGGGAAATGGAGGAGTGACAGCAATGCGGATGGCACCGTTGCAAAGCTGACTTTCTGCAGAAGAGGCACAGCTCAAGCTTTTTGCCCTGGCTCTTCGGCTGTGGGAGCAGAGGCCAACCGTTCGTGCTCTACTCCCTGGGATGCTGGGCAGCCCAGCACGGGTGCCAAAGAGGTTCCATTGTAATGGACTTTGAGTTGGGAAATGGAGGAGTGACAGCAATGCGGATGGCACTGTTGCAAAGCTGACTTTCTGCAGAAGAGGCACAGCTCAAGCTTTTTGCCCTGGCTCTTCGGCTGTGGGAGCAGAGGCCAGCCGTTCGTGCTCTACTCCTTGGGATGCTGGGCAGCCGAGCACGGGTGCCAAAGAGGTTCCATTGTAATGGACTTTGAGTTGGGAAATGGAGGAGCGACAGCAATGTGGATGGCACCGTTGCAAAGCTGACTTTCTGCAGAAGAGGCACAGCTCAAGTTTTTTGCCCTGGCTCTTCGGCTGTGGGAGCAGAGGCCAACCGTTCGTGCTCAACTCCCTGGGATGCTGGGCAGCCCAGCACGGGTGCCAAACAGGTTCCATTGTAATGGACTTTGAGTTGGGAAATGGAGGAGCGACAGCAATGCGGATGGCACCGTTGCACAGGTGACTTTCTGCAGAAGAGACACAGCTCAAGTTTTTTGCCCTGGCTCTTCGGCTGTGGGAGCAGAGGCCAACCGTTCGTGCTCTACTCTCTGGGATGCTGGGCAGCTGAGCACGGGTGCCAAAGAGGTTCCATTGTAACAGACTTTGAGTTGGGAAATCGAAGAGCGACAGCAAAGTGGATGGCACCGTTGCAAAGCTGACTTTCTGCAGAAGAGGCACAGCTCAAGTTTTTTGCCCTGGCTCTTCGGCTGTGGGAGCAGAGGCCAACCGTTCGTGCTCTACTCTCTGGGATGCTGGGCAGCTGAGCACGGGTGTCAAAGAGGTTCCATTATAATGGACTTTGAGTTGGGAAATGAAGGAGCGACAGCAAAGCAGATGGCACCGTTGCAAAGCTGACTTTCTGCAGAAGCGGCACAGCTCAAGTTTTTTGCCCTGGCTCTTCGGCTGAGGGAGCAGAGGCCAACCGTTCGTGCTCCACTCCCTGGGATGCTGGGCAGTCCAGCACGGGTGCCAAAGAGGTTCCATTGTAATGGACTTTGAGTTGGGAAATGGAGGAAGCTCAGCGATGCGGATGGCACCGTTGCAAAGCTGACTTTCTGCAGAAGAGGCACAGCTCAAGTTTTTTGCCCTGGCTCTTCGGCTGTGGGAGCAGAGGCCAACCGTTCGTGCTCTACTCCCTGGGATGCTGGGCAGCCCAGCACGGGTGCCAAAGAGGTTCCATTGTAATGGACTTTGAGTTGGGAAATCGAGGAACCTCAGCGATACGGATGGCACCGTTGCAAAGCTGACTTTCTGCAGAAGAGGCACAGCTCAAGCTTTTTGCCCTGGCTCTTCGGCTGTGGGAGCAGAGGCCAACCGTTCGTGCTCTACTCCCTGGGATGCTGGGCAGCCCAGCACGGGTGCCAAAGAGGTTCCATTGTAATGGACTTTGAGTTGGGAAATCAAGGAGCGACAGCAATGCGGATGGCACCGTTGCTCAGATGACTTTCTGCAGAAGAGACACAGCTCAAGTTTTTTGCCCTGGCTCTTCGGCTGTGGGAGCAGAGGCCAACCGTTCGTGCTCTACTGCCTGGGATGCTGGGCTGCCCAGCACGGGTGCCAAAGAGGTTCCATTCTAATGGACTTTGAGTTGGGAAATGGAGGAGTGACAGCAATGCGGATGGCACCGTTGCAAAGCTGACTTTCTGCAGAAGAGGCACAGCTCAAGTTTTTTGCCCTGGCTCTTCGGCTGTGGGAGCAGAGGCCAACCGTTCGTGCTCTACTCCCTGGGATGCTGGGCAGCTGAGCACGGGTGCCAAAGAGGTTCCATTGTAATGGACTTTGAGTTGGGAAATGGAGGAGTGACAGCAATGCGGATGGCACCGTTGCAAAGCTGACTTTCTGCAGAAGAGGCACAGCTCAAGCTTTTTGCCCTGGCTCTTCGGCTGTGGGAGCAGAGGCCAACCGTTCGTGCTCTACTGCCTGGGATGCTGGGCAGCCGAGCACGGGTGCCAAAGAGGTTCCATTGTAATGGACTTTGAGTTGGGAAATGGAGGAGCGACAGCAATGCGGATGGCACCGTTGCACAGGTGACTTTCTGCAGAAGAGGCACAGCTCAAGTTTTTTGCCCTGGCTCTTCGGCTGTGGGAGCAGAGGCCAACCGTTCGTGCTGTACTCCCTGGGATGCTGGGCAGCCTAGCACGGGTGCCAAACAGGTTCCATTGTAATGGACTTTTAGTTGGGAAATCGAGGATCCTCAGCAATGCGGATGGCACCTTTGCAAAGCTGACTTTCTGCAGAAGAGGCACAGCTCAAGTTTTTTGCCCTGGCTCTTCGGCTGTGGAAGCAGAGGCCAACCGTTCGTGCTCTACTGCCTGGGATGCTGGGCAGCCGAGCACGGGTGCCAAAGAGGTTCCATTGTAATGGACTTTGAGTTGGGAAATCGAGGAACCTCAGCGATACGGATGGCACCGTTGCAAAGCTGACTTTCTGCAGAAGAGGCACAGCTCAAGCTTTTTGCCCTGGCTCTTCGGCTGTGGGAGCACAGGCCAACCGTTCGTGCTCTACTCCCTGGGATGCTGGGCAGCCCAGCACGGGTGCCAAAGAGGTTCCATTGTAATGGACTTTGAGTTGGGAAATCAAGGAGCGACAGCAATGCGGATGGCACCGTTGCTCAGATGACTTTCTGCAGAAGAGACACAGCTCAAGTTTTTTGCCCTGGCTCTTCGGCTGTGGGAGCAGAGGCCAACCGTTCGTGCTCTACTCCCTATGATGCTGGGCTGCCCAGCACGGGTGCCAAAGAGGTTCCATTCTAATGGACTTTGAGTTGGGAAATGGAGGAGTGACAGCAATGCGGATGGCACCGTTGCAAAGCTGACTTTCTGCAGAAGAGGCACAGCTCAAGTTTTTTGCCCTGGCTCTTCGGCTGTGGGAGCAGAGGCCAAACGTTCGTGCTCTACTCTCTGGGATGCTGGGCTGCCCAGCACGGGTGCCAAACAGGTTCCATTGTAATGGACTTTGAGTTGGGAAATCGAGGAGCGACAGCAATGCGGATGGCACCGTTGCAAAGCTGACTTTCTGCAGAAGAGGCACAGCTCAAGTTTTTTGCCCTGGCTCTTCGGCTGTGGGAGCAGAGGCCAACCGCTCGTGCTCTACTGCCTGGGATGCTGGGCTGCCCAGCACGGGTGCAAACAGGTTCCATTGTAATGGACTTTGAGTTGGGAAATGGAGGAGCGACAGCAATGCGGATGGCACCGTTGCAAAGCTGACTTTCTGCAGAAGAGGCACAGCTCAAGCTTTTTGCCCTGGCTCTTCGGCTGTGGGAGCACAGGCCAACCGTTCTTGCTCTACTCCTTGGGATGCTGGGCAGCCCAGCACGGGTGCCAAAGAGGTTCCATTGTAATGGACTTTGAGTTGGGAAATCGAGGAGCGACAGCAATGCGGATGGCACCGTTGCACAGGTGACTTTCTGCAGAAGAGACACAGCTCAAGTTTTTTGCCCTGGCTCTTCGGCTGTGGGAGCAGAGGCCAACCGTTCGTGCTCTACTCTCTGGGATGCTGGGCTGCCCAGCACGGGTGCCAAAGAGGTTCCATTGTAACAGACTTTGAGTTGGGAAATCGAAGAGCGACAGCAAAGTGGATGGCACCGTTGCAAAGCTGACTTTCTGCAGAAGAGGCACAGCTCAAGTTTTTTGCCCTGGCTCTTCGGCTGTGGGAGCAGAGGCCAACCGTTCGTGCTCTACTCTCTGGGATGCTGGGCAGCTGAGCACGGGTGCCAAAGAGGTTCCATTATAATGGACTTTGAGTTGGGAAATGAAGGAGCGACAGCAAAGCAGATGGCACCGTTGCAAAGCTGACTTTCTGCAGAAGCGGCACAGCTCAAGTTTTTTGCCCTGGCTCTTCGGCTGAGGGAGCAGAGGCCAACCGTTCGTGCTCCACTCCCTGGGATGCTGGGCAGTCCAGCACGGGTGCCAAAGAGGTTCCATTGTAATGGACATTGAGTTGGGAAATGGAGGAACCTCAGCGATGCGGATGGCACCGTTGCAAAGCTGACTTTCTGCAGAAGAGGCACAGCTCAAGTTTTTTGCCCTGGCTCTTCGGCTGTGGGAGCAGAGGCCAACCGTTCGTGCTCTACTCCCTGGGATGCTGGGCAGCCCAGCACGGGTGCCAACGAGGTTCCATTGTAATGGACTTTGAGTTGGGAAATGGAGGAGTGACAGCAATGCGGATGGCACCGTTGCAAAGCTGACTTTCTGCAGAAGAGGCACAGCTCAAGCTTTTTGCCCTGGCTCTTCGGCTGTGGGAGCAGAGGCCAACCGTTCGTGCTCTACTCCCTGGGATGCTGGGCAGCCCAGCACGGGTGCCAAAGAGGTTCCATTGTAATGGACTTTGAGTTGGGAAATGGAGGAGTGACAGCAATGCGGATGGCACTGTTGCAAAGCTGACTTTCTGCAGAAGAGGCACAGCTCAAGCTTTTTGCCCTGGCTCTTCGGCTGTGGGAGCAGAGGCCAGCCGTTCGTGCTCTACTCCTTGGGATGCTGGGCAGCCGAGCACGGGTGCCAAAGAGGTTCCATTGTAATGGACTTTGAGTTGGGAAATGGAGGAGCGACAGCAATGTGGATGGCACCGTTGCAAAGCTGACTTTCTGCAGAAGAGGCACAGCTCAAGTTTTTTGCCCTGGCTCTTCGGCTGTGGGAGCAGAGGCCAACCGTTCGTGCTCAACTCCCTGGGATGCTGGGCAGCCCAGCACGGGTGCCAAAGAGGTTCCATTGTAATGGACTTTGAGTTGGGAAATGGAGGAGCGACAGCAATGCGGATGGCACCGTTGCAAAGCTGACTTTCTGCAGAAGAGACACAGCTCAAGTTTTTTGCCCTGGCTCTTCGGCTGTGGGAGCAGAGGCCAACCGCTCGTGCTCTACTGCCTGGGATGCTGGGCAGCCGAGCACGGGTGCAAACAGGTTCCATTGTAATGGACTTTGAGTTGGGAAATGGAGGAGTGACAGCAATGCGGATGGCACCGTTGCAAAGCTGACTTTCTGCAGAAGAGGCACAGCTCAAGTTTTTTGCCCTGGCTCTTCGGCTGTGGGAGCACAGGCCAACCGTTCTTGCTCTACTCCATGGGATGCTGGGCAGCTGAGCACGGGTGCCAAAGAGGTTCCATTGTAATGGACTTTGAGTTGGGAAATCGAGGAGCGACAGCAATGCGGATGGCACCGTTGCACAGGTGACTTTCTGCAGAAGAGACACAGCTCAAGTTTTTTGCCCTGGCTCTTCGGCTGTGGGAGCAGAGGCCAACCGTTCGTGCTCTACTCCCTGGGATGCTGGGCTGCCCAGCACGGGTGCCAAACAGGTTCCATTGTAACGGACTTTGAGTTGGGAAATGAAGGAGCGACAGTAATGCGGATGGCACCGTTGCAAAGCTGACTTTCTGCAGAAGAGGCACAGCTCAAGTTTTTTGCCCTGGCTCTTCGGCTGTGGGAGCAGAGGCCAACCGTTCGTGCTCTACTGCCTGGGATGCTGGGCAGCCCAGCACGGGTGCCAAAGAGGTTCCATTGTAATGGACTTTGAGTTGGGAAATCGAAGAGCGACAGCAAAGCGGATGGCACCGTTGCAAAGCTGACTTTCTGCAGAAGAGGCACAGCTCAAGTTTTTTGCCCTGGCTCTTCGGCTGTGGGAGCAGAGGCCAACCGTTCGTTCTCTACTCCCTGGGATGCTGGGCAGCCCAGCACGGGTGCCAAAGAGGTTCCATTGTAATGGACTTTCAGTTGGGAAATCGAGGAGCAACAGCAATGCGGATGGCACCGTTGCAAAGCTGACTTTCTGCAGAAGAGGCACAGCTCATGTTTTTTGCCCTGGCTCTTCGGCTGTGGGAGCAGAGGCCAACCGTTCGTGCTCTACTCCCTGGGATGCTGGGCTGCCCAGCACGGGTGCCAAAGAGGTTCCATTGTAATGGACTTTGAGTTGGGAAATCGAAGAGCGACAGCAAAGTGGATGGCACCGTTGCAAAGCTGACTTTCTGCAGAAGAGGCACAGCTCAAGTTTTTTGCCCTGGCTCTTCGGCTGTGGGAGCAGAGGCCAACCGTTCGTGCTCTACTCCCTGGGATGCTGGGCAGCCCAGCACGGGTGCCAAAGATGTTCCATTGTAATGGACTTTGAGTTGGGAAATGGAGGAGCGACAGCAATGCGGATGGCACCGTTGCACAGGTGACTTTCTGCAGAAGAGACACAGCTCAAGTTTTTTGCCCTGGCTCTTCGGCTGTGGGAGCAGAGGCCAACCGTTCGTGCTCTACTCCCTGGGATGCTGGGCTGCCCAGCACGGGTGCCAAACAGGTTCCATTGTAACGGACTTTGAGTTGGGAAATCGAAGAGCGACAGCAAAGTGGATGGCACCGTTGCAAAGCTGACTTTCTGCAGAAGAGGCACAGCTCAAGCTTTTTGCCCTGGCTCTTCGGCTGTGGGAGCAGAGGCCAACCGTTCGTGCTCTACTCTCTGGGATGCTGGGCAGCTGAGCACGGGTGCCAAAGAGGTTCCATTATAATGGACTTTGAGTTGGGAAATGAAGGAGCGACAGTAATGCGGATGGCACCGTTGCAAAGCTGACTTTCTGCAGAAGAGGCACAGCTCAAGTTTTTTGCCCTGGCTCTTCGGCTGTGGGAGCAGAGGCCAACCGTTCGTGCTCTACTCCCTGGGATGCTGGGCAGCCCAGCACGGGTGCCAAAGAGGTTCCATTGTAATGGACTTTGAGTTGGGAAATCGAAGAGCGACAGCAAAGCGGATGGCACCGTTGCAAAGCTGACTTTCTGCAGAAGAGGCACAGCTCAAGTTTTTTGCCCTGGCTCTTCGGCTGTGGGAGCAGAGGCCAACCGTTCGTTCTCTACTCCCTGGGATACTGGGCAGCCCAGCACGGGTGCCAAAGAGGTTCCATTGTAATGGACTTTGAGTTGGGAAATCGGGGAGCAACAGCAATGCGGATGGCACCGTTGCAAAGCTGACTTTCTGCAGAAGAGACACAGCTCAAGTTTTTTGCCCTGGCTCTTCGGCTGTGGGAGCAGAGGCCAACCGTTCGTGCTCTACTGTCTGGGATGCTGGGCAGCCCAGCACGGGTGCCAAAGAGGTTCCATTGTAATGGACTTTGAGTTGGGAAATGGAGGAGCGACAGCAATGTGGATGGCACCGTTGCAAAGCTGACTTTCTGCAGAAGAGGCACAGCTCAAGTTTTTTGCCCTGGCTCTTCGGCTGTGGGAGCAGAGGCCAACCGTTCGTGCTCTACTCCCTGGGATGCTGGGCAGCCCAGCACGGGTGCCAAAGAGGTTCCATTGTAATGGACTTTGAGTTGGGAAATCGAAGAGCGACAGCAAAGCGGATGGCACCGTTGCAAAGCTGACTTTCTGCAGAAGAGGCACAGCTCAAGTTTTTTGCCCTGGCTCTTCGGCTGTGGGAGCAGAGGCCAACCGTTCGTTCTCTACTCCCTGGGATGCTGGGCAGCCCAGCACGGGTGCCAAAGAGGTTCCATTGTAATGGACTTTCAGTTGGGAAATCGAGGAGCAACAGCAATGCGGATGGCACCGTTGCAAAGCTGACTTTCTGCAGAAGAGACACAGCTCAAGTTTTTTGCCCTGGCTCTTCGGCTGTGGGAGCAGAGGCCAACCGTTCGTGCTCTACTGCCTGGGATGCTGGGCAGCCCAGCACGGGTGCCAAAGATATTCCATTGTAATGGACTTTGAGTTGGGAAATGGAGGAGCGACAGCAATGTGGATGGCACCGTTGCAAAGCTGACTTTCTGCAGAAGAGGCACAGCTCAAGTTTTTTGCCCTGGCTCTTCGGCTGTGGGAGCAGAGGCCAACCGTTCGTGCTCTACTCCCTGGGATGCTGGGCAGCCCAGCACGGGTGCCAAAGAGGTTCCATTGTAATGGACTTTGAGTTGGGAAATCGAAGAGCGACAGCAAAGCGGATGGCACCGTTGCAAAGCTGACTTTCTGCAGAAGAGGCACAGCTCAAGTTTTTTGCCCTGGCTCTTCGGCTGTGGGAGCAGAGGCCAACCGTTCGTGCTCTACTCCATGGGATGCTGGGCAGCCCAGCACGGGTGCCAAAGAGGTTCCATTTTAATGGACTTTCAGTTGGGAAATCGAGGAGCAACAGCAATGCGGATGGCACCGTTGCAAAGGTGACTTTCTGCAGAAGAGACACAGCTCAAGTTTTTTGCCCTGGCTCTTCGGCTGTGGGAGCAGAGGCCAGCCGTTCGTGCTCTACTCCCTGGGATGCTGGGCTGCCCAGCACGGGTGCCAAAGAGGTTCCATTGTAATGGACTTTGAGTTGGGAAATCGAAGAGCGACAGCAAAGTGGATGGCACCGTTGCAAAGCTGACTTTCTGCAGAAGAGGCACAGCTCAAGTTTTTTGCCCTGGCTCTTCGGCTGTGGGAGCAGAGGCCAACCGTTCGTGCTCTACTGCCTGGGATGCTGGGCAGCCCAGCACGGGTGCCAAAGATGTTCCATTGTAATGGACTTTGAGTTGGGAAATGGAGGAGTGACAGCAATGCGGATGGCACCGTTGCAAAGCTGACTTTCTGCAGAAGAGGCACAGCTCAAGTTTTTTGCCCTGGCTCTTCGGCTGTGGGAGCACAGGCCAACCGTTCTTGCTCTACTCCCTGGGATGCTGGGCAGCCCAGCACGGGTGCCAAAGAGGTTCCATTGTAATGGACTTTGAGTTGGGAAATCGAGGAGCGACAGCAATGCGGATGGCACCGTTGCACAGGTGACTTTCTGCAGAAGAGACACAGCTCAAGTTTTTTGCCCTGGCTCTTCGGCTGTGGGAGCAGAGGCCAACCGTTCGTGCTCTACTCCCTGGGATGCTGGGCTGCCCAGCACGGGTGCCAAACAGGTTCCATTGTAACGGACTTTGAGTTGGGAAATCGAGGAGCGACAGCAAAGTGGATGGCACCGTTGCAAAGCTGACTTTCTGCAGAAGAGGCACAGCTCAAGCTTTTTGCCCTGGCTCTTCGGCTGTGGGAGCAGAGGCCAACCGTTCGTGCTCTACTCTCTGGGATGCTGGGCAGCTGAGCACTGGTGCCAAAGATGTTCCATTATAATGGACTTTGAGTTGGGAAATGAAGGAGCGACAGTAATGCGGATGGCACCGTTGCAAAGCTGACTTTCTGCAGAAGAGGCACAGCTCAAGTTTTTTGCCCTGGCTCTTCGGCTGTGGGAGCAGAGGCCAACCGTTCGTGCTCTACTCCCTGGGATGCTGGGCAGCCCAGCACGGGTGCCAAAGAGGTTCCATTGTAATGGACTTTGAGTTGGGAAATCGAAGAGCGACAGCAAAGCGGATGGCACCGTTGCAAAGCTGACTTTCTGCAGAAGAGGCACAGCTCAAGTTTTTTGCCCTGGCTCTTCGGCTGTGGGAGCAGAGGCCAACCGTTCGTTCTCTACTCCCTGGGATACTGGGCAGCCCAGCAGGGGTGCCAAAGAGGTTCCATTGTAATGGACTTTCAGTTGGGAAATCGAGGAGCAACAGCAATGCGGATGGCACCGTTGCAAAGCTGACTTTCTGCAGAAGAGACACAGCTCAAGTTTTTTGCCCTGGCTCTTCGGCTGTGGGAGCAGAGGCCAACCGTTCGTGCTCTACTGCCTGGGATGCTGGGCAGCCCAGCACGGGTGCCAAAGATGTTCCATTGTAATGGACTTTGAGTTGGGAAATGGAGGAGCGACAGCAATGTGGATGGCACCGTTGCAAAGCTGACTTTCTGCAGAAGAGGCACAGCTCAAGTTTTTTGCCCTGGCTCATCGGCTGTGGGAGCAGAGGCCAACCGTTCGTGCTCTACTCCCTGGGATGCTGGGCAGCCCAGCACGGGTGCCAAAGAGGTTCCATTGTAATGGACTTTGAGTTGGGAAATCGAAGAGCGACAGCAAAGCGGATGGCACCGTTGCACAGGTGACTTTCTGCAGAAGAGGCACAGCTCAAGTTTTTTGCCCTGGCTCTTCTGCTGTGGGAGCAGAGGCCAACCGTTCGTTCTCTACTCCCTGGGATGCTGGGCAGCTGAGCACGGGTGCCAAAGAGGTTCCATTGTAATGGACTTTCAGTTGGGAAATCGAGGAGCAACAGCAATGCGGATGGCACCGTTGCAAAGCTGACTTTCTGCAGAAGAGACACAGCTCAAGTTTTTTGCCCTGGCTCTTCGGCTGTGGGAGCAGAGGCCAACCGTTCGTGCTCTACTGCCTGGGATGCTGGGCAGCCCAGCACGGGTGCCAAAGATGTTCCATTGTAATGGACTTTGAGTTGGGAAATGGAGGAGCGACAGCAATGTGGATGGCACCGTTGCAAAGCTGACTTTCTGCAGAAGAGGCACAGCTCAAGTTTTTTGCCCTGGCTCTTCGGCTGTGGGAGCAGAGGCCAACCGTTCGTGCTCTACTCCCTGGGATGCTGGGCAGCCCAGCACGGGTGCCAAAGAGGTTCCATTGTAATGGACTTTGAGTTGGGAAATCGAGGAGCGACAGCAAAGCGGATGGCACCGTTGCAAAGCTGACTTTCTGCAGAAGAGGCACAGCTCAAGTTTTTTGCCCTGGCTCTTCGGCTGTGGGAGCAGAGGCCAACCGTTCGTTCTCTACTCCCTGGGATGCTGGGCAGCCCAGCACGGGTGCCAAAGAGGTTCCATTGTAATGGACTTTGAGTTGGGAAATGGAGGAGCAACAGCAATGCGGATGGCACCGTTGCAAAGCTGACTTTCTGCAGAAGAGACACAGCTCAAGTTTTTTGCCCTGGCTCTTCGGCTGTGGGAGCAGAGGCCAGCCGTTCGTGCTCTACTCCCTGGGATGCTGGGCTGCCCAGCACGGGTGCCAAAGAGGTTCCATTGTAATGGACTTTGAGTTGGGAAATCGAAGAGCGACAGCAAAGTGGATGGCACCGTTGCAAAGCTGACTTTCTGCAGAAGAGGCACAGCTCAAGTTTTTTGCCCTGGCTCTTCGGCTGTGGGAGCAGAGGCCAACCGTTCGTGCTCTACTGCCTGGGATGCTGGGCAGCCCAGCACGGGTGCCAAAGATGTTCCATTGTAATGGACTTTGAGTTGGGAAATGGAGGAGTGACAGCAATGCGGATGGCACCGTTGCAAAGCTGACTTTCTGCAGAAGAGGCAGAGCTCATGTTTTTTGCCCTGGCTCTTCGGCTGTGGGAGCAGAGGCCAACCGTTCGTGCTCTACTGCCTGGGATGCTGGGCAGCCCAGCACGGGTGCCAAAGAGGTTCCATTGTAATGGACTTTGAGTTGGGAAATGGAGGAGCGACAGCAATGTGGATGGCACCGTTGCAAAGCTGACTTTCTGCAGAAGAGGCACAGCTCAAGTTTTTTGCCCTGGCTCTTCGGCTGTGGGAGCAGAGGCCAACCGTTCGTGCTCTACTCCCTGGGATGCTGGGCAGCCCAGCACGGGTGCCAAACAGGTTCCATTGTAATGGACTTTGAGTTGGGAAATGGAGGAGCGACAGCAATGCGGATGGCACCGTTGCAAAGCTGACTTTCTGCAGAAGAGGCACAGCTCAAGTTTTTTGCCATGGCTCTTCGGCTGTGGGAGCACAGGCCAACCGCTAGTGCTCGACTGCCTGGGATGCTGGGCAGCCGAGCACGGGTGCAAACAGGTTCCCTTGTAATGGACTTTGAGTTGGGAAATCGAGGAGTGACAGCAATGCGGATGGCACCGTTGCAAAGCTGACTTTCTGCAGAAGAGGCACAGCTCAAGTTTTTTGCCCTGGCTCTTCGGCTGTGGGAGCAGAGGCCAACCGTTCGTGCTCTACTGCCTGGGATGCTGGGCTGCCCAGCACGGGTGCCAAACAGGTTCCATTGTAACGGACTTTGAGTTGGGAAATCGAAGAGCGACAGCAAAGTTCATGGCACCGTTGCACAGGTGACTTTCTGCAGAAGAGGCACAGCTCAAGCTTTTTGCCCTGGCTCTTCGGCTGTGGGAGCAGAGGCCAACCGTTCGTGCTCTACTGCCTGGGATGCTGGGCAGCCCAGCACGGGTGCCAAAGAGGTTC
The DNA here is from genome assembly GCF_963264785.1 of Psittacula echo. NCBI lineage: Eukaryota > Metazoa > Chordata > Aves > Psittaciformes > Psittacidae > Psittacula > Psittacula echo. The sequence goes on along the minus strand of NW_027664212.1, from coordinate 69,446 downwards.
CATTGTAATGGACTTTGAGTTGGGAAATGAAGGAGCGACAGTAATGCTGATGGCACCGTTGCAAAGCTGACTTTCTGCAGAAGAGGCACAGCTCAAGTTTTTTGCCCTGGCTCTTCGGCTGTGGGAGCAGAGGCCAACCGTTCGTGCTCTACTCCCTGGGATGCTGGGCAGCCCAGCACGGGTGCCAAAGAGGTTCCATTGTAATGGACTTTGAGTTGGGGAATCGAAGAGCGACAGCAAAGCGGATGGCACCGTTGCAAAGCTGACTTTCTGCAGAAGAGGCACAGCTCAAGTTTTTTGCCCTGGCTCTTCGGCTGTGGGAGCAGAGGCCAACCGTTCGTTCTCTACTCCCTGGGATGCTGGGCAGCCCAGCACGGGTGCCAAAGAGGTTCCATTGTAATGGACTTTCAGTTGGGAAATCGAGGAGCGACAGCAATACGGATGGCACCGTTGCAAAGCTGACTTTCTGCAGAAGAGACACAGCTCAAGTTTTTTGCCCTGGCTCTTCGGCTGTGGGAGCAGAGGCCAGCCGTTCGTGCTCTACTCCCTGGGATGCTGGACTGCCCAGCACGGGTGCCAAACAGGTTCCATTGTAATGGACTTTGAGTTGGGAAATCGAAGAGCGACAGCAAAGTGGATGGCACCGTTGCAAAGCTGACTTTCTGCAGAAGAGGCACAGCTCAAGTTTTTTGCCCTGGCTCTTCGGCTGTGGGAGCAGAGGCCAACCGTTCGTGCTCTACTCCCTGGGATGCTGGGCAGCCCAGCACGGGTGCCAAAGATGTTCCATTGTAATGGACTTTGAGTTGGGAAATCGAGGAGCGACAGCAATGTGGATGGCACCGTTGCAAAGCTGACTTTCTGCAGAAGAGGCACAGCTCAAGTTTTTTGCCCTGGCTCTTCGGCTGTGGGAGCAGAGGCCAACCGTTCGTGCTCTACTCCCTGGGATGCTGGGCTGCCCAGCACGGGTGCCAAAGAGGTTCCATTGTAATGGACTTTGAGTTGGGAAATCGAGGAGCGACAGCAATGCGGATGGCACCGTTGCAAAGCTGACTTTCTGCAGAAGAGGCACAGCTCAAGTTTTTTGCCATGGCTCTTCGGCTGTGGGAGCAGAGGCCAACCGCTCGTGCTCTACTCCCTGGGATGCTGGGCAGCCGAGCACGGGTGCAAACAGGTTCCATTGTAATGGACTTTGAGTTGGGAAATGGAGGAGTGACAGCAATGCGGATGGCACCGTTGCAAAGCTGACTTTCTGCAGAAGAGGCACAGCTCAAGTTTTTTGCCCTGGCTCTTCGGCTGTGGGAGCACAGGCCAACCGTTCTTGCTCTACTCCATGGGATGCTGGGCAGCCCAGCACGGGTGCCAAAGAGTTTCCATTGTAATGGACTTTGAGTTGGGAAATCGAGGAGCGACAGCAATGCGGATGGCACCGTTGCACAGGTGACTTTCTGCAGAAGAGACACAGCTCAAGTTTTTTGCCCTGGCTCTTCGGCTGTGGGAGCAGAGGCCAACCGTTCGTGCTCTACTCCCTGGGATGCTGGGCTGCCCAGCACGGGTGCCAAAGAGGTTCCATTGTAACGGACTTTGAGTTGGGAAATCGAAGAGCGACAGCAAAGTGGATGGCACCGTTGCAAAGCTGACTTTCTGCAGAAGAGGCACAGCTGAAGCTTTTTGCCCTGGCTCTTCGGCTGTGGGAGCAGAGGCCAACCGTTCGTGCTCTACTCTCTGGGATGCTGGGCAGCTGAGCACGGGTGCCAAAGAGGTTCCATTATAATGGACTTTGAGTTGGGAAATGAAGGAGCGACAGTAATGCGGATGGCACCGTTGCAAAGCTGACTTTCTGCAGAAGAGGCACAGCTCAAGTTTTTTGCCCTGGCTCTTCGGCTGTGGGAGCAGAGGCCAACCGTTCGTGCTCTACTCCCTGGGATGCTGGGCAGCTGAGCACGGGTGCCAAAGAGGTTCCATTGTAATGGACTTTGAGTTGGGAAATCGAAGAGCGACAGCAAAGCGGATGGCACCGTTGCAAAGCTGACTTTCTGCAGAAGAGGCACAGCTCAAGTTTTTTGCCCTGGCTCTTCGGCTGTGGGAGCAGAGGCCAACCGTTCGTTCTCTACTCCCTGGGATGCTGGGCAGCCCAGCACGGGTGCCAAAGAGGTTCCATTGTAATGGACTTTGAGTTGGGAAATCGAGGAGCAACAGCAATGCGGATGGCACCGTTGCAAAGCTGACTTTCTGCAGAAGAGACACAGCTCAAGTTTTTGCCCTGGCTCTTTGGCTGTGGGAGCAGAGGCCAGCCGTTCGTGCTCTACTCCCTGGGATGCTGGGCTGCCCAGCACGGGTGCCAAAGAGGTTCCATTGTAATGGACTTTGAGTTGGGAAATCGAAGAGCGACAGCAAAGTAGATGGCACCGTTGCAAAGCTGACTTTCTGCAGAAGAGGCACAGCTCAAGTTTTTTGCCCTGGCTCTTCGGCTGTGGGAGCAGAGGCCAACCGTTCGTGCTCTACTGCCTGGGATGCTGGGCAGACCAGCACGGGTGCCAAAGATGTTCCATTGTAATGGACTTTGAGTTGGGAAATGGAGGAGCGACAGCAATGTGGATGGCACCGTTGCAAAGCTGACTTTCTGCAGAAGAGGCACAGCTCAAGTTTTTTGCCCTGGCTCTTCGGCTGTGGGAGCAGAGGCCAACCGTTCGTGCTCTACTCCCTGGGATGCTGGGCAGCCCAGCAAGGGTGCCAAACAGGTTCCATTGTAATGGACTTTGAGTTGGGAAATGGAGGAGCGACAGCAATGCGGATGGCACCGTTGCAAAGCTGACTTTCTGCAGAAGAGGAACAGCTCAAGTTTTTTGCCCTGGCTCTTCGGCTGTGGGAGCAGAGGCCAACCGCTCGTGCTCTACTGCCTGGGATGCTGGGCAGCCCAGCACGGGTGCAAACAGGTTCCATTGTAATGGACTTTGAGTTGGGAAATGGAGGAGTGACAGCAATGCGGATGGCACCGTTGCAAAGCTGACTTTCTGCAGAAGAGGCACAGCTCAAGTTTTTTGCCCTGGCTCTTCGGCTGTGGGAGCAGAGGCCAACCGTTCTTGCTCTACTCCATGGGATGCTGGGCAGCCCAGCACGGGTGCCAAAGAGGTTCCATTGTAATGGACTTTGAGTTGGGAAATCGAGGAGCGACAGCAATGCGGATGGCACCGTTGCACAGGTGACTTTCTGCAGAAGAGACACAGCTCAAGTTTTTTGCCCTGGCTCTTCGGCTGTGGGAGCAGAGGCCAACCGTTCGTGCTCTACTCCCTGGGATGCTGGGCTGACCAGCACGGGTGCCAAAGAGGTTCCATTGTAATGGACTTTGAGTTGGGAAATCGAAGAGCGACCGCAAAGTGGATGGCACCGTTGCAAAGCTGACTTTCTGCAGAAGAGGCACAGATCAAGCTTTTTGCCCTGGCTCTTCGGCTGTGGGAGCAGAGGCCAACCGTTCGTGCTCCACTCCCTGGGATGCTGGGCAGCCTAGCACGGGTCCCAAAGAGGTTCCATTGTAATGGACTTTGAGTTGGGAAATCGAGAATCCTCAGCAATGCGGATGGCACCTTTGCAAAGCTGACTTTCTGCAGAAGAGGCACAGCTCCAGTTTTTTGCCCTGGCTCATCGGCTGTGGGAGCAGAGGCCAACCGTTCGTGCTCTACTCCCTGGGATGCTGGGCAGCCCAGCACGGGTGCCACAGATGTTCCATTGTAATGGACTTTGAGTTGGGAAATGGAGGAGTGACAGCAATGCGGATGGCACCGTTGCAAAGCTGACTTTCTGCAGAAGAGGCACAGCTCAAGCTTTTTGCCCTGGCTCTTCGGCTGTGGGAGCACAGGCCAGCCGTTCGTGCTCTACTCCCTGGGATGCTGGGCAGCCCAGCACGGGTGCCAAAGAGGTTCCATTGTAATGGACTTTGAGTTGGGAAATGGAGGAGCGACAGCAATGCGGATGGCACCGTTGCACAGGTGACTTTCTGCAGAAGAGACACAGCTCAAGTTTTTTGCCCTGGCTCTTCGGCTGTGGGAGCAGAGGCCAACCGTTCGTGCTGTACTGCCTGGGATGCTGGGCAGCCTAGCACGGGTGCCAAAGAGGTTCCATTGTAATGGACTTTGAGTTGGGAAATCGAGGATCCTCAGCAATGCCGATGGCACCGTTGCAAAGCTGACTTTCTGCAGAAGAGGCACAGCTCAAGTTTTTTGCCCTGGCTCTTCGGCTGTGGGAGCAGAGGCCAACCGTTCGTGCTCTACTCCCTGGGATGCTGGGCTGCCCAGCACGGGTGCCAAAGAGGTTCCATTGTAATGGACTTTGAGTTGGGAAATCGAGGAACCTCAGCGATACGGATGGCACCGTTGCAAAGCTGACTTTCTGCAGAAGAGGCACAGCTCAAGCTTTTTGCCCTGGCTCTTCGGCTGTGGGAGCAGAGGCCAACCGTTCGTGCTCTACTCCCTGGGATGCTGGGCAGCCCAGCACGGGTGCCAAAGAGGTTCCATTGTAATGGACTTTGAGTTGACAAATGGAGGAGGGACAGCAATGCTGATGGCACCGTTGCTCAGCTGACTTTCTGCAGAAGAGACACAGCTCAAGTTTTTTGCCCTGGCTCTTCGGCTGTGGGAGCAGAGGCCAGCCGTTCGTGCTCTACTGCCTGGGATGCTGGGCTGCCCAGCACGGGTGCCAAAGAGGTTCCATTCTAATGGACTTTGAGTTGGGAAATGGAGGAGTGACAGCTAAGCAGATGGCACCGTTGCAAAGCTGACTTTCTGCAGAAGAGGCACAGCTCAAGTTTTTTGCCCTGGCTCATAGGCTGTGGGAGCAGAGGCCAACCGTTCGTGCTGTACTCCCTGGGATGCTGGGCAGCCCAGCACGGGTGCCAAAGAGGTTCCATTGTAATGGACTTTGAGTTGGGAAACCGAGGAGCGACAGCAATGCGGATGGCACCGTTGCAAAGCTGACTTTCTGCAGAAGAGGCACAGCTCAAGTTTTTTGCCCTGGCTCTTCGGCTGTGGGAGCAGAGGCCAACCGTTCGTGCTCTTCTGCCTGGGATGCTGGGCAGCCCAGCACGGGTGCAAACAGGTTCCATTGTAATGGACTTTGAGTTGGGAAATGGAGGAGTGACAGAAATGCGGATGGCACCGTTGGAAAGCTGACTTTCTGCAGAAGAGGCACAGCTCAAGCTTTTTGCCCTGGCTCTTCGGCTGTGGGAGCAGAGGCCAACCGTTCGTGCTCTACTCCCTGGGATGCTGGGCAGCCTAGCACGGGTGCCAAAGAGGTTCCATTGTAATGGACTTTGAGTTGGGAAATCGAGGAGGGACAACAATGCGGATGGCACCGTTGCAAAGCTGACTTTCTGCAGAAGAGACACAGCTCAAGTTTTTTGCCCTGGCTCTTCGGCTGTGGGAGCACAGGCCAACCGTTCGTGCTGTACTCCCTGGGATGCTGGGCAGCCCAGCACGTGTGCCAAACAGGTCCCATTGTAATGGAATTTGAGTTGGGAAATGGAGGAGTGACAGCAATGCGGATGGCACCGTTGCAAAGCTGACTTTCTGCAGAAGAGGCACAGCTCAAGTTTTTTGCCCTGGCTCTTCGGCTGTGGGAGCAGAGGCCAACCGTTCGTGCTCTACTCTCTGGGATGCTGGGCTGCCCAGCACGGGTGCCAAAGAGGTTCCATTGTAATGGACTTTGAGTTGGGAAATGGAGGAGCGACAGCAATGCGGATGGCACCGTTGCAAAGCTGACTTTCTGCAGAAGAGGCACAGCTCAAGTTTTTTGCCATGGCTCTTCGGCTGTGGGAGCAGAGGCCAACCGCTCGTGCTCTACTGCCTGGGATGCTGGGCTGCCCAGCACGGGTGCAAACAGGTTCCATTGTAATGGACTTTGAGTTGGGAAATGGAGGAGCGACAGCAATGCGGATGGCACCGTTGCAAAGCTGACTTTCTGCAGAAGAGGCACAGCTCAAGCTTTTTGCCCTGGCTCTTCGGCTGTGGGAGCACAGGCCAACCGTTCTTGCTCTACTCCTTGGGATGCTGGGCAGCCCAGCACGGGTGCCAAAGAGGTTCCATTGTAATGGACTTTGAGTTGGGAAATCGAGGAGCGACAGCAATGCGGATGGCACCGTTGCACAGGTGACTTTCTGCAGAAGAGGCACAGCTCAAGTTTTTTGCCCTGGCTCTTCGGCTGTGGGAGCAGAGGCCAACCGTTCGTGCTCTACTCTCTGGGATGCTGGGCTGCCCAGCACGGGTGCCAAAGAGGTTCCATTGTAACAGACTTTGAGTTGGGAAATCGAAGAGCGACAGCAAAGTGGATGGCACCGTTGTAAAGCTGACTTTCTGCAGAAGAGGCACAGCTCAAGTTTTTTGCCCTGGCTCTTCGGCTGTGGGAGCAGAGGCCAACCGTTCGTGCTCTACTCTCTGGGATGCTGGGCAGCTGAGCACGGGTGCCAAAGAGGTTCCATTATAATGGACTTTGAGTTGGGAAATGGAGGAGTGACAGCAAAGCAGATGGCACCGTTGCAAAGCTGACTTTCTGCAGAAGAGGCGCAGCTCAAGTTTTTTGCCCTGGCTCTTCGGCTGTGGGAGCAGAGGCCAACCGTTCGTGCTCCACTCCCTGGGATGCTGGGCAGCCTAGCACGGGTGCCAAAGAGGTTCCATTGTAATGGACTTTGAGTTGGGAAATAGAGGATCCTCAGCAATGCGGATGGCACCTTTGCAAAGCTGACTTTCTGCAGAAGAGGCACAGCTCCAGTTTTTTGCCCTGGCTCTTCGGCTGTGGGAGCAAAGGCCAACTTTCCGTGCTCTACTCCCTGGGATGCTGGGCAGCCCAGCACGGGTGCCACAGATGTTCCATTGTAATGGACTTTGAGTTGGTAAATGGAGGAACCTCAGCGATGCGGATGGCACCGTTGCAAAGCTGACTTTCTGCAGAAGAGGCACAGCTCAAGTTTTTTGCCCTGGCTCTTCGGCTGTGGGAGCAGAGGCCAACCGTTCGTGCTCTACTGCCTGGGATGCTGGGCAGCCCAGCACGGGTGCCAAACAGGTTCCATTGTAATGGACTTTGAGTTGGGAAATCGAAGAGCGACAGCAAAGCGGATGGCACCGTTGCAAAGCTGACTTTCTGCAGAAGAGGCACAGCTCAAGTTTTTTGCCATGGCTCTTCGGCTGTGGGAGCAGAGGCCAACCGTTCGTGCTCTACTCCCTGGGATGCTGGGCAGCCCAGCACGGGTGCCAAAGAGGTTCCATTGTAATGGACTTTGAGTTGGGAAATCGAGGAGCGACAGCAATGCGGAGGGCACCATTGCACAGGTGACATTCTGCAGAAGAGACACATCTCAAGTTTTTTGCCCTGGCTCTTTGGCTGTGGGAGCAGAGGCCAGCCGTTCGTGCTCTACTCCCTGGGATGCTGGGCTGCCCAGCACGGGTGCCAAAGAGGTTCCATTGTAATGGACTTTGAGTTGGGAAATCGAAGAGCGACAGCAAAGTGGATGGCACCGTTGCAAAGCTGACTTTCTGAAGAAGAGACAGCTCCAGTTTTTTGCCCTGGCTCTTCGGCTGTGGGAGCAGAGGCCAACCTTTCTTGCTCTACTGCCTGGGATGCTGGGCAGACCAGCACGGGTGCCAAAGAGGTTCCATTGTAATGGACTTTGAGTTGGGAAATGGAGGAGTGACAGCAATGCGGATGGCACCGTTGCAAAGCTGACTTTCTGCAGAAGAGGCACAGCTCAAGTTTTTTGCCCTGGCTCTTCGGCTGTGGGAGCAGAGGCCAGCCGTTCGTGCTCTACTCCCTGGGATGCTGGGCAGCCCAGCACGGGTGCCAAAGAGGTTCCATTGTAATGGACTTTGAGTTGGGAAATGGAGGAGCGACAGCAATGCGGATGGCACCGTTGCACAGGTGTCTTTCTGCAGAAGAGGCACAGCTCAAGTTTTTTGCCCTGGCTCTTCGGCTGTGGGAGCAGAGGCCAACCGTTCGTGCTCTACTGCCTGGGATGCTGGGCAGCCCAGCACGGGTGCCAAAGATGTTCCATTGTAATGGACTTTGAGTTGGGAAATGGAGGAGCGACAGCAAAGCGGATGGCACCGTTGCAAAGCTGACTTTCTGCAGAAGAGGCACAGCTCAAGCTTTTTGCCCTGGCTCTTTGGCTGTGGGAGCAGAGGCCAACCGTTCGTGCTCTACTGCCTGGGATGCTGGGCAGCCCAGCACGGGTGCCAAAGAGGTTCCATTGTAATGGACTTTGAGTTGGGAAATGGAGGAGCGACAGCAATGCGGATGGCACCGTTGCACAGGTGACTTTCTGAAGAAGAGACACAGCTCAAGTTTTTTGCCCTGGCTCTTCAGCTGTGGGAGCAGAGGCCAACCGTTCATGCTCTACTGCCTGGGATGCTGGGCAGACCAGCACGGGTGCCAGAGAGGTTCCATTGTAATGGACTTTGAGTTGGGAAATGGAGGAGCGACAGCAATGCGGATGGCACCGTTGCAAAGCTGACTTTCTGCAGAAGAGGCACAGCTCAAGTTTTTTGCCCTGGCTCTTCGGCTGTGGGAGCAGAGGCCAACCGTTCGTGCTCCACTCCCTGGGATGCTGGGCAGCCTAGCACGGGTGCCAAAGAGGTTCCATTGTAATGGACTTTGAGTTGGGAAATCGAGGATCCTCAGCAATGCGGATGGCACCATTGCAAAGCTGACTTTCTGCAGAAGAGGCACAGCTCAAGTTTTTTGCCCTGGCTCTTCGGCTGTGGGAGCAGAGGCCAACCGTTCGTTCTCTACTCCCTGGGATGCTGGGCAGCCGAGCACGGGTGCCAAAGAGGTTCCATTGTAATGGACTTTCAGTTGGGAAATGGAGGAGCAACAGCAATGCGGATGGCACCGTTGCAAAGCTGACTTTCTGCAGAAGAGGCACAGCTCAAGTTTTTTGCCCTGGCTCATCGGCTGTGGGAGCAGAGGCCAACCGTTCGTGCTCTACTGCCTGGGATGCTGGGCAGCCCAGCACGGGTGCCAAAGATGTTCCATTGTAATGAACTTTGAGTTGGGAAATGGAGGAGCGACAGCAATGTGGATGGCACCGTTGCAAAGCTGACTTTCTGCAGAAGAGGCACAGCTCAAGTTTTTTGCCCTGGCTCTTCGGCTGTGGGAGCAGAGGCCAACCGTTCGTGCTCTACTGCCTGGGATGCTGGGCAGCCCAGCACGGGTGCCAAAGATGTTCCATTCTAATGGACTTTGAGTTGGGAAATGGAGGAGCGACAGCAATGCGGATGGCACCGTTGCAAAGCTGACTTTCTGCAGAAGAGGCACAGCTCCAGTTTTTTGCCATGGCTCTTCGGCTGTGGGAGCAGAGGCCAACCGCTCGTGCTCTACTCCCTGGGATGCTGGGCAGCCCAGCACGGGTGCAAACAGGTTCCATTGTAATGGACTTTGAGTTGGGAAATGGAGGAGCGACAGCAATGCGGATGGCACCATTGCAAAGCTGACTTTCTGCAGAAGAGGCACAGCTCAAGCTTTTTGCCCTGGCTCTTCGGCTCTGGGAGCAGAGGCCAGCCGTTCGTGCTCTACTCCCTGGGACGCTGGGCAGCCCAGCACGGGTGCCAAAGAGGTTCCATTGTAATGGACTTTGAGTTGGGAAATGGAGGAGCGACAGCAATGCGGATGGCACCGTTGCACAGGTGACTTTCTGCAGAAGAGACACAGCTCAAGTTTTTTGCCCTGGCTCTTCGGCTGTGGGAGCAGAGGCCAACCGTTCGTGCTCTACTCCCTGGGATGCTGGGCAGCCTAGCACGGGTGCCAAAGAGGTTCCATTGTAATGGACTTTGAGTTGGGAAATCGAGGATCCTCAGCAATGCGGATGGCACCTTTGCAAAGCTGACTTTCTGCAGAAGAGGCACAGCTCAAGCTTTTTGCCCTGGCTCTTCGGCTGTGGGAGCACAGGCCAACCGTTCGTGCTCTACTCCCTGGGATGCTGGGCTGCCCAGCACGGGTGCCAAAGAGGTTCCATTGTAATGGACTTTGAGTTGGGAAATGGAGGAGCGACAGCAAAGCAGATGGCACCGTTGCACAGGTGACTTTCTGCAGAAGAGGCACAGCTCAAGTTTTTTGCCCTGGCTCTTCGGCTGTGGGAGCAGAGGCCAACCGTTCGTGCTCTACTGCCTGGGATGCTGGGCAGCCCAGCACGGGTGCCAAAGAGGTTCCATTGTAATGGACTTTGAGTTGGGAAATCGAAGAGCGACAGCAAAGCGGATGGCACCGTTGCAAAGCTGACTTTCTGCAGAAGAGGCACAGCTCAAGTTTTTTGCCCTGGCTCTTCGGCTGTGGGAGCAGAGGCCAACCGTTCGTGCTCTACTCCCTGGGATGCTGGGCAGCCGAGCACCGCTGCCAAAGAGGTTCCATTGTAATGGACTTTGAGTTGGGAAATGGAGGAGTGACAGCAATGCGGATGGAACCGTTGCAAAGCTGACTTTCTGCAGAAGAGGCACAGCTCAAGTTTTTTGCCCTGGCTCTTCGGCTGTGGGAGCAGAGGATAACCGCTCGTGCTCTACTCCCTGGGATGCTGGGCAGCCCAGCACGGGTGCAAACAGGTTCCATTGTAATGGACTTTGAGTTGGGAAATGGAGGAGTGACAGCAATGCGGATGGCACCGTTGCAAAGCTGACTTTCTGCAGAAGAGGCACAGCTCAAGCTTTTTGCCCTGGCTCTTCGGCTGTGGGAGCACAGGCCAACCGTTCTTGCTCTACTCCATGGGATGCTGGGCAGCCCAGCACGGGTGCCAAAGAGGTTCCATTGTAATGGACTTTGAGTTGGGAAATCGAGGAGCGACAGCAATGCGGATGGCACCGTTGCACAGGTGACTTTCTGCAGAAGAGACACAGCTCAAGTTTTTTGCCCTGGCTCTTCGGCTGTGGGAGCAGAGGCCAACCGTTCGTGCTCTACTCCCTGGGATGCTGGGCTGCCCAGCACGGGTGCCAAAGAGGTTCCATTGTAACGGACTTTGAGTTGGGAAATCGAAGAGCGACAGCAAAGTGGATGGCACCGTTGCAAAGCTGACTTTCTGCAGAAGAGGCACAGCTCAAGCTTTTTGCCCTGGCTCTTCGGCTGTGGGAGCAGAGGCCAACCGTTCGTGCTCTACTCTCTGGGATGCTGGGCAGCTGAGCACGGGTGCCAAAGACGTTCCATTATAATGGACTTTGAGTTGGGAAATGAAGGAGCGACAGTAATGCGGATGGCACCGTTGCAAAGCTGACTTTCTGCAGAAGAGGCACAGCTCAAGTTTTTTGCCCTGGCTCTTCGGCTGTGGGAGCAGAGGCCAACCGTTCGTGCTCCACTCCCTGGGATGCTGGGCAGCCTAGCACGGGTGCCAAAGAGGTTCCATTGTAATGGACTTTGAGTTGGGAAATCGAGGATCCTCAGCAATGCGGATGGCACCTTTGCAAAGCTGACTTTCTGCAGAAGAGGCACAGCTCCAGTTTTTTGCCCTGGCTCATCGGCTGTGGGAGCACAGGCCAACCGTTCGTGCTCTACTCCCTGGGATGCTGGGCAGCCCAGCACGGGTGCCAAAGAGGTTCCATTGTAATGGACTTTCAGTTGGGAAATCGAGGAACCTCAGCGATGCGGATGGCACCGTTGCAAAGCTGACTTTCTGCAGAAGAGGCACAGCTCAAGTTTTTTGCCCTGGCTCTTCGGCTGTGGGAGCAGAGGCCAACCGTTCGTTCTCTACTCCCTGGGATGCTGGGCAGCCCAGCACGGGTGCCAAAGAGGTTCCATTGTAATGGACTTTGAGTTGGGAAATCGAAGAGCGACAGCAAAGCGGATGGCACCGTTGCAAAGCTGACTTTCTGCAGAAGAGGCACAGCTCAAGTTTCTTGCCATGGCTCTTCGGCTGTGGGAGCAGAGGCCAACCGTTCGTGCTCTACTCCCTGGGATGCTGGGCAGCCGAGCACCGCTGCCAAAGAGGTTCCATTGTAATGGACTTTGAGTTGGGAAATGGAGGAGTGACAGCAATGCGGATGGAACCGTTGCAAAGCTGACTTTCTGCAGAAGAGGCACAGCTCAAGTTTTTTGCCCTGGCTCTTCGGCTGTGGGAGCAGAGGATAACCGCTCGTGCTCTACTCCCTGGGATGCTGGGCAGCCCAGCACGGGTGCAAACAGGTTCCATTGTAATGGACTTTGAGTTGGGAAATGGAGGAGTGACAGCAATGCGGATGGCACCGTTGCAAAGCTGACTTTCTGCAGAAGAGGCACAGCTCAAGCTTTTTGCCCTGGCTCTTCGGCTGTGGGAGCACAGGCCAACCGTTCTTGCTCTACTCCATGGGATGCTGGGCAGCCCAGCACGGGTGCCAAAGAGGTTCCATTGTAATGGACTTTGAGTTGGGAAATCGAGGAGCGACAGCAATGCGGATGGCACCGTTGCACAGGTGACTTTCTGCAGAAGAGACACAGCTCAAGTTTTTTGCCCTGGCTCTTCGGCTGTGGGAGCAGAGGCCAACCGTTCGTGCTCTACTCCCTGGGATGCTGGGCTGCCCAGCACGGGTGCCAAAGAGGTTCCATTGTAACGGACTTTGAGTTGGGAAATCGAAGAGCGACAGCAAAGTGGATGGCACCGTTGCAAAGCTGACTTTCTGCAGAAGAGGCACAGCTCAAGCTTTTTGCCCTGGCTCTTCGGCTGTGGGAGCAGAGGCCAACCGTTCGTGCTCTACTCTCTGGGATGCTGGGCAGCTGAGCACGGGTGCCAAAGACGTTCCATTATAATGGACTTTGAGTTGGGAAATGAAGGAGCGACAGTAATGCGGATGGCACCGTTGCAAAGCTGACTTTCTGCAGAAGAGGCACAGCTCAAGTTTTTTGCCCTGGCTCTTCGGCTGTGGGAGCAGAGGCCAACCGTTCGTGCTCCACTCCCTGGGATGCTGGGCAGCCTAGCACGGGTGCCAAAGAGGTTCCATTGTAATGGACTTTGAGTTGGGAAATCGAGGATCCTCAGCAATGCGGATGGCACCTTTGCAAAGCTGACTTTCTGCAGAAGAGGCACAGCTCAAGTTTTTTGCCCTGGCTCATCGGCTGTGGGAGCACAGGCCAACCGTTCGTGCTCTACTCCCTGGGATGCTGGGCAGCCCAGCACGGGTGCCAAAGAGGTTCCATTGTAATGGACTTTCAGTTGGGAAATGGAGGAACCTCAGCGATGCGGATGGCACCGTTGCAAAGCTGACTTTCTGCAGAAGAGGCACAGCTCAAGTTTTTTGCCCTGGCTCTTCGGCTGTGGGAGCAGAGGCCAACCGTTCGTTCTCTACTCCCTGGGATGCTGGGCAGCCCAGCACGGGTGCCAAAGAGGTTCCATTGTAATGGACTTTGAGTTGGGAAATCGAAGAGCGACAGCAAAGCGGATGGCACCGTTGCAAAGCTGACTTTCTGCAGAAGAGGCACAGCTCAAGTTTCTTGCCATGGCTCTTCGGCTGTGGGAGCAGAGGCCAACCGTTCGTGCTCTACTGCTTGGGATGCTGGGCAGCCCAGCACGGGTGCCAAAGAGGTTCCATTGTAATGGACTTTGAGTTGGGAAATCGAGGAGCGACAGCAATGCGGAGGGCACCATTGCACAGGTGACATTCTGCAGAAGAGACACAGCTCAAGTTTTTTGCCCTGGCTCTTCGGCTGTTGGAGCAGAGGCCAGCCGTTCGTGCTCTACTCCCTGGGATGCTGGGCTGCCCAGCACGGGTGCCAAAGAGGTTCCATTGTAATGGACTTTGAGTTGGGAAATCGAAGAGCGACAACAAAGTGGATGGCACCGTTGCAAAGCTGACTTTCTGCAGAAGAGGCACAGCTCAAGTTTTTTGCCCTGGCTCTTCGGCTGTGGGAGCAGAGGCCAACCGTTCGTGCTCTACTCCCTGGGATGCTGGGCAGCCCAGCACGGGTGCCAAAGAGGTTCCATTGTAATGGACTTTCAGTTGGGAAATGGAGGAGCGACAGCAATGTGGATGGCACCGTTGCAAAGCTGACTTTCTGCAGAAGAGGCACAGCTCAAGTTTTTTGCCCTGGCTCTTCGGCTGTGGGAGCAGAGGCCAACCGTTCGTGCTCTACTCCCTGGGATGCTGGGCAGCCCAGCACGGGTGCCAAAGAGGTTCCATTGTAATGGACTTTGAGTTGGGAAATCGAGGATCCTCAGCAATGCGGATGGCACCGTTGCAAAGCTGTCTTTCTGCAGAAGAGGCACAGCTCAAGCTTTTTGCCCTGGCTCTTCGGCTGTGGGAGCAGAGGCCAACCGTTCGTGCTCTACTCCCTGGGATGCTGGGCAGCCGAGCACCGGTGCCAAAGAGGTTCCATTGTAATGGACTTTGAGTTGGGAAATGGAGGAGTGACAGCAATGCGGATGGCACCGTTGCAAAGCTGACTTTCTGCAGAAGAGGCACAGCTCAAGCTTTTTGCCCTGGCTCTTCGGCTGTGGGAGCACAGGCCAACCGTTCTTGCTCTACTCCATGGGATGCTGGGCAGCCCAGCACGGGTGCCAAAGAGGTTCCATTGTAATGGACTTTGAGTTGGGAAATCGAGGAGCGACAGCAATGCGGATGGCACCGTTGCTCAGATGACTTTCTGCAGAAGAGACACAGCTCAAGTTTTTTGCCCTGGCTCTTCGGCTGTGGGAGCAGAGGCCAACCGTTCGTGCTCTACTCCCTGGGATGCTGGGCAGCTGAGCACGGGTGCCAAAGACGTTCCATTATAATGGACTTTGAGTTGGGAAATGAAGGAGCGACAGTAATGCGGATGGCACCGTTGCAAAGCTGACTTTCTGCAGAAGAGGCACAGCTCAAGTTTTTTGCCCTGGCTCTTCGGCTGTGGGAGCAGAGGCCAACCGTTCGTGCTCCACTCCCTGGGATGCTGGGCAGCCTAGCACGGGTGCCAAAGAGGTTCCATTGTAATGAACTTTGAGTTGGGAAATCGAGGATCCTCAGCAATGCGGATGGCACCTTTGCAAAGCTGACTTTCTGCAGAAGAGGCACAGCTCAAGCTTTTTCCCTGGCTCTTCGGCTGTGGGAGCACAGGCCAACCGTTCGTGCTCTACTCCCTGGGATGCTGGGCTGCCCAGCACGGGTGCCAAAGAGGTTCCATTGTAATGGACTTTGAGTTGGGAAATCGAAGAGCGACAGCAAAGTGGATGGCACCGTTGCAAAGCTGACTTTCTGCAGAAGAGGCACAGCTCAAGCTTTTTGCCCTGGCTCATCGGCTGTGGGAGCAGAGGCCAACCGTTCGTGCTCTACTGCCTGGGATGCTGGGCAGCCCAGCACGGGTGCCAAAGATGTTCCATTGTAATGGACTTTGAGTTGGGAAATGGAGGAGCGACAGCAATGTGGATGGCACCGTTGCAAAGCTGACTTTCTGCAGAAGAGGCACAGCTCAAGTTTTTTGCCCTGGCTCTTCGGCTGTGGGAGCAGAGGCCAACCGTTCGTGCTCTACTGCCTGGGATGCTGGGCAGCCCAGCACGGGTGCCAAAGAGGTTCCATTGTAATGGACTTTGAGTTGGGAAATCGAGGAGCGACAGCAATGCGGATGGCACCGTTGCAAAGCTGACTTTCTGCACAAGAGGCACAGCTCAAGTTTTTTGCCCTGGCTCTTCGGCTGTGGGAGCAGAGGCCAACCGCTCGTGCTCTACTGCCTGGGATTCTGGGCAGCCCAGCACGGGTGCAAACAGGTTCCATTGTAATGGACTTTGAGTTGGGAAATGGAGGAGCGACAGCAATGCGGATGGCACCGTTGCAAAGCTGACTTTCTGCAGAAGAGGCACAGCTCAAGCTTTTTGCCATGGCTCTTCGGCTGTGGGAGCAGAGGCCAGCCGTTCGTGCTCTACTCCCTGGGATGCTGGGCAGCCCAGCACGGGTGCCAAAGAGGTTCCATTGTAATGGACTTTGAGTTGGGAAATGGAGGAGCGACAGCAATGCGGATGGCACCGTTGCACAGGTGACTTTCTGCAGAAGAGACACAGCTCAAGTTTTTTGCCCTGGCTCTTCGGCTGTGGGAGAAGAGGCCAACCGTTCGTGCTCTACTCCTTGGGATGCTGGGCAGCCTAGCACGGGTGCCAAAGAGGTTCCATTGTAATGGACTTTGAGTTGGGAAATCGAGGATCCTCAGCAATGCGGATGGCACCTTTGCAAAGCTGACTTTCTGCAGAAGAGGCACAGCTCAAGCTTTTTCCCTGGCTCTTCGGCTGTGGGAGCACAGGCCAACCGTTCGTGCTCTACTCCCTGGGATGCTGGGCTGCTCAGCACGGGTGCCAAAGAGGTTCCATTGTAATGGACTTTGAGTTGGGAAATGGAGGAGCGACAGCAAAGCAGATGGCACCGTTGCACAGGTGACTTTCTGCAGAAGAGGCACAGCTCAAGTTTTTTGCCCTGGCTCTTCGGCTGTGGGAGCAGAGGCCAACCGTTCGTGCTCTACTCCCTGGGATGCTGGGCAGCCCAGCACGGGTGCCAAAGAGGTTCCATTGTAATGGACTTTGAGTTGGGAAATCGAAGAGCGACAGCAAAGCGGATGGCACCGTTGCAAAGCTGACTTTCTGCAGAAGAGGCACAGCTCAAGTTTTTTGCCCTGGCTCTTCGGCTGTGGGAGCAGAGGCCAACCGTTCGTGCTCTACTCCCTGGGATGCTGGGCAGCCGAGCACCGGTGCCAAAGAGGTTCCATTGTAATGGACTTTGAGTTGGGAAATGGAGGAGTGACAGCAATGCGGATGGAACTGTTGCAAAGCTGACTTTCTGCAGAAGAGGCACAGCTCAAGTTTTTTGCCCTGGCTCTTCGGCTGTGGGAGCAGAGGCCAGCCGTTCGTGCTCAACTCCCTGGGATGCTGGGCTGCCCAGCACGGGTGCCAAACAGGTTCCATTGTAATGGACTTTGAGTTGGGAAATGGAGGAGCGACAGCAAAGCGGATGGCACCGTTGCAAAGCTGACTTTCTGCAGAAGAGGCACAGCTCAAGTTTTTTGCCATGGCTCTTCGGCTGTGGGAGCAGAGGATAACCGCTCGTGCTCTACTCCCTGGGATGCTGGGCAGCCCAGCACGGGTGCAAACAGGTTCCATTGTAATGGACTTTGAGTTGGGAAATGGAGGAGTGACAGCAATGCGGATGGCACCGTTGCAAAGCTGACTTTCTGCAGAAGAGGCACAGCTCAAGCTTTTTGCCCTGGCTCTTCGGCTGTGGGAGCACAGGCCAACCGTTCTTGCTCTACTCCATGGGATGCTGGGCAGCCCAGCACGGGTGCCAAAGAGGTTCCATTGTAATGGACTTTGAGTTGGGAAATCGAGGAGCGACAGCAATGCGGATGGCACCGTTGCACAGGTGACTTTCTGCAGAAGAGACACAGCTCAAGTTTTTTGCCCTGGCTCTTCGGCTGTGGGAGCAGAGGCCAACCGTTCGTGCTCTACTCCCTGGGATGCTGGGCTGCCCAGCACGGGTGCCAAAGAGGTTCCATTGTAACGGACTTTGAGTTGGGAAATCGAAGAGCGACAGCAAAGTGGATGGCACCGTTGCAAAGCTGACTTTCTGCAGAAGAGGCACAGCTCAAGCTTTTTGCCCTGG
This sequence comes from Psittacula echo, assembly GCF_963264785.1. Lineage (NCBI taxonomy): Eukaryota > Metazoa > Chordata > Aves > Psittaciformes > Psittacidae > Psittacula > Psittacula echo. Next base: position 51,906 of record NW_027664212.1, on the reverse strand, counting down.
CTCTTCGGCTGTTTGAGCAGAGGCCAACCGTTCGTGCTCTACTGCCTGGGATGCTGGGCAGCCCAGCACGGGTGCAAACAGGTTCCATTGTAATGGACTTTGAGTTGGGAAATGGAGGAGCGACAGCAATGCGGATGGCACCGTTGCAAAGCTGACTTTCTGCAGAAGAGGCACAGCTGAAGCTTTTTGCCCTGGCTCTTCGGCTGTGGGAGCAGAGGCCAGCCGTTCGTGCTCTACTCCCTGGGATGCTGGGCAGCCCAGCACGGGTGCCAAAGAGGTTCCATTATAATGGACTTTGAGTTGGGAAATGGAGGAGCGACAGCAATGCGGATGGCACCGTTGCACAGGTGACTTTCTGCAGAAGAGACACAGCTCAAGTTTTTTGCCCTGGCTCTTCGGCTCTGGGAGCAGAGGCCAACCGTTCGTGCTCTACTGCCTGGGATGCTGGGCAGCCCAGCACGGGTGCCAAAGAGGTTCCATTGTAATGGACTTTGAGTTGGGAAATCGAGGATCCTCAGCAATGCGGATGGCACCTTTGCAAAGCTGACTTTCTGCAGAAGAGGCACAGCTCAAGTTTTTTGCCCTGGCTCATAGGCTGTGGGAGCAGAGGCCAACCGTTCGTGCTCTACTCCCTGGGATGCTGGGCAGCCTAGCACGGGTGCCACAGAGGTTCCATTGTAATGGACTTTGAGTTGGGAAATCGAGGAACCTCAGCGATTCGGATGGCACCGTTGCAAAGCTGACTTTCTGCAGAAGAGGCACAGCTCAAGTTTTTTGCCCTGGCTCTTCGGCTGTGGGAGCAGAGGCCAACCGTTCGTTCTCTACTCCCTGGGATGCTGGGCAGCCCAGCACGGGTGCCAAAGAGGTTCCATTGTAATGGACTTTCAGTTGGGAAATGGAGGAGCAACAGCAATGCGGATAGCACCATTGCAAAGCTGACTTTCTGCAGAAGAGACACAGCTCAAGTTTTTTGCCCTGGCTCTTCGACTGTGGGAGCAGAGGCCAGCCGTTCGTGCTCTACTCCCTGGGATGCTGGGCTGCCCAGCACGGGTGCCAAAGAGGTTCCATTGTAATGGACTTTGAGTTGGGAAATCGAAGAGCGACAACAAAGTGGATGGCACCGTTGCAAAGCTGACTTTCTGCAGAAGAGGCACAGCTCAAGTTTTTTGCCCTGGCTCTTCGGCTGTGGGAGCAGAGGCCAACCGTTCGTGCTCTACTGCCTGGGATGCTGGGCAGCCCAGCACGGGTGCCAAAGATGTTCCATTGTAATGGACTTTGAGTTGGGAAATGGAGGAGCGACAGCAATGTGGATGGCACCGTTGCAAAGCTGACTTTCTGCAGAAGAGGCACAGCTCAAGTTTTTTGCCCTGGCTCTTCGGCTGTGGGAGCAGAGGCCAACCGTTCGTGCTCTACTGCCTGGGATGCTGGGCAGCCCACCACGGGTGCCAAAGAGGTTCCATTGTAATGGACTTTGAGTTGGGAAATGGAGGAGCGACAGCAAAGCAGGTGGCACCGTTGCACAGGTGACTTTCTGCAGAAGAGGCACAGCTCAAGTTTTTTGCCCTGGCTCTTCGGCTGTGGGAGCAGAGGCCAACCGTTCGTGCTCTACTCCCTGGGATGCTGGGCAGCCCAGCACGGTTGCCAAAGAGGTTCCATTGTAATGGACTTTGAGTTGGGAAATCGAAGAGCGACAGCAAAGCGGATGGCACCGTTGCAAAGCTGACTTTCTGCAGAAGAGGCACAGCTCAAGTTTTTTGCCCTGGCTCTTCGGCTGTGGGAGCAGAGGCCAACCGTTCGTGCTCTACTCCCTGGGATGCTGGGCAGCCGAGCACCGCTGCCAAAGAGGTTCCATTGTAATGGACTTTGAGTTGGGAAATGGAGGAGTGACAGCAATGCGGATGGAACCGTTGCAAAGCTGACTTTCTGCAGAAGAGGCACAGCTCAAGTTTTTTGCCCTGGCTCTTCGGCTGTGGGAGCAGAGGCCAGCCGTTCGTGCTCAACTCCCTGGGATGCTGGGCTGCCCAGCACGGGTGCCAAAGAGGTTCCATTGTAATGGACTTTGAGTTGGGAAATGGAGGAGCGACAGCAATGCGGATGGAACCGTTGCAAAGCTGACTTTCTGCAGAAGAGGCACAGCTCAAGTTTTTTGCCATGGCTCTTCAGCTGTGGGAGCAGAGGATAACCGCTCGTGCTCTACTCCCTGGGATGCTGGGCAGCCCAGCACGGGTGCAAACAGGTTCCATTGTAATGGACTTTGAGTTGGGAAATGGAGGAGTGACAGCAATGCGGATGGCACCGTTGCAAAGCTGACTTTCTGCAGAAGAGGCACAGCTCAAGCTTTTTGCCCTGGCTCTTCGGCTGTGGGAGCACAGGCCAACCGTTCTTGCTCTACTCCATGGGATGCTGGTCAGCCCAGCACGGGTGCCAAAGAGGTTCCATTGTAATGGACTTTGAGTTGGGAAATCGAGGAGCGACAGCAATGCGGATGGCACCGTTGCACAGGTGACTTTCTGCAGAAGAGACACAGCTCAAGTTTTTTGCCCTGGCTCTTCGGCTGTGGGAGCAGAGGCCAACCGTTCGTGCTCTACTCCCTGGGATGCTGGGCTGCCCAGCACGGGTGCCAAAGAGGTTCCATTGTAACGGACTTTGAGTTGGGAAATGGAGGAGCGACAGCAAAGCAGATGGCACCGTTGCAAAGCTGACTTTCTGCACAAGAGGCACAGCTCAAGTTTTTTGCCCTGGCTCTTCGGCTGTGGGAGCAGAGGCCAAGCGTTCGTGCTCTACTCCCTGGGATGCTGGGCAGCCCAGCACGGGTGCCAAAGAGGTTCCATTGTAATGGACTTTGAGTTGGGAAATCGAGGAGCGACAGCAAAGTGGATGGCACCATTGCAAAGCTGACTTTCTGCAGAAGAGGCACAGCTCAAGTTTTTTGCCCTGGCTCTTCGGCTGTGGGAGCAGAGGCCAACCGTTCGTGCTCTACTCCCTGGGATGCTGGGCAGCCGAGCACCGCTGCCAAAGAGGTTCCATTGTAATGGACTTTGAGTTGGGAAATGGAGGAGCGACAGCAATGCGGATGGCACCGTTGCAAAGCTGACTTTCTGCAGAAGAGGCACAGCTCAAGCTTTTTGCCCTGGCTCTTCGGCTGTGGGAGCACAGGCCAACCGTTCTTGCTCTACTCCATGGGATGCTGGGCAGCCCAGCACGGGTGCCAAAGAGGTTCCATTGTAATGGACTTTGAGTTGGGAAATGGAGGAGCGACAGCAATGCGGATGGCACCGTTGCACAGGTGACTTTCTGCAGAAGAGACACAGCTCAAGTTTTTTGCCCTGGCTCTTCGGCTGTGGGAGCAGAGGCCAACCGTTCGTGCTCTACTCCCTGGGATGCTGGGCTGCCCAGCACGGGTGCCAAAGAGGTTCCATTGTAATGGACTTTGAGTTGGGAAATCGAAGAGCGACAGCAAAGTGGATGGCACCGTTGCAAAGCTGACTTTCTGCAGAAGAGGCACAGCTCCAGTTTTTTGCCCTGGCTCATCGGCTGTGGGAGCACAGGCCAACCGTTCGTGCTCTACTCCCTGGGATGCTGGGCAGCCCAGCACGGGTGCCAAAGAGGTTCCATTGTAATGGACTTTGAGTTGGGAAATCGAGGAACCTCAGCGATGCGGATGGCACCGTTGCAAAGCTGACTTTCTGCAGAAGAGGCACAGCTCAAGTTTTTTGCCCTGGCTCTTCGGCTGTGGGAGCAGAGGCCAACCGTTCGTGCTCTACTCCCTGGGATGCTGGGCAGCCCAGCACGGGTGCCAAAGAGGTTCCATTGTAATGGACTTTGAGTTGGGAAATCGAAGAGCGACAGCAAAGCGGATGGCACCGTTGCAAAGCTGACTTTCTGCAGAAGAGGCACAGCTCAAGTTTTTTGCTCTGGCTCTTCGGCTGTGGGAGCACAGGCCAACCGCTCGTGCTCTACTGCCTGGGATGCTGGGCAGCCCAGCACGGGTGCAAACAGGTTCCATTGTAATGGACTTTGAGTTGGGAAATGGAGGAGCGACAGCAATGCGGATGGCACCGTTGCAAAGCTGACTTTCTGCAGAAGAGGCACAGCTCAAGCTTTTTGCCCTGGCTCTTCGGCTGTGGGAGCAGAGGCCAGCCGTTCGTGCTCTACTCCCTGGGATGCTGGGCAGCCCAGCACGGGTGCCAAAGAGGTTCCATTTTAATGGACTTTGAGTTGGGAAATGGAGGAGCGACAGCAATGCGGATGGCACCGTTGCACAGGTGACTTTCTGCACAAGAGACACAGCTCAAGTTTTTTGCCCTGGCTCTTCGGCTGTGGGAGCAGAGGCCAACCGTTCGTGCTCTACTCCCCAGGATGCTGGGCACCCTAGCACGGGTGCCAAAGAGGTTCCATTGTAATGGACTTTGAGTTGGGAAATCGAGGATCCTCAGCAATGCGGATGGCACCTTTGCAAAGCTGACTTTCTGCAGAAGAGGCACAGCTCAAGTTTTTTGCCCTGGCTCATAGGCTGTGGGAGCAGAGGCCAACCGTTCGTGCTCTACTCCCTGGGATGCTGGGCAGCCTAGCACGGGTGCCAAAGAGGTTCCATTGTAATGGACTTTGAGTTGGGAAATCGAGGAACCTCAGCGATTCGGATGGCACCGTTGCAAAGCTGACTTTCTGCAGAAGAGGCACAGCTGAAGTTTTTTGCCCTGGCTCTTCGGCTGTGGGAGCAGAGGCCAACCGTTCGTTCTCTTCTCCCTGGGATGCTGGGCAGCCCAGCACGGGTGCCAAAGAGGTTCCATTGTAATGGACTTTGAGTTGGGAAATGGAGGAGCAACAGCAATGCGGATGGCACCATTGCAAAGCTGACTTTCTGCAGAAGAGACACAGCTCAAGTTTTTTGCCCTGGCTCTTCGACTGTGGGAGCAGAGGCCAGCCGTTCGTGCTCTACTCCCTGGGATGCTGGGCTGCCCAGCACGGCTGCCAAAGAGGTTCCATTGTAATGGACTTTGAGTTGGGAAATCGAAGAGCGACAACAAAGTGGATGGCACCGTTGCAAAGCTGACTTTCTGCAGAAGAGGCACAGCTCAAGTTTTTTGCCCTGGCTCTTCGGCTGTGGGAGCAGAGGCCAACCGTTCGTGCTCTACTGCCTGGGATGCTGGGCAGCCCAGCACGGGTGCCAAAGATGTTCCATTGTAATGGACTTTGAGTTGGGAAATGGAGGAGCGACAGCAATGTGGATGGCACCGTTGCAAAGCTGACTTTCTGCAGAAGAGGCACAGCTCAAGTTTTTTGCCCTGGCTCTTCGGCTGTGGGAGCAGAGGCCAACCGTTCGTGCTCTACTGCCTGGGATGCTGGGCAGCCCAGCACGGGTGCCAAAGAGGTTCCATTGTAATGGACTTTGAGTTGGGAAATGGAGGAGCGACAGCAATGCGGATGGCACCGTTGCACAGGTGACTTTCTGCAGAAGAGACACAGCTCAAGTTTTTTGCCCTGGCTCTTCGGCTGTGGGAGCAGAGGCCAACCGTTCGTGCTCTACTCCCTGGGATGCTGGGCTGCCCAGCACGGGTGCCAAAGAGGTTCCATTGTAATGGACTTTGAGTTGGGAAATCGAGGAGCGACAGCAAAGTGGATGGCACCGTTGCAAAGCTGACTTTCTGCAGAAGAGGCACAGCTCCAGTTTTTTGCCCTGGCTCATCGGCTGTGGGAGCACAGGCCAACCGTTCGTGCTCTACTCCCTGGGATGCTGGGCAGCCCAGCACGGGTGCCAAAGAGGTTCCATTGTAATGGACTTTGAGTTGGGAAATCGAGGAACCTCAGCGATGCGGATGGCACCGTTGCAAAGCTGACTTTCTGCAGAAGAGGCACAGCTCAAGTTTTTTGCCCTGGCTCTTCGGCTGTGGGAGCAGAGGCCAACCGTTCGTGCTCTACTCCCTGGGATGCTGGGCAGCCCAGCACGGGTGCCAAAGAGGTTCCATTGTAATGGACTTTGAGTTGGGAAATCGAGGATCCTCAGCAATGCGGATGGCACCGTTGCAAAGCTGACTTTCTGCAGAAGAGGCACAGCTCAAGTTTTTTGCCCTGGCTCTTCGGCTGTGGGAGCACAGGCCAACCGCTCGTGCTCTACTGCCTGGGATGCTGGGCAGCCCAGCACGGGTGCAAACAGGTTCCATTGTAATGGACTTTGAGTTGGGAAATGGAGGAGCGACAGCAATGCGGATGGCACCGTTGCAAAGCTGACTTTCTGCAGAAGAGGCACAGCTCAAGCTTTTTGCCCTGGCTCTTCGGCTGTGGGAGCAGAGGCCAGCCGTTCGTGCTCTACTCCCTGGGATGCTGGGCAGCCCAGCACGGGTGCCAAAGAGGTTCCATTTTAATGGACTTTGAGTTGGGAAATGGAGGAGCGACAGCAATGCGGATGGCACCGTTGCACAGGTGACTTTCTGCAGAAGAGACACAGCTCAAGTTTTTTGCCCTGGCTCTTCGGCTGTGGGAGCAGAGGCCAACCGTTCGTGCTCTACTCCCCAGGATGCTGGGCACCCTAGCACGGGTGCCAAAGAGGTTCCATTGTAATGGACTTTGAGTTGGGAAATCGAGGATCCTCAGCAATGCGGATGGCACCTTTGCAAAGCTGACTTTCTGCAGAAGAGGCACAGCTCAAGTTTTTTGCCCTGGCTCATAGGCTGTGGGAGCAGAGGCCAACCGTTCGTGCTCTACTCCCTGGGATGCTGGGCAGCCTAGCACGGGTGCCAAAGAGGTTCCATTGTAATGGACTTTGAGTTGGGAAATCGAGGAACCTCAGCGATTCGGATGGCACCGTTGCAAAGCTGACTTTCTGCAGAAGAGGCACAGCTCAAGTTTTTTGCCCTGGCTCTTCGGCTGTGGGAGCAGAGGCCAACCGTTCGTTCTCTTCTCCCTGGGATGCTGGGCAGCCCAGCACGGGTGCCAAAGAGGTTCCATTGTAATGGACTTTGAGTTGGGAAATGGAGGAGCAACAGCAATGCGGATGGCACCATTGCAAAGCTGACTTTCTGCAGAAGAGACACAGCTCAAGTTTTTTGCCCTGGCTCTTCGACTGTGGGAGCAGAGGCCAGCCGTTCGTGCTCTACTCCCTGGGATGATGGGCTGCCCAGCACGGCTGCCAAAGAGGTTCCATTGTAATGGACTTTGAGTTGGGAAATCGAAGAGCGACAACAAAGTGGATGGCACCGTTGCAAAGCTGACTTTCTGCAGAAGAGGCACAGCTCAAGTTTTTTGCCCTGGCTCTTCGGCTGTGGGAGCAGAGGCCAACCGTTCGTGCTCTACTGCCTGGGATGCTGGGCAGCCCAGCACGGGTGCCAAAGATGTTCCATTGTAATGGACTTTGAGTTGGGAAATGGAGGAGCGACAGCAATGTGGATGGCACCGTTGCAAAGCTGACTTTCTGCAGAAGAGGCACAGCTCAAGTTTTTTGCCCTGGCTCTTCGGCTGTGGGAGCAGAGGCCAACCGTTCGTGCTCTACTGCCTGGGATGCTGGACAGCCCAGCAAGGGTGCCAAACAGGTTCCATTGTAATGGACTTTGAGTTGGGAAATGGAGGAGCGACAGCAATGCGGATGGCACCGTTGCAAAGCTGACTTTCTGCAGAAGAGGCACAGCTCAAGTTTTTTGCCATGGCTCTTCGGCTGTGGGAGCAGAGGCCAACCGCTCGTGCTCTACTGCCTGGGATGCTGGGCAGCCCAGCACGGGTGCAAACAGGTTCCATTGTAATGGACTTTGAGTTGGGAAATGGAGGAGCGACAGCAATGCGGATGGCACCGTTGCAAAGCTGACTTTCTGCAGAAGAGGCACAGCTCAAGCTTTTTGCCCTGGCTCTTCGGCTGTGGGAGCAGAGGCCAGCCGTTCGTGCTCTACTCCCTGGGATGCTGGGCAGCCCAGCACGGGTGCCAAAGAGGTTCCATTGTAATGGACTTTGAGTTGGGAAATCGAGGATCCTCAGCAATGCGGATGGCACCTTTGCAAAGCTGACTTTCTGCAGAAGAGGCACAGCTCAAGTTTTTTGCCCTGGCTCATAGGCTGTGGGAGCAGAGGCCAACCGTTCGTGCTCTACTCCCTGGGATGCTGGGCTGCCCAGCACGGGTGCCACAGAGGTTCCATTGTAATCGACTTTGAGTTGGGAAATCGAGGAACCTCAGCGATACGGATGGCACCGTTGCAAAGCTGACTTTCTGCAGAAGAGGCACAGCTCAAGTTTTTTGCCCTGGCTCTTCGGCTGTGGGAGCAGAGGCCAACCGTTCGTGCTCTACTCCATGGGATGCTGGGCAGCCCAGCACGGGTGCCAAAGAGGTTCCATTGTAATGGACTTTCAGTTGGGAAATCGAGGAGCGACAGCAATGCGGATGGCACCGTTGCAAAGCTGACTTTCTGCAGAAGAGACACAGCTCAAGTTTTTTGCCCTGGCTCTTCGGCTGTGGGAGCAGAGGCCAACCGTTCGTGCTCTACTCCCTGGGATGCTGGGCTGCCCAGCACGGGTGCCAAACAGGTTCCATTGTAACGGACTTTGAGTTGGGAAATCGAAGAGCGACAGCAAAGTGGATGGCACCGTTGCAAAGCTGACTTTCTGCAGAAGAGGCACAGCTCAAGCTTTTTGCCCTGGCTCTTCGGCTGTGGGAGCAGAGGCCAACAGTTCGTGCTCTACTCTCTGGGATGCTGGGCAGCTGAGCACGGGTGCCAAAGAGGTTCCATTATAATGGACTTTGAGTTGGGAAATGAAGGAGCGACAGCAATGCGGATGGCACCGTTGCAAAGCTGACTTTCTGCAGAAGATGCACAGCTCAAGTTTTTTGCCCTGGCTCTTCGGCTGTGGGAGCAGAGGCCAACCGTTCGTGCTCCACTCCCTGGGATGCTGGGCAGCCTAGCACGGGTGCCAAAGAGGTTCCATTGTAATGGACTTTGAGTTGGGAAATCGAGAATCCTCAGCAATGCGGATGGCACCTTTGCAAAGCTGACTTTCTGCAGAAGAGGCACAGCTCCAGTTTTTTGCCCTGGCTCATCGGCTGTGGGAGCAGAGGCCAACCGTTCGTGCTCTACTCCCTGGGATGCTGGGCAGCCCAGCACGGGTGCCAAAGAGGTTCCATTGTAATGGACTTTGAGTTGGGAAATGGAGGAGTGACAGCAATGCGGATGGCACCGTTGCAAAGCTGACTTTCTGCAGAAGAGGCACAGCTCAAGTTTTTTGCCCTGGCTCTTCGGCTGTGGGAGCAGAGGCCAACCGTTCGTGCTCTACTCCCTGGGATGCTGGGCAGCCCAGCACGGGTGCCAAAGAGGTTCCATTGTAATGGCCTTTGAGTTGGGAAATGGAGGAGTGACAGCAATGCGGATGGCACCGTTGCAAAGCTGACTTTCTGCAGAAGAGGCACAGCTCAAGCTTTTTGCCCTGGCTCTTCGGCTGTGGGAGCAGAGGCCAGCCGTTCGTGCTCTACTCCCTAGGATGCTGGGCAGCCCAGCACGGGTGCCAAAGAGGTTCCATTGTAATGGACTTTGAGTTGGGAAATGGAGGAGCGACAGCAATGCGGATGGCACCGTTGCACAGGTGACTTTCTGCAGAAGAGACAGAGCTCAAGTTTTTTGCCCTGGCTCTTCGGCTGTGGGAGCAGAGGCCAACCGTTCGTGCTCTACTCCCTGGGATGCTGGGCAGCCTAGCACGGGTGCCAAAGAGGTTCCATTGTAATGGACTTTGAGTTGGGAAATCGAGGATCCTCAGCAATGCGGATGGCACCTTTGCAAAGCTGACTTTCTGCAGAAGAGGCACAGCTCAAGTTTTTTGCCCTGGCTCATAGGCTGTGGGAGCAGAGGCCAACCGTTCGTGCTCTACTGCCTGGGATGCTGGGCAGCCCAGCACGGGTGCCAAAGACGTTCCATTGTAATGGACTTTGAGTTGGGAAATCGAGGAACCTCAGCGATACGGATAGCACCGTTGCAAAGCTGACTTTCTGCAGAAGAGGCACAGCTCAAGCTTTTTGCCCTGGCTCTTCGGCTGTGGGAGCAGAGGCCAACCGTTCGTGCTCTACTCCCTGGGATGCTGGGCAGCCCAGCACGGGTGCCAAAGAGGTTCCATTGTAATGGACTTTGAGTTGGGAAATCGAGGAGCGACAGCAATGCGGATGGCACCGTTGCTCAGGTGACTTTCTGCAGAAGAGACACAGCTCAAGTTTTTTGCCCTGGCTCTTCGGCTGTGGGAGCAGAGGCCAACCGTTCGTGCTCTACTCCCTGGGATGCTGGGCTGCCCAGCACGGGTGCCAAAGAGGTTCCATTCTAATGGACTTTGAGTTGGGAAATGGAGGAGCGACAGCAAAGCAGATGGCACCGTTGCAAAGCTGACTTTCTGCAGAAGAGGCACAGCTCAAGTTTTTTGCCCTGGCTCTTCGGCTGTGGGAGCAGAGGCCAACCGTTCGTGCTGTTCTCCCTGGGATGCTGGGCAGCCAAGCACGGGTGCCAAAGAGGTTCCATTGTAATGGACTTTGAGTTGGGAAACCGAGGAGCGACAGGAATGCGGATGGCACCGTTGCAAAGCTGACTTTCTGCAGAAGAGGCACAGCTCAAGTTTTTTGCCCTGGCTCTTCGGCTGTGGGAGCACAGGCCAACCGCTCGTGCTCTACTGCCTGGGATGCTGGGCAGCCCAGCACGGGTGCAAACAGGTTCCATTGTAATGGACTTTGAGTTGGGAAATGGAAGAGTGACAGCAATGCGGATGGCACCGTTGCACAGGTGACTTTCTGCAGAAGAGGCACAGCTCAAGTTTTTTGCCCTGGCTCTTCGGCTGTGGGAGCAGAGGCCAACCGTTCGTGCTCTACTGCCTGGGATGCTGGGCAGCCCAGCACGGGTGCCAAAGACGTTCCATTGTAATGGACTTTGAGTTGGGAAATGGAGGAGCGACAACAATGCGGATGGCACCGTTGCACAGGTGACTTTCTGCAGAAGAGACACAGCTCAAGTTTTTTGCCCTGGCTCTTCGGCTGTGGGAGCAGAGGCCAACCGTTCGTGCTCTACTCCCTGGGATGCTGGGCAGCCCAGCACGGGTGCCAAAGAGGTTCCATTGTAATGGACTTTGAGTTGGGAAATCGAGGATCCTCAGCAATGCGGATGGCACCGTTGCAAAGCTGACTTTCTGCAGAAGAGGCACAGCTCCAGTTTTTTGCCATGGCTCTTCGGCTGTGGGAGCACAGGCCAACCGTTCGTGCTCTACTGCCTGGGATGCTGGGCTGCCCAGCACGGGTGCCACAGAGTTTCCATTGTAATGGACTTTGAGTTGGGAAATGGAGGAACCTCAGCGATACGGATGGCACCGTTGCAAAACTGACTTTCTGCAGAAGAGGCACAGCTCAAGCTTTTTGCCCTGGCTCTTCGGCTGTGGGAGCAGAGGCCAACCGTTCGTGCTCTACTCCCTGGGATGCTGGGCTGCCCAGCACGGGTGCCAAAGAGGTTCCATTCTAATGGACTTTGAGTTGGGAAATGGAGGAGCGACAGCAAAGCAGATGGCACCGTTGCAAAGCTGACTTTCTGCAGAAGAGGCACAGCTCAAGTTTTTTGCCCTGGCTCTTCGGCTGTGGAGCAGAGGCCAACCGTTCGTGCTGTTCTCCCTGGGATGCTGAGCAGCCCAGCACGGGTGCCAAAAATGTTCCATTGTAATGGACTTTGAGTTGGGAAATGGAGGAGCGACAGCAATGCGGATGGCACCGTTGCACAGGTGACTTTCTGCAGAAGAGACACAGCTCAAGTTTTTTGCCCTGGCTCTTCGGCTGTGGGAGCAGAGGCCAACCGTTCGTGCTCTACTCCCTGGGATGCTGGGCTGCCCAGCACGGGTGCCAAAGAGGTTCCATTGTAATGGACTTTGAGTTGGGAAATCGAAGAGCGACAGCAAAGTGGATGGCACCGTTGCAAAGCTGACTTTCTGCAGAAGAGGCACAGCTCCAGTTTTTTGCCCTGGCTCATCGGCTGTGGGAGCACAGGCCAACCGTTCGTGCTCTACTCCCTGGGATGCTGGGCAGCCCAGCACGGGTGCCAAAGAGGTTCCATTGTAATGGACTTTGAGTTGGGAAATCGAGGAACCTCAGCGATGCGGATGGCACCGTTGCAAAGCTGACTTTCTGCAGAAGAGGCACAGCTCAAGTTTTTTGCCCTGGCTCATAGGCTGTGGGAGCAGAGGCCAACCGTTCGTTCTCTACTCCCTGGGATGCTGGGCAGCCGAGCACGGGTGCCAAACAGGTTCCATTGTAATGGACTTTGAGTTGGGAAATCGAAGAGCGACAGCAAAGCGGATGGCACCGTTGCAAAGCTGACTTTCTGCAGAAGAGGCACAGCTCAAGTTTTTTGCCCTGGCTCTTCGGCTGTGGGAGCACAGGCCAACCGTTCGTTCTCTACTCCCTGGGATGCTGGGCAGCCCAGCACGGGTGCCAAAGAGGTTCCATTGTAATGGACTTTCAGTTGGGAAATCGAGGAGCAACAGCAATGCGGATGGCACCATTGCAAAGCTGACTTTCTGCAGAAGAGACACAGCTCAAGTTTTTTGCCCTGGCTCTTCGACTGTGGGAGCAGAGGCCAGCCGTTCGTGCTCTACTCCCTGGGATGCTGGGCTGCCCAGCACGGGTGCCAAAGAGGTTCCATTGTAATGGACTTTGAGTTGGGAAATCGAAGAGCGACAGCAAAGTGGATGGCACCGTTGCAAAGCTGACTTTCTGCAGAAGAGGCACAGCTCAAGTTTTTTGCCATGGCTCTTCGGCTGTGGGAGCAGAGGCCAACCGCTCGTGCTCTACTGCCTGGGATGCTGGGCAGCCCAGCACGGGTGCAAACAGGTTCCATTGTAATGGACTTTGAGTTGGGAAATCGAGGATCCTCAGCAATGCGGATGGCACCTTTGCAAAGCTGACTTTCTGCAGAAGAGGCACAGCTCAAGTTTTTTGCCCTGGCTCTTCGGCTGTGGGAGCAGAGGCCAACCGTTCGTGCTCTACTCCCTGGGATGCTGGGCAGCCTAGCACGGGTGCCACAGAGGTTCCATTGTAATGGACTTTGAGTTGGGAAATCGAGGAACCTCAGCGATTCGGATGGCACCGTTGCAAAGCTGACTTTCTGCAGAAGAGGCACAGCTCAAGTTTTTTGCCCTGGCTCTTCGGCTGTGGGAGCAGAGGCCAACCGTTCGTTCTCTACTGCCTGGGATGCTGGGCAGCCCAGCACGGGTGCCAAAGAGGTTCCATTGTAATGGACTTTCAGTTGGGAAATGGAGGAGCAACAGCAATGCGGATGGCACCATTGCAAAGCTGACTTTCTGCAGAAGAGACACAGCTCAAGTTTTTTGCCCTGGCTCTTCGACTGTGGGAGCAGAGGCCAGCCGTTCGTGCTGTACTCCCTGGGATGCTGGGCAGCCCAGCACGGGTGCCAAAGAGGTTCCATTGTAATGGACTTTGAGTTGGGAAATCGAAGAGCGACAACAAAGTGGATGGCACCGTTGCAAAGCTGACTTTCTGCAGAAGAGGCACAGCTCAAGTTTTTTGCCCTGGCTCTTCGGCTGTGGGAGCAGAGGCCAACCGTTCGTGCTCTACTCCCTGGGATGCTGGGCAGCCCAGCACGGGTGCCAAAGATGTTCCATTGTAATGGACTTTGAGTTGGGAAATGGAGGAGCGACAGCAATGTGGATGGCACCGTTGCAAAGCTGACTTTCTGCACAAGAGGCACAGCTCAAGTTTTTTGCCCTGGCTCTTCGGCTGTGGGAGCAGAGGCCAACCGTTCGTGCTCTACTGCCTGGGATGCTGGGCAGCCCAGCAAGGGTGCCAAACAGGTTCCATTGTAATGGACTTTGAGTTGGGAAATGGAGGAGCGACAGCAATGCGGATGGCACCGTTGCAAAGCTGACTTTCTGCAGAAGAGGCACAGCTCAAGTTTTTTGCCATGGCTCTTCGGCTGTGGGAGCAGAGGCCAACCGCTCGTGCTCTACTGCCTGGGATGCTGGGCAGCCCAGCACGGGTGCAAACAGGTTCCATTGTAATGGACTTTGAGTTGGGAAATGGAGGAGCGACAGCAATGCGGATGGCACCGTTGCAAAGCTGACTTTCTGCAGAAGAGGCACAGCTCAAGCTTTTTGCCCTGGCTCTTCGGCTGTGGGAGCAGAGGCCAGCCGTTCGTGCTCTACTCCCTGGGATGCTGGGCAGCCCAGCACGGGTGCCAAAGAGGTTCCATTGTAATGGACTTTGAGTTGGGAAATCGAGGATCCTCAGCAATGCGGATGGCACCTTTGCAAAGCTGACTTTCTGCAGAAGAGGCACAGCTCAAGTTTTTTGCCCTGGCTCATAGGCTGTGGGAGCAGAGGCCAACCGTTCGTGCTCTCCTGCCTGGGATGCTGGGCTGCCCAGCACGGGTGCCACAGAGGTTCCATTGTAATCGACTTTGAGTTGGGAAATCGAGGAACCTCAGCGATACGGATGGCACCGTTGCAAAGCTGACTTTCTGCAGAAGAGGCACAGCTCAAGTTTTTTGCCCTGGCTCTTCGGCTGTGGGAGCACAGGCCAACCGTTCTTGCTCTACTCCATGGGATGCTGGGCAGCCCAGCACGGGTGCCAAAGAGGTTCCATTGTAATGGACTTTGAGTTGGGAAATCGAGGAGCGACAGCAATGCGGATGGCACCGTTGCAAAGCTGACTTTCTGCAGAAGAGACACAGCTCAAGTTTTTTGCCCTGGCTCTTCGGCTGTGGGAGCAGAGGCCAACCGTTCGTGCTCTACTCCCTGGGATGCTGGGCTGCCCAGCACGGGTGCCAAACAGGTTCCATTGTAATGGACTTTGAGTTGGGAAATCGAAGAGCGACAGCAAAGTGGATGGCACCGTTGCAAAGCTGACTTTCTGCAGAAGAGGCACAGCTCAAGCTTTTTGCCCTGGCTCTTCGGCTGTGGGAGCAGAGGCCAACAGTTCGTGCTCTACTCTCTGGGATGCTGGGCAGCTGAGCACGGGTGCCAAAGAGGTTCCATTATAATGGACTTTGAGTTGGGAAATGAAGGAGCGACAGCAATGCGGATGGCACCGTTGCAAAGCTGACTTTCTGCAGAAGATGCACAGCTCAAGTTTTTTGCCCTGGCTCTTCGGCTGTGGGAGCAGAGGCCAACCGTTCGTGCTCCACTCCCTGGGATGCTGCGCAGCCTAGCACGGGTGCCAAAGAGGTTCCATTGTAATGGACTTTGAGTTGGGAAATCGAGAATCCTCAGCAATGCGGATGGCACCTTTGCAAAGCTGACTTTCTGCAGAAGAGGCACAGCTCCAGTTTTTTGCCCTGGCTCATCGGCTGTGGGAGCAGAGGCCAACCGTTCGTGCTCTACTCCCTGGGATGCTGGGCAGCCCAGAACGGGTGCCAAAGAGGTTCCATTGTAATGGACTTTGAGTTGGGAAATGGAGGAGTGACAGCAATGCGGATGGCACCGTTGCAAAGCTGACTTTCTGCAGAAGAGGCACAGCTCAAGTTTTTTGCCCTGGCTCTTCGGCTGTGGGAGCAGAGGCCAACCGTTCGTGCTCTACTCCCTGGGATGCTGGGCAGCCCAGCACGGGTGCCAAAGAGGTTCCATTGTAATGGCCTTTGAGTTGGGAAATGGAGGAGTGACAGCAATGCGGATGGCACCGTTGCAAAGCTGACTTTCTGCAGAAGAGGCACAGCTCAAGCTTTTTGCCCTGGCTCTTCGGCTGTGGGAGCAGAGGCCAGCCGTTCGTGCTCTACTCCCTGGGATGCTGGGCAGCCCAGCACGGGTGCCAAAGAGGTTCCATTGTAATGGACTTTGAGTTGGGAAATGGAGGAGCGACAGCAATGCGGATGGCACCGTTGCAAAGCTGTCTTTCTGCAGAAGAGGCACAGCTCAAGTTTTTTGCCCTGGCTCTTCGGCTGTGGGAGCAGAGGCCAACCGTTCGTGCTCTACTCCCTGGGATGCTGGGCAGCCTAGCACGGGTGCCAAAGAGGTTCCATTGTAATGGACTTTGAGTTGGGAAATCGAGGATCCTCAGCAATGCGGATGGCACCTTTGCAAAGCTGACTTTCTGCAGAAGAGGCACAGCTCAAGTTTTTTGCCCTGGCTCTTCGGCTGTGGGAGCAGAGGCCAACCGTTCGTGCTCTACTGCCTGGGATGCTGGGCAGCCCAGCACGGGTGCCAAAGAGGTTCCATTGTAATGGACTTTGAGTTGGGAAATCGAGGAACCTCAGCGATACGGATAGCACCGTTGCAAAGCTGACTTTCTGCAGAAGAGGCACAGCTCAAGCTTTTTGCCCTGGCTCTTCGGCTGTGGGAGCAGAGGCCAACCGTTCGTGCTCTACTCCCTGGGATGCTGGGCAGCCCAGCACGGGTGCCAAAGAGGTTCCATTGTAATGGACTTTGAGTTGGGAAATCGAGGAGCGACAGCAATGCGGATGGCACCGTTGCTCAGGTGACTTTCTGCAGAAGAGACACAGCTCAAGTTTTTTGCCCTGGATCTTCGGCTGTGGGAGCAGAGGCCAACCGTTCGTGCTCTACTCCCTGGGATGCTGGGCTGCCCAGCACGGGTGCCAAAGAGGTTCCATTCTAATGGACTTTGAGTTGGGAAATGGAGGAGCGACAGCAATGCGGATGGCACCGTTGCAAAGCTGACTTTCTGCAGAAGAGGCACAGCTCAAGTTTTTTGCCCTGGCTCTTCGGCTGTGGGAGCAGAGGCCAACCGTTCGTGCTCTACTGCCTGGGATGCTGGGCAGCCCAGCACGGGTGCCAAAAATGTTCCATTGTAATGGACTTTGAGTTGGGAAATGGAGGAGCGACAGCAATGCGGATGGCACCGTTGCAAAGCTGACTTTCTGCAGAAGAGGCACAGCTCAAGTTTTTTGCCCTGGCTCTTCGGCTGTGGGAGCAGAGGCCAACCGTTCGTGCTGTTCTCCCTGGGATGCTGGGCAGCCAAGCACGGGTGCCAAAGAGGTTCCATTGTAATGGACTTTGAGTTGGGAAACCGAGGAGCGACAGGAATGCGGATGGCACCGTTGCAAAGCTGACTTTCTGCAGAAGAGGCACAGCTCAAGTTTTTTGCCCTGGCTCTTCGGCTGTGGGAGCAGAGGCCAACCGCTCGTGCTCTACTGCCTGGGATGCTGGGCAGCCCAGCACGGGTGCAAACAGGTTCCATTGTAATGGACTTTGAGTTGGGAAATGGAAGAGTGACAGCAATGCGGATGGCACCGTTGCAAAGCTGACTTTCTGCAGAAGAGGCACAGCTCAAGCTTTTTGCCCTGGCTCTTCGGCTGTGGGAGCACAGGCCAACCGTTCTTGCTCTACTCCCTGGGATGCTGGGCAGCCCAGCACGGGTGCCGAAGAGGTTCCATTGTAATGGACTTTGAGTTGGGAAATGGAGGAGTGACAGCAATGCGGATGGCACCGTTGCAAAGCTGACTTTCTGCAGAAGAGGCACAGCTCAAGCTTTTTGCCCTGGCTCTTTGGCTGTGGGAGCACAGGCCAACCGTTCGTGCTCTACTCCCTGGGATGCTGGGCAGCCCAGCACGGGTGCCAAACAGGTTCCATTGTAATGGACTTTGAGTTGGGAAATGGAGGAGTGACAGCAATGCGGATGGCACCGTTGCAAAGCTGACTTTCTGCAGAAGAGGCACAGCTCAAGTTTTTTGCCCTGGCTCTTCGGCTGTGGGAGCAGAGGCCAACCGTTCGTGCTCTACTGCCTGGGATGCTGGGCAGCCCAGCACGGGTGCCAAAGACGTTCCATTGTAATGGACTTTGAGTTGGGAAATGGAGGAGCGACAACAATGCGGATGGCACCGTTGCACAGGTGACTTTCTGCAGAAGAGACACAGCTCAAGTTTTTTGCCCTGGCTCTTCGGCTGTGGGAGCAGAGGCCAACCGTTCGTGCTCTACTGCCTGGGATGCTGGGCAGCCTAGCACGGGTGCCAAAGAGGTTCCATTGTAATGGACTTTGAGTTGGGAAATCGAGGATCCTCAGCAATGCGGATGGCACCGTTGCAAAGCTGACTTTCTGCAGAAGAGGCACAGCTCCAGTTTTTTGCCCTGGCTCTTCGGCTGTGGGAGCAGAGGCCAACCGTTCGTGCTCTACTGCCTGGGATGCTGGGCTGCCCAGCACGGGTGCCACAGAGTTTCCATTGTAATGGACTTTGAGTTGGGAAATGGAGGAACCTCAGCGATACGGATGGCACCGTTGCAAAGCTGACTTTCTGCAGAAGAGGCACAGCTCAAGCTTTTTGCCCTGGCTCTTCGGCTGTGGGAGCAGAGGCCAACCGTTCGTGCTCTACTGCCTGGGATGCTGGGCAGCCCAGCACGGGTGCCAAAGAGGTTCCATTGTAATGGACTTTGAGTTGGGAAATCGAGGAGCGACAGCAATGCGGATGGCACCGTTGCTCAGGTGACTTTCTGCAGAAGAGACACAGCTCAAGTTTTTTGCCCTGGCTCTTCGGCTGTGGGAGCAGAGGCCAGCCGTTCGTGCTCTACTGCCTGGGATGCTGGGCTGCCCAGCACGGGTGCCAAAGAGGTTCCATTGTAATGGACTTTGAGTTGGGAAATGGAGGAGCGACAGCCATGCAGATGGCACCGTTGCAAAGCTGACTTTCTGCAGAAGAGGCACAGCTCAAGTTTTTTGCCCTGGCTCTTCGGCTGTGGGAGCAGAGGCCAACCGTTCGTGCTCTACTCCCTGGGATGCTGGGCAGCCCAGCACGGGTGCCAAAGATGTTCCATTGTAACGGACTTTGAGTTGGGAAATCGAAGAGCGACAGCAATGCGGATGGCACCGTTGCAAAGCTGACTTTCTGCAGAAGAGGCACAGCTCAAGTTTTTTGCCCTGGCTCTTCGGCTGTGGGAGCAGAGGCCAACCGTTCGTGCTCTACTGTCTGGGAGGCTGGGCAGCCAAGAACGGGTGCCAAAGAGGTTCCATTGTAATGTACTTTGAGTTGGGAAATGGAGGAGTGACAGCAATGCGGATGGCACCGTTGCAAAGCTGACTTTCTGCAGAAGAGGCACAGCTCAAGCTTTTTGCCCTGGCTCTTCGGCTGTGGGAGCAGAGGCCAGCCGTTCGTGCTCTACTCCCTGGGATGCTGGGCTGCCCAGCACGGGTGCCAAAGAGGTTCCATTGTAATGGACTTTGAGTTGGGAAATGGAGGAGCGACAGCAATGCGGATGGCACCGTTGCACAGGTGACTTTCTGCAGAAGAGACACAGCTCAAGTTTTTTGCCCTGGCTCTTCGGCTGTGGGAGCAGAGGCCAACCGTTCGTGCTCTACTCCCTGGGATGCTGGGCAGCCCAGCACGGGTGCCAAAGAGGTTCCATTGTAATGGACTTTGAGTTGGGAAATGGAGGAGCGACAGCAAAGCGGATGGCACCGTTGCAAAGCTGACTTTCTGCAGAAGAGGCACAGCTCAAGTTTTTTGCCATGGCTCTTCGGCTGTGGGAGCAGAGGCCAACCGTTCGTGCTCTACTGCCTGGGATGCTGGGCAGCCCAGCACGGGTGCCAAAGAGGTTCCATTGTAATGGACTTTGAGTTGGGAAATGGAGGAGCGACAGCAATGCGGATGGCACCGTTGCACAGGTGACTTTCTGAAGAAGAGACACAGCTCAAGTTTTTTGCCCTGGCTCTTCGGCTGTGGGAGCAGAGGCCAACCGTTCATGCTCTACTCCCTGGGATGCTGGGCAGACCAGCACGGGTGCCAAAGATGTTCCATTGTAATGGACTTTGAGTTGGGAAATGGAGGAGCGACAGCAATGCAGATGGCACCGTTGCAAAGCTGACTTTCTGCAGAAGAGGCACAGCTCAAGTTTTTTGCCCTGGCTCTTCGGCTGTGGGAGCAGAGGCCAACCGTTCGTGCTCTACTCCCTGGGATGCTGGGCAGCCGAGCACCGCTGCCAAAGAGGTTCCATTGTAATGGACTTTGAGTTGGGAAATGGAGGAGTGACAGCTATGCGGATGGCACCGTTGCACAGGTGACTTTCTGCAGAAGAGGCACAGCTCAAGCTTTTTGCCCTGGCTCTTCGGCTGTGGGAGCAGAGGCCAACCGTTCGTGCTCTACTCCATGGGATGCTGGGCTGCCCAGCACGGGTGCCAAAGAGGTTCCATTGTAATGGACTTTGAGTTGGGAAATGGAGGAGCGACAGCAATGCGGATGGCACCGTTGCAAAGCTGACTTTCTGCAGAAGAGGCACAGCTCAAGTTTTTTGCCCTGGCTCTTCGGCTGTGGGAGCACAGGCCAGCCGTTCGTGCTCTACTCCCTGGGATGCTGGGCAGCCCAGCACGGGTGCCAAAGAGGTTCCATTGTAATGTGCTTTGAGTTGGAAAATCGAGGAACCTCAGCAATGCGGATGGCACCGTTGCAAAGCTGACTTTCTGCAGAAGAGTCACAGCTCAAGCTTTTTGCCCTGGCTCTTCGGCTGTGGGAGCACAGGCCAACCGTTCGTGCTCTACTGCCTGGGATGCTGGGCAGCCCAGCACGGGTGCCAAAGAGGTTCCATTGTAATGGACTTTGAGTTGGGAAATCGAAGAGCGACAGCAATGCGGATGGCACCGTTGCACAGGTGACTTTCTGCAGAAGAGACACAGCTCAAGTGTTTTGCCCTGGCTCTTCGACTGTGGGAGCAAAGGCCAACCGTTCGTGCTCTACTCCCTGGGATGCTGGGCAGCCCAGCACGGATGCCAAAGAGATTCCATTGTAATGGACTTTGAGTTGGGAAATCGAGGAGCGACAGCAAAGCGGATGGCACCGTTGAACAGGTGACTTTCTGCAGAAGAGGCACAGCTCAAGTTTTTTGCCCTGGCTCTTCGGCTGTGGGAGCAGAGGCCAACCGTTCGTGCTCTACTGCCTGGGATGCTGGGCAGCCCAGCACGGGTGCCAAAGAGGTTCCATTGTAATGGACTTTGAGTTGGGAAATCGAAGAGCGACAGCAAAGTGGATGGCACCGTTGCAAAGCTGACTTTCTGCAGAAGAGGCACAGCTCAAGTTTTTTGCCCTGGCTCTTCGGCTGTGGGAGCAGAGGCCAACCGTTCGTGCTCTACTCCCTGGGATGTTGGGCAGCCCAGCACGGGTGCCAAAGATGTTCCATTGTAATGGACTTTGAGTTGGGAAATGGAGGAGCGACAGCAATGCGGATGGCACCGTTGCACAGGTGACTTTCTGCAGAAGAGACACAGCTCCAGTTTTTTGCCCTGGCTCTTCGGCTGTGGGAGCAAAGGCCAACCGTTCGTGCTCTACTGCCTGGGATGCTGGGCAGCCCAGCATGGGTGCCAAAGATGTTCCATTGTAATGGACTTTGAGTTGGGAAATGGAGGAGCGACAGCAATGCGGATGGCACCGTTGCAAAGCTGACTTTCTGCAGAAGAGGCACAGCTCAAGATTTTTGCCTTGGCTCTTCGGCTGTGGGAGCACAGGCCAACCGTTCGTGCTCTACTCCTTGGGATGCTGGGCTGCCCAGCACGGGTGCCAAAGAGGTTCCATTGTAATGGACTTTGAGTTGGGAAATGGAGGAGCGACAGCAATGCGGATGGCACCGTTGCACAGGTGACTTTCTGCAGAAGAGACACAGCTCAAGTTTTTTGCCCTGGCTCTTCGGCTGTGGGAGCAGAGGCCAACCGTTCATGCTCTACTGCCTGGGATGCTGGGCAGCCCAGCACGGGTGCCAAAGAGGTTCCATTGTAATGGACTTTGAGTTGGGAAATGGAGGAGCGACAGCAATGCGGATGGCACCGTTGCAAACCTGACTTTCTGCAGAAGAGGCACAGCTCAAGTTTTTTGCCCTGGCTCTTCGGCTGTGGGAGCAGAGGCCAACCGTTCGTGCTCTACTGCCTGGGATGCTGGGCAGCCCAGCACGGGTGCCAAAGAGGTTCCATTGTAATGGACTTTGAGTTGGGAAATCGAAGAGCGACAGCAAAGTGGATGGCACCGTTGCAAAGCTGACTTTCTGCAGAAGAGGCACAGCTCAAGTTTTTTGCCCTGGCTCTTCGGCTGTGGGAGCAGAGGCCAACCGTTCGTGCTCTACTCCCTGGGATGTTGGGCAGCCCAGCACGGGTGCCAAAGATGTTCCATTGTAATGGACTTTGAGTTGGGAAATGGAGGAGCGACAGCAATGGGGATGGCACCGTTGCACAGGTGACTTTCTGCAGAAGAGACACAGCTCCAGTTTTTTGCCCTGGCTCTTCGGCTGTGGGAGCAAAGGCCAACCGTTCGTGCTCTACTGCCTGGGATGCTGGGCAGCCCAGCATGGGTGCCAAAGATGTTCCATTGTAATGGACTTTGAGTTGGGAAATGGAGGAGCGACAGCAATGCGGATGGCACCGTTGCAAAGCTGACTTTCTGCAGAAGAGGCACAGCTCAAGATTTTTGCCTTGGCTCTTCGGCTGTGGGAGCACAGGCCAACCGTTCGTGCTCTTCTCCTTGGGATGCTGGGCTGCCCAGCACGGGTGCCAAAGAGGTTCCATTGTAATGGACTTTGAGTTGGGAAATGGAGGAGCGACAGCAATGCGGATGGCACCGTTGCACAGGTGACTTTCTGCAGAAGAGACACAGCTCAAGTTTTTTGCCCTGGCTCTTCGGCTGTGGGAGCAGAGGCCAACCGTTCATGCTCTACTGCCTGGGATGCTGGGCAGCCCAGCACGGGTGCCAAAGAGGTTCCATTGTAATGGACTTTGAGTTGGGAAATGGAGGAGCGACAGCAATGCGGATGGCACCGTTGCAAAGCTGACTTTCTGCAGAAGAGGCACAGCTCAAGTTTTTTGCCCTGGCTCTTCGGCTGTGGGAGCAGAGGCCAACCGTTCGTGCTCTACTGCCTGGGATGCTGGGCAGCCCAGCACGGGTGCCAAAGAGGTTCCATTGTAATGGACTTTGAGTTGGGAAATCGAAGAGCGACAGCAAAGTGGATGGCACCGTTGCAAAGCTGACTTTCTGCAGAAGAGGCACAGCTCAAGTTTTTTGCCCTGGCTCTTCGGCTGTGGGAGCAGAGGCCAACCGTTCGTGCTCTACTCCCTGGGATGTTGGGCAGCCCAGCACGGGTGCCAAAGATGTTCCATTGTAATGGACTTTGAGTTGGGAAATGGAGGAGCGACAGCAATGGGGATGGCACCGTTGCACAGGTGACTTTCTGCAGAAGAGACACAGCTCCAGTTTTTTGCCCTGGCTCTTCGGCTGTGGGAGCAAAGGCCAACCGTTCGTGCTCTACTGCCTGGGATGCTGGGCAGCCCAGCATGGGTGCCAAAGATGTTCCATTGTAATGGACTTTGAGTTGGGAAATGGAGGAGCGACAGCAATGCGGATGGCACCGTTGCAAAGCTGACTTTCTGCAGAAGAGGCACAGCTCAAGATTTTTGCCTTGGCTCTTCGGCTGTGGGAGCACAGGCCAACCGTTCGTGCTCTTCTCCTTGGGATGCTGGGCTGCCCAGCACGGGTGCCAAAGAGGTTCCATTCTAATGGACTTTGAGTTGGGAAATGGAGGAGCGACAGCAATGCGGATGGCACCGTTGCACAGGTGACTTTCTGCAGAAGAGACACAGCTCAAGTTTTTTGCCCTGGCTCTTCGGCTGTGGGAGCAGAGGCCAACCGTTC
Organism: Psittacula echo; assembly: GCF_963264785.1. Lineage (NCBI taxonomy): Eukaryota > Metazoa > Chordata > Aves > Psittaciformes > Psittacidae > Psittacula > Psittacula echo. Next base: position 28,363 of record NW_027664212.1, on the reverse strand, counting down.
ATGCTCTACTGCCTGGGATGCTGGGCAGCCCAGCACGGGTGCCAAAGAGGTTCCATTGTAATGGACTTTGAGTTGGGAAATGGAGGAGCGACAGCAATGCGGATGGCACCGTTGCAAACCTGACTTTCTGCAGAAGAGGCACAGCTCAAGTTTTTTGCCCTGGCTCTTCGGCTGTGGGAGCAGAGGCCAACCGTTCGTGCTCTACTCCCTGGGATGCTGGGCAGCCCAGCACGGGTGCCAAACAGGTTCCATTGTAATGGACTTTGAGTTGGGAAATGGAGGAGCGACAGCAATGAGGATGGCATCGTTGCAAAGCTGACTTTCTGCAGAAGAGGCACAGCTCAAGTTTTTTGCCCTGGCTCTTCGGCTGTGGGAGCAGAGGCCAGCCGTTCGTGCTCTACTCCCTGGGATGCTGCGCTACCCAGCACGGGTGCCAAAGAGGTTCCATTGTAATGGACTTTGAGTTGGGAAATGGAGGAGCGACAGCAAAGCAGATGGCACCATTGCAAAGCTGACTTTCTGCACAAGAGGCACAGCTCAAGTTTTTTGCCCTGGCTCTTTGCCTGTGGGAGCAGAGGCCAACCGTTCGTGCTCTACTGCCTGGGATGCTGGGCAGCCCAGCACGGGTGCCAAACAGGTTCCATTGTAATGGACTTTGAGTTGGGAAATGGAGGAGCGACAGCAAAGTGGATGGCACCGTTGCAAAGCTGACTTTCTGCAGAAGAGGCACAGCTCAAGTTTTTTGCCCTGGCTCTTCGGCTGTGGGAGCAGAGGCCAACCGTTCGTGCTCTACTGCCTGGGATGCTGGGCAGCCCAGCACGGGTGCCAAAGAGGTTCCATTGTAATGGACTTTGAGTTGGGAAATGGAGGAGCGACAGCAATGCGGATGGCACCGTTGCAAACCTGACTTTCTGCAGAAGAGGCACAGCTCAAGTTTTTTGCCCTGGCTCTTCGGCTGTGGGAGCAGAGGCCAACCGTTCGTGCTCTACTCCCTGGGATGCTGGGCAGCCCAGCACGGGTGCCAAAGAGGTTCCATTGTAATGGACTTTGAGTTGGGAAATGGAGGAGCGACAGCAAAGCAGATGGCACCGTTGCAAAGCTGACTTTCTGCAGAAGAGGCACAGCTCAAGTTTTTTGCCCTGGCTCTTCGGCTGTGGGAGCAGAGGCCAACCGTTCGTGCTCTACTCCCTGGGATGCTGGGCAGCCCAGCACGGGTGCCAAAGAGGTTCCATTGTAATGGACTTTGAGTTGGGAAATCGAAGAGCGACAGCAAAGTGGATGGCACCGTTGCAAAGCTGACTTTCTGCAGAAGAGGCACAGCTCCAGTTTTTTGCCCTGGCTCTTCGGCTGTGGGAGCAGAGGCCAACCGTTCGTGCTCTACTCCCTGGGATGCTGGGCAGCCCAGCACGGGTGCCAAACAGGTTCCATTGTAATGGACTTTGAGTTGGGAAATGGAGGAGTGACAGCAATGCGGATGGCACCGTTGCAAAGCTGACTTTCTGCAGAAGAGGCACAGCTCAAGCTTTTTGCCCTGGCTCTTCGGCTGTGGGAGCAGAGGCCAGTCGTTCGTGCTCTACTCCTTGGGATGCTGGGCAGCCCAGCACGGGTGCCAAAGAGGTTCCATTGTAATGGACTTTGAGTTGGGAAATGGAGGGGTGACAGCAATGCGGATGGCACCGTTGCACAGGTGACTTTCTGCAGAAGAGACACAGCTCAAGTTTTTTGCCCTGGCTCTTCGGCTGTGGGAGCAGAGGCCAACCGTTCGTGCTCTACTCCCTGGGATGCTGGGCAGCCCAGCACGGATGCCAAAGAGATTCCATTGTAATGGACTTTGAGTTGGGAAATGGAGGAGCGACAGCAATGCGGATGGCACCGTTGAACAGGTGACTTTCTGCAGAAGAGACACAGCTCAAGTTTTTTGCCCTGGCTCTTCGGCTGTGGGAGCAGAGGCCAACCGTTCGTGCTCTACTCCCTGGGATGCTGGGCAGCCCAGCACGGGTGCCAAAGAGGTTCCATTGTAACGGACTTTGAGTTGGGAAATCGAAGATCGACAGCAAAGCGGATGGCACCGTTGCAAAGCTGACTTTCTGCAGAAGAGGCACAGCTCAAGCTTTTTGCCCTGGCTCTTCGGCTGTGGGAGCAGAGGCCAACCATTCGTGCTCTACTCCCTGGGATGCTGGGCAGCCCAGCACGGGTGCCAAAGAGGTTCCATTATAATGGACTTTGAGTTTGTAAATGAAGGAGCGACAGTAATGCGGATGGCACCGTTGCAAAGCTGACTTTCTGCAGAAGAGGCACAGCTCACGTTTTTTGCCCTGGCTCTTCGGCTGTGGGAGCAGAGGCCAACCGTTCGTGCTCTACTCCCTGGGATGCTGGGCAGCCTCGCACGGGTGCCAAAGAGGTTCCATTGTAATGGACTTTGAGTTGGGAAATCGAGGATCCTCAGCAATGCGGATGGCACCTTTGCAAAGGTGACTTTCTGCAGAAGAGGCACAGCTCCAGTTTTTTGCCCTGGCTCTTCGGCTGTGGGAGCAGAGGCCAACCGTTCGTGCTCTACTCCCTGGGATGCTGGGCTGCCCAGCACGGGTGCCACAGAGGTTCCATTGTAATGGACTTTGAGTTGGGAAATCGAGGAACCTCAGCGATGCGAATGGCACCGTTGGAAAGCTGACTTTCTGCAGAAGAGGCACAGCTCAAGTTTTTTGCCCTGGCTCTTTGGCTGTGGGAGCAGAGGCCAACCGTTCGTGCTCTACTGCCTGGGATGCTGGGCAGCCCAGCACGGGTGCCAAAGAGGTTCCATTGTAATGGACTTTGAGTTGGGAAATCGAAGAGCGACAGCAAAGTGGATGGCACCGTTGCAAAGCTGACTTTCTGCACAAGAGGCACAGCTCCAGTTTTTTGCCCTGGCTCTTCGGCTGTGGGAGCAGAGGCCAACCGTTCGTGCTCTACTGCCTGGGATGCTGGGCAGCCCAGCACGGGTGCCAAAGAGGTTCCATTGTAATGGACTTTGAGTTGGGAAATGGAGGAGTGACAGCAATGCGGATGGCACCATTGCAAAGCTGACTTTCTGTAGAAGAGGCACAGCTCAAGCTTTTTGCCCTGGCTCTTCGGCTGTGGGAGCAGAGGCCAGCCGTTCGTGCTCTACTCCCTGGGATGCTGGGCAGCCCAGCACGGGTGCCAAAGAGGTTCCATTGTAATGGACTTTGAGTTGGGAAATGGAGGAGCGACAGCAATGCGGATGGCACCGTTGCAAAGCTGACTTTCTGCAGAAGAGGCATGTCTCAAGTTTTTTGCCCTGGCTCTTCGGCTGTGGGAGCAGAGGCCAATCGTTCGTGCTCTACTCCCTGGGATGCTGGGCAGCCGAGCACTGGTGCCTAACAGGTTCCATTGTAATGGACTTTGAGTTGGGAAATGGAGGAGTGACAGCAATGCGGATGGCACCGTTGCAAAGCTGACTTTCTGCAGAAGAGGCACAGCTCAAGTTTTTTGCCCTGGCTCTTCGGCTGTGGGAGCAGAGGCCAACCGTTCGTGCTCTACTCCCTGGGATGCTGGGCAGCCCAGCACGGGTGCCAAACAGGTCCCATTTTAATGGACTTTGAGTTGGGAAATCGAGGAGCGACAGCAATGCGGATGGCACCGTTGCTCAGGTGACTTTCTGCAGAAGAGGCACAGCTCAAGTTTTTTGCCCTGGCTCTTCGGCTGTGGGAGCAGAGGCCAGCCGTTCGTGCTCTACTCCCTGGGATGCTGGGCAGCCCAGCACGGGTGCCAAAGAGGTTCCATTGTAATGGACTTTGAGTTGGGAAATGGAGGAGCGACAGCAAAGCAGATGGCACCGTTGCAAAGCTGACTTTCTGCAGAAGAGGCACAGCTCAAGTTTTTTGCCCTGGCTCTTCGGCTGTGGGAGCAGAGGCCAACCGTTCGTGCTCTACTCCCTGGGATGCTGGGCAGCCCAGCACGGGTGCCAAAGAGGTTCCATTGTAATGGACTTTGAGTTGGGAAATCGAAGAGCGACAGCAAAGTGGATGGCACCGTTGCAAAGCTGACTTTCTGCAGAAGAGGCACAGCTCAAGTTTTTTGCCATGGCTCTTCGGCTGTGGGAGCAGAGGCCAACCGTTCGTGCTCTACTGCCTGGGATGCTGGGCAGCCCAGCACGGGTGCCAAAGAGGTTCCATTGTAATGGACTTTGAGTTGGGAAATCGAAGAGCGACAGCAAAGTGGATGGCACCGTTGCAAAGCTGACTTTCTGCACAAGAGGCACAGCTCAAGTTTTTTGCCCTGGCTCTTCGGCTGTGGGAGCAGAGGCCAACCGTTCGTGCTCTACTCCCTGGGATGCTGGGCAGCCCAGCACGGGTGCCAAAGAGGTTCCATTGTAATGGACTTTGAGTTGGGAAATCGAAGAGCGACAGCAAAGTGTATGGCACCGTTGCAAAGCTGACTTTCTGCAGAAGAGGCACAGCTCCAGTTTTTTGCCCTGGCTCTTCGGCTGTGGGAGCAGAGGCCAACCGTTCGTGCTCTACTGCCTGGGATGCTGGGCAGCCCAGCACGGGTGCCAAAGAGGTTCCATTGTAATGGACTTTGAGTTGGGAAATGGAGGAGCGACAGCCATGCGGACGGCACCGTTGCAAAGCTGACTTTCTGCAGAAGAGGCACAGTTCAAGCTTTTTGCCCTGGCTCTTCGGCTGTGGGAGCAGAGGCCAGCCGTACGTGCTCTACTCCCTGGGATGCTGGGCTGCCCAGCACGGGTGCCAGAGAGGTTCCATTGTAATGGACTTTGAGTTGGGAAATCGAGGAACCTCAGCAATGCGGATGGCACCGTTGCAAAGCTGACTTTCTGCAGAAGACACACAGCTCAAGTTTTTTGCCCTGGCTCTTCGGCTGTGGGAGCAGAGGCCAACCGTTCGTGCTCTACTGCCTGGGATGCTGGGCTGCCCAGCACGGGTGCCAAAGAGGTTCCATTGTAATAGACTTTGAGTTGGGAAATCGAGGAGCAACAGCAATGCGGATGGCACCGTTGCAAAGCTGACTTTCTGCAGAAGACACACAGCTCAAGTATTTTGCCCTGGCTCTTTGGCTGTGGGAGCAGAGGCCAACCGTTCGTGCTCTACTCCCTGGGATGCTGGGCAGCCGAGCACGGGTGCCAAAGAGGTTCCATTGTAATGGACTTTGAGTTGGGAAATCGAGCAGCGACAGCAAAGCGGATGGCATCGTTGAACAGCTGACTTTCTGCAGAAGAGGCACAGCTCAAGTTTTTTGCCCTGGCTCTTCGGCTGTGGGAGCAGAGGCCAACCGTTCGTGCTCTACTGCCTGGGATGCTGGGCAGCCCAGCACGGGTGCCAAAGAGGTTCCATTGTAATGGACTTTGAGTTGGGAAATGGAGGAGCGACAGCCATGCGGATGGCACCGTTGCAAAGCTGACTTTCTGCAGAAGAGGCACAGCTCAAGCTTTTTGCCCTGGCTCTTCGGCTGTGGGAGCAGAGGCCAGCCGTACGTGCTCTACTCCCTGGGATGCTGGGCTGCCCAGCACGGGTGCCAGAGAGGTTCCATTGTAATGGACTTTGAGTTGGGAAATCGAGGAACCTCAGCAATGCGGATGGCACCGTTGCAAAGCTGACTTTCTGCAGAAGACACACAGCTCAAGTGTTTTGCCCTGGCTCTTCGGCTGTGGGAGCAGAGGGCAACCGTTCGTGCTCTACTCCCTGGGATGCTGGGCTGCCCAGCACGGGTGCCAAACAGGTTCCATTGTAATAGACTTTGAGTTGGGAAATCGAGGAACCTCAGCAATGCGGATGGCACCATTGCAAAGCTGACTTTCTGCAGAAGAGGCACAGCTCAAGTATTTTGCCCTGGCTCTTTGGCTGTGGGAGCAGAGGCCAACCGTTCGTGCTCTACTCCCTGGGATGCTGGGCAGCCGAGCACGGGTGCCAAAGAGGTTCCATTGTAATGGACTTTGAGTTGGGAAATCGAGCAGCGACAGCAAAGCGGATGGCATCGTTGAACAGCTGACTTTCTGCAGAAGAGGCACAGCTCAAGTTTTTTGCCCTGGCTCTTCGGCTGTGGGAGCAGAGGCCAACTGTTCGTGCTCTACTCTCTGGGGATGTTGGGCAGCCGGGCACGGGTGCCAAAGAGGTTCCATTGTAATGGACTTTGAGTTGGGAATTGGAGGAGCGACAGCAATGAGGATGGCATCGTTGCAAAGCTGACTTTCTGCAGAAGAGGCACAGCTCAAGTTTTTTGCCCTGGCTCTTCGGCTGTGGGAGCAGAGGCCAGCCGTTCGTGCTCTACTGCCTGGGATGCTGGGCTACCCAGCACGGGTGCCAAAGAAGTTCCATTGTAATGGACTTTGAGTTGGGAAATGGAGGAGCGACAGCAAAGCAGATGGCACCATTGCAAAGCTGACTTTCTGCACAAGAGGCACAGCTCAAGTTTTTTGCCCTGGCTCTTTGGCTGTGGGAGCAGAGGCCAACCGTTCGTGCTCTACTGCCTGGGATGCTGGGCAGCCGAGCACGGGTGCCAAACAGGTTCCATTGTAATGGACTTTGAGTTGGGAAATCGAAGAGCGACAGCAAAGTGGATGGCACCGTTGCACAGGTGACTTTCTGCAGAAGAGACACAGCTCAAGTTTTTTGCCCTGGCTCTTCGGCTGTGGGAGCAGAGGCCAACCGTTCGTGCTCTACTGCCTGGGATGCTGGGCAGCCCAGCACGGGTGCCAAAGACGTTCCATTGTAATGGACTTTGAGTTGGGAAATGGAGGAGCGACAGCAATGCGGATGGCACCGTTGCAAAGCTGACTTTCTGCAGAAGAGGCACAGCTCAAGTTTTTTGCCATGGCTCTTCGGCTGTGGGAGCAGAGGCCAACCGTTCGTGCTCTACTCCCTGGGATGCTGGGCAGCCCAGCACGGGTGCCAAACAGGTTCCATTGTAATGGACTTTGAGTTGGGAAATGGAGGAGTGACAGCAATGCGGATGGCACCGTTGCAAAGCTGACTTTCTGCAGAAGAGGCACAGCTCAAGCTTTTTGCCCTGGCTCTTCGGCTGTGGGAGCAGCGGTCAGCCGTTCGTGCTCTACTCCCTGGGTTGCTGGGCAGCCCAGCACGGGTGCCAAAGAGGTTCCATTGCAATGGACTTTGAGTTGGGAAATCGAGGAGCGACAGCAATGCGGATGGCACCGTTGCTCAGGTGACTTTCTGCAGAAGAGGCACAGCTCAAGTTTTTTGCCCTGGCTCTTCGGCTGTGGGAGCAGAGGCCAACCGTTCGTGCTCTACTCCCTGGGATGCTGGGCAGCCCAGCACGGGTGCCAAAGAGGTTCCATTGTAATGGACTTTGAGTTGGGAAATGGAGGAGCGACAGCAAAGCAGATGGCACCGTTGCAAAGCTGACTTTCTGCAGAAGAGGCACAGCTCACGTTTTTTGCCCTGGCTCTTCGGCTGTGGGAGCAGAGGCCAACCGTTCGTGCTCTACTCCCTGGGATGCTGGGCAGCCTAGCACGGTTGCCAAAGAGGTTCCATTGTAATGGACTTTGAGTTGGGAAATCGAGGATCCTCAGCAATGCGGATGGCACCTTTGCAAAGCTGACTTTCTGCAGAAGAGGCACAGCTCCAGTTCTTTGCCCTGGCTCATCGGCTGTGGGAGCAGAGGCCAACCGTTCGTGCTCTACTGCCTGGGATGTTGGGCTGCCCAGCACGGGTGCCACAGAGGTTCCATTGTAATGGACTTTGAGTTGGGAAATCGAGGAACCTCAGCGATGCGAATATCACCGTTGGAAAGCTGACTTTCTGCAGAAGAGGCACAGCTCAAGTTTTTTGCCCTGGCTCTTCGGCTGTGGGAGCAGAGGCCAACCGTTCGTGCTCTACTCCCTGGGATGCTGGGCAGCCCAGCACGGGTGCCAAACAGGTTCCATTGTAATGGACTTTGAGTTGGGAAATCGAAGAGCGACAGCAATGCGGATGGCACCGTTGCAAAGCTGACTTTCTGCAGAAGAGGCACAGCTCCAGTTTTTTGCCCTGGCTCTTCGGCTGTGGGAGCAGAGGCCAATCGTTCGTGCTCTACTGCCTGGGATGCTGGGCAGCCCAGCACGGGTGCCAAAGAGGTTCCATTTTAATGGACTTTGAGTTGGGAAATGGAGGAGTGACAGCAATGAGGATGGCACCGTTGCAAAGCTGACTTTCTGCAGAAGAGGCACAGCTCAAGCTTTTTGCCCTGGCTCTTCGGCTGTGGGAGCAGAGGCCAGCCGTTCGTGCTCTACTCCCTGGGATGCTGGGCAGCCAAGCACGGGTGCCAAAGAGGTTCCATTGTAATGGACTTTGAGTTGGGAAATGGAGGAGTGACAGCAATGCGGATGGCACCGTTGCACAGGTGACTTTCTGAAGAAGAGACACAGCTCAAGTTTTTTGCCCTGGCTCTTCGGCTGTGGGAGCAGAGGCCAGCCGTTCGTGCTCTACTCCCTGGGAAGCTGGGCAGCCCAGCACGGGTGCCAAAGAGGTTCCATTGTAATGGACTTTGAGTTGGGAAATGGAGGAGCGACAGCAATGCGGATGGCACCGTTGCAAAGCTGACTTTCTGCAGAAGAGGCACAGCTCAAGTTTTTTGCCCTGGCTCTTCGGCTGTGGGAGCAGAGGCCAACCGTTCGTGCTCTACTCCCTGGGATGCTGGGCAGCCGAGCACGGGTGCCTAACAGGTTCCATTGTAATGGACTTTGAGTTGGGAAATGGAGGAGTGACAGCAATGCGGATGGCACCGTTGCAAAGCTGACTTTCTGCAGAAGAGGCACAGCTCAAGCTTTTTGCCCTGGCTCTTCGGCTGTGGGAGCACAGGCCAACCGTTCGTGCTCTACTCCCTGGGATGCTGGGCAGCCCAGCACGGGTGCCAAAGAGGTTCCATTGTAATGGACTTTGAGTTGGGAAATCGAGGAGCGACAGCAATGCGGATGGCACCGTTGCTCAGGTGACTTTCTGCAGAAGAGGCACAGCTCAAGTTTTTTGCCCTGGCTCTTCGGCTGTGGGAGCAGAGGCCAACCGTTCGTGCTCTACTCCCTGGGATGCTGGGCAGCCCAGCAGGGGTGCCAAAGAGGTTCCATTGTAATGGACTTTGAGTTGGGAAATCGAAGAGCGACAGCAAAGTGGATGGCACCGTTGCAAAGCTGACTTTCTGCAGAAGAGGCACAGCTCAAGTTTTTTGCCCTGGCTCTTCGGCTGTGGGAGCAGAGGCCAACCGTTCGTGCTCTACTCCCTGGGATGCTGGGCAGACGAGCACGGGTGCCAAACAGGTTCCATTGTAATGGACTTTGAGTTGGGAAATGGAGGAGTGACAGCAATGCGGATGGCACCGTTGCAAAGCTGACTTTCTGCAGAAGAGGCACAGCTCAAGCTGTTTGCCCTGGCTCTTCGGCTGTGGGAGCAGAGGCCAACCGTTCGTGCTCTACTCCCTGGGATGCTGGGCTGCCCAGCACGGGTGCCAAAGAGGTTCCATTGTAATGGACTTTGAGTTGGGAAATGGAGGGGCGACAGCAATGCGGATGGCACCGTTGCACAGGTGACTTTCTGCAGAAGAGACACAGCTCAAGTTTTTTGCCCTGGCTCTTCGGCTGTGGGAGCAAAGGCCAACCGTTCGTGCTCTACTCCCTGGGATGCTGGGCAGCCCAGCACGGATGCCAAAGAGATTCCATTGTAATGGACTTTGAGTTGGGAAATGGAGGAGCGACAGCAAAGCGGATGGCACCGTTGAACAGGTGACTTTCTGCAGAAGAGACACAGCTCAAGTTTTTTGCCCTGGCTCTTCGGCTGTGGGAGCAGAGGCCAACCGTTCGTGCTCTACTGCCTGGGATGCTGGGCAGCCCAGCACGGGTGCCAAAGAGGTTCCATTGTAACGGACTTTGAGTTGGGAAATCGAAGAGCGACAGCAAAGTGGATGGCACCGTTGCAAAGCTGACTTTCTGCAGAAGAGGCACAGCTCAAGCTTTTTGCCCTGGCTCTTCGGCTGTGGGAGCAGAGGCCAACCATTCGTGCTCTACTCCCTGGGATGCTGGGCAGCCGAGCACGGGTGCCAAAGAGGTTCCATTATAATGGACTTTGAGTTTGTAAATGAAGGAGCGACAGTAATGCGGATGGCACCGTTGCAAAGCTGACTTTCTGCAGAAGAGGCACAGCTCCAGTTTTTTGCCCTGGCTCTTCGGCTGTGGGAGCACAGGCCAACCGTTCGTGCTGTACTCCCTGGGATGCTGGGCAGCCTAGCACGGGTGCCAAAGACGTTCCATTGTAATGGACTTTGAGTTGGGAAATCGAGGATCCTCAGCAATGCGGATGGCACCTTTGCAAAGGTGACTTTCTGCAGAAGAGGCACAGCTCCAGTTTTTTGCCCTGGCTCATCGGCTGTGGGAGCAGAGGCCAACCGTTCGTGCTCTACTGCCTGGGATGCTGGGCAGCCCAGCACGGGTGCCAAAGAGGTTCCATTGTAATGGACTTTGAGTTGGGAAATCGAGGAACCTCAGCGATGCGAATGGCACCGTTGCAAAGCTGACTTTCTGCAGAAGAGGCACAGCTCAAGTTTTTTGCCCTGGCTCTTTGGCTGTGGGAGCAGAGGCCAACCGTTCGTGCTCTACTCCCTGGGATGCTGGGCAGCCGAGCACGGGTGCCAAAGAGGTTCCATTGTAATGGACTTTGAGTTGGGAAATCGAAGAGCGACAGCAAAGTGGATGGCACCGTTGCAAAGCTGACTTTCTGCACAAGAGGCACAGCTCCAGTTTTTTGCCCTGGCTCTTCGGCTGTGGGAGCAGAGGCCAACCGTTCGTGCTCTACTGCCTGGGATGCTGGGCAGCCTAGCTCGGGTGCCAAAGAGGTTCCATTTTAATGGACTTTGAGTTGGGAAATCGAAGAGCGACAGCAATGCGGATGGCACCGTTGCAAAGCTGACTTTCTGCAGAAGAGGCACAGCTCAAGTTTTTTGCCCTGGCTCTTCGGCTGTGGGAGCAGAGGCCAACCGTTCGTGCTGTAATCCCTGGGATGCTGGGCAGCCCAGCACGGGTGCCAAAGAGGTTCCATTGTAATGGACTTTGAGTTGGGAAATGGAGGAGCGACAGCAATGCGGATGGCACCGTTGCAAAGCTGACTTTCTGCAGAAGAGGCACAGCTCAAGTTTTTTGCCCTGGCTCTTTGGCTGTGGGAGCAGAGGCCAACCGTTCGTGCTCTACTGCCTGGGATGCTGGGCTGCCCAACACGGGTGCCACAGAGGTTCCATTGTAATAGACTTTGAGTTGGGAAATCGAGGAACCTCAGCAATGCGGATGGCACCGTTGCAAAGCTGACTTTCTGCAGAAGAGACACAGCTCAAGTATTTTGCCCTGGCTCTTTGGCTGTGGGAGCAGAGGCCAACCGTTCGTGCTCTACTCCCTGGGATGCTGGGCAGCCGAGCACGGGTGCCAAAGAGGTTCCATTGTAATGGACTTTGAGTTGGGAAATCGAGCAGCGACAGCAAAGCGGATGGCATCGTTGAACAGCTGACTTTCTGCAGAAGAGGCACAGCTCAAGTTTTTTGCCCTAGCTCTTCGGCTGTGGGAGCAGAGGCCAACTGTTCGTGCTCTACTCTCTGGGGATGTTGGGCAGCCGGGCACGGGTGCCAAAGAGGTTCCATTGTAAAGGACTTTGAGTTGGGAATTGGAGGAGCGACAGCAATGAGGATGGCATCGTTGCAAAGCTGACTTTCTGCAGAAGAGGCACAGCTCAAGTTTTTTGCCCTGGCTCTTCGGCTGTGGGAGCAGAGGCCAGCCGTTCGTGCTCTACTGCCTGGGATGCTGGGCAGCCCAGCACGGGTGCCAAAGAGGTTCCATTTTAATGGACTTTGAGTTGGGAAATGGAGGAGCGACAGCAATGCGGATGGCACCGTTGCAAAGCTGACTTTCTGCAGAAGAGGCACAGCTCAAGTTTTTTGCCCTGGCTCTTCGGCTGTTGGAGCAGAGGCCAACCGTTCGTGCTCTACTCCCTGGGATGCTGGGCAGCCCAGCACGGGTGCCAAAGAGGTTCCATTGTAATGGACTTTGAGTTGGGAAATCGAAGAGCGACAGCAAAGTGGATGGCACCGTTGCAAAGCTGACTTTCTGCAGAAGAGGCACAGCTCAAGTTTTTTGCCCTGGCTCTTCGGCTGTGGGAGCAGAGGCCAACTGTTCGTGCTCTACTCCCTGGGATGCTGGGCAGCCGAGCACGGGTGCCAAACAGGTTCCATTGTAATGGACTTTGAGTTGGGAAATGGAGGAGTGACAGCAATGCGGATGGCACCGTTGCAAAGCTGACTTTCTGCAGAAGAGGCACAGCTCAAGTTTTTTGCCCTGGCTCTTCGGCTGTGGGAGCAGAGGCCAACCGTTCGTGCTCTTCTCCTTGGGATGCTGGGCAGCCCAGCACGGGTGCCAAAGAGGTTCCATTGTAATGGACTTTGAGTTGGGAAATCGAAGAGCGACAGCAAAGTGGATGGCACCGTTGCAAAGCTGACTTTCTGCAGAAGAGGCACAGCTCAAGCTTTTTGCCCTGGCTCTTCGGCTGTGGGAGCAAAGGCCAACCGTTCGTGCTCTACTTCCTGGGATGCTGGGCAGCCCAGCACGGATGCCAAAGAGATTCCATTGTAATGGACTTTGAGTTGGGAAATCGAGGAGCGACAGCAAAGCGGATGGCACCGTTGAACAGGTGACTTTCTGCAGAAGAGACACAGCTCAAGTTTTTTGCCCTGGCTCTTCGGCTGTGGGAGCAGAGGCCAACCGTTCGTGCTCTACTCCCTGGGATGCTGGGCAGCCCAGCACGGGTGCCAAAGAGGTTCCATTGTAACGGACTTTGAGTTGGGAAATCGAAGAGCGACAGCAAAGTGGATGGCACCGTTGCAAAGCTGACTTTCTGCAGAAGAGGCACAGCTCAAGTATTTTGCCCTGGCTCTTCGGCTGTGGGAGCAGAGGCCAACCATTCGTGCTCTACTCCCTGGGATGCTGGGCAGTCCAGCACGGGTGCCAAAGAGGTTCCATTATAATGGACTTTGAGTTTGTAAATGAAGGAGCGACAGTAATGCGGATGGCACCGTTGCAAAGCTGACTTTCTGCAGAAGAGGCACAGCTCCAGTTTTTTGCCCTGGCTCTTCGGCTGTGGGAGCAGAGGCCAACCGTTCGTGCTGTACTCCCTGGGATGCTGGGCAGCCTAGCACGGGTGCCAAAGATGTTCCATTGTAATGGACTTTGAGTTGGGAAATCGAGGATCCTCAGCAATGCGGATGGCACCTTTGCAAAAGTGACTTTCTGCAGAAGAGGCACAGCTCCAGTTTTTTGCCCTGGCTCTTCGGCTGTGGGAGCAGAGGCCAACCGTTCGTGCTCTACTGCCTGGGATGCTGGGCAGCCCAGCACGGGTGCCAAAGAGGTTCCATTGTAATGGACTTTGAGTTGGGAAATCGAGGAACCTCAGCGATGTGAATGGCACCGTTGCAAAGCTGACTTTCTGCAGAAGAGGCACAGCTCAAGTTTTTTGCCCTGGCTCTTTGGCTGTAGGAGCAGAGGCCAACCGTTCGTGCTCTACTGCCTGGGATGCTGGGCAGCCCAGCACGGGTGCCAAAGAAGTTCCATTGTAATGGACTTTGAGTTGGGAAATGGAGGAGCGACAGCAAAGCAGATGGCACCATTGCAAAGCTGACTTTCTGCACAAGAGGCACAGCTCAAGTTTTTTGCCCTGGCTCTTTGGCTGTGGGAGCAGAGGCCAACCGTTCGTGCTCTACTGCCTGGGATGCTGGGCAGCCCAGCACGGGTGCCAAAGAGGTTCCATTGTAATGGACTTTGAGTTGGGAAATCGAAGAGCGACAGCAAAGTGGATGGCACCGTTGCAAAGCTGACTTTCTGCAGAAGAGGCACAGCTCAAGTTTTTTGCCCTGGCTCTTCGGCTGTGGGAGCAGAGGCCAACCGTTCGTGCTCTACTGCCTGGGATGCTGGGCAGCCCAGCACGGGTGCCAAAGAGGTTCCATTGTAATGGACTTTGAGTTGGGAAATGGAGGAGCGACAGCAATGCGGATGGCACCGTTGCAAAGCTGACTTTCTGTAGAAGAGGCACAGCTCCAGTTTTTTGCCCTGGCTCTTCGGCTGTTGGAGCAGAGGCCAACCGTTCGTGCTCTACTCCCTGGGATGCTGGGCAGCCCAGCACGGGTGCCAAAGAGGTTCCATTTTAATGGACTTTGAGTTGGGAAATGGAGGAGCGACAGCAATGCGGATGGCACCGTTGCAAAGCTGACTTTCTGCAGAAGAGGCACAGCTCAAGTTTTTTGCCCTGGCTCTTCGGCTGTGGGAGCAGAGGCCAACCGTTCGTGCTCTACTCCCTGGGATGCTGGGCAGCCCAGCACGGGTGCCAAAGAGGTTCCATTGTAATGGACTTTGAGTTGGGAAATGGAGTAGCGACAGCAATGCGGATGGCACCGTTGCAAAGCTGACTTTCTGCAGAAGAGGCACAGCTCAAGCTTTTTGCCCTGGCTCTTCGGCTGTGGGAGCAGAGGCCAGCCGTACGTGCTCTACTCCCTGTGATGCTGGGCTGCCCAGCACGGGTGCCAGAGAGGTTCCATTGTAATGGACTTTGAGTTGGGAAATCGAGGAACCTCAGCAATGTGGATGGCACCGTTGCAAAGCTGACTTTCTGCAGAAGAGGCACAGCTCAAGTTTTTTGCCCTGGCTCTTCGGCTGTGGGAGCACAGGCCAACCGTTCGTGCTCTACTCCCTGGGATGCTGGGCTGCCCAGCACGGGTGCCACAGAGGTTCCATTGTAATAGACTTTGAGTTGGGAAATCGAGGAACCTCAGCAATGCGGATGGCACCGTTGCAAAGCTGACTTTCTGCAGAAGAGGCACAGCTCAAGTATTTTGCCCTGGCTCTTCGGCTGTGGGAGCAGAGGCCAACCGTTCGTGCTCTACTCCCTGGGATGCTGGGCAGCCGAGCACGGGTGCCAAAGAGGTTCCATTGTAATGGACTTTGAGTTGGGAAATCGAGCAGCGACAGCAAAGCGGATGGCATCGTTGAACAGCTGACTTTCTGCAGAAGAGGCACAGCTCAAGTTTTTTGCCCTGGCTCTTCGGCTGTGGGAGCAGAGGCCAACCGTTCGTGCTCTACTGCCTGGGATGCTGGGCAGCCCAGCACGGGTGCCAAAGAGGTTCCATTGTAATGGACTTTGAGTTGGGAAATGGAGGAGCGACAGCAATGCGGATGGCACCGTTGCAAAGCTGACTTTCTGTAGAAGAGGCACAGCTCAAGTTTTTTGCCATGGCTCTTCGGCTGTGGGAGCAGAGGCCAACCGTTCGTGCTCTACTGCCTGGGATGCTGGGCAGCCCAGCACGGGTGCCAAACAGGTTCCATTGTAATGGACTTTGAGTTGGGAAATGGAGGAGTGACAGCAATGCGGATGGCACCGTTGCAAAGCTGACTTTCTGCAGAAGAGGCACAGCTCAAGCTTTTTGCCCTGGCTCTTCGGCTGTGGGAGCAGAGGCCAGCCGTTCGTGCTCTACTCCCTGGGTTGCTGGGCAGCCCAGCACGGGTGCCAAAGAGGTTCCATTGTAATGGACTTTGAGTTGGGAAATGGAGGAGCGACAGCAATGCGGATGGCACCGTTGCAAAGCTGACTTTCTGCAGAAGAGGCACAGCTCAAGTTTTTTGCCCTGGCTCTTCGGCTGTGGGAGCAGAGGCCAGCCGTTCGTGCTCTACTCCCTGGGATGCTGGGCAGCCCAGCACGGGTGCCAAAGAGGTTCCATTGTAATGGACTTTGAGTTGGGAAATGGAGGAGCGACAGCAATGCGGATGGCACCGTTGCAAAGCTGACTTTCTGCAGAAGAGGCACAGCTCAAGTTTTTTGCCCTGGCTCTTCGGCTGTGGGAGCAGAGGCCAACCGTTCGTGCTCTACTCCCTGGGATGCTGGGCAGCCGAGCACGGCTGCCTAACAGGTTCCATTGTAATGGACTTTGAGTTGGGAAATGGAGGAGTGACAGCAATGCGGATGGCACCGTTGCAAAGCTGACTTTCTGCAGAAGAGGCACAGCTCAAGCTTTTTGCCCTGGCTCTTCGGCTGTGGGAGCAAAGGCCAACCGTTCGTGCTCTACTCCCTGGGATGCTGGGCAGCCCAGCACGGATGCCAAAGAGGTTCCATTGTAATGGACTTTGAGTTGGGAAATGGAGTAGCGACAGCAAAGCGGATGGCACCGTTCCACAGGTGACTTTCTGCAGAAGAGACACAGCTCAAGCTTTTTGCCCTGGCTCTTCGGCTGTGGGAGCAGAGGCCAACCGTTCGTGCTCTACTGCCTGGGATGCTGGGCAGCCCAGCACGGGTGCCAAAGAGGTTCCATTGTAAAGGACTTTGAGTTGGGAAATCGAACAGCGACAGCAAAGCGGATGGCACTGTTGTAAAGGTGACTTTCTGCAGAAGAGGCACAGCTCAAGTTTTTTGCCCTGGCTCTTCGGCTGTGGGAGCAGAGGCCAACCGTTCGTGCTCTACTCCCTGGGATGCTGGGCAGCCGAGCACGGCTGCCTAACAGGTTCCATTGTAATGGACTTTGAGTTGGGAAATGGAGGAGTGACAGCAATGCGGATGGCACCGTTGCAAAGCTGACTTTCTGCAGAAGAGGCACAGCTCAAGCTTTTTGCCCTGGCTCTTCGGCTGTGGGAGCAAAGGCCAACCGTTCGTGCTCTACTCCCTGGGATGCTGGGCAGCCCAGCACGGATGCCAAAGAGGTTCCATTGTAATGGACTTTGAGTTGGGAAATGGAGTAGCGACAGCAAAGCGGATGGCACCGTTCCACAGGTGACTTTCTGCAGAAGAGACACAGCTCAAGCTTTTTGCCCTGGCTCTTCGGCTGTGGGAGCAGAGGCCAACCGTTCGTGCTCTACTGCCTGGGATGCTGGGCAGCCCAGCACGGGTGCCAAAGAGGTTCCATTGTAAAGGACTTTGAGTTGGGAAATCGAACAGCGACAGCAAAGCGGATGGCACTGTTGTAAAGGTGACTTTCTGCAGAAGAGGCACAGCTCAAGTTTTTTGCCCTGGCTCTTCGGCTGTGGGAGCAGAGGCCAACCGTTCGTGCTCTACTGCCTGGGATGCTGGGCAGCCCAGCACGGGTGCCAAAGAGGTTCCATTGTAAAGGACTTTGAGTTGGGAAATCGAACAGCGACAGCAAAGCGGATGGCACTGTTGTAAAGGTGACTTTCTGCAGAAGAGGCACAGCTCAAGTTTTTTGCCCTGGCTCTTCGGCTGTGGGAGCAGAGGCCAACCGTTCGTGCTCTACTCCCTGGGATGCTGGGCAGCCCAGCACGGGTGCCAAAGAGGTTCCATTGTAATGGACTTTGAGTTGGGAAATCGAAGAGCGACAGCAAAGTGGATGGCACCGTTGCAAAGCTGACTTTCTGCAGAAGAGGCACAGCTCAAGTTTTTTGCCCTGGCTCTTCGGCTGTGGGAGCAGAGGCCAACCGTTCGTGCTCTACTCCCTGGGATGCTGGGCAGCCCAGCACGGGTGCCAAAGAGGTTCCATTGTAATGGACTTTGAGTTGGGAAATGGAGGAGTGACAGCAATGCGGATGGCACCGTTGCAAAGCTGACTTTCTGCAGAAGAGGCACAGCTCAAGCTTTTTGCCCTGGCTCTTCGGCTGTGGGAGCAGAGGCCAGCCGTTCGTGCTCTACTCCCTGGGATGCTGGGCAGCCCAGCACGGGTGCCAAAGAGGTTCCATTGTAATGGACTTTGAGTTGGGAAATGGAGGAGCGACAGCAATGCGGATGGCACCGTTGCACAGGTGACTTTCTGCAGAAGAGACACAGCACAAGTTTTTTGCCCTGGCTCTTCGGCTGTGGGAGCAAAGGCCAACCGTTCGTGCTCTACTCCCTGGGATGCTGGGCAGCCCAGCACGGGTGCCAAAGAGATTCCATTGTAATGGACTTTGAGTTGGGAAATGGAGGAGCGACAGCAAAGCGGATGGCACCGTTGAACAGGTGACTTTCTGCAGAAGAGGCACAGCTCAAGTTTTTTGCCCTGGCTCTTCGGCTGTGGGAGCAGAGGCCAACCGTTCGTGCTCTACTGCCTGGGATGCTGGGCTGCCCAGCACGGGTGCCACAGAGGTTCCATTGTAATGGACTTTGAGTTGGGAAATCGAGGAACCTCAGCGATGCGAATGGCACCGTTGCAAAGCTGACTTTCTGCAGAAGAAGCACAGCTCAAGCTTTTTGCCCTGGCTCTTCGGCTGTGGGAGCACAGGCCAACCGTTCGTGCTCTACTCCCTGGGATGCTGGGCAGCCCAGCACGGGTGCCAAAGAGGTTCCATTGTAATGGACTTTGAGTTGGGAAATGGAGGAGCGACAGCAAAGTGGATGGCACCGTTGCAAAGCTGACTTTCTGCAGAAGAGGCACAGCTCAAGTTTTTTGCCCTGGCTCTTCGGCTGTGGGAGCAGAGGCCAATCGTTCGTGCTCTCCTCCCTGGGATGCTGGGCAGCCGAGCACGGGTGCCTAACAGGTTCCATTGTAATGGACTTTGAGTTGGGAAATGGAGGAGTGACAGCAATGCGGATGGCACCGTTGCAAAGCTGACTTTCTGCAGAAGAGGCACAGCTCAAGCTTTTTGCCCTGGCTCTTCGGCTGTGGGAGCAGAGGCCAACCGTTCGTGCTGTACTCCCTGGGATGCTGGGCAGCCCAGCACGGGTGCCAAAGAGTTTCCATTGTAATGGACTTTGAGTTGGGAAATGGAGGAGCGACAGCAATGCGGATGGCACCGTTGCTCAGGTGACTTTCTGCAGAAGAGGCACAGCTCAAGCTTTTTGCCCTGGCTCTTCGGCTGTGGGAGCAGAGGCCAGCCGTTCGTGCTCTACTCCCTGGGATGCTGGGCAGCCCAGCACGGGTGCCAAAGAGGTTCCATTGTAATGGACTTTGAGTTGGGAAATGGAGGAGCGACAGCAAAGCAGATGGCACCGTTGCAAATCTGACTTTCTGCAGAAGAGGCACAGCTCAAGTTTTTTGCCCTGGCTCTTCGGCTGTGGGAGCAGAGGCCAACCGTTCGTGCTCTACTGCCTGGGATGCTGGGCAGCCCAGCACGGGTGCCAAAGAGGTTCCATTGTAATGGACTTTGAATTGGGAAATCGAGGAGCGACAGCAATGCGGATGGCACCGTTGCAAAGCTGACTTTCTGCAGAAGAGGCACAGCTCAAGTTTTTTGCCCTGGCTCTTCGGCTGTGGGAGCAGAGGCCAACCGTTCGTGCTCTACTCCCTGGGATGCTGGGCAGCCCAGCACGGGTGCCAAAGAGGTTCCATTGTAATGGACTTTGAGTTGGGAAATGGAGGAGTGACAGCAATGCGGATGGCACCGTTGCAAAGCTGACTTTCTGCAGAAGAGGCACAGCTCAAGCTTTTTGCCCTGGCTCTTCGGCTGTGGGAGCAGAGGCCAACCGTTCGTGCTCTACTCCCTGGGATGCTGGGCAGCCCAGCACGGGTGCCAAAGAGGTTCCATTGTAATGGACTTTGAGTTGGGAAATGGAGGAGCGACAGCAAAGCGGATGGCACCGTTGAACAGGTGACTTTCTGCAGAAGAGACACAGCTCAAGTTTTTTGCCCTGGCTCTTCGGCTGTGGGAGCAGAGGCCAACCGTTCGTGCTCTACTCCCTGGGATGCTGGGCAGCCCAGCACGGGTGCCAAACAGGTTCCATTGTAACGGACTTTGAGTTGGGAAATCGAAGAGCGACAGCAAAGTGGATGGCACCGTTGCAAAGCTGACTTTCTGCAGAAGAGGCACAGCTCAAGCTTTTTGCCCTGGCTCTTCGGCTGTGGGAGCAGAGGCCAGCCGTTCGTGCTCTACTCCCTGGGATGCTGGGCAGCCCAGCACGGGTGCCAAAGAGTTTCCATTATAATGGACTTTGAGTTGGGAAATGAAGGAGCGACAGTAATGCGGATGGCACCGTTGCAAAGCTGACTTTCTGCAGAAGAGGCACAGCTC
The DNA here is from genome assembly GCF_963264785.1 of Psittacula echo. Classification (NCBI taxonomy): domain Eukaryota; kingdom Metazoa; phylum Chordata; class Aves; order Psittaciformes; family Psittacidae; genus Psittacula; species Psittacula echo. Next base: position 8,418 of record NW_027664212.1, on the reverse strand, counting down.
ACGTTTTTTGCCCTAGCTCTTCGGCTGTGGGAGCAGAGGCCAACCGTTCGTGCTCTACTGCCTAGGATGCTGGGAAGCCCAGCACGGGTGCCAAAGAGGTTCCATTGTAATGGACTTTGAGTTGGGAAATCGAGGAGTGACAGCAATACGGATGGCACCGTTGCAAAGCTGACTTTCTGCAGAAGAGGCACAGCTCAAGTTTTTTGCCCTGGCTCTTCGGCTGTGGGAGCAGAGGCCAGCCGTTCGTGCTCTACTCCCTGGGATGCTGGGCTACCCAGCACGGGTGCCAAAGAAGTTCCATTGTAATGGACTTTGAGTTGGGAAATGGAGGAGCGACAGCAAAGCAGATGGCACCGTTGCCAAGCTGACTTTCTGCAGAAGAGGCACAGCTCAAGTTTTTTGCCCTGGCTCTTCGGCTGTGGGAGCAGAGGCCAACCGTTCGTGCTCTACTCCCTGGGATGCTGGGCAGCCCAGCACGGGTGCCAAAGAGGTTCCATTGTAATGGACTTTGAGTTGGGAAATCGAGGAACCTCAGCAAAGTGGATGGCACCATTGCAAAGCTGACTTTCTGCAGAAGAGGCACAGCTCCAGTTTTTTGCCCTGGCTCTTCGGCTGTGGGAGCAGAGGCCAACCGTTCGTGCTCTACTCCCTGGGATGCTGGGCTGCCCAGCACGGGTGCCGGAGATGTTCCATTGTAATGGACTTTGAGTTGGGAAATCGAGGAACCTCAGCAATGCGGATGGCACCGTTGCAAAGCTGACTTTCTGCAGAAGAGGCACAGCTCAAGTTTTTTGCCCTGGCTCTTCGGCTGTGGGAGCAGAGGCCAACCGTTCGTGTTCTTCTCCCTGGGATGCTGGGCAGCCGAGCACTGGTGCCACAGAGGTTCCATTGTAATGGAATTTGAGTTGGGAAATCGAG